>NC_140011.1:21233720-21833720 GCF_964263955.1 Coregonus lavaretus | reverse complement strand
AAAAAAAAATAATAATAATAATAATTTTATTGCACATGCAGGTTTTCTTGGTGTGTGAACTATGTTCCAAAAGAATTGGGGGAAAGTCAAGTCTCACTTTAGCAAGTGTTGACAATGTGATATGATACAAAATAATGTTGCAATACTATAGCAAAAATAGTTATCATCTAGTTGTCATTGTAGTAGTTGAAGCAAAATACCTTAATGACATAGTACTACTGTACCTGATTAGGGCTGTTGAAGTGACCTTATTACTGCCACACCGGCAGTAAAATTCCACTTGACCGTTGAGTCATCTTAAGGTGTTTTCACACTTGGTCCCTTTCAGACAATTTTTGTGAATTAAGTGCGGTTCGCTTAATTTTTTTGTTCAGTGTGCACACTCCAAAGGAAGTCATACCCCTCTAAAGAGCCCCCGAAGCGAACCGAACTGAGACCATCTCGAGAGGTGGTCTGAGTTCGGTTCCTCTGTCTGGTTCCCGTTTTTATGGCAAGGTGAACACAAAGCTCCCCAGGTTCACTTGTCATTATTCCTGCACCAGACAATAGAATACTGCAACACGGTTTCCTCTGCCATAACCCCTCACATTGGAACCACACAAGAGGGAAGATGATGATGTGCAGGTTCTCAGAAAGAAACGTGCTGTTTTGGGATATTGATTAACGATTGTCACGGATGCACAGAAATTCAAAAATATGTGTGGAGTTTTTAGTTCAGATTATTTGTTTACAGTATGTGATCTATAAAGAGAGCTTCAGAAGCTGTTTATTCGCTTGTGGGGTTTGAATAGTGTGAGAAGACAACATATTTGGTGAGAATCACAACATGGGGTACAAAATCGATTCTAGCTCTTAAAGGGTGTGGGTGTACAACTTTCAATTTAATCTGCAGTTATTCTTCTGCTATGTATTCTGTTACTATTAACATGTAAATATTATTGTTATCTTCTGATTACAATTATGTAACTAAATGCAATCTATTAGCTTTCAAAATGTAAGTAGGTATACAGTGCCTTGCAAAAGTATTCATCCCCCTTGGTGTTTTTCCTATTTCGTTGCATTACAACCTGTAATTTAAATGGATTTTTTTATTTATTTCATGTAATGGACATACACAAAATAGTCCAAATTGGTGAAGTGGAATGAAAAAAAGGAAAAGTGGTTCGTGCATATGTATTCACCCCCTGTGCTATGAAGCCCCTAAATAAGATCTGGTGCAACCAATTATCTTCAGAAGTCACATAATTAGTTAAATAAAGTCCACCTGTGTGCAATCTAAGTGTCACATGATCTCAGTGTATATATACACCTGTTCTGAAAGGCCCCAGAGTCTGCAACACTACTAAGCAAGGGGCACCACCAAGCAAGCGGCACCATGAAGACCAAGGAGCTCTCCAAACAGGTCAGGGACAAAGTTGTGGAGAAGTACAGATCAGAATTGGGTCATAAATAGATATCAGAAACTTAGAACATTCCACGGAGCACCATTCAATCCATTATTAAAAAATAATGGCCGCCCACCAAAACTCACGGACCAGGCAAGGAGGGCATTAATCAGAGAGGCAACAAAGAGACCAAAGATAACCCTGAAGGAGCTGCAAAGCTCCACAGCGGAGATTGGAGTATCTGTCCATAGGACCACTTTTAAGCCGTACACTCCACAGAGCTGGGCTTTATGGAAGAGTGGCCAGAAAAAAGCCATTGCTTAAAGAAACAAATAAGCAAACACATTTGGTGTTTGCCAAAAGCCATGTGGGAGACTCCCCAAACATATGGAAGAAGGTACTCTGTTCAGATAAGACAAAAATTGTGCTTTTTGGTCATCAAGGAAAATGCTATGTCTGGCGCAAACCCAACACCTCTCATCACCCCGAGAACACAATCCCCACAGTGAAGCATGGTGGTGGCAGCATCATGCTGTGTGGGATGTTTTTCATCGGCAGGGACTGGGAAACTGGTCAGAATTGAAGGAATGATGGATGGTGCTAAATACAGGGAAATTCTTGAGGGAAACCTGTTTCAGTCTTCCAGAGATTTGAGACTGGGACGGAGGTTCACCTTCCAGCAGGACAATGACCCTAAGCATACTGCTAAAGCAACACTCGAGTGGTTTAAGGGGAAACATTTAAATGTCTTGGAATGGCCTAGTCAAAGCCCAGACCTCAATCCAATTGAGAATATGTGGTATGACTTAAAGATTGCTGTACACCAGCAGAACCCATCCAACTTGAAGGAGCTGGAGCAGTTTTGCCTTGAAGAATGGGCAAAAATCCCAGTGGCTAGATGTGCCAAGCTTATAGAGACATACCCCAAGAGACTTGCAGCTGTAATTGCTGCAAAAGGTGGCTCTACAAAGTATTGACTTTGGGGGTGTGAATAGTTATGCACGCTCAAGTAGTTTTTTTGTTATTTCTTGTTTGTTTCACAATAAAACATATTTTGCATCTTCAAAGTGGTAGGCATGTTGTGTAAATCAAATGATACAAACCCCCCCTTTAAAATCTATTTTAATTCCAGGTTGTAAGGCAACAAAATAGGAAAAATGCCAAGGGGGGTGAATACATTCGCAGGCCACTGTAGACCCTTTTCCAGTAGACAATACACTGACGTCACGCACAGATGCGTGCGACTCTTGGCGGCAGTAAGAAAGCCATCGCCATCTGCGCCCATTCTATATAGCCTAGATTTACGTTATTACTTCTAAACAAAATCACTTTGAGGTTCTCATACGGTTAGAATTATTATTTTTTATTCTTGCTTGAACAGTCGCTAAGGTTGTTTGGTTGTGATCTTTGCAAAAAAATTGCTGACAGAGTAATAATTTGACTATACGCTTATAATTTTGGCTTATTGGTAGTTGTTAAATACACTATACACTTAGCACATGCTTGGGTACCACCTTGACATCTCTGATCTGCTTGCGTCAATAAATTAATGCTAGAACATTGGTCGCCAGGATTAGCTATTTGTATCTAGTAATAATCGCATAACAGTGCAAGTTAGACATGTTCATTATAGTCATACTGAGAGGTGATGTAAGGGTCACTACCTTGACTAGATTCCTTCAGAGACGTACAGGGCCTGTTGCATTTATTCACATAATATTGGAGTCAGATTGATAAATGTAGTTTATTCTAAATAATGGTTGGATAATTTCCACACATCTACAGAATGATGACCCCTCATTCCCAATGATGGGGATTTCCACCAACCTACACTGTCAGGTGGCCAATGGCCTGGTACTCAGCGGTCTATTGTCCCTCTAACCCAGGGTTTCCCAAACTCGGTCCTCGGGGACCCCAAGGGGTGCACGTTTTGGTTTTTGCCCTAGCACTACACAGCTGATTTAACTAATCATCAAGCTTTGATCATTTGAAACGTGCACCCCTTGGGGTCCTGAGGACCGAGTTTGGGAAACGCTGCTCTAACCACTCTGACAATGCAAATGCAATCGAAAAGCACATCAAACACTTATCAAAGCTGTATCATGCGTTTAAAACTCACCTCACTGTGATCAATCCATTTGGAAGAAAGAAGTTCTACAACAGGTAGACAATGAGTGGAAAACATGGTCATTGTGGATGTTGTTTCAAAGCCTAACAACGAAATGGACACCCATACCCATATTAGCGGATTGTCAATATGCATAGGCCTGTATATGATAGAAAAGATAGGAGAAAAAAAACCTGAATTAAATTGATTGTCATTATTCAACTAATAGCCTACCTCATATTACACATGGCAGAAAAACATTTACAAATAATTTTTATAAGTAAGCTGTCTTTGGTACATACTTGGCCTATACTCCAAAATTAAACTAATTCTAGTAATCGCCTTTGAGTGTGGACTGTATTATTACGCATGCTGGATGGACTGGTTACCTTATGCTATGGTCCAAACTCTCTATCCTTGAGTCTGGGAGAGAGCATATAGGCCTCAGCGATGTTGTTGGTTCATTGATTGTGCAGTTTAATGAAATATGTTTAGTTGGGAAAACATTTTACTAACGATGTTCCTGAACAGATATCACTTGGTTTCCCAAATGTAAGCACTGGCTAGCTGCAGGAACAGGGTTGGAGAGCCCATGGGATACAGATTTTGGGCAGAATATTATCTGTTGTGCAGTGAGAGGCTGCATGCTCCTTGAACAGTGATGCTTGGAGTGAAATAAGTGTTATTTTAAGCCAAGACATTTCTATATGCAATTGTGTGTGAAAGCAGAGTTTTGATGGTTGCCACTAAAAAGAGGAAGATCCCAGCTGCTACTATATTTATTCTTCAGCTGCTTATATTAAGCACATAAAATGGGAGTAGCCTACCTGGCATCGGGAAAGCTGCCTCCATTTGCTATTGGAGGGCATAAGGATGTCTTTTTTCCCCTGCCAATTTGATAATTGGACATTCTAAATCAACTAATTTCACATTTTAGTAAAGACGAGATTAAATTGAGAATAGCCTGATTGAAAATATTATCACTTGATGAGAGAACAGCATGTGCAACCTGAGGCAAGGAGCAGAGTGCAGGCTTTTTTCTATTTTTCTCAAATCATCAATATTCTGTAGTCGCATCATGCAGCCCATATGTTTTGATTTTTAAGACATTAAGTTTTGTATCATTCACAACTAAAGTTGCCAAATAACTCAATCTAGTGTATAGGACCTATTTCAAATGATCACCTTCACACTCAACATAGCCACTTCATATGCGCACTGGAATGGGAAAAATATCCTTTATTTTATTCAGCTAAGTTCAATTATATTCTTACTATAAAATCATAAAATGGCACGGAACTTAAGCATATCCTGTCTGCTAAATTAACTAGCCTACGGCCTGGCCCATAGCCAAATAAGAGTATGCCAACTCATTTCCTTCATATCATGTTTCTTTAGACCTGCCTAAAATACATGGATTTATTGTGATGGTATATATTAAATGGTTTTGTTACTTTTTTTAAACGTAGATGTTCCAAAGGCTTGCATCAGCGGCTTGTAGCAGGTTGTATGCATGCTAAACCTGTTTGTTAATTAACGGTCCATTACCGTGAGACTGGCAGTCAGTTGCATGACAACCAGCTGACAAAATGTCATGATCGTCACAGTCCTATACCTGATACAACCAAATAACTGACTGTAAAAAAAAAGATGAAAAGTAGCTGAACCTGAGACATAATGGATCTCTTGACAATAAAACTTATTTTGCATCTGTCCTAAAGAAATTATTGATATGAAATTGTGGTGACTTAATGTTGAGAATCTCAGTCTTTGGTTGAATACTTGTGTGTTTGGCAACTTACTCACAGATTGAACCTATCATGAAAGTGATAGGAATTTCTTATTTCTTTTTTAAAGTTCACTCAAAGCTGGCGTAAAGTTGCAGAATAGCCAGTGGAGGAAAAAAATGAAACAGCAAGACATTTAACTTAATTTTACAATATGTTTCAATGCACAATAAAATGACAATGCATGACGAACTGGGATAGGTAATTTCAGACGTCCTCAGCTCTGCAATCATGACATCACTGATGTGATAGTACAACCCAACATTAAAAAACGTGAAAGAATATATACAAACACGTGTATACAGACATACACACACACACAGAGCAAAAGACTTAAAAACCGAAGACAAGACCAGATATGGGGTAATCTTTGACCATATTTTAGTGTCCACATCTCTCCTCTTCCTTCAATGAACAAACTATCATTTTCTCTCCTGAATTGGAAACATGATCATTATAACAAATAAATGTCATTCCCCCCAGACTTTGCAAAGGTCCAGGAGGAACTTGCCTGTAGGGTATGATCTTCACCTTCGAAGCAATTCACCTTGCTAGGTGTCACCTTTCAAAAGGACATTTATGGAGAGGACTGTTGCACCTCCTTGTGGCTTACCCCAGCTCTCACATGTCATTAGGTGGATAGTGAGTTCAAGATAAAACAGAGTGATTTGCCCACACTGAAGATAGCTACTCCTGGAGTGTGCGTCACCATGAAAGAGTCTTTCCCCAGTCCCCTTGTCTCAGAGTTCCCCGTTGTTGGAGGTGGCGTTCTTGTTGCGGCCCAGCCAGGAGAGGAGGTTGCGTGGGCGTGGGCGTGGGGCGTGGGCCAGGCGGACCATGCGCGGCGAGCGCCACACCTTGATGGTGGAGTCGTCGCTGGCGGAGAGCAGCAGCTCCTGGTCAGCCGGGCTGAAGGCCACCGAGTTGACCACGTCGTCGTGCTGCAGCCGCGCCAGACAGATGTTGTAGTGGCGGTCCCAGATGTAACCGTGTTTGTCCTCTGCACCACTAGGAGGAGAGCGATAGACAAGTCACTGGTGAATGACTAGTAAAGTAAGTGATTTCTGTGCTCAGCTGAGGTTTCCATTATATTTTGTCAACTTCATAAGACACATTCTGAACAGGATTATGGTGTTATCAAATCAGAAATCTGCATATGGTCAAACATGTTCTTCATATAATCCACACAATTACTCCCTGTTAGTATCAGCCACAAAAGCCCAATATCATTACACAGACAACTTTGCAAAAGGGATATTAAATTCTTTATAAACACAACCATAGTAACCCCATCCTGTCTGTAACTGTTACAGCAGATGTGACATACATACCTGGCCACAAAGTCTCTGCTGACATCCAGGAAGATGAAGAAGCACTCGTCGTTGGGCGTGAAGGCTCGGTGGGCCCTCAGGCTCCGCCTCTCCTCCCGCAGGCTTTTCAGGTCAATGACGTGCAGGTCGATCTCCTCGGCAATGGGGGGCGGAGACATGGGGTCAGAGATCACGCAGCCCGCCGGCCACGCCCGACTGTTCACATACAGATACCTGGACAGATGGACAACAGCATGGACGGTCTTGGTTAAGGTGTACTTGTTCAGCATTAAAAACAAAGTGAGGAAAGCAAGGTGATTTTGCAAGACAAATAGTTACTATGAGGTTACGATGACAGTTATTCAAGGGGTTTCAGGTACACTCCTCCTGCCACATCTTTGCACCTGTAGCTTTGCAACCAAATTACCCAGCCTCTTCACACTGCTGCCCATGACTAACATTCACTCCCTCACCTGTGGTCTGGAGACAGGCCCATGCCGATGATGTGGCCGTGGATGTCGATCACATGGTCCAGAGAGTCAAAGAACTCGTCAGTGCTGCGCTCCTCTCCCAGGACAGGCCCAGACGTGGTCATCTGGTCAGGCATGATCCGCTTGATACCAATCTGGTGGGGGGAGTAGGTAAGGCTGCCGGTGGTGAAGAGCAGGTAGGTCTTGTCCTCTTCGTCCCCAGGGGCCGAGGAGAGCACGTTGGGGTCTGGGGCCTTGGTGTGGGCTCTAGCCATGAGCTGGGCCCACTTGGTCTCCAGCTCCCTCGCCTCTGGGGCTTCACTGTGACGACCCTAGGGCACCAGAGGGAGAGGGGAGAAAGGGTCAGCGAGTACCCAATCAAGATTAGGGATGGGCACAGTTAATCGAATAACCGAACGGATGTTAGTATTAGATTACTTGAGTGGGTGGTCATTTTTTTAGATTTGACAATGCTTTGTTACAAATGTAATTATCCTTGTGACATTGTTACCTAAAAGGATATACCATGACATTTGAAATACTTAAACGGCTGCATTGGACCTTTTAACGTCATCAACGTCAACGTCTAATAATTTCTGGGTAACAATTAAACGGGCAATCAGCAGTTGCTACATCCATTTTTGGACTTGTGAATTAATGATATGTACTCATTGATTTTTAAAGAATATATAAACGTAGATTGCCTCATGAGCTTAGTTCAACTGTCATCAGAACCCAAAATATAAGCTTGTTTTACTCCAATGTTTGTTTATACTTTCTTTGTTTACAAACTATATAGCAAAACATGGTTAAAACTATACATTTTGATTTCATGGATGGCCAGTCCTTACATCCATAGCTCTGTCTATGAATTTGAGAGTGGTTACATTTCTCCAGGCCCATCAGCTTTTTACCAAACCAGGGGCAGGGACACCGCTTTGTTATTGTTTCTACTGCCACTTCAAGTACCTTATTGTGAATGTTTTCAATTAAAATGGTCAAAAAGAAACACAAATAGCTTCTTCGCAAAGAGCAATTTCTCAAGCAAGAATTTTGCTAGGACTGTCTGAGTGGTCTGAGTGGGGAGGGGAAGACTGAAAATTAGCCGTTATTGGCAGAGAGGTTTGGAATGTTCTCTTATTGGTCTATTAATGAATGTACCGCCTGGTGATGTCACAAGGCAGGCCAAAACTCAATCCCATCAAAACAGGCTGAAATTTCACCCTGCATTTTCAAACAGCTCTTACACTAAAAGGGGATCGTCATCATTTTCACAGTATTATTCCAATCTCATAGTGTACAAAACATTGGGAACAACATGCTCTTTCCATGACAGACTGACTATCATCCCTTATTGATGTCACTTGTTAAATCCACTTCAATCAGTGTAGATGAAGGGGAGAAGACAGGGTAAATAAGGCTATTTAAGCCTCGAGACATGGATCGTGTATGTGTGCCATTCAGAGATTGAATGGCAAGACACAATATGTAAGTGCCTTTGAACCTACAGTACTACCATACCTACAGTAAACTGCTGCACCGGTTTGAGTGTGTCAAGAACTGCAACACTGCTGTGTTTTTCACATTCAACAGTTTCCCTTGTGAATCAAGAATGGTGCACCACCCAAAGGACATCCAGCCAACTTGACAACTGGGGGAAGCATTGGAGTCAACATGGGCGAGCATCCCTGTGGAACGCTTTCCACACCTTGTAGAGTCCATGCCCCAACGAATTGAGGCTATTCTGAGGGCAAAAGGGGGTGCAACTCAATATTAATGTTTAGTACACTGTGTATATAAAACACAGTAAATCACGTTTTTGACTGCACTGGGCCTTTAATTTAATAAAACATTTTGAATGTAGTTTTTATAACATGCGTTGAGCTGCTGCTGCGCATTTATGACACGTTCACATGCTATCGGAGTTATCGGAAATTCCTAGTTCCAACTGGGAAGTTTCACTTGAACGACCCTCCAAATCGGAATTACAAGTGGACCGAGTTGCAACGTTTCACCACTGACCTTTTCAACCAAAAGATGAAACATTTTTTTGACAACTACTACAACCTTATCAATATGGATAATGTAGCTAGTTTGACCATACTGTCAATGTGAAGCAAGCTAACTGTATTATTAGCAATGTTAGCTAGCTTATCAAGCTTGCTAAAATCTTGTTGGTTGAACAATTGTTCCGGCCAAAAAGCACATGAAAGAAACAGTCGTATTTCCGACATCACATCTAGGAAATGGGAAGTTCTGACAAGCACATGAACGTGGCATTAGCCCCCCAGTCTGCCCTGAGATCTGTATGCTATTTTCCCCACTTCAAATGGCAATTACAGGGGCGCAGCTAACAGAGTTTCCACAAGACCTGAGACAGATCAATGCAAAACACTCACCAGAAAACCTTAACAGAATCAGTTCCATCATGGCGAAAATCAGACTTTTCACTAGAGGAGAAAAGCAGCCTGTCCGCTGTTTACCTCTGCCATGTGCATTTGTGTCATTTTGATTGGTTGAGAACATTTATATTTTATTTGTTGTAATTTCGACTATCCAGATAGTTGAAAAAATATCATGATATAGTGAAATAATGTCAAATTCCCATTCCTTATCAAGATGGAGACAAAGAGATGAAGTCATAGTGCATGTGGCCAAATGAGACTACTTCGTAGACTTTCCATTGGTTACAAAGCAATACATGTTGTTTTCATACTGGCCTACTCTACTGTAACACACAACCTTTGGGAGTGCTCACCTGTATGACATGCTCCAGGCCAGAGGGGGTGAGCTGAGGCAGGTGGGCTGCTGACAAACCCTGCAGTCTCATCTCCCTCCGGCGCTCTTCGTCCTCCTCCTCCTCCTCACTGTCAGTGGCTCCCAGGTCAAAGAGCAGGGGCTGGTGGCTCAGTGGCTGGCTCTGAGCCTGGGCCTCGTAGTCCAGCAGCAGGTCTGGGGAGTCGTGGCGCCGGCAGTGGGCCACCATCACGGTGCGGATGGTGCTGGCGTTGATGTTCTGGATCTTAAAGAGCCGCTTGACCACGTTGACATTCTCAGACTCCACGTCCTGGGGAGAAAAAGGATACGGGTCATGCATGCCTATAAAATACATTTAGGTCATTAGACTGGAAGGAACCTAAGCAAATATACTTAGGGGGCTGATAGCTGTGACTAGGAGAGAGAGAGAGAGAGAGAGATAGCTGACATGGACTATATCCCCAGACAAAGAAACTGATCAATTCACAATTCTGTGTGAGAGACATCCACAATTTCTCAGTTTGACCAGTCACACAATGATCCAGTCAAAATGGTCACTATATAAATAGTTCCACAACTGTTTTGTCCTCTATCAACCATAACATTTTGACCATGTATGGGACCGACCTGAAAGGCTTTGTTGAGCCAGAGCACAGAGCAGGAGGTCATGTTGCCGATCCAGTGCAGGTTGCCAGAGATGAGGTGGGTTTCGTTCAGCCAGCAGCCAAACACATCGTAGGGCTTGTTCCTTACACGGGACAGGAGTGTGTAGTTCTCTGTGGAGGACGACAGGACAAGACACAGTTATGGTTATCCACATCGGATAATGATCACTTAAACTCAAATCACCGCATGGGCCATACTGAAAAAACAAAAACTAATTTGAGGGCCAGACTGTTTGTTTTTACAAAAACAAGTGCATACAACTGCAACCCAAACTGGCCATTGTTTTATTTAAAAAATATGCCCCTTTATAAAATGTCCACTTATGTACATAGGACCCTGTATATAGCATTAACAAATACAAATATATAAATAATAGCCTACCGTAAAACTTCCATTAAAAACCCCAGCGTTTATTTGCTTAAATCACTGAAGACAACAGGTGCTCAGAGACAGGCTTTTATTTGAGCCAGGCATCCATTTCCTTAATGCACACAGCTTTTGCTCATTTGCATAGTTAATTGTTTAATTCCAGCATTTATCAATTTCTTCATTTCCTGCACCAATGTGTCACGTTTCTTTTGTCTTTGTATGACTCAAAAATATATAATAAACCTTTCCTTGACAGAATAATTATTCTCCTCCGACTGTGCCTTTTTGGCCAGTTCTTACTTTTGCCACTAGAGGGCGATCAAACAATTTCTAGGGGTCTGTACCAGGGTTGCCATGTCCACAGTTTTTCGGCCAAATGGGGCTACTTTGAAAACGATGTTGCGGGTAATAATGTATTACTCGCGAGTTTCGGGTTTTTGGGCTACTTCCATGCCGCCATGGCATTTGAAATGGAAGTTATGAAACCCCCTCGCGTGCTTCTGTTATGGGGGAAAAGTCCACAATGAAACTGACATTAAATGTGGAGAATGATATATTTGCATCTGTTGGCCATCAAGTAGGCTATTCATTTTTATAAACTGGGTGGTTCGAGCCCTGAATGCTGATTGGCTGACAGCTGTGGTATATCAGACCGTATACCACGGGTATGACAAATTCTTGTTACTGCTTTAATTACATTGGTAACCAGTTTATAATAGCAATAAGGCACCTTGGGGGTTTGTGGTATATGGCCAATATACCACAAACCTAGACTTCAGTTTATTGTTGTTGTAGCCTTGTGTTATTATGCAGTTATTAAATGGCCATGTTTAGTTAATTAAATTGGAAGTTATAAATTGTGATCATGGTCACAGATCTATAGCAAATGTAGTATTCTCCACATTTAATGTCAGTTTCATTGTGGACTTTTCCCTGAAATTAGATGTTGGCCTATCAGGGGCTATAGGCTACCTGCATCTAGCTCAGCAAACCATGGCAAAGCTGAATTGCAATTATAAACCCAGATTTTAGTCAGTAGCCTATGCCTATTGAAATAAGTCAATCTCGCAAATAGGCAATTTATTATGGTTTGTAGTCTTAACTGCACAATTGCCAGAAAATAGCCTAACAATCGTTTTTGGAGTTTGTCAAAGTTATTTTTTATTACAGTGAGGGAAAAAAGTATTTGATCCCCAGCTGATTTTGTACGTTTGCCCACTGACAAAGAAATTATCAGTCTATAATTTTAATGGTATGTTTATTTGAACAGTGAGAGACAGAATAACAACAACAAAATCCAGAAAAATGCATGTCAAAAATGTTATAAATTGATTTGCATTTTAATGAGGGAAATAAGTATTTGACCCCCTCTCAAGCAGAAAGATTTCTGGCTCCCAGGTGTCTTTTATACAGGTAACGAGCTGAGATTAGGAGCACACTATTAAAGGGAGTGCTCCTAATCTCAGTTTGTTACCTGTATAAAAGACACCTGTCCACAGAAGCAATCAATCAATCAGATTCAAAACTCTCCACCTTGGCCAAGACCAAAGAGCTCTCCAAGGATGTCAGGGACAAGATTGTAGACCTACACAAGGCTGGAATGGGCTACAAGACCATCGCCAAGCAGCTTGGTGAGAAGGTGACAACCGTAGGTGCGATTATTCGCAAATGGAAGAAACACAAAATAACTGTCAATCTCCCTCGGCCTGGGACTCCATGCAAGATCTCACCTCGTGGAGTTGCAATGATCATGAGAACGGTGAGGAATCAGCCCAGAACTACACGGGAGGATCTTGTCAATGATCTCAAGGCAGCTGGGACCATAGTCACCAAGAAAACAATTGGTAACACACTACGCTGTGAAGGACTGAAATCCTGCAGCGCCCGCAAGGTCCCCCTGCTCAAGAAAGCACATATACATGCCCGTCTGAAGTTTGTCAATGAACATCTGAATGATTCAGAGGAGAACTGGGCAAAAGTGTTGTGGTCAGATGAGACCAAATTGGAGCTCTTTGGCATCAGCTCAAATCGCCGTGTTTGGAGGAGGAGGAATGCTGCCTATGACCCCAAGAACACCATCCCCACCGTCAAACATGGAGGTGGAAACATTATGCTTTGGGGGTGTTTTTCTGCTAAGGGGACAGGACAACTTCACCGCATCAAAGGGACGATGGACGGGGCCATGTACAGTCAAATCTTGGGTAAGAACCTCCTTCCCTCAGCCAGGGCATTGAAAATGGGTTGTGGATGGGTATTCCAGCATGACAATGACCCAAAACACACGGTCAAGGCAACAAAGGAGTGGCTCAAGAAGAGGCACATTAAGGTCCTGGAGTGGCCTAGCCAGTCTCGAGACCTTAATCCCATAGAAAATCTGTGGAGGGAGCTGAAGGTTTGAATTGCCAAACGTCAGCCTCGAAACCTTAATGACTTGGAGAAGATCTGCAAAGAGGAGTGGGACAAAATCCCTCCTGAGATGTGTGCAAACCTGGTGGCCAACTACAAGAAACGTCTGACCTCTGTGATTGCCAAAAAGGATTTAGCCACCAAGTACTAAGTCATGTTTTGCAGATGGGTCAAATACTTATTTCCCTCATTAAAATGCAAATCAATACAGTGGGGGGAAAAAAGTATTTAGTCAGCCACCAATTGTGCAAGTTCTCCCACTTAAAAAGATGAGAGAGGCCTGTAATTTTCATCATAGGTACACGTCAACTATGACAGACAAATTGAGGAAAAAAATCCAGAAAATCACACTGTAGGATTTTTAATGAATTTATTTGCAAAGTATGGTGGAAAATAAGTATTTGGTCACCTACAAACAAGCAAGATTTCTGGCTCTCACAGACCTGTAACTTCTTCTTTAAGAGGCTCCTCTGTCCTCCACTCGTTACCTGTATTAATGGCACCTGTTTGAACTTGTTATCAGTATAAAAGACACCTGTCCACAACCTCAAACAGTCACACTCCAAACTCCACTATGGCCAAAACCAAAGAGCTGTCAAAGGACACCAGAAACAAAATTGTAGACCTGCACCAGGCTGGGAAGACTGAATCTGCAATAGGTAAGCAGCTTGGTTTGAAGAAATCAACTGTGGGAGCAATTATTAGGAAATGGAAGACATACAAGACCACTGATAATCGCCCTCGATCTGGGGCGCCACGCAAGATCTCACCCCGTGGGGTCAAAATGATCACAAGAACGGTGAGCAAAAATCCCAGTACCACACGGGGGGACCTAGTGAATGACCTGCAGAGAGCTGGGACCAAAGTAACAAAGCCTACCATCAGTAACACACTACGCCGCCAGGGACTCAAATCCTGCAGTGCCAGACGTGTCCCCCTGCTTAAGCCAGTACATGTCCAGGCCCGTCTGAAGTTTGCTAGAGTGCATTTGGATGATCCAGAAGAGGATTGGGAGAATGTCATATGGTCAGATGAAACCAAAATAGAACTTTTTGGTAAAAACTCAACTCGTCGTGTTTGGAGGACAAAGAATGCTGAGTTGCATCCAAAGAACACCATACCTACTGTGAAGCATGGGGTGGAAACATCATGCTTTGGGGCTGTTTTTCTGCAAAGGGACCAGGACGACTGATCCGTGTAAAGCAAAGAATGAATGGGGCCATGTATCGTGAGATGTTGAGTGGAAACCTCCTTCCATCAGCAAGGGCATTGAAGATGAAACGTGGCTGGGTCTTTCAGCATGACAATGATCCCAAACACACCGCCCGGGCAACGAAGGAGTGGCTTCGTAAGAAGCATTTCAAGGTCCTGGAGTGGCCTAGCTAGTCTCCAGATCTCAACCCCATAGAAAATCTTTGGAGGGAGTTGAAAGTCTGTGTTGACCAGCGACAGCCCCAGAACATCACTGCTCTAGAGGAGATCTGCATGGAGGAATGGGCCAAAATACCAGCAACAGTGTGTAAAACCTTTTGAAGACTTACAGAAAACATTTGACCCGTGTCATTGCCAACAAAGGGTATATAACAAAGTATTGAGAAACTTTTGTTATTGACCAAATACCTATTTTCCACCATAATTTGCAAATAAATTCATTAAAAATCCTACAATGTGATTTTCTGGATTTTTTTCCCTCATTTTGTCTGTCATAGTTGACGTGTACCTATGATGAAAATTACAGGCCTCTCATCTTTTTAAGTGGGAGAACTTGCACAATTGGTGGCTGACTAAATACTTTTTTTCCCCACTGTATATAACATTTTTGACATGCGTTTTCCTGGATTTTTTTGTTGTTATTCTGTCTCTCACTGTTCAAATAAACCTACCATTAAAATTATCGACTGATCATGTCTTTGTCAGTGGGCAAACGTACAAAATCAGCAGGGGATCAAATACTTTTTTCCCCTCACTGTAAATGTAAGTTGAATTCACCAGTGCGAGCGCATCAGGCTGTAATTTCATAAAGTAGATGACTCAACTGTTGAATCATTTATACTCACGTGTCTGTCCTATTGTACTTTAGTAGTAATTTACCCGTGAGTGAATCCTTTATCTTATAATTTTTTGACAAGATTACATTTTCTGTAGGCTACAGCAATGACCCGTTGGAATTGAAACTTGGCATCTACATTTAGCCTACAACACATTTCAACATCCGGTCCGGTAAAAGATTCGGTCAGTACCATTAGTGATGATGTAATACAAAACACTGACTGGCTCATGTCTGGGTGTGGGTGTGTCTGTGAAGAGGTTTCGCAGTGCATGCTGTGACCTGTAGTGCAGCACGTCACAGGCAGGATGGAAGCGGGCATAAATTATTTGACAACCCAAATCATTGCGCGGGCTGGATAGAAATGCATCACAGGCCAGCCTTGTGTTTGACACGTGACTTAGAGTGTGAGAATAACAAATATTATTGTTACATTATAGATATGAGATATGTTGTTATCTTTCAAAAGGACAGATAAGTTCATGAATACAGGTAGGCCTATTTAATATGTTGCAACAGTACTGTATTATGCCGCAGGTGTGGTAAGATTCTTTGTGTTTTCACGGATGCACTTGCACAATTGAAATGGGTTGTAGTCAGTGGAGGCTGGTGGGAGGAGCTATAAGAGGACGGGCTCATTGTAATGGCTGGATGGAATAAATGAAACAGTATCAAACATATGGAAACCACATGTTGGACTCCGTTCCATTAATTCCATTCCAGCCATTACAATGAGCCTGTCCTCCTATAGCTCCTCCCACCAGCCTCCACTGGTTGTAGTAGCTATGGTCTGGCTTGGGTGTGTCAGAGCAAATATGTAACTTTAAGACCTGTTTTGCATGTAAAAAGAAGTGTGAGGAAATGTTAGTTGCTTAACAGTTATAGTTATAATTAAAGTGTGCTGTGTATGTCATTTAGTTTTCCTCCACATTTCCACATACTGTGCTCCATCTATGTCCCACACGAATCACAATGTCTGTGTGTCGTAACGTCATTGGCCTTTAACAAAGGAAATTAGGCTTTGTGATGCACATTCCAGAAAAATTACCAATGAAAGCACAAGAGAAAGAGCGAGTAGAGGAAGAGAAGGGAGACAAGGAAGGAGACAAAAGCAGGAGAGTGTGTGTCCTACCCAAGTTGATGACAGCGATCTCCCCAGAGGAGGAGTGATGAGGGCCCAGGTAGACTCCAGACACCAGTAGCAGGGTGTCGTCACCGTTGAACTGGGAGAACTGGGTGTAGCCCCAGTTGAACTGGCGCATGCTGGAGCTGTGCACCATGGTGATGGTGCCATCGGGCCGCTCTGTGTCCCAAAGCTGACCAGCACAGGCAGGAGAGAGGAGGATGTTAGATAATGAGAGAGACAAGCAGTATATTTGGGTTAACTGGATTCATCCTGACATTCGTGATTTCTTGTTTCTAGTTTTTGATTATTATTTGTGTACTTGTTTGACATTTTTACTGCACTGCCCGGCGCTAGAAACAAGCATGTCGCTGCACCCACTATAATGTGCTAAACTGTGTACGTGACCAATACATTTTGTCTACAGCCATGATGTGCAAATCTCTACAATTTTATTTGTTTCCCCTACATCACATTTTTAGGCACTACAAGCTTGAATGAAGGTCCACAATGGTTCCTGTGCTGTAATATTGACAAATACTTACATTTTAGTTTTTGCATAACAGCAGTCAAGGATCCATTTGGGCCATTATGCTAACATTGGCCTTGGGGCAAAAATGTATCATTGCGACTGTTGTTGTGGAATACAACATCTTTATTTGGCTTATCCCTGGCCCTAGGCTAAAGCTACTGTCTTCTCCAGTCATATAATGTGACAGACCTTGACGGTGCAGTCTTTGGAGCAGGAGGAGAAGCGGTGTCCGCGGTGGGAGAAGGCCAGGTGGAGGACCTGGTCATGATGCTCTTTCAGAGTCTGGACCTCCACACAGGGGATACAGTCAAACAGACGCTTGAACTCCCTGTACCACGACAGAGCAGCTAGGCCCAGAGACAGGAGGAAGAAGTCAAACATCTATGCAAATCAGCGATGACAGTACTTCAAGCCAATGAGCAACAGTTAACACAAGATATCAGTGACTCAGTACTGCAATAATAATTACCTCAAGTAGGAACTGGACAAGGGCACTGTGTGCTGGCACATTAGTTTTTACAGTACACATTTTTTTGTTGTTGAGTGCAATACTTTCCTCCTTTATAAATTGAAAAGTGTCCATCCTTTCCTACGATGGAACCATTCATTAGCTGAAATCAACATAATTTCCTGTGTTGGTTGGGTTTGAATGGAATTAGCCCAACCTTGCTGCCTGGTGTTCTATGTGACCTACCAGGGTGTCTGGGCACAGAGCGGGGGATGCGGTAGTAGCTGTAGAACAGCTCCCTCCACAGGAACTCATCTCTGGACACGGCCAACCACTGTCTGCAGGCAAGGCCAGCGCTCAGCACAGTGTCATGGGGGAGACGCAGGAAGATCTCCAGCACCAGGCTATCTGGCAGGGCTGGGCCATTGTCCATCCTGACATCCTGCATGGGAACAGCACAGGGGAAAGAGTTATTCTGATACATACATTAGGTCAAAGTATTGGTATTAGGCTATACTGTAACACATGCATGACAGCAGCACCCTAAATATGTAAGACCCTGCCCCACCTCTCACGTTCTATATTAAGTATGACAGCTGAGAGTTTGACAGGAGATCACCACAAGGCATGGTTTGCCCACTGAGGCCTAACAACCACTTCACTGGACTGGTTGCATGATGTCATAAGTTGATAGAATGAAGTGGAATTAACCAGTCATGTAGATAATTCATCTTGATGTGATATAATGACAACAATGAATGTGGGCTATATCTATAAATTATAGTTACAACGTTACCTAGCTCATTTTCTGAAGAGCTGCTAGCTAACGTTAATCTCGCATTCGCAAGTAAGACAACTCCCTTCCTGTAAACGATAGCTAGCTACTGCTAACTACATTGCCAACAACAGTTAGCTATTTTCAACGTACCTAGCTAGTTAGCTAGCGAGGCTAGTTGAGAATTCCCAACTCACGCACGGTAGTTACATATCGAGTTCAGAATTCTCAGCTATGACGTTAGCCAACTCGCTACCTAGGCTAGCTAAAAAAAAGTCACATTAACACTGACAACACCGTTAATGTTTGTTTCGAAATATGTGAGGAATAATACACATCATAAAAAGGTACCTAGTTAGCTTAGCTACTGGTTACACGTCTCGGGATACAAAACTTTAACCTCACCAGCTAGCTAACGTTAGCTACCTTACGCAAAAGCTAGCTACCAAACCCCATATAGCTAAGCTAACGTTACAAGCTAGCTGTCATTCGTTCCTAAATTTAACTATGGCAGTTTGTAACGTTATCCTTCCATAACCACATTATATCAATATAAACTATTCTGATTTTATTTCCTAAATAAATTCGTACAATAATATAAAACCGTGACCGACCTGCCCGTTGACAATCTTTATGGAGACAAATCAAATGGCTAGCCAGTGGGGAAAAAATAAATAAATGCAACAACAATCTTCTGCACCCGGCGAGACGTCTACCCGTCCTTTAAAAGAACCAACAAGTAGATTTCAGAACACTCGCTACTTCATAAGAAGGGTACTCCAATAAAATACAGAGTATACTAGTCCTTAGTAAATTATTGTGCAGAGCACCATTGAAAAATATACATTGGTCTCAATTGGGATTCTCTGTATACATAAAGGTTAAATAAAATAAAATACAAATAACCATCAGAGAGGTTTATAAACACAAAATATCAATAGTAAGCAGTAAACAAAATATACTATATCTGTTGTGTGTGTAAAAGGTGGGCCTACTCAAGTTCCTCTTAGGTACAGGAAAATGGAATGTGCAAAACCATGTAGCTATTTGTTGACAGGTTGTTGACAGCCAGAGTGAGTGTCCTCTGCATTATTCATCCATACAGTGCATTCGGAAAGTATTCAGACCCCTTCACTTTTTCCACATTTTGTTACGTTACAGCCTTATTCTGATTTGATTAAATTGTTTTTCCCCCTCATCAATCTACACACAATATATCATAATGACAAAGCAAAAACAGGCTTTTAGACATTTTTGCAAATGTGTTAAAAATGAAAAACGGAAATATGACATTTACATAAGTATTCAGACCCTTTACTCAGTACTTTGTTGAAGCACCTTTGGCAGCGATTACAGCCTCGATTCTTCTTGGGTATGATGCTACAAGCTTGGCACACCTGCATTTGGGGAGTTTCTCCCATTCTTCTCTGCAGATCCTCTCAAGCTCTCAGGTTGGATGGGGAGCGTTGCTGCACAACTATTTTCAGGTCTCTCCAGAGATGTTCGATCGGGTTCAAGTCCGGGCTCTGGCTGGGCCACTCATGGACATTCAGAGACTTGTCCCGAAGCCACTCCTGCGTTGTCTTGGCTGTGTGCTTAGGGTCGTTGTCCTGTTGGAAGGGGAACCTTCACCCCAGTCTGAGGTCCTGAACGCTCTGGAGCAGGTTTTCATCAAGGATCTCTCTCTGTACTTTGCTCCGTTCATCTTTCCCTCGATCCTGACTAGTCTCCCAGTCCCTGCTGCTGAAAAACATCCCCACAGCATGATGCTGCCACCACCATGCTTCACCGTAGGGATGGTGCCAGGTTTTCTCCAGACGTGATGCTTAGCATTCAGGCCAAAGAGTTCAATCTTGGTTTCATCAGACCAGAGAATCTTGTTTCTCATGGTCTGAGAGTCCTTTAGGTGCCTTTCGGCAAACTCCAAGCGGCCTGTC
Organism: Coregonus lavaretus; assembly: GCF_964263955.1. Taxonomy (NCBI): domain Eukaryota; kingdom Metazoa; phylum Chordata; class Actinopteri; order Salmoniformes; family Salmonidae; genus Coregonus; species Coregonus lavaretus. The sequence goes on along the minus strand of NC_140011.1, from coordinate 21,813,601 downwards.
ATGTGCCTTTTACTGAGGAGTGGCATCCGTCTGGCCACTCTACCATAAAGGCCTGATTGGTGGAGTGCTTCAGAGATGGTTGTCCTTCTGGAAGGTTCTCCCATCTCCACAGAGGAACTCTGGAGCTCTTTCAGAGTGACCATCGGGTTCATGGTCACCTCCCTGACCAAGGCCCTTCTCCTCCGATTGCTCAGTTTGGCCGGGTGGCCAACTCTAGGAAGAGTCTTGGTGGTTCCAAACTTCTTCCATTTAAGAATGATGGAGGCCACTGTGTTCTTGGGGACCTTCAATGCTGCAGAAATGTTTTGGTACCCTTCCCCAGATCTGTGCCTCGACACAATCCTGTCTCAGAGCTCTACGGACAATTCATTCGACCTCATGGCTTGGTTTTTGCTCTGACATGCACTGTCAACTGTGCCTTTCCAAATCATGTCCAATCAATTAAATGTACCACAGGTGGACTCCAGTCAAGTTGTAGAAACATCAAGGATGATCAGTGGAAACAGGATGCACCTGAGCTCAATTTTGTGTCTCATAGCAAAGGGTCTGAATACTTATGTAAATAAGGTATTTCTGTTTTTTATTTGTAATACATTTGCAAAAAAAATTCAAAACCTGTTTTCGCTTTGTCATTATGAGGTCTTGTGTGTTGATTGATGAGGAAATGTTTTTATTTAATCAATTTTAGAATAAGGCTGTAATGTAACAAATTGTGGAAAAAGTGAAGGGGTCTGAATACTTTCCGAATGCAGTGTACTTACTGGTGCAGACATCTGTGATGATGAACGTTCTCTCATTGGCTTGTCAGTGCAGTCTGCACAGTGCACACACTTCCAACAGCTACAGAGCACTCACTTATAACTGAGCACTTTTCTTCAGCTCTTGGGACTGTCCAAGCTACCTACATTTACATTCTAGTCATTTAGCGGACGCTGTTATCCGGAGTGACTTACAGTTAGTGCATTCATATTAAGATAGCTAGGTGGGACAACCACAGATCTCAATCATAGTAAGTACATGTTCATCAATAAAGTGAGGGGGGGGGGGTCTGATGTTTTCGGAAGGTGGCAAAGAAATGAACTTTATGTCCTGATTACAAAGCATTATGTTTGGGGCAAATCCAACACAACACATCACTGAGTACCACACTTCATATTTACAAGCATGATGGTGGCTGCATCATGTTATGGGTCTGCTTGTCATCGGCAAGGACTAGGGAGTTTTTTGGGGATAAAAATAAACAGAATAAAACTAAGCACAGGCAAAATACTAGAGGAAAACCTGGTTCAGTCTGCTTTTCAACAGATACAGGGAGACAAATTCTCCTTTCAGCAGGACAATAACCTAAAACACAAGGCCAAATATACACTGGAGTTGCTTACCAAGACGATATTGAATGTTCCTGAGTGGCCTAGTTATAGTTTTGACTTAAATTGGCTTGAAAATCTATGGCAAGACTTGAAAATGGCTGTCTAGCAATGATCAACAACCAACTTGACAGAGCTTGAACAATTTTTTTAAAATAATGTGCAAATATTGTATGATCCAGGTGTGAAAAGCTCTTAGAGTCTTACCCAGAAAGACTCAAAGCTGTAAACGCTGCCAAAGGTGATTCTAAAATGTATTGACTCAGGGGTGTGAATACTTATGTAAATAAGATTTTTCAATATTTCATTGTCAATACATTTGCAATAATTTCTAAAAACATGTTTTCACTTTGTCATTGTGGGGTATTGTGTGTAGATGGGTGAGATTTTTTTTTTATTGAATCCATTTTTAATTCAGGCTGTAACAAAATGTGGAATAAGTCAAGGGTTATAAATACTTTCTAAAGGCACTGTATGTCTCCACCCTAACAATGGGATTCGTTGTTTACTGAGCAGAAACAGCAGGCTGGCAAGCTCTGGCCTATTCCTCTCGTTGGATTGGTAGATACATCTCGTTATTTTAATATGTTTTTGAATATTCGACGAAGGTGTTGACGTTAACCGCCTGTATTCAATGGAGAGAGACGCTATGCTACTAGCCTCATGTAAAAAATATGGATAGCCATCTTGAGACAACTCCGATATAAAGTGTTTTTTTCTCAACTCCGATATAAAGTGTTTTTTCTCAAAGTTGCCGGGATGTCACGTGTCCTACTTATATCACTACACTCTTAACAATCTAAGCATTACGAAACTTATATTCAATCAAATAAACCTCACGTAGCAAATAAGCCATTACTTTTTTGTTGTTGACCAAATTCGACACTCATTTACTTCCACACAAAAACTCCTAGCCTGGTGACTGAAAGAAACGAAACAACGCCACCTGCTGGAGAAGACAGGTTTTTGGCACAGTTATCCCTCTCGCTTCGCCTCTTCCTCTCTGGGATGAGCGGGAGCGGCCCTTCCGTAGGGGTGGGAGGGCCAAGAGACCACAGGTGGCAGAACGGAGTACTGGGGTCGGGGTGTATACAGTCTATGACCCATACAGTCTATGACCAAAACCATCTTCTGAAGCCAAGCCATGTTGTGACTCATCTTCAGTGGTAAGAAAATGACAATTATACAGCAAATAATTGTAAGTGTAGTTTACCATAGTTTTGTTTACTCAATCTCAAATCAAATCAAATCTTATTTGCCACATGCGCCAAATACAACAGGTGTAGACATTACCGTGAAATGCTTACTTACAGCCCTTAACCAACAATGCATTTATTTTTAAATAAAAAAGTAAAATAAAACAACAACAAAAAAGTGTTGAGAAAAAAATAGCAGAAGTAAAATAAAAGAACAGTAGGGAGGCTATATATACAGGGGGGTACCGGTGCAGAGACAAGGTGCGGGGGCACCGGCTAGTTGAGGTAGTTGAGGTAATATGTACATGTGGGTAGAGTTAAAGTGACTATGCATAAATAATTAACAGAGTAGCAGCAGCGTAAAAAGATGGGGTGGGGGTTGGGGGCAGTGCAAATAGTCAGGGTAGCCATGATTAGCTGTTCAGGAGTCTTATGGCTTGGGGGTAGAAGCTGTTGAGAAGCCTTTTGGACCTAGACTTGGCGCTCCGGTACCGCTTGCTGTGCGGTAGCAGAGAGAACAGTCTATGACTAGGGTGGCTGGAGTCTTTGACAATTTTGAGGGCCTTCCTCTGACACCGCCTGGTATAGAGGTCCTGGATGGCAGGAAGCTTGGCCCCAGTGATGTACTGGGCCGTACACACTACCCTCTGTAGTGCCTTGCGGTCGGAGGCCGAGCAGTTGCCATACCAGGCGGTGATGCAACCAGTCAGGATGCTCTCGATGGTGCAGCTGTAGAACTTTTTGAGGATCTGAGGACCCATGCCAAATCTTTTCAGTCTCCTGAGGGGGAATAGGCTTTGTCGTGCCCTCTTCATGACTGTCTTGGTGTGTTTGGAGCATGATAGTTCATTGGTGATGTGGACACCAAGGAACTTGAAGCTCTCAACCTGTTCAACACCATAGTGCCCTCCAAGCTCATCACTAAGCTAAGGACCCTGGGACTGAACACCTCCCTCTGCAACTGGATCCTGGACTTCCTGACGGGCTGCTCCCAGGTGGTGAAGGTAGGCAACAACACATCTGCCACGCTGATCCTCAACACGGGGGCCCCTCTGGGGTGCGTGTTTAGTCCCCTCCTGTACTCCCTGTTTACCCACGACTGCGTGGCCGCGCACAACTCCAACGAACAGAGCGGCACGTCTTGCTCTTCATTGTAATCAGAGGGCTAATATAAATACTATGCATGTCAGTCGCTCTTGGCTAAGATTTGAGGAGAGACTGACTGCGTCACTTCTTCTTTTTATAAGAAACATTGTGTTGAAAATTCCAAATTGTTTGCATAGTCAACTTACACACAGCTCTGACACACACACTTACCCCACCAGACATGCCACCAGGGGTCTTTTCACAGTCCCCAAATCCATAACAAATTCAAAAAAGCGTACAGTATTATATAGAGCCATTATTGCATGGAACTCACTTCAATCTCATATTGCTCAAATGATCAGCAAACCTGGTTTAATTTTTTTTATAAAGCAACACCTCACGGCACAACGCCTCTCCCCTATTTTACCTATACATTTTGTATGTATGTGTTGATATGTAGACTATGCGTGCCATTTTGAAATGTATGTAGTTCTGTCCTAAAGCTGTTCTTGTCTATTAATGTTCTGTATTATGTAATGTTTCTTGTTTTGTGTGGATCCCAGGAAGAGTAACTGCTGCTTTTGCAACAGCTAATGGGGATCCTAATAAAATACAAATACAAAAATCATTACGTTTGCCGATGACACCTGGTGGTAGGCTTGATCACCGACGATGATGAGAGCCTATAGGGAGGAGGTCAGAGACATGGCAGTGTGGTGCCAGGACAACAAACTTTCCCTCAAATGTCAGCAAGACAAAGGAGCTGATTGTTGACTACAGGAAACTGAGGGCCGAGCACACCCCCATTCACATCGACGTGGCTGTAGTAGAGCGGGTCGAGAGCTTCAAGTTCCTCGGTGTCCACATCACTAAGAACCTGTCATGGTCCAAACAGACTTACACAGCTGTAAAGAAAACACGACAACATCTCTTCCCCCTCAGGAGGCTGAAAATATTTGGCATGGGCTCTCAGATCCTCAAAAAGTAATATAGCTGCACAATTGAGAGCATCTTGACTGGCTACATCCCCGCTTGGTATGGCAACTGCTTGGCATCCGACCGTATGGTGCTACAGAGGGTAGTACGTGCATACGTCCCAGTACATCACTGGGGCCTAGCTCCCTGCCATCCAGGACCTCTATAACAGGCGGTGTCAGAGGAAGGCCCTTAAAATTGTCAAAGACTCCAGCCACCCAAGTCATAGACTGCGGTCTCTGCTACCACACGGCAAGCGGTACAAGGAGAGCTAAGTCTGGGACCAAAAGGCTCCTGAACAGCTTCTACCCCCAAGCCATAAGACCACTGAACAGTTAATCAAATGGCTACCCGGACTATTTGCATTGACCCCCTTTGTTTTTGCACTGACTCTCTTGCACTGGCTCTATGCACTCACTGGACTCTACCCACACACAACACTGACACTCCAACTCACACACACGCTGCTTCTACTCTGTTTATCTATCCTGATTGCCTAGTCACTTTTACCCCTACCTAAATGTACATATTACCCCAATTACCTCAACTACATCGTACCCCTGCACATTGACTCAGTATTTTATTACTATTTCCTTTTTTAAAACTTTCTAAATCTGCATTGTTGGGAAAGGGCTCGTAAAGTAAGCATTTAACAGTTTTTAAAAAATGTGAACAAAGTTATATGTAATAAAACAAAAGTAACTCTATGGATCATATTTCAGACTCGATTGTAGCTTTATTGCTGTTATTCAAAAAAATCTATATTTTATTGGATAGGACAGTGCTGAAGCCAGAGTGCCTCTTACAGATAACACAGAATAAAATAGAAACAGTTAAATAAAGGCCATGATTACTCAATTCGGAAATCTATAGAATAGTAAAAACACCCATAAACCAACAAGTCAATCAACAGATAGCTTTTACATTCCCATTTTTTCATCTAACATTAGGCTAACCCTTCAAAGCTTATTTGATACGCTTTACAAGTGGTTACTAGCTTGAAGAATACCATCTTTGGTGAGAATTTGTGGTTGCTGCACATGAAAAAAAGAGTCTCAGAACATTATGAAGTATCAATGTTATATAGAAAAAGAAACTGTAAATGAATGTATGAAGATAGATTGCCTGTTCTCACATGTCAGTTTAGTTTGAGTAGACCCCTTGCACAGCTAGGTAAAAAGGAGTTAATCGCATGGTCCATCTCTATGTCAATCCGTAGGTCCATCCTTCTGTCTGTTACTCTTTCAGCCAGGTGAGCAGTTGAGGTGCGTAGTAGGTGATGATGATGTCAGCACCTAGAGCAGAGGGAAGAATATAGAACTAGAGCAGTAGAACTCATTATTTCTCTATTGAGAACAGAGCACTGTTCCTCCAGACCCCATGACTCACTTCCCCTCTCACCTGCCCTGCGGAAGGCGGTCATAGATTCCATTACAGCGGTGCGCAGGTCAAAGGCTCCAGCCTGAGCTCCATGCCACAGCATGGCAAACTCCCCTGACACGTTATACACTGCCAGTGGGTGAGTGGGGTGCTGGAAGGGAGCAGAGGAGGGTGGTAAGAAAAATATGGAGCAGGTAAAAGCAGAAGGGTTTTGTAGTCTTCATAACAACTGATGATAGACTTGTTTGTGTACCCTTGGATGTGAACTTAGTGTAGTTTGGTTATTTAGCTCAAACTATCAATACTGATCCCGGAGCCTGAAACTCTGTAACCATGCAGAGAAAAATGAGGTAGAACATACTAACCTTGTCTTTGACCTCCCTCACTATGTCCAGATAGGGCAGTCCTGGCTTCACCATCAGCATATCTGCTCCCTCCTTGACATCTCTGTCCTGAGAGAAAAACATAAACAAAACCTCAACCACCTGGGTAAATTGACTCTCTCTCTACCTTTCATACATATGCGTGCATTTCACAGACACTCTTACCACAGCTCGCAGTGCCAGGCCCCTTGCACCAGGGGGCAGCTGATAACAACGCCTGTCTCCAAATGCTGGTTTGGACTGTGCTGCATCTCTACAAAAAAAAAGCTTCCTTAGAGCATCCTGTCAAATAACTGGTAAGTAAATGCCTTTTCTGTCCATACTTGGCTTTACAATCGATAGTTACCTGAAGGGACCATAGTAACAGGAAGCAAATTTAGCACTGTAGCTTAGCACTGAAACCTGGGGAGAAGGAGGAAATACATTACTTTTCTTGGACATTTTCTTTCAGGAAATTCAAGCAAATGGCTTCTTTACTAAGGGTTTCCTTATGGCAAATGCTTTCCTTTCCTTATTGAGTCCCTATGAATATAAGGTTATGTACAAACTAGTGCTCCCATCTGTTACCTTGTTGCCCATGTCATTGGACATCAGTGATTGTTTGATGGCTCCCACTCGCCCATCCATCATATCAGAGGGTGCAATGATGTGACAGCCTGTACGATAAGAACAAGAGATCTTAAACTATTGACATGGGTGTGGCTCGCCATTGAGCAGTATCAACATTGGTCCAGTCCACTATTTTTTAGAAGTGAGAGTAGATAACAGTGGGGGGAGGAGTGACCAGACTCACCAGCACGGGCATAGGCCAATGCCACTTCTGCCAGACGCTGGCAACTGGCACCATTGTCCAGAGTGCCATCCTCCCGCAACATTCCTGAGGGCGAATCAGAGGGCAGTCTTATAACACTGTAGTGTTAATCAAAGGAAATTAGATTTGCATTAGTTGTAGACGAAAAGATGTGATAGAGAGTGACAGACCACAGTGTCCATGTGAGGTGTAGGGACAGAGGCAGACGTCGCAGGCCATCAGCAGGTCAGGGAAAAGAGAGCTTATCTTCTTCACAGCCAATACTGCCGGAGTATCGTCTGTGTCTGCACCCGAACCCCTCTCATCCTGAGAAGAAAGGTAAAAGGTATGACAGTGTGCAAGGGTGTAGACATATGCGCTTTGGAGTTGATGTAGTGGCAAAAAAGACCCATTTTACAAGTGCATATAGTTTACAGTACCTTAGCGATTTTGGCAGGCACCCCGAAAATCAGCACACACTTCAAGCCATTCTCCACAAGGGGGCGTAGCATGCCTTCCAGTTTATTCACTCCATATCTGTGGGGAGAAAAAGAGATTGAGGGGGACACAGGGAATGGACAAACTACAAAGTGCTAATTCAATACCACTTTGAGGCAAGCAATTACTAAGTGGCACTTCATTATCAATGCACTGGGATGTATTTGATCTCTTTAGCCTAAAATCTGGTTTGTTTTGGGCAACAAACCAAATCAGACTGAGTGAGATAACTATTGACAGTAATTTCAACACTGACACATAATAGTACCAAGAATTAGGGCTCAGTATTACATTACAGCCTATTATATAGTAACCAAATGGTGCATGAGCAGGGAGGGTTGTGAGGGACAAAGAGCTAACGGATTATCTTCTTATCTTGGCCCAGTTGTTGGCTCTGGATCCACCCTGCCTCACAGTATTTATCTGGAGGTCACAGCCTTGATCTCAATGGTCCCCATCCCCTGCTCATTCTCACTCAATCAGATGATTTTGAATGAGAATTCTCATTCAAAGTCTTTGTTTCAAAGTCATATATGTTTTAAAATCAACCACATGAACAGGTAATCTGGAGTCATTACCTGGCCTGGCCTGGCAGACTAGCGATGGGCTCCACAGCATCAGGACTGTCACTGTTGGAGAAAAGAACAAGAAAGCTGTCATGTCATAAAAACACATAGCCACCCAAATATAGCCTACAGTGTAACTGACTGACACAAGGGCATCTGTCATTTGTATCACAACATCAAGATGACATCGTAGTGTCTGTGTTGGAGAGGAGACATTACGTGACGAAGATGGGGTAGATGAGGTTCTCAGGTCTCAAGTCTGAGGCGCAGGTCTGCCAGTATCTGAGTGTTGGGTGAAAATAGCCACTGTGGAGAAGAGAATCGACCTGCTGCATCTTTGCGCTGAGAGAGAGAGAGGTTTGACAACGGCACCTTTATTCACCCCCACATTTCTGAGATGCATTGGAATGAGAGAGTGGTTTAGGCTACACATAACCTGACATAAACTAAACAATTGGATGACCCTGAGTGACAGCAGTGATAATGCTGGCTTTCACACAGCTGGAGGAAGAATAATTGCTCACATTTATGAAAGCCCATTCCAGATCCTTTTAATTCTATAATTTCAAGATTATTGACATGAAAAGTCTACATTTACGAGAACTAAGCAAAATCAGACATAAAACAACAGTTTTAAAACAATGAAATGTAACGACAGAAAGCTAACTTCGACTATCAACAATCATGTGCTCAAATGTGCCAATTATATGCTCCATGCACCACACGACTAGCAAACACATTTTCAACTCCTCCTGGTCATATTCCGCAGAATTATAACTTGTTCACCTTGCTACATCCAAAACGTAACTTGCCAGCATTAATTAACATACAACAAGGTTAACGTTGCTCAAATAAATCAATGAATTTCGGTGTTCTTGCCTTGTACAGTACGTCCGTGCTCCTTTGCTTGCACTAGGCGCAGACACTAACCGGTCACCGTACAATTGTTCCGTAAACGTACAAGTTCCCGCGATAGTACACCGTAGCTTTGAGTGAAGGAATGAAAACATTACGAAAAGGCTAACCTGACACTTGAATCGGAATTGACTGAATTGAGGTAAAACCACAACATTTCGCTAAAACCTTGTCATGTCCTATAATATCCCATATTACTTGACACACATGCACAGAGGGAGAAATGATATGTAGCTAGTATGAGATGGATAAGGGCTACGAGGTAGCCAACTAGCTAGTTGTTGATTGTGCTAGCACTGAAACCACACTGTCTTTGCTGTAACGTAACTGTAGCTCAGCTAACGTCAGCTACTAGCTAGCCTAATGATCTGACAATACAGCGGTCTAGCTAGCTTGTAAAATGCTGTAACGTTATTGGGAATCGTTTGTGAGCGGTTGTTGTCAGTTAAAACCATGAATGTAGCCAGGCAGCTAGCTAGCTGACAAACGATTTCAACTGTCACCATGGCATAGTCCTTGATCATTACTCTCCGTTCCATTACATTACACATAAGTAATTGGACAAAGGCGTCTTCTGTAGTGGGGAGTTATGTGAAGATCCCCGACGCTCGGTCTGAACACTAACATGCATCGCTTGCGGTACGGTTTTGGAAGCATAAGGACCTTATCTTTAATATCAGCAAGAAAAAAAAAAGTTACATTGATACACACCTTTATAGGGTTAGTGTTCCCACATGACCATATCTCCTCGTTACAGCGCTTGTTTACGGAAAACAGATGAAGACGAGGCGACCGTTAATTAGCTATCTAGCATGCTCCAAACACCTGTGTAAGCATTAGACCATATGTCCACCAGATGCACATGCATTTTGCCTTATGTTGTTTTTGCCAGATGTCTAGCCCACATTTTTCGTACTTGATGCACATGTGATTTGCAAGGCTGCAGCATGGAAAACATCTCCGCCCTGTTCGACCAAATATAATAAATAATTCTAAATAATTAGAACAGATTAAAGTTATTCTCCTATTGATGTCCTGCTTTCATAGGCTGGCAGAGCTACCAACAGACTGGGGCGCACGAAGGCTCATTACAACAATTAATATATTCTTCTGTCACGTTCATCTCTAGCAACATCAATAAATTGAACTGGTTGTTCCCATTTGGAGTACTGATTTCACTAGTTTGCCCTCACATTTCTATATGAATTTGGTCGGGTCGCCCAAAAAGTTACATATGGCAGCGTTAAATTATGAACTAAAAGCCCCCGGTGTAGCTCAGTTGGTAGAGCATGGAGCTTGCAACGCTAGGGTTGTGGGTTCGATTCCCACGGGGGCCAGTATGCGTCTGCTAAATGACTAAAATGTAAATGTAAAAGCTCATTTTTGTTTTCAATATTTTGAAATTATAGCTACTTTTGTAAAAAAAAAAAAATCTAGCTCAGCTGTTTAGTTAGATAGCTCTGTCTCATTTACCACAAGGTGTTGCTAGCAACCTAATATAACTTATTTTCTCAATGTATGTTAGCTAGCTAAGTTAGCAATGTTATGAATACAACTCCCATCTGCTGTTGACATTAGGATACGATTTGAGAGCACTAGTTTGCTCCAAAAGTGGTTATAGCTTTGACTGCATGCTGACAGTGAATTCAGTGGCTAGCTACACTTCAAACATAATTTTACCAGGTTCCTGTGAAGCAGTTGTAATGACAGTCCATCGCAACGTACACAAGTTTCCTGATTAGCAAGGGGTAGTCTGTTTTAATTTAATTGTTTATTAGAAACACAGTTTCATGTCATTGTGAGGGGATTTCACCAGTTGTTTAATGGGGAATTGGGCTTCCCGGGAAAATATTTTCACTTTAGCTGGAGTATTTGGCTGTTTTGGCTGCCAGAACCAATTAGATTCTAAACAGATAATGTAAGGTCCTTGGACTATAAGGAGTAACGTTAGGCTCCTTTAGTCCGTTATTGGGATACTGTCATCAACCCTTGATACATTGTAGGCTATTTGTGAAGGACACATACATTTCCACTTCTAGACTGTTAGTCAAGACAGAATGAGATTGTAACAATGTTTGCAACGTTTGATAGTTGTTTCAACCGACTTCAGGCTTGTTACAATATAGCTTGGTAAAAGGGAGCTGAAGTAAATACTGTCATTTTGTTGATGTTTACAGTGTAACATGTCAATTTCAATACATTGTAAACTCTTGTCATGCTCTCAATAAAATGTCTCTGTTTCTAAATAAAGGCAGAACAACTTGATTCCCTGAAGACATCCTCCACATGTGAAGCTCTTCACTGGCTCACAGTATTTCGTCCTCTCTGCCCCCACTGTCTTCAATGATGTTGGTGAGCTTGATCGTCTCTGCAGCAGTTCCTCGTTAAGGGCCATTTCCTATTGCCTTCTGTGGATTTCTGCCCAGATCTCAATGTCTCCCTTCCTTCACACTTTACCACCCTGAGTCTGGAAACGTCACCTCTCCTGAGTCGAACCAGTGAGTCTACCCCATTCGGTCCCTGGTTGAACAGTCCACCTGCATCCACTCCCTCCACCCTAAGGCCATGCTGTTCTCCCTGCGGGAGCTGGTCCAATGGCTGGGCTTTGCCACGTTCGAGCTCTTCCTCCACCTTGGGGCTCTGCTGGTCTTCAGTGTGCTAGTAGCGCTGCAGGCTGACCGGTTTGCCCCTGGCATGAGCTGGTGGATGGTCTTCGTCCCTCTGTTTGCCGCTGATGGCCTGAGCACCTACTTCACGGCCATCGTGTCCATCCGGCTGTACCAGGAGAATGAGAAAAGGCTGGCAGTGCTGAGGCTGCTGTGGGTGCTGACAGTGCTCAGCCTCAAGCTGGTGTGTGAGGTGCTGCTGTGCCAGAAGCTGGTTGAGCAGGAACAGGCACGTGACCTGTGGTTCGGTCTCATCGTCTCACCACTCTTCATCCTCCTGCAGCTACTGATGATCCGCGCCTGCCGTGTCAACTGAGGCCATTGGCGGTGTGATAATGAGGGCAGGAACCGGTTATCAGCCATAGAAGATCCAGGTTTATTCATAATAGGTGACTGTTTTAATTAACTGACTATTGAGGAATAGTTGTTGGACTAATGGCTGGAGAGATGAGGGTCACAGGCTACCCCTCCATTTCTGACCTCGTCTGAGGACAGTGTGACAGAATGTGTTTTCCATGAGCAGTCCTTTGTCTGCATGGCTCTCCGCTGAAAATTGCTGCCTGTGGATACCTTTTTTTGTATTTGATCTGTTAAGAACCTCTTGCTCAAGCATGTATTGATGGCCTAATTTTATCCTTCAGTGTAATTTATTTCCTAATGTGATGCTGGGGAGGGACATTTAGAATTGATGTAATCCTCCTTTTGAATTTGGTAAGAATGTCTCCAGCTTTGTTAGTGTTTTAGTCCATTTATTATTTTCTTGTTTTTGGTACCCTTGTTGGTGTTTGTATATATGTGTAAATAAACATTTTAAGCTGGTAAAGTTTATCATGCAATATTATTTCAGCTCCTCAAAAATCTATGAAACATTAATCAGTCAAATCTGAACAGACACAATACCGTTATGTCCGGTGTAGATCTTTGTTATGTCCACTGTTATCCCTTGTGAGGACGAGGTTTGGCCACAAGGTGTCGCTATTTACATTGAAGATGGGCGTGGTGACCTACTCCTCAATTTCCGATGCCCAAGTCAACATTGGGAAGGACCAAGTAATAAAACTAAAGCAAAGTTCACATGGGAGTGAGTTTATGGAAGGAAAAGTCATAAGCTTAATAAAAAATACAAAAACTTGTATTGAGCTGTTTGATCATTTTGGGCTCATCAAGCACTAATCTCTAAAATTTTCTTTAGAGGCAACAGCAAGGACTTTTCCGTGTCTTGGACTTTGCTCAGATGACAACCTCAGAGTTTTGTTCTTTTTAAGCACAGCATATCAAATACAGAAGTTTAAAATATGGAACTGAACTCTCTTTCGCTCTCTCTTTCTCTAGGTACAACTCAGATAAAAACAAATTACAAAAACTACATTGCATATAGGATGCGTTTTTACAAATCATCTATAACAGAATTTACGACTGACTGAGACTGCTCTATAGAACACACTGTTTTCTTCAGTGTCCGTCCATATGTTAAATGGCTCCTTGGTATTCACGGCTCGTAATGACAGTGCGGTGATTAATGTTTGAGGAACAATATAAATCTGTTACGTGCTGTACCCAGAATAGACCTCTGTAATACCGCCTCATTTATTTCGTAATGCATTTATCTCAACAGGATTATTTGTCAGGCGGTATCATCAACCTCTTGCTGAATAGATACGAAGAGCTCTATGCTATAACAGGTCAATATTCCATAGGATGCTACAGCAAAACCTACACGTAACTAATGAGGTGACTGATGGGCGACAATTTCCTCACCCTGCTTCACAAACACTATCTTTACATAGCCTTTCATCTTTTAAAACCATTTATTGGTATAATTTCCATGTTTAGTTCATGAATTAAATTAAATGAAATGCATAATGTTATTATTTTAAAAACAAATGTAGTGGTCGATACGGGATCTTAGAATAAAAGATATTCACTGAAAGGGTTAAGCAGTAAAAGGGGGCTGAGCTGAGTTTCCTTGACTGACAGTTTTCTTTGCCCACTCAACAATAGAAAGAGGAGGGATTTGTGAAAGGGGTGTATTCTAAATCGATATGAGCAAATGAGGTTGCTTCTTAGGGCGCAGTTCTGAAGACTGAAGGATGACGTTGTAGGTTTACAGGTGCAGAGGGCGGGCCAGGAGTCGCGGAGGGAGGGAGGGAGGGAGAAGAAGAACGTAGAAAGACTGAAAGAGACGGTGGGGATGTATGTGTATATACTGTAATCGGCGCTGCAGGTACAGCGACAGACAGAGGATACAGCGTTCCGTCCCAGTCGGGGAACACCATCTCCCAAACCCCGGAGATATTCAATTTCTCCCTAAAATGTCTGGTGGAGGAGAAGTCCGTGTGCTCCGCCAGGAGGCTGGGCAGGAGAGCCCGAGGATGCCGGCCTGGAAACGAGAGATTCTCGAGCGGAGGAAAGCAAAGGGCGGCGCGTCTGGAGCAGGTGCAGCTGAGCCTTGCCCAGGCACGATCTCATCGCGGGTTAATGGCGAAGTAACGGGAAACAGCAGCGCCCCAAAAACAGACAATGGAACCAGCGCTAATTCAGGTCGGAACTACACCATCACTCCAGCGAGCCAGCATTTTGCAGGCAAGCGTGGCAGCGCCCCCACCTCCCCAGAGCTCTCGCCGGGGAAAACAAACAAAGACCCCTGGACTGCCACCGACCCTTATGACTCGGAGAAAACTGTAAGTGATGGCGAGGGACAGGAAAGCCTGGTTCTGCAGGACAGTCTAGGCCCATTGCAGGAGAACCCCTTTATCAAACTGGAGAAGGAGCGAAAGAAACAACAGGACAGGGAGAGCGCCACTCGTCCGGTTCAGCACATACTGGAATTGTATGGCAGTGTTCCTGGAATTCGGACTATACGCGCTGAGAATATCATTATCATAGAATCCGATCCGGATTACTTTCCGGAGGCGAGTGGAATAAAAAGCGAGTCTTATCTGCAGCAGAATGGGTTGAGCAGTTACAGCTCCCTCAACGACCTCTTGGACCGGAGAGGCAGTGGGGTTACCGAGATACGGGCGAAGGAGGTGGTCATTTATGACACCGCACTAAGCCGGAGCGAGGAGAATTTGAGCACGCTGGGTCGTCCTGGTCACGAGGCCGCATTCGAGACAGGAGAGGGTCATGGTAGGGTGAGCCGAATGCTGCAGAAATTCGACAGCAACTACGGAAAACTGCAACCCAAGTCTCGCAGCACAGAGAACCTCCTGGACTTGGAGACCAGTTCAAGCAGGCCAAGACAACGACCCAAGCCACAGCCAGATCTGGTGCCAAAATACAAGTCACAAGCCCAGCCTAGCTCACCAGTCCGCACCCTAGGCAACACACAGTTGTCATCCTCAGTCTTCCAGAGCTCCCAGTCTTCCAAACCAAAGCCACAGCCCCCTCTCTGTGAGCCTGACAGCACCACGCGCTCTGCCGGACCCTCTCAGTCAGTGTCTTCCTACCGCCAGCATTTTGAGGTGAGTGGGGGCCACAGTTCGGTGTTCAACCCCAGAGAGGAGGCAGAGGGGTCCCAGACCAAGCCTTTCCGAGAGAGAGACTGGGAGAGCACAGAGGTGCCCTCCAAACCCAAGGTGCCATTCTCTCCAGAGACCAGCCGTGCCGAGTCACCCGCCAGTCCCACCACGCCCCCGATGTCTCCCCCATCGCCTGGATTCGAGATCCGCCCCTCACCCCGCCCTGATCTCTCTCTGCTGCCTGTCGGGGACATTCAGGCCCGTGCCCTTGCCAACCTGCGTCTCCAGTCCCGCAACTCCTTCACAGTCTTCCCCAAACGCCACAGGTCCGCCTCCTCCCCGGGCAGCACGGCCCCCTCCAGCCCCATCAAGTCTCCTCCCTCCCAGAGAGTGGCAGAGATGCCCACTCCAGGAGTGCCAACCCCTGTCACCCTTCCACCCACCCCAGCAGCCTCCAAGAGGAAAGAGGAAGAACGGGAGGAGGTGAGGGCAGCCAGGCCAACCAAACCAGACCCACCCACCATCACCACGACCCCCTCCCCTCCACCCCCAGCACCCTTCCCAGTCCCCTCTGTCCAGTCGCCTCCTCCAGAGGAAGCCCCTGCTGACCAGCTACCTGTCACCAACATAGATGACATAGACGTGGACCCCTTGCAGCCCGTTGCCCCCAGCCCCACTCCAGTGGTGCAGAGGCGGAAGGGGAATACCTTCACTGTGGTGCCTAAACGTAAGTCAGAGCCCCAGGAGCCCTCCGGAGGGGCCCAGTCATCCTCCACGCCACCCCAGGCCCCCTACGCCCAGTTGGGCTCACTGCTGAAAAAGCGCTACCCTGCCGTGGAGGATATCGAGGTCCTCGGGGGGTACCAGTCCCTGGGACGCTCCTGCCTGACCAAGACAGGCTCCACTGGCAAAAAGGTGAGACATGATGCCAAACAGCGGACTTATGTTATACATAAAGTGAACATCAACAGAGCCCTTTTTACACTGATTATGTAACACTCATTATTTAAATTCTCAGTTCAAGCTTTGTCATTTAGTATAATTAAACAAATTGTGTGGGTGCATGCGTATGAATGGACTAGGCTAAGCTTCTAATTTAGGGCTGTCCATCTCATTACGGTATGCCTCCGTAGATTATATTGTTTAGTGTTTGTGTGGCACTTGTATTTAGTTTTGGTTGGTATTAGTGTATTAGTGTTTTGGTTGGACCACTGTCCCGCAAAAGCATGTTATTTGTTTTCTAGTGCTTTATTGGGTTAGTCTGTGCTTGAAGCATACATATCTCATCAAGCTGTTACTTGATCCCCAGGATTTTACTTGGAAAACCCACCTCTCTAAATTATGGGACTGAATGGGCCTTCTATTATAGTCCGGTTTACCCCTGGATCCTAGTCTAACTAAGTAGGCCTGTTTTATCTGTCCTCGTGTGGTGTCTAGGCCTTTCTTTAAACACAGGTTAATGTAAGGCCTCATTCCAAACAGCCCTGTCTCTGTCCCAAAGAAGGAAGGGATAGAACAGGTCCCGGTTGCTGAAATGTGCGATATTCAACATGAAATTCTCCTAACTCTACAGGATTTATTGCATCTTTAGTAGTAAGATTGAACAAGGCAGAAGCTGCTGTTCATAGCACCAGCCTTCAACATGGTTTGCAGCATGGAGATGTTGGTGTTGGTGTTTTTGTGACCAGGGTCGGGATCAATACCATTTCCTTTCATTAATCAATACACCCCCCCCCCCCCCCCCCCACCCCAGATGGAGATCAGTGTTTATTGGCATTTACCTGAGATCTAGGCTACATACTTGGCAGTGCAGCAGTGTCTCTGTCATATCCTAGTCCTTTGGTCTCTAGGTATTACCAGTCTCCTGCCCTCACTCCTTTCAACCGCAGCTCCAGTCACACCCAACCAGGTCGAGCGTGTGTGTCACTGTGTTTGTCCCTGGCCAGAGAGCGAACACAGGCAGTGAATAAGGCCAGCTCCCTCAGAAGCATTCAGTGTTTTTGTTCTCTGAACTCTATTGAATTCATTAGGCGTGCTATGTTTGTTTCACCAAATTCCCTCGCCTTTGTTGTTTGTGCATGCATGCTTCTCCTCCCGGTCATCATTTCATGACCAAGGTTCCTCTGCTTTTAAAGCTAGGGCAGGGCCACAAGCAATTGCAAAACCATCAAGGGTAGGCCTATGTAATTTGTGTGGAATTCCTTGGCTATGTGAAACCAGCCTGGCTGAGTTTGGTTTTCTGTTCAGCATTTGGGTTGGGTGTTTTGAAGGCTCTTTTTCCCATTCAAATTTTAAGAGGTACTGAGCTTGCCGGATGCATATTTGTTTTCAAACACATCAATATGACAAGAGAGCGGAACTTGAACACAGTGTATCGCCTCCTACTAGGCTCGTATGTTTCTGAAAATAACTTCCACTCCCTCATTTTTTGGCCACGGTTGCTGGTTCAGTTCTAAAGGTTGTACTTCTGGTATTTTGTCGTGGGGGGGATTCCGCAGAATGTTGGAGTTAAATCTCTGCAGCGCTCTCAGATCTTTATGACTCACTCAAATAAGGCCCTTACATGTACCTAGTCCTACTGTAACCCTGTATTCATTGTGTTGGATAATCAAGCTTGTTCTTTGCTCCTTTACTGTTTGTTTGTGATCTTCTCTTCAAGGAGTGATAGTAGTTCATAACGATCAAGTGGACCCGTTACACTGCACCAGCTTTGATTTGCATAAGAAGAAATCTAGGAAGTCCTTAAAGTACGTTACATGCCTAGATTGAATTTATAATTTCATTGGCCTTGAGTCTCTTCGATTGAAAATGGTTTGTGTTACAAAGGTTCTAGGCTAATGTTCAGTACCTTTAGAACAGCTTTTGTTGTATAATATATGGCACTTCCCTGTCATTGAATAGAGATGGAGCTGGCAGGAAGAGATGGGAATGGAAAGGGGAGGAGTGGTTGTTTCTGAGGTTGGTGACCAGTTATTAATGGAAACAGGAGACAGCCCATGTGTTTGTGATGTAACGGGCAGAGACCATTCCTGCCGTTTATGTTCTTACTGCATATCCATGTTGCCATTTCCATGTGTTTGCTCAGTGGAAGGCCTGGGCCTGGCCCTGCTCAGCTGTGTAATGTGTAATTGATACAACACATTAGGTAATTATGTCTTCATATGTCTTCATTCAAGTTGATGATTTAGCGGTTTGGTGACTGTGCTGTTCTCGCAAGTACTGTTGTTGTGTGGTAGTAATGCCAGTCATTCCAGACTACAAATACTGTATTTGACTTGTAAATAACCTTGATTCAAACGGAAAAGAGCCTGTGACAAGCTGATAATACCCAATTTAACCTAAATACCCGTAGAGGTAAGCTCTTGGCTGGACTACTAACACGAGATGTTCTGGTCATAGCCTCAAGGATTTGTCTATTTTCAAATGTACTTCACTCTCATAATAAGGCCTAAACCTTTTCCACAAACATATCGCTGAAAAAGTATAACCTTCTTTAAAATGCTTTGATCCCTGTCTCTTTTGCACTGATTTCCATATTTATCGATCAGTAAACATAAACTGTGTCTTCCTCGAGGAATAATCATATTGTTGTCTCAGCAGAAGGCCATATCACTCATCATCAGGAAGTGAGTGGAAAGGCCTGTGACTGTCAGCTATCTGATAGTACACTCATAACGGCTGTATTTCTTCCAGGCTGATCAGGCAGCAGCTGTCTGTCAGCTCTGTTTACTGTTCATTACTGCTGGAGTTTAGGGCCTGGTATCCGGTTATGGGACTCCTGATGAGGAGTATAGGCTACTGCAGTTTGGACCTATGCTGTCGGCAGCAGGTAGCCTAGTGGTTAAGAGCGTTGGGCCAGTAACCGAAAGGTTGCTGGTTCGAATCCCCGAGCCGACTACGTGAAAAATAAGCAAGGCAACCCTAATTGCTCCTTTTTAAGTCGCTCTGGATAAGAGTGTCTGCTAAATGACTAAAATGTGTGTGTGTGTGTATATACAGTACCAGTCAAAAGTTTGGATACACCTACTCATTCAAGGGTTTTTCTTTATTTTTACTATTTTCTACATTGTAGAATAATAGTGAAGACATCAAAACTATGAAATAACACATGGAATCATGTAGTAACCAAAAAAGTGTTAAACAATACAAAATATATTTTATATTTGAGATTCTTCAAAGTAGCCACCCTTTGCCTTGATGACAGCTTTGCACACTCTTGGCATTCTCTCAACCAGCTTCACCTGGAATGCTTTTCCAACAGTCTTGAAGGAGTTCCCACATATGCTGAGCACTTGTTGGCTGCTTTTCCTTCACTCTACGGTCCAACTCATCCCAAACCATCTCTATTGTGTTGAGGTCGGGTGATTGTTGAGGCCAGGTCATCTGATGCAGCACTCCATCACTCTCCTTCTTGGTCAAATAGCCCTTACACAGCCTGGAGGTGTGTTGGGTCATTGTCCTGTTGAAAAACAAATCATAGTCCCACTAAGCGCAAACCAGATGGGATGGCGTGTCGCTGTAGAATGCTGTGATAGCCATGCTGGTTAAGTGTGCCTTGAATTCTAAATAAATCACTGACGGTGTCACCAGCAAAGCACCATAACACCTCCTCCTCCATGCTTCATGGTGGGAACCACACATGCAGAGACCATCTGTTCACCTACTCTGCCTCTCACAAAGACACGGCGGTTTGAACCGCAAATCTCAAATTTGGACTCATCAGACCAAAGGACAGATTTACACCGATCTAATGTCCATTACTCGTGTTTCTTGGCCCAAGCAAGTCTCTTCTTCTTATTGGTGTCCTTTAGTAGTGGTTTCTTTACAGCAATTCGACCATGAAGGCCTGATTCACACAGTCTCCTCTGAACAGTTGATGTTGAGATGTGTCTGTTACTTGAACTCTGAAGCATTTATTTGGGCTGCAATTTCTGAGGCTGGTAAACTCTAATGAACTTATCCTCTGCAGCAGAGGTAACTCGGGGTCTTCCATTCCTGTGGCGGTCCTCATGAGAGCCAGTTTCATCATAGCGCTTGATGGTTTTTGCGACTGCACTTGAAGAAACTTTTAAATTCTTGAAATGTTCCAGATTGACTGACCTTCATGTCTTAAAGTAATGATGGACTGTCGTTTCTCTTTGCTTATTTGAGCTGTTCTTGCCATAATATGGACTTGGTCTTTTTCTAAATAGGGCTATCTTCTGTATACCACCCCTACCTTGTCACAACACAACTGATTGGCTCCAACGCATTAAGAAGGAAAGAAATTCCACAAATTAACTTTTAAGAAGGCACACCTGTTAATTGAAATTCATTCCAGGTGACTACCTCATGAAGCTGGTTGAGAGAATGCCAATAATGTGCAAAGCTGTCATCAAGGCAAAGGGTGGATACTTTGAAGAATCTCAAATATAACATATATTTTGATTTGTTTAACACTTTTTTGGTTACTACATGATTCTTCCATATGTGTTATTTCATAGTTTTGATGTCTTCACTATTATTCTACAACGTAGAAAGTAAAAATAAAGAAAAACCCTGGAATGAGTGGGTGTGTCTAAACTTTTGACTGGTACTGTTTTCTATGATCTTTTTAAGACTTTCTCTGGTGTTTTCTAAGACCAATTTTCCATCTATTAGACCAGAAATCAAAGCCTTTGCTTATTCCTAATTTTTAGGATGGAAAAATGAATATGCCTTAATTTCTCAAAAATATACACTAGCTTTGACACCCAAATTTACGTGCTCCGTTGAACTTCCCGTTGGTGCTCAAATGACCATATGCCATTTAGCAGGCGCTTTTATCCAAAGAAACTTAGTCATGCGTGCATACATTTCTTTACGTATGGGTGGTCTCTGGAATAGAACCCACTATCCTGGCGTTGCAAGCACCATGCTTTACCAACTGAGCTACATGCAATGTTACACTGCCACATAGGCCAGAATGAAGTAGGAGGATATGATGAATCAGCAAGGTATCAAAACTTTCTAGCATAGATAATCTAGGCTAACGACCAAACACTAGATCCCATTTTTACTGCTGTACCTTATACCATTAATACAAAGTTGTTATGAAGTTGCAATATGTCATAATTGGAAGAACTAGAATCCTAGCAGCAGTCATCCAATGTTTAGAGAAGCTACTTTTTATTGGTTGTGAAAATGTCATGCCATGCGTAAGGGAAGTTAAAAATATCCAGACTTAAATAACACCAACGCACCATGTCTGTCACACAGGAAGGACAATGAAAGGACACACTCCTACATTCTTATTATGTTCTTGGGCTCCAGGTGTGAAAGTCCATTTTGTTTAATTATTTACCACATCAAGTCATTCCCCATCCCTCATCATCACACTTTCTGTAACCACACCCTTCTCTCCTCTAACCTCACGCCCTCATTTTCTCCTGTGCTCCTCCCTGTTTGCACTCTCCTTGCTCCCTCCTTGACTGTGTCTGTCTGTGTGTGTACCTTTGTGTGTTTGTCATAGCCAAGAGGCGCAGTGCGGTTTAGATGAATCGTTTAAGTCACTCTCCTCAGCATCTTTTTGAACATTCAACATGACTATGTCTCACGGTCGCAAGCATGCCTGCCTGTGCCTCTCCAGTAGGTCTGTTTTTAATGTGCAGCGACTGCAGCATAGGACAGTGTTTCCCTCCGGACCCATGGAGAGGTGTAATTATGCCATTGATACTGGGACTACAGCTTAATTCTGGCCTGCTTGCGGCGTGCCTGTGACAAGTGTGACATTTCCAGTAAGTGTTATCTGGCTGCAGGGTTCTTCTGTGAGCCTGGCGAGCAGGGTGAGAAACGGGACGATTGGAATGAGGCCATGGCAACATGATGATGGCACATGCGCGCACACACAGACACAGTCATACACACACAGTCCCATATCGCAAACACATGCACAAACTTCACATTCTCTACTATAGGCTACTTATTGTAATGAACGATATCATAAAAATTCCTGCGATGTATGGTCAGTGTCGATTTATTTTAGGTTTATTGTCCCAGCTCTAGCACAAACATGCTCACACACACACTCACACAGCCAATTTAGTCAGCAAAGCGCCATTGTCATGTTTTAATTCAGGCCTGACCCCTCTCTCTGTGTGTGTGTGTGTGTGTGTGTGTGTGTGTGTGTGTGTGTGTGTGTGTGTGTGTGTGTGTGTGTGTGTGTGTGTGTGTGTGTGTGTGTGTGTGTGTGTGTCAGAGAGATTGAAAGAGAGAGGAAAAGGTAAGAGAAAGTGTTTGAGAACAGGATGGACAGAATGCTGCAGAGGTGGTTTCAAATGTGTATAAAAAGGACAGCGAGGGTGTATGGAGAGATCATGTCAAGTGGGTAGATGGAACAGCAACTATTTATATCACTGAGGACTGTATTTTAACAAACCTAACACAATGGTCAATCTTAGCTCTGGCAGTAGGGCTATAGGTCCAGGGGTGTGTCAGAAATATTTTGGCTATTTTCACTGCGGGAATTATGAGCGCAATAGCTGGCGGTGGTGGGAAATGGCTGGGTTGTGATGAATATATAAATTATAGGTGTGACGAGGGCTTGGCCACTCACTGGCCAATCAACGTGTTTCATGGCTTAATACTGCATGCCGTTGTCTCAAGTTCTGTAGGTTATTGATGGTCTTTGCATTGTCATCAACTCCAATTTGGCTGGGGGCACGGAATATTCTCTTTCTGGTCCATTGTGGATTGATAGTTTATTAAATAGCATCGGCTGCAGTAACGAGTAATAGCAACAGTACAAAACCAAAACATCTAGTGTTTGTTCAATACGTTTGGAGTGTTGACCGACAGTCATAATTATTGTAATTGGCCTCAACAAGTAAAGACCTTTACACATCACACTTCTCCTCAAATAAAAAAATACTAGGCTCCCCTAAATTGTATGTGTGAGGCACGTTCTCACTGAGCAAAATATTGCTTAGTGATACCGTTGATATGGTGTTATAGGACTGAATAATTTGAATTTGTTTGGAGGAGTGCGTCTTTGTTAACCGGACAAGTTGTTTTTTGGAAATGGGGATGGATACACGCCGAATGGAGTAGCCTGTTATGGCCATTACGGCAAAAGACTAATGAGTAGACCATTTTTTAAAGAACCTTTTATGGATAGGCTACTTCACTAATGTATGGTTAGGATAAGGAAGACACCAGACTGATTGCTGTTGAACCAGCTTTCGCTATAGTAGGGGAAGGGCTTGTTTTTTTAAATCAAACAAACTGGAAAACAAGCAATTATTACAGGAAAATAACTAATGTTTATAAATACGAGTGTCAACGGATCATCTCTCATTCCATGATGGGCATATAGCCTACATGGAGGGGTTTTTACGCACATGCAAAATAATTACAGGAGCTGGCTAAAATAATGTACAACAGCCTACATAGATAAAAAAGGGATTCTCCCAAACTTTATTTTAATAAAGCTTTGGTGATTTTAAGATTTATCACAAGCCAAACCCTTTATGATGGTCTTGACTACTTGGCGAATGCATTGGGCAGGACAAAAGAATGGCCTTCATTGAGAGGAGGGGAGGCTATACTTTGTTTTTAATTAAATTAAATTAAATTGGTGGGAAAAAGAGGTTTACGGGCACAAAAAGCACTCTCTTGTTCCATGTGCATATGGGCACTGTGCATCACGGCTGGATAGGTTGCGCTTCCGCTGTCAAAATCAATCTCATAACCAGTGGCGTTTCTTGTATGTAAATCTTGGTGGGGCAAAAAAACACACGTTTTTGATGCATGCCAGCAAAGCCACAACACAACACTAAACAATACATTAATTGCACTATAATGGTGACAAACGATGCCCACAAACTGTTAAGGCCTACATAAAGCTGTCCCAACAGCAGAGCTTTCCTTTCAGCACCATGGAGTGAATCCTTACCACAACTACACCTGGCTATCAGTGGAGCCTTGTTTGGCATGAAACAGTTCATTGAGCCTCATTTACTGCCTTAAAAAAAAAACATAGCTGATATGGCTGACTTGCTTACATTTATTATTAAGACATTAATGAGCGAGCTAGGACGGGCGTCGTCAATATAACTATTTGTTCTGCACTTTTGAAATGTACAGCGACAGAATTCAGAACATGGGCCGTTATTACAGTGTTCTCCCTGTACACAAAGTCAGAACCTTAGGATAATTAAAAGGGGCATATAAGCACACAATGAAAGCTCTTACAATATTCAATGATTACATTTCTCTAAAACAGGCTATAGGCTACATGTGCACCACCAAGTCAGAACAGTAGGGTAAGTTATGAGGGGGAAAGGGACCAAATTATTAGGGTGAGGCACATGGGCTACTAACAGCTTACTGCACAACATACACTTAGTATTACTTTCTTAGCTACAGTATACAGTGGGGGGAAAAAGTATTTAGTCAGCCACCAATTGTGCAAGTTCTCCCACTTAAAAAGATGAGAGAGGCCTGTAATTTTCATCATAGGTACACGTCAACTATGACAGACATTGAGAAAAAAAAATCCAGAAAATCACATTGTAGGATTTTTAAATGAATTTATTTGCAAATTATGGTGGAAAATAAGTATTTGCTCACCTACAAACAAGCAAGATGTCTGGCTCTCACAGACCTGTAACTTCTTCTTTAAGAGGCTCCTCTGTCCTCCACTCGTTACCTGTATTAATGGCACCTGTTTGAACTTGTTATCAGTATAAAAGACACCTGTCCACAACCTCAAACAGTCACACTCCAAACTCCACTATGGCCAAGACCAAAGAGCTGTCAAAGGACACCAGAAACAAAATTGTAGACCTGCACCAGGCTGGGAAGACTGAATCTGCAATAGGTAAGCAGCTTGGTTTGAAGAAATCAACTGTGGGAGCAATTATTAGGAAATGGAAGACATACAAGACCACTGATAATCTCCCTCGATCTGGGGCTCCACGCAAGATCTCACCCCGTGGGGTCAAAATGATCACAAGAA
Organism: Coregonus lavaretus; assembly: GCF_964263955.1. Classification (NCBI taxonomy): domain Eukaryota; kingdom Metazoa; phylum Chordata; class Actinopteri; order Salmoniformes; family Salmonidae; genus Coregonus; species Coregonus lavaretus. The sequence continues at coordinate 21,788,342 of NC_140011.1, read as the reverse complement.
CGGTGAGCAAAAATCCCAGAACCACACGGGGGGACCTAGTGAATGACCTGCAGAGAGCTGGGACCAAAGTAACAAAGCCTACCATCAGTAACACACTACGCCGCCAGGGACTCAAATCATGCAGTGCAAGACGTGTCCCCCTGCTTAAGCCAGTACATGTCCAGGCCCATCTGAAGTTTGCTAGAGTGCATTTGGATGATCCAGAAGAGGATTGGGAGAATGTCATATGGTCAGATGAAACCAAAATATAACTTTTTGGTTAAAAAAACTCAACTCGTCGTGTTTGGAGGACAAAGAATGCTGAGTTGCATCCAAAGAACACCATACCTACTGTGAAGCATGGGGGTGGAAACATCATGCTTTGGGGCTGTTTTTCTGCAAAGGGACCAGGACGACTGATCCGTGTAAAGCAAAGAATGAATGGGGCCATGTATCGTGAGATTTTGAGTGAAAACCTCCTTCCATCAGGAAGGGCATTGAAGATGAAACGTGGCTGGGTCTTTCAGCATGACAATGATCCCAAACACACCGCCCGGGCAATGAAGGAGTGGCTTCGTAAGAAGCATTTCAAGGTCCTGGAGTGGCCTAGCCAGTCTCCAGATCTCAATCCCATAGAAAATCTTTGGAGGGAGTTGAAAGTCTGTTGCCCAGCGACAGCCCCAAAACATCACTGCTCTAGAGGAGATCTGCATGGAGGAATGGGCCAAAATACCAGCAACAGTGTGTGAAAACCTTGTGAAGACTTACAGAAAACGTTTGACCTGTGTCATTGCCAACAAAGGGTATATAACAAAGTATTGAGAAACTTGTTATTGACCAAATACTTATTTTCCACCATAATTTGCAAATAAATTCATTACAAATCCTACAATGTGATTTTTCTGGATTTTTTTTCTCTCATTTTGTCTGTCATAGTTGACGTGTACCTATGAGGAAAATTACAGGCCTCTCTCATCTTTTTAAGTGGGAGAACTTGCACAATTGGTGGCTGACTAAATACTTTTTTTCCCCACTGTACATATCTCCCTGGCATATTACATCATTTATGCAGCAGCCTACAATACATTTTTGGACTCGCCTTGTTGTGCTGTGCTCACTTCAACAGGAAGGTGGCGCGGCAGTCCTTCGTGGGCAAATTTTGTCGTCAATCTTTGTCATCAAAGTCTGGCATTCTCTGGATTTATGGTGCTTTCAAGACAACTGGGAACTCGGAAAATAACAAGGTCGAATCATGACGTCAGTGATCTTCAGGTCGGAGCTCTAGAAAGAGGCCAGAGTTCTCGACTTGGAATTCCGAGTTGGATGACCGTTCAAAACGTATTTTCCCAGTCAGAGCTAGTTTTTTTTTCTTTCCCAGAGTTCCCAGTTGTCTTGAACTCACTGAAATCTGAGATTTCCCAGTTCCGAGTTTCTGGTTGTTTTGAACGCGGCAGAAGTCATGCTGGATTGACAGCATGGCCAATGTATTCAACCTTTTCTGGCCCATGGCATGCGACTGTTTATCCGTTTAAGCTTGGAAAAGACACCCATAAACCCAGACTTGGACCAGACACCCACTCCACTGAATAGCAGGCTATTGATTGCTTTGCAACGCTTGTAGTTAGCCACTGATTCATTCCAAACCCCTCATTGTTGAATTTGCAATTTCCAACTTGTGTAATGTTTATGTCCAATGGCCGATGAACACAGATATGTTTTATCTATAATTTATCTTCATATGACAAGGCTTGAAAAGGATTTGCCTGTAGATTGTTGACTTGATTCATGATGATGACTGCTAGCTTGTTAGCTAAGACTTTGAAAGTATGATGTTGACATGATCAGCCCAATCAAATCTATGGTAGATATAACATGATTTGATGTCATTTTATCTGTGGCCAATGACCTTGAGCCTTCTTGGATGGGCATTTCTAATGTAACTCTTTGGCAGCACCCAAGGGGCTAGAATTTTCAAGCTCTCCCCGTAGATTATGCAGTGCCATAGTGTCCCCATGATTGACAGAACACTGAGCTAATCACAGCGCAACTAGAGAACATAACCAACCGCTACGCTCCGTATTTTCCGCTGGCTGCCCCACCACCACAGAAAGCACTGAGCTAGGCTGAAATACCTGTTTTTTGGAGCTGCCTTACTCAAAGAAAGCAAAAAAATAGATGTTTGTATGCAGCTTTATTAATTCAGTGAATTTAATTTTTTGCATTGTTTGCAAACTGATATGTGACATGTATTAATGCCAAAATAACATGCAAAACAGGCCAACATTTTTTTTTAGCTAAATAGGTGGGGCTCTGCCCTGAATGAAGGGTCGCCACTGGTCATAACCAACCGCGTTACCGCTAAGACCAGCTTTTCGTTAGTTTTAAATATCACCACCAGCGCGGCCTGAAATTGTCACTTTGGCAAACGTTTTTAAGGACACACCTCAGATATTACCACCTCGGTGTAAGCAAGCTCATATAAGAAAGATAAATTACCCATCCTTTCGCTAGGGTTTTAAAACAGAAGAGCGTCGGCTTTAACAGGTCGATATTACAAACAAGTGCACGATTGCGCTGGCTTAATGCCAGCTGAAAATAGAGCCCTCGGTGTGTTCTTGTAGATAATGGTGCTGGACTGTATATGTCACACTGTGGGTGTTCAGTTCTACTGTCTATTTATATACAAACAAATAATATTCAAATTCCCCTCTAACCCCGACGTGACAGCTACAGCACCAACCAGGTAGTTAGTCTTTCTCACCCATCATCTTTGTGTCTGTGGTGACATTGCGTGCTGTAGGTTATTCTATTCTTGTACTATGTGTTTCTGTGGTAAGAATATGATCAGACTCAGTTAAGTCTCTCACACACTGTGCCCCTTTTTCAATGAGCATACATAATACGGTCTGTCTCTAGTAGCATGCCTGTTCCTCTCTCTCATCCCTTTACAGCCTACTCATGCTCCACTTCTGCTCTCCCATTTCTCTCACTCCCTCACATACAGTGCCTTGCAAAAGTATTCAGACCCTTTGGATTTCTTCACATTTTACTGTGTTACAAAGTGGGATAAAAAAAAAAAAAAATGTTGGTCAACAATCTACACAAAATTGTCAAAGGAAATATCAAGATTTTTAAAGATCAATTGAAATTAAATAACAAAAATATAGTCGTTGCATAAATCTTCTGCTCCCTGAGTTAATACATGTTAACACCTTTAAGGAATCGATTACAACTGTGAGTCTTCTTGGGTAAGTCTAAGAGCAGTTTCATTCAATACTTGACTGAGGGAACTTGCAGATGTTGTATGTATGGGTAACAGAGGAAGGGTTAGTCATTCAAAAAGCATGTCAACCCCTATTATACATTTTACTCCTGAACTAATTTAGGCTTGCCTAAACAAAGGGGCTGAATACTTATGCAACGACTATTTTATACTGAACAAAAATATAAACACAACATGTAAAGTGTTGGTTTCATGAGATGAAATAAAAGATCCCAGAAATGTTCCATACGCACAAAAAGCTTACACTATATGACCAAAAGTATGTGTACATCTGCTCGTCGAACATCTCATTCCAAAATCATGGGTATTAATATGGAGTTGGTCCACCCCCTTTCCTGCTATAACAGCCTCCACTCTTCTGGGAAGGCTTTCCCCTAGATGTTGGAACATTGCAGGGACTTGCTTCCATTCAGCCACAAGCATTAGTGAAGTCGGGCACTGATGTTGGGCGACTAGGCCTGGCTTGCAGTCAGCGTTCCAATTCATCCCAAAGGTGTTCGATGGGGTTGAGGTCAGGGCTCTGCAGGCCAGTCAATTTCTTCTACGCCGATCTCAACAAACCATTTCTGTATGGCCTCGCTTTGTGCACGGGGGCATTGTCATGCTGAAACAGGAAAGGGCCTTCCCCAAACTGTTGCCACAAAGTTGGACGCACAAAATCGTCTAGAATGTCATTGAATGCTATAGCGTAAAGATTTCCCTTCACTGGAACAAAGGGGCCTAGACTGAACCATGAAAAACAGCCCCAGACCATAATTCCTCCTCCACCAAACCTTACAGTAGGCACTATGCATTCCGGCAGGTAGCGTTCTCCTGGCATCCGCCAAACCCAGATTAATCCGTTGGACTGCCAGATGGTGAAGCGTGATTCATCATTCCAGAGAACGCGTTTCCACTGCTCCAGAGTCCAATGGCGCAAGCTTTACACCACTCCAGCAGACGCTTGGCATTGCGCATGATGAGCTTAGGCTTGTTGGCGGCTGCTCGGCCATGGAAACCCATTTCATGAAGCTCCCAACGAACAGTTCTTGTGCTGACGTTGCTTCTAGAGGCAGTTTGGAACTCGGTAGTGAGTGTTGCAACCGAGGACAGACGATTCTTACGCGCTTCAGCACTCGTGGTCCTGTTCTGTAAGCTTGTGTGGCCTGCCACTTCGCGGCTGAGCCGTTGTTGCTCCTAGACGTTTCCACTTCACAATAACAGCACTTACAGTTGTCCGGGGCAGATCTAGCAGGGCAGAAATTTGATGAACTGACTTGTTGGAAAGGTGGCATCCTATGACGGTTGAAAGTCACTGAGCTCTTCAGTACATTCTACAGCCAATGTTTGTCTATGGAGATTGCATGGCTGTGTGCTCGATTTTATACACCTGTCAGCAATGGGTGTGGCTGAAATAGCCACATTCACTAATTTGAAGGGGTGTCCACATACTTTTGTGCACAAATTTGTTTACATTCCTGTGTTTACGTCCATTTGCCAACATAATCCATCCAACTGTCAGGTGTGGCATATATAAGCTGATTTAAACAGCATGATTATTACACAGGTGCATCTTGTGCTGGGGACAATAAAAGGCCACTATAAAACGTGCACTTTTGTCACACAACACAATGCCGCAGATGTCTCAAGTTTTGAGGGAGCAGTGCAATTGGCATGCTGACTGCAGGAATGTCCACCAGAGCTGTTGCCAGAGAATTTAATGTAAATTCCTCTACTATAAGAGGTTTGTTTTAGAGAATTTGGCAGTATGTCCAACTGGCTTCACAACCGCAGACCATGTGTATGGCGTCATGTGGGCAAGCGTATTGCTGATGTCAACATTGTGAAAAGAGTGCCCCATTGTGGGGTTATGGTATGGACAGGCATAAGCTACAAACAACGAACACAATTGCATTTTATCGATGGAAATTTGAATACACAGAGATACCGTGACGAGATCCTGAGGTCCATTATCGTGCCATTCATCCGCCGCCATCACCTCATGTTTCAGCATGATAATGCATGGCCCAATGTCGCAAGGATCTGTACACATTTCCTGGAAGCTGAAAATGTCCCAGGTCTTCCATGGCCTGCATACTCACCAGACATGTCACCCCTTGAGCATGTTAGGGATGCTCTGGATCGACGTGTATGACAGCGCATTCCAGTTCTTGCCAATATCCAGCAACTTCGCACAGCTATTGAAGAGGAGTGGGACAACATTCCACAGGCCACAATCAACAGCCTGATCAACTCTATGCGAAGGAGATGTGTCGCGCTGCATGAGGCAAATGGTGGTCTCACTAGATACGGACTGGTTTTCTGATCCACGCCCCTACTTTTAAAAACATATCTGTGGCCAACAGATGCATGTCTGTATTCCCACTCGTGTGAAATCTATAGATTAGGGCCTAATGAATTTATTTCAATTGACTGATTTCCTTAAATGAACTGTAACTCAGGAAAATCTTTTAAATTGTTGCATGTTGCGTTCATATATTTTTTCAGTATAGTTAGGAATTGATTTATCTTTAAAAAACGTTTTTTCTTCCACTTGGACAGAGTATTTTGTGTATGTTGACAAAAAATAACAAATACATTTAAATCCCACTTTGTAATACTACAATTTGAAGAAATCCAATGGCATTGTATGTCCATGGTGCCTGTTGCCCCGGCAACGCAAGCCGCGGCCATTCTATTCTGCCATCAGGATTCCAGAACTTTTCCCTTAAATCCACTTCGTAACAAAAAAAAATCTTTTTTTTTTTACTGTACCTCGTCCACTCGGGAACATTCACTGTCTTCGTGGTAACCGACTCCAGTGTATATTTGGCCTTGTGTTTTAGGTTATTGTCCTGCTGAAAGGTGAATATGTCTCCCAGTGTCTGTTGGAAAGCAGACCTGAACCAGGTTTTCCTTCAGGATTTTGCCTGTGCTTAGCTCTATTCCGTTTATTTTTATCCTAAAAAAGACTCACTAGTCCTTGCCGATGACAAGCATACCCATAACATGATGCAGCCACCACCATGCTTGAAAATATGAAGAGTGGTACTCAGTGACGTGTTGGATTTGCCCCAAACATAACGCTTTGTATGTAGGACATAAAGTTCATTTCTTTGCCACATTTTTTGCAGTTTTACTTTAGTGCCTTATTGCAAACAGGAGGCATGTTTTGGAATATTTTTTTTATCTGTACAGGCTTCCTTCTTTTCACTCTGTCAATTTAAGTTCGTATTGTGGAGTAACTACAATGTTGTTGATCCATCCTCAGTTTTCTCCTATCACAGCCATTAAACTATGTAACTGTTTTAAAGTCACCATTGGCCTCCATGGTGAAATCCCTGAGCAGTTTCCTTCCTCTCCGGCAACTGAGTTAGGAAGGACACCTGTATCTTTGTAGTGACTTGGTGTATTGATACACCATCCGAAGTGTAATTAATAACTTCACCATGCTCAAAGGGATATTCAATGTCTGTTAAAACAATTGTTTACCCATCTACCAATAGGTGCCCTTTGCGAGGCATTGGAAAACCTCCCTGTTCTTTGTGGTTGAATCTGTGTTTGAAATTCACTGCTCGACTGAGGGACCTCACAGATAATTATATGTATGGGGTACAGAGATCATGTTAAACACTATTATTGCACACAGAGTGAGTCCATGCAACTTTATTATGTGACTTGTTAAGTACATTTTTACTCCTGAACCTACTATTAAGGCGTTTCATAACAAAAGGGTTGAATACTTATTTAGTCAAGACATTTCAGCTTTTCACTTTGAATGAATTTGAAAACATTTCTAAAAACATAATTCCACTTTGACATTATGGGGTATTGTGTGTAGGCCAGTGGCACAAAATCTCAATTTAATCCATTTAAAATCCAGGCTGAAACAACAAAATGTGGAAAAAGTCAAGGGGTGTGAATACTTTCTGAAGGCACTGTCTTATATTCACCTTAGCTTTGACATTGTAATTAAGTAATGGATGATTAATCTTAATACTCATATTTCTGCATTTAATTCCTCTTAATTGGTGCTGGGTTGCTGGGCACAGTAGCTCACTTTTTCATTCATTTGACATCTCTCACCTGTACACTCATTCTCTTTCTTCGACTGTATCTAAGAGACAACTCACACTGCAGTAAACAAACGCTTCATAGTATGTCCCTCTTCCCTCCCTCTCTCTGTCTGACTCACTTCAGCTTCATAACACTAATCCCTCTCTGATAGCCTGGAGAGAGACCTTATTCCCTGCCCAACAGGTGTACAGACACACAAACACGGACAGACCGACCGACCGAGACACACAGCTACAAAGGGCAAACTGGAGGAGTGACTCACACTCTTGAGTAGGGTTGTCACGACACCGGTATTGTGATCCTACGATACCTGATTTTCCATAGAAAAAGGAAACACAAAGCAGACTAAACTCGTTGGTCCTTTAAAAAACCTACTGTATGTAAAATATTGTGTGCTATAGCTTGGAAAATAAACGTGATTCTGGGTGACAACATAAAGCTGCGTGTTTCCAACATTAGGACTGTTTTCCTCAGGAAATTCAGTCCGTTTCATATTTTGTTTCCTTGCCGCGATACCTCTAATTATTGCAATACTGGAATCGTGACAAATCTACTCTTGAGACATGCAATGTAAACAGAGATTTCATATGTTGCCACGCTCACCCACACTGCCATCCACAACTGTGAGAGATTCTGCCCACATGTTTGTTATGGTTTTAAGGAGGAAGCGGGTACTTCTTCAAGACACTTAATCTGTAAGTGTCATTACTAACACATGGTTGAAGATTTGCTAGGGCTGTGACGATCATGGAATTCTGGATGACTATTATTGGATATAATCCTGCATGTGCTGCTGCTGCAGGGAGGAGGTGTTGCCTAGGCAACCAAAGACTGCTACAACACCTTGCTTGTTTCAGCAAGGAACAACAAAGTTTCATGTTGTAGAGTCCATGTTACCGCGGATACTGACTCGGCCGCACAAATGCCCAGCCGTCCAGTCTTCAGTCAGCTGTTTAAACGGTTATGATGGTTACTTCATCCATAATTGTCATTTACACGATTATACAGTAATTTTACCAGCCCTAAGATTGGCTAAGGCTTGTTAGAGTTCAGAAACCAATGTTTCCTGCTGCCATTTTGTATTCAGTTTAGTAGAGCTGGTGCAGTCTCCTTTTGAGGCTTGTACAAAATTGGAATTGAAATTAAAATTTTAGGTGGACGTTAGTGGTATAACTCCAAACCATGCTCAATCTCCTCTCTACTTATGTGACAATGTATGTGCGTGGCTGCCTGAGTCCTCGAGTGTAGTAGGATTCTAATAGTAACTGCCTGGCAGGAGATTAGCTTTAATCAGGCATCTGGTCAGTCTGTCCCACACCTCAATGAGAGGCATTAACAAGGCAATCCCTCCTCCCCTCCCCTCCCCTCCTCCCTCCCTCTCCTATCACAACACACACCCACACAAACCCTGCGCTATTGTACTTACTGCTGCTGTAGCGCCTACCCAACTTCCACAGCAGAGCTCACCTCCAATCTGCTGCCAGAATGGAGGAACTCGACCAGACTCTACCCTCGCTACCCTGTGTTTGTGTCTGTCATTGAGCAACATGTCTCTATACCCTCAACCAAACTAGGACAGAGCATGTTGGGTGGCCTGGAAAATTTCAATTCTGGCTCGAATCCCATCTCGCCTATTTGCCAAGGCACATTCATACAGACAACCCACTCTCTCCCTCTGTCGCTTTTTCTCTCCCTCTCTTGCTTTGTTACTCTTTCTCTGTTCTCTTTCTCTCCCGAACAGACAGATTTGCAAACAAAGAAACATGATATTCAACACACCACAATTATACACTCACTACTCTCTTGAAGAAAGAAAATCATGAACAACCAACACCAAACATACTCAAATTGGCCATTCTCTTCAGCTGAGTCATTTCTTGGTCATTGTCCCGTTATTGGAGAGCGAGAGTGCTCAAACAATCCGGTTCTATGGTCTCCGTCCTGCTGAAGTGTGCATTGGTGAATGGGAAGAGCCTGGGGCCTGAATCGGCCCTCTGTTGGCCTGTCTCAGTGCCCAGAGAGAGGAGGAGGGCAATCGCTTCTGCTTCAATAATACAGGCCTTCATAGCCACGGGTGGGCAGAGAGAGAGGGAAAGAGGGGGGCAGCCTTGAAGTCTCAGTCCAGATCTACACAGAGAGGAAGCTAACCCAGTGGCTAGTCTGATTTATTGATACACTCCTCTGGCATGGAGACTCCTAAAGCAGGACATGAGCCACTTGGTGAAAATGCTTTGGTGAGATTAAGTTGAGCAGGGAACTTGGGCGAGATCAAGGTTTTAGACATAAAAGAGCGGATGTCTGTAACTGATGGTCTTTTTGGGGCTAGAGATCCAGTGATATGGTTTTAGACTCCAAAGGAATGGATTTATGTGCCCCAAAATAGTATTTGTGCACCTAATTTGGTCGTTTGTCACTGAAAGGCCACGGCTGTCACCTTGTCTCAGCCATGGACATTTTAGGCCTAACACACAGCAACTGTATGATAGATCACAGGATTAAAAAAGTGTTGGTTTTTGGCTGGGTCGGTATATTGTATATACTTTAATGCCGGGGTATTTTGAAATACCCACGGTATGGTTTTCAATACCGTTTTGGTTGGGGCCTCCCTAAAGCTTGGGGTGCCCAAATAAATAGTGCCCCTTGTGTGCACTGACCTTTTTTAATTATTCAAAAACATAAAATACCGTCATATATCATCAAAATGTGAAAAATATTGTGATATAATATTTAGGCCATATCGCCCAGCCCTATCAAGTATAAGTATCGAATTGCAATACATATAGAATCGTGAGAATCGCAATACATATCGTGTCTGCACCTAAGTATCGTGAGGTCCCTGGCAATTCCCAGCCCTATTTCCTAGGTGTATATATCTACATTATGACTAAAATCTTTCTATATATATCTACATTATTTTACAAATCTTTCTCTTCTTAGTCACACTGACACGTCCAGAAGAGTGTACCGCCAACTACATCGAGTCACTATCAGTCAATACTTTTAAAAATGTCCATTCTTTAATGCTTACCTTGTACCTATGTTTGTCCTGTGTAGCTGCAAACTTTTCTTTTGAGTGCTGAAATCTGTAGTATTTGATTAAAAAATAATATTTTACCCGACCTCTTTCCAAGTTGTTTGTTAACGGAGAAGGAGCAGCCATATTGCACGGCAGGTTTTTTTGTTTTGGCAGGGGACGCATAGAATTTATTTTTTTGAATTAAAAACTATGGATTCCAACTCCCACTGACAACTCTATGACAATCAGGACAAGTACAGGTACACCATAAGCATTCCTTTATATGAACAGGTTATGTATTTTGTTAAATAGCCAAAAACAAATAATTCAGTCAACATTGACACCGGTTATAGATTATGTCTATTAATGCAGCTGCCACTGTATTGAAGCTATTGGACACAGTTTATCATAGCTTTATTACAGGCGATAGGTTCAGTATACATCACTGTATTCTTTATCAGAAAGTAGGCTGGCCCTCTTTTTGAAGTCTCATAGATCAATGCATTGCGCTCTTTGTTTATGAAGCCCTCATGCACAAACCTTACTTCATTATTAACCTACAGATGGACGAGTTACCAGACCCGGTCTCAGGGATGGCTAACTCTTCGATCTGTATTGAGTTAAACTAAAAGCAGATTTACCTTTTTGCACCTTACTTGAGGAATAATCTCAAACTCTGATTTGGTGCCTCTAGGGAAATTCAGACAGCTCATTGAGGACCTTTTTACTGAGGAATGTGTTTTTCTATGATTTGTGTTTTGTATCTCTGTTTTGCTTTTCATAATGTAAAAGAGTGCTTTCGTAGTGCTTTTTCGTATCTGTAAAAGAGACTTTCTCAGCATGACTCCCTGTCAAAGTACAGGTTAAATCAAATTAAGTATTGAGTGGTAGTGGTCGTTTGAAGTCACTAACTTTTGAAGTCACACATTTTTATAAAGAACTAAGGATATCAGCACCCAAAGAAAAGTTTGCAGTTACACAGGACAAATATAGGTACAAGGTACAGTTGAAGTGGGAAGTTTACATACACCTTGGCCAAATACATTTAAACTTTGTTTTTCACAATTCCTGACATTTAATCCTACTAAAAATTCCCTGTTTTAGGTCAGTTAGGATCACCACTTTATTTTAAGAATGTGAAATGTCAGAATAATAGTGGAGAGAATGATTTATTTCAGCTTTGATTTCTTTCATCACATTCCCAGTGGGTCAGATTTTTACATACACTCAATTAGTATTTGGTAGCATTGCCTTTCAATTGTTTAACTTGGGTCAAACGTTTCGAGTAGGCTTCCACAAGCTTCCCACAATAAATTGGGTGAATTTTGGCCCATTCCTCCTGACAGAGCTGGTGTAACTGAGTCAGGTTTGTAGGCCTCCTTGCTCGCACACGCTTTTTCAGTTCTGCCCACACATTTTCTGTAGGATTGAGGTCAGGGATTTGTGATGGCCACTCCAATACCTTGACTTAGTTGTCCTTAAGCCATTTTGCCACAACTTTGGAAGTATGCTTGGGGTCATTGTCCATTTGGAAGACCCATTTGCAACAAGCTTTAACTTCCTGACTGATGTCTTGAGATGTTGCTTCAATATATCCACATAACTTTCCTTCCTCATGATGCCATCTATTTTGTGAAATGCACCAGTCCCTCCTGCAGCGAAACACCCCCACAGCATGATGCTGCCCACTCCCATGCTTCACTGTTGGGATGGTGTTCTTCGGCTTGCAAGCATCCCCCTTTTTCCTCCAAACATAACGATGGTCATTATGGCCAAACATTTCTATTTTTGTTTCGTCAGACCAGAGGACATTTCTCCAAAAAGTACGATCTTTGTCCCCATGTGCAGTTGCAGTCTGGCTCTTTTATGGCGGTTTTGGAGCAGTGGCTTCTTCCTTGCTGAGTGGCCTTTCAGGTTATGTTGATATAGGACTTGTTTTACTGTGGATATAGATACTTTTGTACCTGTTTCCTCCAGCATCTTCACAAGGTCCTTTGCTGTTGTTCTGGGATTGATTTGCACTTTTCGCACCAAAGTACGTTAATCTCTAGGAGACAGAACGCATCTCCTTCCTGAGCGGTATTACATTTTTTACATTTTAGTCATTTAGCAGATGCACTTATCCAGAGCGACTTAGTTAGTGAGTGCATACAATATAAACGCAACATGCAACAATTTCAAAGATTTTATTGAGTTACAGTTCATAGAAGGAAATCAGTCCATTTTAAATACATTCATAAGGCCCTAATCTATGGATTTCACATGACTGGGCAGGGGCGCAGTCATGGCAAAGGCCCACCCACTTGGGAGCCGTATGCTCGGCTGACGGTATGCGGTATGACGACTGCGTGGTCCCATGGTGTTTATACTTGCGTACTATTGTTTGTACAGATGAACGTGGTACCTTCAGGCGTTTGGAAATTGCTCCCAAGGATGAACCAGACTTGTGGAGGTCTACAATTTATTTTATGAGGTCTAGGCTGATTTCTTTTGATTTTTCCTGATGTCAAGCAAAGAGGCACTGAGTTTGAAGGTAGGCCTTGAAATACATCCACAGGTACACCTCCAATTGACTCAAATGATGTCAATTAGCCTATCAGAAGCTTCTAAAGCCATGACATCATTTTCTGAAATGTTCCAAGCTGTTTAAAGGCACAGTCAACTTAGTGTATGTAAACTAATTGTTGGAAAAATTACTTGTGTCATGCACAAAGTAGATGTCCTAACCGACTTGCCAAAACGATAGTTTGTTAACAAGAAATTTGTGGAGGGGTTGAAAAACATGTTTTAATGACTCCAACCTAAGTGTATGTAAACTTCCGACTTCAACTGTAAGTATCGACTGATAGTGACTCGAAGTGAGCTTCACGGAAGATGGCGGAAGCGGATGATGAAGTGGAATCTGAATACAATGGCGGTAGAATCAAGGAGAATTTGAGTGTTGTTCAAAATAATGGGAAACGGAGCAAAGTAGGGTACAGTGATGAGAATGACCCTTCGTATCTAGGAGGAGTACGGTTTGTTAATAAGGAGCAGCTGAGCAGAGTACCAATCTTCAAGAAACCATTTGAGTTATCCACACTGGTAGAGAGAGTGCTGGGTAAAGTGAAGGATGTGAGGATCACGAGAGTCGGGCTTGTTTTGATTTTTTTGTGATTCTGTGGATCAGAAGGAATGTGCGTTGTGTCTTAATCGATTTCATAAGTTTGAAGTGTTGTGTGTGTGTGTCTCTTCTGAACAGGGTACTCCCTCAAGGGGGTTATATCTGGTGTTTCGTGGGAAGTTGATTTGGAAGAGATAAAATATTCCTGGAGTGATTGAAGCACGTCGGATGTATCGAGTGGTGAATGGGGAAAAGTTAAGAGTTTATGTTCTTTTGTTTTTCGAAATGGAGTTTCTCCCTAATGAAGTGCGGTTAGGGTATATTAACTACAGAGTTAGAGCATTTATCCCAAGACCAATGCAGTGTGAACATTGTAAAGCTTTTGGTCATGTAGAAAGTGTTTGCAGAAGGGAGAAGCTGAGATGTACAAGATGTGGAAAAGATCATATGTGTTATAAAAGTGAAGAAAATGTGACATGTTGTAATTGCTATGGGAATCATGAAGCCACATCTTCTGAATGGCCCACAAGGGTAAAGGAGAATGAGGTGGCCAAAGTCAGGGTTGTGCAGAGCATTTCATCTGCAGAAGCTGTGAAAAGGGTTGAGGGTTTGAATGTTGCACCAGAAGAGTCCATGGTAGTGGATAGGCCTTCACTGCAGGCTGCAGGGGTTGTGTTACACCAAGAGGATCCTGACATTTTAAAGGTTAAAAAGGTGGCCTTTGTGGCCTTTATCGCAATGGTGATAAATGGCACTGCCAAGGTGGAGAAAAGATCTACGAAGATTGAACTCATTGTGATTGAGGCGGAGCGGTTTCTGGGGCTGAAAGATTTCACAGCAAAGGAGTTACATGGAATATGAGCAAAAGCAGTACCAACTTCTCAGGTCCTAGAGCCTGAGAAGGGAGATATGGAGAACTAAAAGAAGGAAGAAGTGGGAGTTTTGTTTTGGCAATGTACTATTTTATTAGGGTGGATTGTTAGAATCACTTAAGTATGGATTTATTTTATTTATGGTTTCAAACCGTCCAGTTGGTGGCGGCAATACAACTTTTGGATGTAGTCCGCCATAAAACCCACAGAAGAAGAAGCGACTCAAGGTAGTTGGCGGTATACTTTTCTGGACGTGTCACAATTTAAGTCTGCTAGCTAGCCCTTTCCTAGGGCTGCACGATTAATCAAATTTAAATAAATATCCATATCGCACACAATATTTTGAAACACATCTCAGCCGCGTGTAATGTCAGTTTTTCTAGTTTAATGGTTTTTTTTCTCCAAGCGCTACCCACTGTCACTCAAGCAGTGCAGTTACTCCTCCTCGCTGTTAGATTCACTATAGGTTTGCATGTTGTTCTGTTAGGTCAAATGCGGTCAACTGATTGTTCCAACAAGACAATGCTGCATTCCACTTTGCTTGTTAATACAAGTCATTCTATTTCTGTGATTCCAACAGTTCACCCAAGTGTTTTGATCGATATTGCACGTCAAATCGCAATCGCAATATTTGGTAAAAAGATTGGATTAGATTTTGGGGCCATATTGTGCAGCGCTACCCGTTCCCTTCACTCAAAGCACACGTTTTTTATGATTAGCTGAAAATGCACAACAAGTGAAAATTAAAGCACTTCCTAAATTAGCAATGACCTCTAAGGCAATAAGCCTCAAAGTATTTTATTGTTTCATCAAAGCATACCATCAGGGCTAATGAAATGACAAGTTTGAGAAAGTATTGAGTTATTGAACGGATGAGGTATAGCCTATTCTCATTTTGATTAGACTAAATTATAACATGAATCTAAAGGAGGCCATTTTAGAATTTAGCTTAATCCAGCTTGGAATTTCTGGCTGTAGAGGAGAACAGTTTAAATCTCTTGTGATTGCATTGACGCAATGCTTAGCCTGTGTACATTTAGATTTCCCTGTCTGGCCCCTATATCCATAAGTCTAGCAGGCCAGACTGGGTCTGGAGCTGGGGTAGGGGCTAGAGAAGGGTAAGGGCTGGGCTATGTGATGGAGATTAGGGGTGATTTAGAGCAGTACCTACTGAAGGGGGCGGAGCCAAGGGGAGATGGCCAAGGGGCGAGAGGTACATCAGAGCCTCAGCACTGATATTAGCTGACTCCAGGGAGATGCAGCAGTACACTGTGGACTTGTCTGCATTGTACGCTTAATTGTAACAGTTTATTGGACATTTAAAGTTAAACATTCTTTTGAGCTTCTTTAAGCCTTAAGACCATTGAGGTTTGCTGTTGTGAAGTTGACAGTCGTGTTCCGCAACATGTCGCAACAGTCTCACCCCACGGTGGAATGTTTGTAGAGCGCTGGGGTGTTGCCAAACAGAGATGTTTTACGAGCTCCCCAGCCATCAATCACAATACCAGCAGCCCCTGCAAGGCTGCCACCTGCCCTGTGCCATGGTACTAGAGACAGACACTGGGAAATTAAACTCACAGGCCAAGAACAGATTCTCATAAATTACAAGTGCCTTTTAAGGTAACCCCAATCAATAAAGATATTGTGCTTATGTTCAGTTTGGTTCATGTACACATACATACGTATAATGCTGGTGTTGAAATGCATCCAATCAAAGTAGGCCAGCCTGATTTAATGATAGTAATAAGGAAACAAAATGCTTTGTTAATGTTTTATGTGGTCATAAAATGATTCTGTCATCATAGGCAAGTAAAGTTAAGTATGCACAATAAACCGGTGGTATTTTAATTCTGCAAGGTTTAATATGTTGTGGCAGTACTGTCATATTGAACTAGTACTGTAGTGCTGAGGAAGAAAATGCTTCTTGTGGCAAGCTTTGTACATAAATTAACTAATTGAAAATGCTGAAATAACCTGATATTCAATTCATAGCACTAAATCGTAAAGAAAACAACAGGCCTAGCATTTAACCACAGAGTCTGTTTGAATCCTCCGTTCCCCCTCTTTCAGCTGAATATCTCGTTCAACGAGTCGAGCCTCCAGAGCACCTATGAGTACCCCTCCGAGAGCAGCGTATGGGACAGCGGAGAGGAGGAGGAGGAGGAGGAGGAGGAGGAGGAGGAGGAAGATCAGCCCAGCATGGTGGGCCGTATCCACATCCCTCGTCCAAGCTACACCAGCTCCCCCACTCACACCAGCAACAGCACTGGTGAGAGAACTAGAGGAAATGGGGGAAGGGGAAGGAAAGCAGGAAACGGATAGTATGAGAGGAAGAGAGAGGGGATGGAATTGGAGGAGTGAGAAAAGGATAAAGGGTTAGAGGGAAATGAATCCAACAGACTAAATGAAACCTATTCCCATGGTAAGGAGGGTAAGATAAGGAAAGGGAGAGAAATGAATTCCGTCCAACCTATTAGTAATCTGGAAATGGCTGAATGGGGGTTTGGCGATGAACTGCTACTGGTTATAATGTAGCATGGGAGACACCTACTGGTTAGAGTTTGCATTACATCCAAACACATAGGAACTCTGCTGGGGCGGTCAATTCAGCAAGCAAGAACAATCTTTTAGTGGGATGTAACTAAACAAGTTGCTGTTTATCTGCTCTCCCATAAAATGTTTATCAGTAAACAGTAGCCATGCAGTATGTCTCTACATTAGTTATTCATTACACAGTTTATTGCCAATCTTTAACTAACCCGTACATGAGCTCATGCTTATGTTCTTGGAAGAATTAATGCAGAATATATGATCCCATTGTGCTACAGACTTACATTGGGCTTTGCCCCATTTCCTATGTCTTCAGATCTGTCCAGTTACATTCCGAAGCACACTGTGGATTTTAACACCTGGCAGGAACATAAGCTTGATGACCCTGTTTACCAGGGGGACACCAATTCCCAGCACGCACAGATGTCAGAGGAAGTTATGGTGAGGCTTCTTTTTAAAGTATATGATGTGACACATTCATTCATCAACCTTAACTTGTGCGGGGCTACTTGTACACTATAAGAATGACATAACAGCACATGGTTTACAAATGTAACTGTGTTTTTTCCCACCCTGCTCTTCATTCCCTATCTATCTCTCAGCTCACCCCAGCAGACAGCTCCTCTCTGTCAGACTTCAACAGTGAACCTGCGCTGTACTTCTGATCTGCCTGGACCAAACAGGACTGACCACTGCCCTCCAGTACCAGAACCAGCAGCCAGAATCACAGGAACCACAACCCCCAGCCGGGACCAGTGAGACTTAGCAGAACTGGACATCAAATCGCACTTCAACGCAGTCAAAGCACTCCTCTTTTTCACACAGTTTAGTTTGACACCCAGACATCCACCAACCAATCAACCACCACAGATTCAAGCAGCTGGACTGTCCTCACCTTACCTGTACAGTTGATCTGTCTTTCCCCTCCACTTCCTCCACCTCCTCTCACTGACTGCCATTGAGCAGTGAAGTCTGAACCAGATCTGACAGACTGTATTTGATTGTCAAAATAAATCAGAGATTTGAAGATAAATATGCATTATAATGCAGTTTCCCAGATTTACGGTCTCCAGAAGAAGCCAATCTGGCTCCAATTTGTCTGCCTCGATGTCTCTATCTCTATGGCTGTTTTACAGGCAGCCCAAATCTGATATTTTCTCTACTAGTCTTTTGACCAATCACATGAGATCTTTTTATTTCAGATATTTTTCAGAGCTGATCTTATTGGTCAAAAGACCAATTAGTGAAAAAAAATATCAGAATTGGGCTGCCTGTCTGAACGCAGCCTCTGTGTCTCCATCAATAATGTCATATTATACATAATGTGTATATATGGTGTCTATGGTCTCCATGTGTCCTTCTTGTAAAGGAGATGTATGTAGTGGTGGAGATCACCTTGTGAAGGTAAGTGACCAAATTCCTTCAAAACAAGGAAGCCATCAGTACCCGTCCTTATCGTGGTGAAGAAGAGACTGTGTTATCGTGTCCTGGATTCCCAGAATGTAGGCTGAGGACTCCACACGCCATAGGGGATGGCAGACCAAAAAACTAAAACTGAAGACTTAAATAGTGAAAGGGTGCCACAAGTCTAGTTCATTGTTGTTTTTGTACCTGCACGTTCTGATTTCTATTGACTTGGTTCCCCTTACTGTAGGTTTCTTCAGTATGCTTTTAGTTTTTGTATGTTTCCTTAAGACAATGCTGTGTTGGAGACTTTGCCTGAAGAGTCCAGGATCAAGCAAACTTCAACACTTCCCCCTTAAGATTATGCAAAGCTCTGTAGACCTGCTCAATTTAATGTTTGATTATCAAAGATATGTGATGTACTGCTTAAAAGATTGCCTTGGGAGGAAATTTGATACTATGTATATCTTCTGCGAGAAGCTTCATGTCAAAGGCATAGTAGAGTATAAATGCCTTGGTGTCGTCTGGAATTAGACCCACTGTCTACAATGTTATTAGAACAATTTCCCCTGGCCTGTGAAAGATAAAAAGATCCAACATAAACCATGAATAGCAAATATTGAGAGAAACCATTCGCCAGCACGTGGGTTTGTGAAAGCTTGAGTTTTCCTCTTAATGTTGAAGTTTGCATGTCAGAGACTCGTTCATGTATAGTATATGGATCAAATAGCTGGTGTAGAAGGGAAGGGTGCGTGCCTCCTCTTGGCTGTGTGTGTTTCCTTCACATTGACCATTGAAAATCTTTTGACCTTTACAGCCTGGCCTCACATTCCATAGAGCGTGAGCTGGTCCATTTTAGTAATGAAGACGACATTGATTATGAAACTAATGATTGTGTCTGTATCTGAGACCTGTGGTGAAAGATTAAGAAATAAAACGGGGTTTTGTTTTTTTACAAGGTTGCTCCAAGTCTTTGAAATATTTGTTACTTATAATGCCAATTGAGTCAAGTGTTCCATCTATTGCTGTTGTGGCCACCACACGCATTCTCATCATTTTCCAATGTTCTCCTTTGGCCAGTATTGATGTAGTTTCTATAATCTACAATTATGTTTTCATGAGAATAATGTATTACTTTAATCTCTTATGGCTTTTTTCTTTCTCCATATTGTCAATCTAAAGAACAGTTTAGATTGAACAGACACAAAGGGACTGCTCTGTTGGGAGGCTACATTTTTCTGTATACTGTAACTGTATCATGATTAGACAGACTTGGATTATGTTTTATGTCAAGATTGTATTTTAATTTGCACTGTCATTGTATTAGCTTTGTTTTGCACCTCAGAAGAAATACAGTAAAGGTGAAAGTGGAAAGTGGTGCTCATCAATCCATGTATCTCATCGGGTAGAAATAGGTGAATATGAGGAATTCACTGCCCAATAATACCATGATCTCTTAAAATGTTTGCCACAACCTTGAAACGATATTGGAAGACCAGAGAATGATCACTAGTTAGTGTCTACTGTTGGTCCTTCGATCAATCTCACACAGAATACAGAGCACGCACGCCATTCATCTGTGCTAACTGCTGCCTTTGAGGACCAAATCCCTAAGGAGGCCGACAGCTTTTCCTGGGAAACGTGCTTCTAATGTTGGCTTTCATCGAAGCGGAGGCCCAAGAGCCAGGGTTTATCATTGGATGTTCCAGTGATCATACTGTATGTGACACAAGCAAGACTGAGATGGCCATTATCGTGATGGAGACTGATTCACTTGAAAGATATTGATATTGTCCTATCTGTCTGGTCCTGTTGAGAAGAAACAGTACTTGTCTGTCATACTGAAGCCCCGTCTCATCTTGTTTTTCTCTTCCTCTGTCTATAAATCTCCAGCATCAAAGAGATGTGCTTACTGTAAAATGTGTACTTGTTAACGCTTTGGGAAAAAAAGATGTCAGAACTGTACAAATAAAAGCTCAATAAATAGATGAAGCTTTGAAGGACTGTGAATAGTATGTTATAGTGTTTCTGATGACTTCATCCCTGCCAAAACTCATAAATGCAGTGTTAAACCTGACCTAATAAACAGAACATCAACAAAGCGGACAAAAAGCTTCAAAAATCTCAGAGAAAAGCTTTTATTTGATGTGAAGGAGATTTGCCAGTAGAAAGAATAGAGCATCGCGCTTCCACCTAAACCTGCATTGTGCTATATTTATTCTGTATTTACATATCAAAGTGTCAGACAGCACCTCTCCGGGACTCTGTGTGTGTGTGTTTGTCTCGTGCCGCTGTTGAAAGACACTAGCGCTCAAGAAACACAACCCATGGAATGACTTTTGAGTGTGTCCCATACACTGCAATAGGTAAATGAGAAAGGAATCTTCACAATATTAAGTTGCACGCACCCCCCCCCCCCCATCCTTTTGCCCTCAGAACAACCTCAATTTGACGGGGCATGGACTCTACAAGGTGTCAAGCATTCCACAGGGATGTTGGCCCATGTTGACTGGATGTCCTTTGGGGGGTGGACCATTCTTGATACAAACGGGAAACTGTTGAGCGTGAAAAACCCAGCAGCGTTGCAGTTCTTGACCAAACCAGTGCGCCTGGCACCTACTACCATATCCCGTCCAAAGGCACTTAAATCTTTCGTGTTGCAAATTCACCCTCTGAATGGCACACACACAAGCCATGTCTCAATTGTCTCAAGGCTTAAAAATCATTCTTTAACCTGTCTCCTCCCCTTCATCTACACCGATTGAAGTGGATTTAACAAGTGACATTAATAAGGGATCATAG
Organism: Coregonus lavaretus; assembly: GCF_964263955.1. Lineage (NCBI taxonomy): Eukaryota > Metazoa > Chordata > Actinopteri > Salmoniformes > Salmonidae > Coregonus > Coregonus lavaretus. Next base: position 21,767,277 of record NC_140011.1, on the reverse strand, counting down.
CTTTCACCTGGATTCACCTGGTCAGTCTATGTCATGAAAAGAGCAGGTGTTCTTAATGTTTTGTATACTCAATGTATATTATACTGAACTCAAATATGAACACAAATATAAACGCAACATGTAAAGTGTAGGTCCCATGTTTCATGAGTTGAAATAAAAGATCACAGGTGCACCTTGTGCTGGGGACAATAAAAGGCCACTAAAATGTGCAGTTTTGTCAAACAACACAATGCCACAGATGTCTCAAGTTTTAAGGGAGCAATTGGCATGCTGACTGCAGGAATGTCCAGCAGAGCTTTTGCCTTAGAATTTCTGCACAAACTGTCAGAAACCGGCTCAGGGAAGCTCATCTGTGTGCTTGTCATCCTCACCAGGGGTTTGACCTGACTGCAGTTCGGCATCGTAACCGACTTCAGAGGGCAAATGCTCACCTTCGATGGCTACTGGCACGCTGGAGAAGTGTACTCTTCACGGATGGTTTCAACTGTACCGCGCAGATGGCAGACAGCGTGTATGGCGTTGTGTGGGTGAACGGTTTGCTGATGTCAACATTGTGAACAGAGTGCCCCATGGTGGCGGTGGGGTTATGGTATGGACAGGCGTAAGCTACGGACAACGAACACAATTGCATTTTATCGATGGCAATTTGAATGCTCAGAGTAACCATGACGAGATCCTGAGGCCCATTGTTGTGCCATTCATCCGCCGCCATCACCTCATGTTTCAGCATGATGATGCACGGCCCCATGTCGCACGGATCTGTACACAATTCCTGGAAGCTGAAAATGTCCCAGGTCTTCCATGGCCTGCATACTCACCAGACATGTCACCCATTGAGCATGTTTGGGATGCTCTGGATTGACGTGTACGACAGCGTGTTCCAGTTGCCGCCAATATCCAGCAACTTCGCACAGCCATTGAAGAGGAGTGGGACAATATTTCACAGGCCACAATCAACAGCCTGATCAACTCTATGCGAAGGAGATGTGTTGCGCTGCATGAGTCAAATGGTGGTCACAGCAGATACTGACTGGTTTTCTGAACCACACCCCTACCTTTTTTTAAAAGATATCTGTGACCAACAGATGCATATCTTTATTCCCAGTCCATAGATTAGGGCCTAATGAATTTATTTAAATTGACCGATTTTCTGTTATGAACTGTAACTCAGTAAAATCTTTGAAATTGTCGCATGTTGCATTTATATTCCACAGTTACCAGGGTGAGGGGAAGTGTTGGTGTCTGGGTGAGAGGTAAGGTTTAGGGGCAGTAGTCTGGACGTCAGTGGTCTTTCCTTCCGGGTTCAGTGGCTTTGCCGAGATTTCCTGCTTCCTTCTTTAGTACACTCAGCAGTGTTTGACAGCTCTCCAGAATCTAAGAGAGTGTAAGACATGAATCAACATAAGACCCATTGCATTTACTGTATGAAATACCATAGACTGAGTCAAGTGGGATCGGATACAGCTAGACTACCACTTTAATCAGACAATCTGCTGTGCAACAATTTGATTGGAAGAGTCTGGCTCTGAGCACTCAGTTGTTTTTAATTAACAACACTTATGGGCGTTTGTTTGCTCTGCCATTAGGCTCTTAGTAACACCAAGGGAGTTGGATATTAAGATAACACGTGGGATGTTTGCTGTCTGGAATTGCAGCAAATAATTCCATCCAGCGTTCTTTTGAGAGTCAGAAGACATGGAGAATGTTGTCTTACCCAGTACATTTACAGGTCCTTTTGCAGTCAAATTGATATGTACTGTAAAGCTCACATAATATGCTTTCATGGTTTTAACACAGAAAAACACACACACAGAAAAAATATGAAAAATAGAAACCCTAAACCCTGGCTTGTCCTGACCTTCGTATAGGCACCCTTGGTCTCGCAGATGGTGCGGTCAAAGTCAGCGCGGACGGAGAGTCGTCGAGCCAGACTCTCATTGACGCGGCTTAGTTTCTCGGTGAGGACACAGATGTCGTGCTGCAGACGACCCTTCTCCTCCTCCTCCTGCTGGATCTGACGGTTCAGCTCATCCCTCTTAGAACACAGCCTCTCGATACCTGGGGAGAAATAAACAACACTGGCTGTTAGGAGGTGGAATGTGGAAACAACCATGGTATTCACTTCATGTATACATGTCTCGGTTTTTACAGTGTTTGAGCTGTAGCCTAGATCAATTATTTATAATTATGAATGCTTACCATCAAATATAGCCTGGGCCTGCATTCCTAGTCCCAACATCATTAAAATTGTAGAAAATATGGGTATTTCAAAGAGAAAACAACCTAGCGGTCTATAACCTATCCTCCTAAATACGTGTCAGACTTGTTGTGCACAATCTAAAAGGGATGAGGGAGGCGGAGGTCTAAGCTGAGGTCCCACTCACTCAGCAGCCCGTTCCTACTGAATCAGCCCATTCCAGCCTATGATGGATAAGGGAGGTGTGTGTGTGACAGAGAGTCAATCATACATTAATTCAATCCCACTGCTAGATGTCATGTCTAATTTAAACCACAGCTACTGACTAAGATCTCCTTCACAGTTTAAGAGAGGCGTTATTCGCACCAACACTACATCTAATCAGCTCCATAACACTAGCCTATATTTTCAAAGCCATTCATTATGATTCATAACAACTGCTGACATAAAATATAGCAAAACTGTAAATCAAGGGTTCAATTGGTCTCACAGACAATGTCAATAACAAAGCAGATCACTTGACAGGAGACATGTCTGCATGGTTTGATCATTTACATTTTAGTCATTTAGCAGACGCTCTTATCCAGAGCGACTTACAGGAGCAATTAGGGTTAAGTGCCTTGCTCAAGGGCACAGACAGATGTTTCACCTAGTCGGCTCGGGGATTAGAACCAGCGACCTTTCGGTTACTGGCACTACGCGCTTAACCACTAAGCTACCTGCCGCCCATTTATCCTGGTTAATTTATCCAGTCATGTCAGCCAGATAAATCTAATGGGCTTCTGATACATGGACTCCTTGATTGAAACATAGTTACTCAGAGTTGGATGCATTTAAATTATACACAAGCAGAATGCCTTGTCTTGATTTAAACCATAAGTGTCAGGGGTTTTATGGCTGTGCTGCAGCAAGGTGAAATATAGTCTGTGGATATTTCCCATGGGTCTGCTGTAGCATGGAAGGGCTGCAGTGAATCTGCAGTCCAAACACACACACACACACACACACACACACACACACACACACACACACACACACACACACAATAGCCTACTACTTGGATGATACCAACATTCTTGAGTTATATCCCCTCCCACTAAACCAGGTGTTCCCAAACTTTCTTAGCCCGTGACCCCATTTTGATATCTGAAAACTCTGGCGACTCCAACCGTGCAAAAAAATATATATATGTAGCCTAATTAACAGCCAGTGTTTACGTTTTTAAATGGGGTTATGGCAGTCAATTGCAAAACATTCTAACAGTATTTCTGATTGTATTCTCAACTCACCATCATATACTTTTAATGTGGGGCTTTGACAGTCAATTGCAAATTAGTCTGACATAATTTTTCTTATTTCATAACCACTAATGAGATGGGTGTGCTTGATGCATGTTGCGTCGGAGCTTCTCAAAGTCAGGGGGCGTGGTCGACAGCGCGCACCTCATCTCTCCTGTCACATCCAACCTGAATCGATATTTGTTTTGAATGTAGATGAGAGCACTGAATCAGCGGACTATGAGTTTTAATGCTTGGAGGGAGTCGGCAAAACTCCTCCATACTGAAGGGTGAATGAGTTGTCTGCAGCATTTGGTCACATGACAGCTCGATCAGTTGTTAAATATGTCAAATGGGCCAGGATCACGGTCAAACGGATTTCGCTGATTCGGTCACTCATCTGTATGAAACCAAATATGTCTGTTACATAGGGAAGGAGAGACATTTTATTTTCATTACACAGAAAGTCAACAGTCTTTTTTTATTTTTACACCCATTGCAAATGACAAAAGTTCCTCTCTCAATTCGAAAAATCTTTCCAACACTCCCCCTGGATATCAAAAAGAAAGGAGGACCAAGGCACTCTTCATATAATTAATTAAAATGCCTTTATTTGTATGGCATGTTCAATGGAAACAAAGATTAAAAACTCCGACGCGTTTCGGCTGTATGGCCTTCATCACCCAAGCCTCGGTGTGAAATAGAACATTATGTTTTGCGAACAGGCATGCACGATGTAGTTAACAGTCGAAGTTACACTACATGACCAAAAGTATGTGGACACCTGCTCGTCGAACATCTCATTCCAAAATCATGGGTACTAATATGGAGTTGGTCCCCCTTTGCTGCTATAACAGCCTCCACTCTTCTGGGAAGGCTTTCCACTAGATGTTGAAACATTGCTGCAGGGACTTGCTTTGATTCAGCCACAACAGCATTAGTGAGGTCGGGCACTGATGTTTGGCGATTAGGCCTGGCTCGCAGTCGGTGTTCCAATTCATCCCAAAGGTGTTCGATGGGGTTGAGGTCAGGGCTGAGGTCAGGGCGCTGTGCAGGCCAGTCAAGTTCTTCCACACCGATCTCGACAAACCATTTCCGTATGGACCTCGCTTTGTACACAGGGGCATTGTCGTGTTGAAACAGGAAACATACCGGTAAAGCGTGAGCCTATCACAATCATAAAAAAATAGATTCCAAGAAAACTGTAGGCTATTACACTATTTATCATTACCACATGTAAGTAGCATGAAAAATGAGCGAATAGACTTGAAAACTTGTGGAATACGCTCCAAGCCGAAACAAGCATGGACAGCAGTGTAGCCGATGCATCAATTCATGTTACAAGACTAGTAGGCCTAATGAATGACAATCACCGAATGTCATTCATAACACTTTTGGGTGTTTTGTAAGTGATGTCTCTTTGCACTTATCAAATGGCACTGTATGAATGTCGGAATTATTTTAGAGTTGCTAATAGTTGGAATAGTAACTGAAGTCTGCACAGACTGTAGACCTCACCTGTAGCCTATTATAATATTAACTCCTGCAGAATTAAGTGTTCCTCAGAGTAAAATTATAGACCAAATGCTAATTTTGTCTCGGGAACAGGAGTGGAGAAATATTATTTATTTATTTCAGGATCTTGAGAGAATGCAAATGTGAGCGTATGGACCTGTTGTTGTTGTCACGATCGTCGGGAAGAGAGGACTAATGCGCAGCGTGGAATGTGAACATCCTTTAATTATTATGATCACACGAACAAAACAACAAACGATAACGAAACGTGAAGTCCTTGGCTACAATATAAACCATACGGAACAAGATCCCACACCATACTGTGGGAAACAGGCTGACTAAGTATGGTTCCCAATCAGAGACAACAAGCAACAGCTGATTCACGTTGCCTCTGATTGAGAACCACACTGGCCAACATAGAAACACAATACTAGAACGAACACAAATGAAAACTCACACCCTGGCTCAACATACTAGAGTCCCCAGAGCCAGGGCGTGACAGTACCCCCCCCCCCAAAAGGCGCGGACTCCGGCCGCGCCAACCAAACACCACAGGGGAGGGACCGGGTGGGCACTCCGCCTTGGCGGCGGATCCGGCTCCGGGCCTGATCCCCACTCCCTCTCCAACCCCCCAAAGTACCCCTGGTCCGGTCTGGCCCCGCTGACCGGAGCTGGACTGCACACTGGTGGAGCGGATTGCTCTAGCTCCGGCGTGAAGCAGCTGACCGGTGCCGGACCAGGCACCGGTGGAACAGGCACGGGCCGTGCCGGACTGACGACGCACACCACTGGCTTGGTGTGGGGAGCAGGAACGGGCCGGACCGGGCTGGTGACGCTCACCATAGGCTTGGTGCGGGGAGCAGGAGCGGACCGGACCGGGCTGGCGACGCGCACCATTGGCTTGGTGTGGGGAGCAGGAGCGGGCCGGACCGGGCTGGCGACGCGCACCATAGGCTTGGTGCGGGGAGCAGGAACGGGCCGGGCCGGGCTGGCGACGCGCACCATTGGCTTGGTGCGGGGAGCAGGAACAGGCCGGGCCGGGCTGGCGACGCGCACCATTGGCTTGGTGCGGGGAGCAGGAACAGGCCGGGCTGGGCTGGCGACGCGCACCATTGGCTTGGTGCGGGGAGCAGGAACAGGCCGGGCCGGGCTGGCGACGCGCACCATTGGCTTGGTGCGGGGAGCAGGAGCGGGCCGGACCGGGCTGACGAAGCGCACCACTGACTTGGTGCGGAGAGCAGGAATGGACCGGACTGGGCTGGCGACGCGCACCACAGGCTCGGTGCAAGGGACAGGAACAGACCGGACCGTACTGGGGACACACACCACTGGCCCTACGCAGGGATCAGGAACGGGCCGGACCGGACTGGTAACACACCCCAGTACCTCTCGCCGTGCCTCTACACCTTCCTTCCCCTTTTTGACCAGTGGCCCCCGTAACCTGGCGGCCTCCTCTGCCAAACCGCTGGGCCGCTCTATCGCGGTCTCCTGCTGCCCCGTCGTCCACGGCGTGAGCCCCCCCCTAAAAAATGTCTGGGCTTCTCTCCTACCCGTGGACCAGGTCTCCATATCTCTCGCCAGCCTTTCGCCCTTCTGCTTCCAAGTCAAGCCCCTCTCTTCCTCACACGGCTTGACCCAGTCGAGGAGGCGAAGGAGATCCGCTAGAGATCTCCCTGGCGATGGCTCCTGGACACGCTGCTTGGTCCAGTCTTGGTGGGATCTTCTGTCACGATCGTCGTATACAGAGGAGGACCAAGGCGCAGCGTGGAAGGTGAACATGCTTTTTATTAATGTTACACGAACAAAACAACAAACGATACGTGAAGTCCTACGGTACAGACACAAACCAAAAGGAACAAGATCCCACACCATACTGTGGGGACCATACTTAGTCAGCCTGTTTCCCACAGTATGGTGTTCACCTTCCACGCTGCGCCTTGGTCCTCCTCTGTATACGACGATCGTGACAGAAGATCCCACCAAGACTGGACCAAGCAGCGTGTCCAGGAGCCAGCGCCAGAGGTATCGCTAAAGGACATCAACCTCGACTGGGCCTGGCCCACGGGGAGGAGAGACCCCCAGAAAATGTTTAGGGGGGGGCTCACGCCGTGGACGACGGGGCAGCAGGAGGCCGCGATAGAGCGGTCCAGCGGGTTTGCAGAGGAGGCCGCCAGGTTAAGGGGGCCACTGGTCACAGAGGAGAGGGAAAGTGTAGAGGCACGGCGAGAGGTACTGGGGTGTGTTACCAGTCCGGTCCGGCCCGTTCCTGATCCCTGCGTAGGGCCAGTGGTGTGTGTCCCCAGTACGGTCCGGCCTGTTCCTGTTCCTCGCATCGAGCCTGTGGTGCGCGTCGTCAGCCCGGCCCGGCCTGTTCCTGCTCCACGCACCAAGCCTATGGTGCGCATCGTCAGCCCGGCCCGGCCTGTTCCTGCTCCACGCACCAAGCCTATGGTGCGCATCGTCAGCCCGGTTCGGCCTGTTCCTGCTCCCCACACCAAGCCAGTGGTGTGCGTCGTCAGTCCGGCACAGCCCGTGCCTGTTCCACCGGTGCCTGGTCCGGCACCGGTCAGCTGCTTCACGCCGGAGCTAGAGCAATCCGCTCCACCGGTGTTCAGTCCAGCTCCGGCCAGCAGGGTCAGACCGGACCAGGGGTACTTTGGGGGGTTGGAGAGGGAGTGGGAATCAGGCCCGGAGCCGGATCCACCGCCAAGGCGGAGTGCCCACCCGGTCCCTCCCCTGTGGTGTTTGGTTGGCGCGGCCGGAGTCGTCGCCTTTGGGGGAGGGTACTGTCACGCCCTGGCTCTGGGGACTCTAGTATGTTGAGCCAGGGTGTGAGTTTTCATTTGTGTTCAGTCTAGTATTGTGTTTCTATGTTGGCCAGTGTGGTTCTCAATCAGAGGCAACGTGAATCAGCTGTTGCTTGTTGTCTCTGATTGGGAACCATACTTAGTCAGCCTGTTTCCCACAGTATGGTGTGGGATCTTGTTCCTTTTGGTTTGGGTCTGTACCATAGGACTTCACGTATCGTTTGTTGTTTTGTTCGTGTAACATTAATAAAAAGCATGTTCACCTTCCACGCTGCGCCTTGGTCCTCCTCTGTATACGACGATCGTGACAGTTGTGTAGCCTAAACGTGCAATTTCTTTCAGCGACTTAAAAACTGAACATATTTCATTTTCAACCACATAAAATATGCATCCAAGACAAACTGAAATACTATCAGAAACATGTTATATCGTTTTCACAGCTTTTCATTTCCTTAAAACCAGTCAAACTGATGTCATATTAAAATCTCCCTGGTACCTAAACGTTCTCGCTCCGTGAGAGAAGCAGAAATTAAAGAGAAAACTAGATTGAATGTCAACTAGATAGTTGATCAGTCTATCGATTTATGACATTACACATTTAGTAGCTATTCTAGACGAGCATTAAGGAATGACAGAAGAAAAGCTGCATGTATCTAATTATAACAGGTTGACTAACAAATAGCCTACAAAATGTGGGAAATGATAAGTAGAAAAATAACTAAATGAGGCTTAAAATAAATCCTGCACCCCCTATCATTCCGCCGTCCCTGAGTAATGTGCGCAGGTTGCCTACGTGAGACTTTTGAAGTAAATGTTTGACAATCCGATGAAAACACCATGACTGGTTGTGTTTATGCCACATTGAAAGACAGGTTAATACATTTTAAAAGTTAAAGGACAAATCATTACTATTAGGCCCATAGAGATCCTATTAAATTAATACGCATTCTATATGGTTTCTACGATTAGGCCCATAAAAAAAGCGTGTGCACACATAGGAGGTCCTCGCCTCCAAAACAGGCAAACTTCCATCGAAAGTGGGTCCGTCTGGTGTCTCTTGACTATAAATACAGTATTTTTTCATTAAGGGTTTGTTACCTCAACAGTAGCTCAGCAGGTAGAGTTGGGGTGTTGGGGGCATACTATTCAGATGACAGGGAATGGGGTCGAATCTCTTCGAAGGCATATTTTGAGAATCGTTTTGTGACACCACACTTTCTGCACATTGTTGTTTAAACAATTCGTTTTGAGTAAAGTATAAGCTTCTGTCTTAAGCGTCCTAAATAATGGAATATATTACGTTTTTGACAGCAAAAAAAAAGGCATTCACAGCAAAAGAGGGAAGCTGTGAACCTTCAATGGCAATTGATTGTAGGCTAACTAGCAAGTAACCGCTGGGCCATGGGAGATTTACTAAATATTGTGGAAAATATATATATATATAAACTATATATACAAAAGGCACCTCTTCAAATTAGTGGATTTGGCTATTTCAGCCACACCCGTTGCTGACAGGTATATAAAATCGAGCACACAGCCATGCAATCGCCATAGACAAACATTGGCAGTAGAATGACCTTACTGAAGAGCTCAGTGACTTTCAACGTGGCACTGTCATAGGATGCCACCTTGCCAACAAGTCAGTTCGTCAAATGTCTGCCCTGGTCAACTGTAAGTGCTGTTATTGTGACGTGGAAACGTCTAGGAGCAGCCATTTCCACTGGTAGGAAGTGGTAGGCCACACAAGCTCACAGAGCTGGACCGCCGAGTGCTGAGGCACGTAGCGCGTTAAAATCATCTGTCCTCGGTTGCAACACTCACTACTGAGTTCCAAACTGCCTCTGGAAGCAACATTAGCACAATAACTGTTCATCGGGAACTTAATGAAAGGGGTTTCCATGGCCGAGCAGCGGCACACAAGCGTAAGATCACGATGCGCAATGCCAAGCGTCGGCTGGAGTGGTGTAAAGCTCGCCGCCATTGGACATTGGAAACGCATTCTCTGGAGTGATGAATCACGGTTTGGCGGATGCCAGGAGAACGCTACCTGCCCCAATGCATAGTACCAACTGTAAAGTTTGGTGGAGGAGCTAGGCCCCTTAATTCCAGTGAAGGGAAATCTTAATGCTACAGCATACAATTACATTCTAGACGATTCTGTGTGTTCCAACTTTGTGGCAACAGTTTGGGGAAGGTCCTTTCTTGTTTCAGCATGACAATGCCCCCGTGCACAAAGAGAGGTCCATACAGAAATGGTTCGTCAAGATCGGTGTGGAAGAACTTGTCTGGCCTGCACAGAGCCCTGACCTCAACTCCATCGAACACCTTTGGGATGATTTGGAACGCCGACTGCGACCTAGGCCTAATCGCCCAACATCAGTGCCCGACCTTACTAATGCTCTTGTGGCTGAATGGAAGCAAGTCCCCACAGCAATGTTCCAACATCTAGTGGAAAGCCTTCCCAGAAGAGTGGAGGCTGTTATAGCAGCAAAGGAGGGACCAACTCCATATTAATACCCATGATTTCGGAATGACATGTTCGACGAGCAGGTGACACATGCTTTTGGTCATGTAGTGCATCTCAACATCAAACGCAGCTTTTCATTGCTGACCAGGAGATGTCACTAATGTGCATTGTGTTAAAAGCTCTGAGTAATTAACCGTTTTTCTGGACAATTTGGTGAAATGCTGCGTTGACATGCTAGTCGGAACGAGGCATTCACGTGCTAGTCGGAACGAGGCATTCACGTGCTAGTCGGAAATAGGAAACTCTGAAATGTCCAACTTGCTAATTGGTTGTACTTATACACGTGCCGCGTTCATCCAATTAGCAAGTCAGAAATGTCAGTTTCCTACTTCCGGTTTCCCATCACTAGTTTGAAGCCAGTATTACTACAGCTAACGCTCTCTCGCGCTAGGTCTAACTAGTTGACAAACTGGCTATTTTGTGCAAAGACTGAGGCAGTCGAAATAAAATCCTTCTCGTCACCGACTACTTCGCTTCAAAATCCCTCCAACTAACAAACTGTCACGTACAATTTTTATAGTACATGGGGGAACACAAGTATATAAATTATAAATAATATACAAAGGACAATTGGGCTAGGGGGTACAATATCACATTACACAAGGACCTTAAGGGGCATACACACACTTATAATTCTAACAGCTTTTATATTGGTAGAATATTTAATTGTCTTAAAATATAGTTCAATTTATTTTTGTAAGGTTGTAAGGTAAGAAAATGTGGTGTTTTGTTTGTAAATGTACATTTGTGAATATGACATTTTGCCCAAAAAATAATTTAATTAATTGCATTAAATTGTGTCAACTTATTTATTTCGTAGGTAAAGAATCCAAGCAGTACATCTCCATAATAGTGTAAATTCTTCGTAAATGTGTTCAATTATATATCTACTGATATCTTGCCACATACTCCTTACATGAATACAATGCCAAAAACGATGCAACACCGTTTCTGGGTGGTCATTACAAAAGGTACAATTTAAATTGATGTTTTTCTTAAACTTCTTCATACAGTGGTTGGCAGGATAATATTTATGAATCATTTTAAAAGAAACTTCCTTAAATTTGTTAATAAGTAGGTATGTGTGTGGCAACATCCGAACCTTTTTCCAACAGATATTATCAATAAAACCATTCCAATAAGCCATGACATAAGGTATAGATATAGAACATCCTGCTGAAACAAGGCTCGTATAGCTCTATTGTTGTTGAATGGACCAAAAGAAAAACAAATCTTTCCTACTGATGAGTCAACAGAGTTAATCGTAGGTATGTTCTGAGGGTCAGGTCTTGACACGTTCCTGAATAATAAAGCAACACCTGAGGGAATGGCATCTAAAACAATAGCGAAATCTTTAGGTGTTACACGGATCGTGTAAAGTGATAAGAATTCCTTATAATTAAGTAAAAGACCCTCTGGATTTACAAGTTGGCTCACCAATAGGATATTATTTCGGAACCAATATTCTAAAAACAAATAAGTATTTTTATACAATATGTCCCAATTATTCCATATATAATATCTGTGTGGAGAAAAACGATGCTTCTAAATGAAGGACCATGACAAGAAAACCTGCCGATGAAAAGCAGAGTTTCACTGGAACTTTGTCAATATTATAATTGCAAACCAACATGAAGTTAAGGCCACCAAAAGTAGAGAACCAGGGACCAGGGACGGCTGGGAACTGGGAGGGGTAGCAGCAGCCCCGAAGGGGACTGATGGGAGGCTTTGCCCCGAGCACAGGTTGAACAGGCTGCCACAAAAGCCCGAACGTCAGTTTCCATTGAAGGCCACCAAAAATGTCTCCTAAGCAGCGTCAACGTGCGTCTCATCCCAGGGTGACCAGCAAAACGGGAGGTGTGAATCCACTGCAACACCTGAGACCGGACCGTCTCGGGAACAAAGAGTAGGTTGGGAGGTCCATCACCCGGTCCCGGGTCCGTGGCAAGTGCAGTCTTCACAAGAGTCTCGATCTCCCACTGAACTGCCGCCACGACGCATGAGGAAGGCAGGACTGCCTCAGGCTCGCTGGTCCCCGAAGGGTCAGCAAACTGGCGGGACAAAGCATCTGGTTGAACATTTCTTGACCCCGGTCTGTATGTAAGAATAAAGTTAAACCTACTAAAAAACAGGGCCCATCTGGCTTGGCGTGAGTTGAGTCTCTTAGTGGCTTGGATGTAAGCCAAGTTTTTGTGGTCTGTCCAGACCACAAACGGCAGTTCAGCTCCATCCAGCCAGTGCCGCCATTCTTCCAGTGCTAGCTTGACCGCCAGCAGTTCCCGGTTTCCAACGTCGTAATTCCGTTCTGTGGGTGACAATTTCTTGGAGAAAAAAGCACAGGGGTGAAGCTTTTGGTCATTGGGGGAGCGCTGGGAGAGGACTGCTCCCACACCTGAGTCCGACGCGTCCACCTCCACAACAAACTGCAGAGAGGTATTGGGGTGTATCAACACGGGGGAGGTGGAAAACAGTTCCTTCAAAACCCCTACCGCCTGCTCCGCCTCAGGGGACCACAGAAAAGGGACTTTTGGGGATGTGAGTCTAGTAAGGGGTGCCACCACACCACTTTACTAAAACCCTTAATGAATCTACGGTAGAAGTTAGCAAAGCCCAAAAATCGTTGAAGTTGCTTACGGGTGGTGGGTGTGGGCCATTCCGTCACTGCCCGGATCTTCTCGGGGTCCGCCTTCACCTGCCCGCTCTCAATGATGAAACCAAGGAACGATGTAGACTGTTTGTGGAACTCACACTTTTCTGCTTTGACGTACAGCTTGTTCTCCAAGAGCCGTTGAAGGACTTGACGGACGTGTGACTCATGCTCCTCGGGTGACTTGGAAAAAACAAGAATATCATCCAGGTATACAAAGACAAAACGGTTCAAAAAATCCCTAAGAACATCGTTCACCATGGCTTGGAAAACAGCAGGGGCGTTTGAGAGCCCAAAGGGCATGACCAAATACTCAAAATGTCCCAGTGGAGTGTTGAAAGCGGTTTTCCACTCATCTCCGTTTCGGATTCGGACAAGGTGATAAGCGTTCCTGAGGTCGAGCTTGGAGAAAACTGTGGCGCCATGCAGAGGTTCAAAAGCTGAGTTGATGAGTGGAAGGGGATACTTGTTTTTAACAGTTATGTTGTTTAAACCCCTGAAATCGATACAGGGGCGTAACGACTTGTCTTTCTTTTCCACGAAAAAGAAACCTGCACCCAAAGGAGACGACGAGGGACGGATTATGCCCGAGGCCAGAGAATCACCAATATACTGCTCCATTGCCTCTCTTTCCGGTCGGGACAGATTGTATAAGCGACTAGAGGGCAAGGGGGCACCAGGAAGCAGTTCAATAGGGCAATCATAAGGCCTATGTGGTGGTAGAGACAGAGCCTTGTCCTTACTGAAAACCTCCGCTAAGTCATGGTATTCTTTGGGGACAGATGACAGATCGAGAGGAGCTGAGGGATGAGTTGGGTTACACTTAGTGGGGGGAACCGCTGACCTAAGGCACTCTGAATGGCAGTTAGTGCTCCAACTGAGAATGGTGTGACGTGTCCAATCAATTTGTGGGTTGTGAAGAGCCAACCAGGGGAAGCCAAGGATTAGGGAGGTAGCTGAGCCAGACATAACTCTTAACTGAATGCTTTCACAATGATTGCCAGAAATCACTAGGGAAACGGGGGTGGTTTGATGAGTTATCTCCGCGAGGAGGCGCCCATCAAGGGCTGTGACCCGAATGGGGGTAGGTAGTGGCTCCATGGGGATACGAGCTTGTGTAACGAACTGGTGGCTAATAAAGTTGTCTTCTGCACCTGAGACTATGAGAGCTGAGAGTGGCAGGGAATGACTCTGGAAACGTAAGGTTACAGGTACTTGTAATCGGGGAATGATGGGTTCAGGATCTAACTCTGGGCTCGCAAGTAGACCCACCGTTACGAGCGAGCCTTGTCTTTTGGTCGCTTAGGGCATGTAGTCAGAATGTGTGTGGCGTCTCCACAGTACAGGCACTCACCCGCCTGGAGGCGCCGTTGCCGCTCTGCTGGAGGTAGTCGAGCTCGACCCACTTGCATAGGTTCCTCCTCTGTGCTCGGGATGGGATCAGGAACAAGAAGCTGCCGGCTCCGGGGAGGCGAGACTCGAGTGGTTGAAGGCTGGGGAACTCGTCCTCCTAGATGTGGCCGACCGCCTCTCTCCCGACGCCTCTCCCGCAACCGGTTGTCTAGCTTAATGGACAGGGAAATGAGAGAATGTAAATCATGTGGCTCATCACGAGCAGCCAGTTCATCCTTAATGGCGTCATTCAAACCGTTTAGAAATGCTCCTTGAAGTGCCACATTGTTCCACTTGGAGTCCGCTGCCAACGTCCAGAACTCAATAGAGTACTCAGCCACACTGTTAGAACCCTGCCTCAAATTAAAAAGTATCTTGGAGGAATTACCCACATGGTCAGGATGGTCAAAAACAGTCTTCAATTTAGCAGAAAAATCAGTAAAAGTCAATCCAGTCAAAGTTTGATTTGAGCATACAGCCTCAGCCCAAACCAGAGCTCTCCCTCTTAACAGCCCCAGAACATAATGTACCTTAGAGGAATCAGTAGAAAACGACAGTGGTCTCTGCCAAAAAATCAAGTCACACTGAAGCAAAAATCCCCGGCACTTGTCCAATTCTCCATTGAACGGTTCAGGCGACGTGACAGGGGGTTCCCGATGGAACGAAGCCTGCATAATGTCAGAGGAAACAACTTGGGGTGCATCAAACTGGGGGTCAGAGAGAGATGGAGAACTGATAACAGACAATTTAGAGTCACCTGGTTCAGCAGTTGATGATTATCTTCCAAAAGAGTCCGAATCAATTGGTCATGCTGTCCTAGCAACGTTCCTTGAGCCTGGATAGCTTGTTGGAAGCTGTCTTCGTTTGCCCCGTGCTGTTTCTCTGTTGGGTCCATGGCCAGATCGTTCTGTTACGCTATGGTTAACCCAGCACTCAGAGAAACAAAACACGACTAAGGGAGTGGAGGAAACAAAAATATTTTAATAAAAGTTCAATTTGTCTTAGTCCAAAAAACAACTGAAGAAAAGGAACAGAGTGGGCTAGTCGGCTCCGGAGGAAGGAGAGGCTGAGGCAGGCAGGCAGGCAGGCAGGCAGGCAGGCAGGCAGGCAGGCAGGCAGGCAGGCAGGCAGGCAGGCAGGCAGGCAGGTTGGGAGGTACGTCTGAACGCTCTAGTAAGAACAACGATCTGGCGCCGGTGGAGAGCCATGCCCAGGAATTAGTAGTGCAGGTTGATGAGAGAATAGGATGCAGCTGCGTAGGCAGGAATCACTGGAAACAACCCGCAGCTGCACAGGAGAGGCAGATCCTGAGCACGCCCCCCGATCCACTCCAGACACACCCACATAATGGGGACAAACACACAGACAGAAACAACAGACAAAGAGGGGACAAAACAAGGAGGAAGGGAAACAGAAAAGGGAGAGACAAGCTGCCCACATAACAGAAATAGGATGAATTCTGTTCTCCCTCCTCAAGCCATTTTTTTTTTACAGATCTAATAAAGGCTTCTTCTGCTTTTAATCTATATATATATTATCCAGTTTATTTTGTAACTCAATCAGTTCCATCTTCTCTTCCCCCGAGAGGCTGGCTGGGGACATCTGAGAAAAGGAAGTTATCTTAATTATCACCTTTTCCTCCACAGCTCTACTGGTCTTACAGTTTTTCTCAATTGCTAAAACACTAAACCCTATTGTCTGAACCAAATGCTCAGTTGCCTGAACCCACTGATTGAATCAATCACTCTTTTGGCAAAACCATAAGCACTTTTCACCTGTTTAGACATAACTTGCCAACACATTTTCATTGTGATGCACCCGTGCTGCATAATGGTGAGCACAGGTGACAAAAGTCAAACACAATTAGAGCACAGGTGTCACCACTTGAACACAACAACTCAAAATTGATCACACTTGTGGCTAATGATGTGAGGGAACATATACAGTAAGCCAGTTCAGAGAGCACTGAGAGGAAGAGTTCGTGTGAGAGGAGGTCGAGGTGGTCGAGGTGGTCAGCGAAGACAAAGAACAGTAATATCTGATGAAATCAGAGCTACTGTGATTGACCTTGTTCTTGTCCATGGTATGAGCATGAGGGAGGCTGGACAAAGGGTACAACCAAACATCAGTAGATTCACTGTGTCCACCATAATCCGAAGATTTAGAGAAGAGAACAGGTAATTACCTTTTTTTGACATTATAGTACAGTATGTAAATGTTGACAGCAATTACTGTATGACATACTATATACTGTACCACAGTATACTGTAAGTAAATATATGTTTCAGTACATCACTGTACCAATGTACTGTAGTATTGTAATGGAGGGTTGGTCTAACTGTTTGTAGGCCTAGTATTCCATGTATATTTTTTGTAACTCCATGTTCTCTTTTTGTAGAATTGAAAGACTGCCACATGGGGGTGGGAGGACAGGTATGTTCTCCCCACACCAAGAGACCCTAATTGTTGATATGGTCCGTGAGAACAATGCCATTAAACTGAGCAAAATTCAGCAGAAGATCATTGAGGACCATTTACATTTTGAGGGTATCAACAGTGTCAGCCTATCTACTGTTGATCGTGTCCTCAAGCGCAACAGACTGCGCATGAAACAGCTATACAGAGTGCCCTTTGATCGCAACTCAGACAGAGTCAAAGAGCAAAGATTCCAGTATGTACAGGTTGGCGTATATCCAGACACATTCAATGTTGATTACTCTAAGTAGTGATTTACTGTAGTGGCCTAAATCACTTTTTCCGTATCACTTACAAAACTATATATATTTCTACAGAGGGTTTTTCAACTGGATGCAATGGAAAGACCCCATCAATACATCTACATGGATGAAGCTGGGTTTAATCTCACCAAAAGGAGAAGGAGAGGCCGTAATGTGATTGGCCATCGGGCCATTGTTGGTGTTCCTGGGCAGCGTGGTGGCAATGTCACATTATGTACTGCCATCAGCAATCATGGGGTTGTCCACCATCATGCCAACCTGGGGCCCTACAACACTCACCAGCTCCTCATTTTCCTCAATCACATGCGAGATGCTTTGTTAGGGCAGCAGGATGAGCATCCCCATCTATGTTGTTGTTTGGGACAATGTGAGTTTTCACAGAGCCCTCCAGGTTAGAGAGTGGTACAATATGAACCAAGGTTTTATCAATCTTTGCCTTCCACCGTACTCCCCTTTCCTAAACCCCATTGAGGAATTCTTCTCCTCATGGCGGTGGAAGGTATATGAACGCCAACCTTACACCAGGGTAAATCTCCTGCAAGCCATGGGACTTGCCTGTGGTGACATAGGTGTGGAGGCATGCCAAGCCTGGATACGGCATGCCAGGGTTTTTTTCCCCCGTTGCCTGGCCAGACAAAATGTGGCCTGTGATGTGGATGAAGTCCTGTGGCCTGACCCAGTACGGAGACATGATGCTGTGGCTGAGTAATGCACTTATTTGTATATTTTTGTACTTTATTTTTACATGGGCTTACTGTACACAAGTGGCAAACGCATAAGATTTCTGTTTGTTTTTACAAGTACTACATGTAAATGCACAAGATTTCTGTTTTGTCTTTTTGTACAAGTGCTAAATGCACAGGTTTTGTTTGTTTTGCAACATGCATTTAGCCTACAGTGAACAATAAACATTTATTTCTCCAGCTTCATGTCCTGAGCATTGTGTTTTCTATTTTTCTACGTAGTGTTTAGTGACTGTTCAGTAGTGTTTTTTATTTTGATTGACTCGGGGCACGATTTGACAACATAGTTCAGTTTTGAGCACAGATTGAACTGTTTTGAGGTGAAAGTTTGGTTTTGCAAGAAGAGTCTGAGGTTTTGTGAATGTAGCTTGAAAATTGGGTTTTGTGTTCACAGTTAAGAGAAAATGAGAGCAGCTTTCAAGAAATGTGTCTTAGCAATCGACAAAAACTGTAACAAGATTACTACCATATTTTCTAAGGTATTTGGCCACCTCAAATTTTTAAAGAGCTCAGAATTCTTGCAATAAGATTTTTCTTCACAAGCCCTTTCCAAAAAGTGAGAGCAGACCTTTAACCTCAAACTTAACTATATCATGATTTAATAAGGAGCTATTTAGCTTCCAGTAGGATGCCACCAAGGTTAGTATCAGGGGTAAATATTTTGACATCAATGTAAATGGCCCTATGGTCTGTGAGGGGAGTAGTACAAATATGTGTAGTAACACACTCACTATCAATACATTTCGATATAAGCCAAAAATCTATTCTGGACTGTCTGGAACCTGTTTTGTTACTCCAAGTGAATGATCTGTCGGCCGGAAACCTCTCTCCATATATCAGTAAGATCAAACTTTTCCATAAAAAGTATTAAACTCAAACTCTGATTGGTTGGCCTACCTGGGGGCCATCTATCAGATGAATTATCTATAGTAATGTTAAAGTCCCCTCCTATCAATAACAATTAATTGGGAAATTTAGATAACCAATGAAGTATGCGTTTCTCTACAGATTCAAGCAACTCATCATTCTCATGTTTTGTGTTGTACCCGTAGAAGTTTACAGTAATGAGCGTAATGTTATTGTAACTGATCACAAGACAAATAAAGTTACCAAAGGTATTTTTCATTGTAATGACCACAGCGGAGCGTTCAGAGCCATGGGAAAGCCAAATATCGTTGCCCCACTGTGACTTCCAGAAGTTGGCATCAGCAGAAATTGAGTGCAACTTCACATTGTTTCCTAACCCCCTAGCATTAAGAGAAACTATAGACAAAGACAAAACAACAAACATACTATAAAACTATTAACTGTAGGATGAGTCAAAAACATAGGAGCAGTGAACATAAGCTATAAGAAACCGAGATCTGCACCATTTAAGTAAACTTGAGCTAGTTGTTATCCGGCTTTTGAAATTCAACTCAACAGAAAATTATGTTAAAGACCAAACCAAGGGTTCTCTGTAGTAAGAGAGAATAAAAACCCTCTTTAGTGTAATCAGGGACTATTCTTAAAAAAATATATAAACTCAGCACAAAAAGAAACGTCCTCTCACTGTCAACTGCGTTTATTTTCAGCAAACTTAACGTGTAAATATTTGTATGAACATAACAAGATTCAACAACTGAGACATAAGCTGAACAAGTTCCACAGTCATGTGACTAACAGAAATGGAATAATGTGTCGCTGAACAAAGGGAGGGTGAAAAAGTAACAGTCAGTATCTGGTGTGGCCACCAACTGCATTAAGTACTGCAGTGCATCTCCTCCTCATGGACTGCACCAGATTTGCCAGTTCTTGCTGTGAGATGTTACCCCACTCTTCCACCAAGGCACCTGCAAGTTCCCAGACATTTCTGGGGGGAATAGCCCTAGCCCTCACCTTCCGATCCATCAGGTCCCAGACGTGCTCAATGGGATTGAGATCCGGGCTCTTCGCTGGCCATGGCAGAACCCTGACATTCCTGTCTTGCAGGAAATCACGCACAGAACGAGCAGTATGGCTGGTGGCTTTGTCTTGCTGGAGGGTCATGTCAGGATGAGCTTGCAGGAAGGGTACCACATGAGGGAGGAGGATGTCTTCCCTGTAACGCACAGCGTTGAGATTGCCTGCAATGACAACAAGCTCAGTCCGATGATGCTGTGACACACCGCCCCAGACCATGACGGACCCTCCACCTCCAAATCGATCCCGCTCCAGAGTACAGGCCTCGGTGTAATGCTCATTACTTCGACGATAAACGCGAATCCGACCATCACCCCTGGTGAGACAAAACCGTGACTCGTCAGTGAAGAGCACTTTTTGCAACGGTGGGTTTGTGCCCATAGGCAACGTTGTTGCCGGTGATGTCTGGTGAGGTCCTGCCTTACAACAGGCCTACAAGCCCTCAGTCCAGCCTCTCTCAGCCTATTGCGGACAGTCTGAGCACTGATGGAGGGATTGTGCTTTCCTGGTGTAACTTGGGCAGTTGTTTGTTGCCATCCTGTACCTGTCTCGCAGGTGTGATGTTCGGATGTACCGATCCTGTGCAGGTGTTGTTACACGTGGTCTGCCACTGCGAGGACGATCAGCTGTCCGACATGTCTCCCTGTAGTGCTGTCTTAGGCGTCTCACAGTACGGCAATTTATTGCCCTGGCCACATCTGCAGTCCTCATGCCTCCTTGAACAGCTAATCATGGCTACCCGGACTATTTGCACTGCCCCCCCCACCCCACACCCCATCTTTTTACGATGCTGCTACTCTGTTAATTATTTATGCATAGTCACTCTAACTCTACCCACATGTACATATTACCTCAACTACCTCAACTAGCCGGTGCCCCCGCACATTGACTCTGCACCGGTACCCCCCTGTATATATAGCCTCCCTACTGTAATTTTTTTATTTTTTTTTCTCAACACTTTTTTGTTGTTGTTTTATTTTACTTTTTTATTAAAAAATAAATGCATTGTTGGTTAAGGGCTGTAAGTAAGCATTTCACGGTAATGTCTACACCTGTTGTATTTGGCGCATGTGGCCAATAAAATCAGATTTGAGTTGATTTGCAGCATGCCTAAGGCACGTTCACGCAGATGAGCAGGGAACGGGGCATCTTTCTTTGGGTGTTCAGAGTCAGTAGAAAGGCCTCTTTAGTGTCCTAAGTTTTCATAACTGTGACCTTAATTGCCTACCGTCTGTAAGCTGTTAGTGTCTTAACGATCAATCCATAGGTGCATGTTCATTAATTCTTTATGGTTCATTGAACAAGCATGGGAAACAGTGTTTAAACCCTTTACAATGAAGATCTGTGAAGTTATTTGGATTTTTACAAATTATCTTTGAAAGACAGGGTCCTGAAAAATAGTTTATATATACAAAATAATTGTAAGAAAATAAAGGGGTACATACTATTTTAAGTGCATATGAAAAGTGATCATAAAAAATTAAGAGTACAAAAAAATATATATATATATATATATACATTCCTAAGACCTTTCTCACTTGGAAATAAGTATTAATAACTAAATAGAACAACAACAGTGTAAAGTAATTCAGAGCAGACCTGAATGCCCCTTTTTAACAGTATCTTAGTACTGGATGCATAAAAAAGTAATACATACAACTTTCAGTCATCTTTGTGAGTTTGTAAACAAAATTGGCCTTCTTCTGGTCTGGTCATACAAGAAAAAACGAATAAATGATTGAGTAGTCCAAAAAGGTAACCCGAGGCTTGTTAGGTAGTCAGTACAAGGAAAACGAGAATACCATGGCTGAAACCGTCAATCTGTTCCTGGTGAGGATTGAGGTTCTCGGGAGGAATATGGATTTCCAAACCGTTGATGAAACGTCGTCCTCTGACGAAGTAGGCAGCTGTCACGATCGTCGTAATAAGGACCAAGGCGCAGCGTGATATGCGTACATACTTTTAATAGTACTTAATACACAATACAACAAAACGAAACGTGAAGTCCTCCGTTAACAAACACAAACCTACACGGAACAAGATCCCACAAATGACAAGTGCACAACAGGCTGCCTAAGTATGGTTCCCAATCAGAGACAACAAGACACAGCTGCCTCCGATTGGGAACCACCCCGGCCAACACAGAAACACACAATCTAGAAAAGAACACATAGAAAACAAAACATAGACACTACACATATAAACTAACACCCTGGCTCAACATATAAGAGTCCCCAGAGCCAGGGCGTGACAGTACCCCCCCCCAAAGGCGCGGACTGCGACTGCGCCAACTAAACCCAACAGGGGAGGGGCCGGGTGGGCATTCCGCCTCGGCTCTGGGCGTGACCACCACCCTCTAACTACCCCCCCATAGCGCCCCTGGTCTGGCCCCGCTGGCTCGAGCTGGACTGGACATCGGTGGAGCAGATTGCTTAGGCTCCGGTGTGGAGCAGCTGACCGGTACCTGACCAGGCACCGGTGAAACAGGCACGGGCTGTGCCGGACTGACGACGCGCACCACAGGCTTGGTGCGAGGGGCAGGAACAGGCCGGACCGGGCTGTGGAGACGGACTGGAGGTCTGGAGCAAAGAGTTGACACAACCCGTCCTGGCTGAATGCCTATTTTTACACACTCTGTGTGAGGCATCAGCACAGGACGTACAGGGCTGTGTACTCGTACTGGCACTACAGCACGTGGCACTGGCGCAGGATATCCGGGACCGAGGAGGGGTACTGGAGGCCACGAGCGTTGAGCCGGCACACTCCGTCCTGGCTGCATGCCCACCTTAGCACGACACGTGCGTGGTGCTAGCACAGGACGTACAGGACTGTGCCGGACCACTCGCGGCACAGTACGCAGCTCCGCATACCTCGGAACCTGCCCAGTCTCACGCTGCCTAGCCTGAGTACGGGGAGTTGGCTCTGCTCTACCTCTAGGCTCCGCCAACCTCCCTTCCAGCCCCCCAAACCCGGTGGCCTCCTCTCCTAATCCACAAACTCGCCCTGTAGCTGCCTCCAGCAGCCCCGTCGTCCATGCCGTGTGCCCCCCCAAAAAACTTTTATTGGGGTTGCCTCTTGCGTGCCCGACATCGGCACGGTTGGTGCCGCTGCTCCTCTCTATGACGCGCCTCCACCGTCTCCTCCCACGGACGGCGATCTATTCCGGCCTGGATTTCCTCCCAAGTCCAGGATCCCTGCCCGTCCAAGATCTCCTCCCAAGTCCAGGCTGTCTGCTCCTGGACACGCTGCTTGGTCCTGTTATGGTGGGATCTTCTGTCACGATCGTCGTAATAAGTGGACCAAGGCGCAGCGTGATATGCGTACATACTTTTAATAGTACTTAATACACGATACACACGATCTAGAAAATAACACATAGAAAACAAAACATAGACACTACACATATAAACTAACACCCTGGCTCAACATATAAGAGTCCCCAGAGCCAGGGCGTGACAGCAGCCTTTCCCTCATTTCGTGCTTTCTTGATCGTTGGCCACAACTTGTTCCTCCTTTCTATGTCCTCCGGGCTGAGATGCTCGGCAAAACGCAGACCATGGCTCTGAAGGAACGTGTTCTTCCTAGCAGCTTTCCAGACTGCATTCCTGTAGAATCTGGCAGTGAAGAGGATGATGATACCCCTTGGTCTTGAATCGTTTTGCTGTTTCTTCTTGCGGAGGCAATGCACAACGTCGATGGTATCACCAACTTTCTTCTTCTCTGCAGGCATAACTTCTTGGCAGATGCGGATAGCCTCGCGCCACACATCCTCACTCTCCACCTGGGGCACGCCGTAGTCTCAGGTTCCATCTTCTTGTGTATTGCTCCAGTGAGACGTCTAAGGTAGACATTGTTCAAATGCTCTGTACAACCCTGACTTTGGCCACCTCATTCTCCTTTACCCTTGTGGGGCATTCAGAAGACGTGGCTTCATGATTCCCACCACAATTACAACATGTCACATTGTCTTCACTTTTATAACACATATTATGATCTTTTCCACATCTTGTACATTTCAGCTTCTCCCTTCTGCAAACACTTTCTACATGTCCAAAAGCTTTACAATGTTCACACTGCATTGGTCTTGGGATAAATACTCTAACTCTGTAGTTAATATACCCTAACCGCACTTCATTAGGGAGAAACTCCAATTCAAAAAACAAAAGAACAGGTTAAGTCTTCACTTTTTCCCCATTCACCACTCGATACATCCGACGTGCTTCAATCACTCCAGGAATATTTTTCATCTCTTCTAAATAAACTTCCCACGAAACGCCAGACATAACCGCCTTGAGGGGTGCCCTGTTCCGAAGAGACACACACAACACTTCAAATTTATCAAATCGATTAAGACACAACGCACGTTCCTTCTGATCCGCAGAATCACAGCACTCTCTCCACCAGTGTGGATAACTCAAATGGTTTCTTCAAGATTGGTACTCTGCTCAGCTGCTCCTTATTAACAAACCGTACTCCTCCTAGATACGAAGGGTCATTCTCATCACTGTACCCTACTTTGCTCTGTTTCCCATTCTTTTGAACAACACTCAAATTCTCCTTGATTCTACCGCCATTGTATTCAGATTCCACTTCATCATCCGCTTCCACCATCTTCCCTCTCTCACACCTCCGTTCCACTTATCATTCCAGTCACAGGAAAGTTCTTATATCTTGAGCAAATCAAAACAATAATAGGAATGACTGGAAACTAGTTTTCTTTCCCCACAATCTTTCTGAAGTTAGGCGCGCAGCTCAGTAAAAACCGTCTGTTCAAGCCGCCATCTTGGCCTCCTTGTCACGTACACTTCCGCCACACTTTTATAAGTTCCGCAACCACACATACGTCAGTATTATGCACCACAGGCTTGCGCAAGAGCGCAATAACTTCAATTGGTATCTGTACATTCAATGTAGACACATTTTAGTATTTCTTATGAGCCATACAACGGACACCTTAATATGGGTGAGTGATATAACACAGACAATAACTTTGACAATACACAATCGAATGATTTTCGCTGAGTAATTTGGTCCAACCGGGATGATGATGGACTCCGCTGAGATGTTATTCTCAGTACCACAGGGGCTACCTTCTGCTTGGGACACCGTAACTGCAGCTCTGGTGAGTAGATGGACCTAACTTGCCTACGCACAGTACCTTGTGTTGTTGACATAGGCTACCTACCTTTTATGTGAGAATGAAATTACATAAATTGCACTACTGTGGTTGATTGCTGGACATGTAGCTAGCTAACACATTCACATGCAATTAGGAATTACATTGCTAGCTAAGACCAATGTTGATCTATAAATGTACCTACAAACCATAGTCCGTGTCTGTTTATAAGAACATGACCAATTTCCTCTGTCTGGAGGGATGGCTCCTGGAGACCCTGCAGGTGCGTCTGACCACTGCCGAGGTCCCTGAGTTTTGGGCTGGATTGAAGCAGCCAGAGAATGAGCTTGGGGAGAAGGATAGGGCCAGGATCCTACTCATGGCCTTCCGTACCCTTTTGGACAGACTGGAACCTTTCCTAGGTGGGGTTCAAACGTTCAGGTTACAGTTGACTGCACCCTTAATGCTGGAATGTTGACTGAACAGAATGCTGTCAAATGCGTTACAAAAATTACCCTCTGTCCTTTCCACAGGAGGGTTGGAGAGGCTGGGTACCTGGCAGGATGAGGGCCGGGGTGGTCTGTGTGGCCCTGGGGCCAGGGGTCTCCAGGAGAGGGCCTTCTCCGTCATCAGGGCCATCCTACTGTTCTCCCCCTCGGCTGTGCTCCAGATGAGAATACTGGAGTTCTACAGCAGGACCTTTTCTGTGCACATGAGCCAGGAGGGGGAGGCAGGGGAGTCTGAGGAAGGGGGCGGGGTATCTGAGGGGGGCGTCTGTCAGGGCTGCACTGTCCCCACCCAGCAGTGCTGGTGTCAGGAGGCCCTGGAGCAGCTGCAAGAGCTCAGCCACATACTGTGAGTGAATGGAGGGGTGGCCATGTCACTGTATGCTCTATAAGTTGTGTTAGAACAACCATTGTCTACATCTGTGCCTGCTGTGTTTGTAATGTCTCTGCAGCTGTCTCTACCCACTTTTCCCACCCTCCAGGTCCAGATTGCAGCTATTGGAGTGGGTTAGTTCAGAGGCAGTGACGTCCATCTTACACAAACTGATTGAGCAGCGGCTAGAGCAGCACTGCAGGGGGGAGTACGAGAGCTCTTTCCTCTTCAACTTTCAGGAGGTACAGTATACTAGAGAGCCTGTCTATGGGAGGACCACCTCGCATAATAAAGTGACATGACCTATCAACAAGTTCTACTTTTCTAGCTTGCATTATTTAACAGAATAGGTTGCTGACCAAATATGTTTTGTCTATAAAACAATTTACTACACCAAGTCCAAATCTCAGAAATGTGATCATTTATCTGTTTTACTCTTAATTACAAACATTCTCTCAATTCCCTCTTTCGTTCTCTCTCTCTCCAGTGGCTAGAGCTGGTGTTTGCCAGTGAAGTGGGTGGACTGGGTACGGTGCCCAATGGCACAGGCAGCAGGGCTGGGGAGGTGGGCCAGCCAGCCAACGCTGTGCACCACATGCACCAGTTCTTCTGCAGGATCTACGTCAACATGAGGATCGAGGAGCTCTTCAGCATCATCAGAGGTGAGGAGTTAGGGAACAGAGAGAGGAGATAGGGAGATGGTGAATGATACAGAGAGTATTAAGAGAAAGCATCACCTGTGAGTGTCGACGGCATAGGGAAGAGATTTGATAAGGGGGAAAGAATGAGATACAGAGAGGGTAGAAAGGGTTTTGACATTTCTCCCACCCTCACATTCAAAGCCTGCCATTGAGGACCTCAAGTTCTGTCTAGAGAGAACCAATCAGAGGCAGCAGCTCCTCACCTCCCTTAAGACAGCCTTTGAGACGTGTCTGCTTCACCCAGGTCAGTGAACCAATGATGGGTTAGGAACAGTGACTGGTGTTTGGCTCTTTATGTTTGTAACACATTTGATGTGAAGACTAACTGTTGTTTGCAAATACAGTGTTGCAGAAGAAGCTGGAGTGATAAGACTTAATGAATCCCTTCTCAACAACATTCCTCTCTCCTTCTAGGAGTCCATACCTTTGACATCATCACTGTATATATCTCGGCCATAAAGGCCCTACGAACTGGACCCATCTATGGTCATCCTGCAGGTTGTCTGCCAACCAATCCGCAAGTACCTCAGGTGGGTGCATGTGTATTATCGTAATCTGTATTTAGTTATCTATTATTTTATTCTCTCATGAGTATTTATGAACAAAGCAATCATTTAGTGGGAGGCAAAATGTTAGAGATTGCTCTTTACTTGACTGATTTTACTCCCATAGCATACTGTGTTGATGTTGACGTGGCATTGATGTGACATCTGTGGTTCGTTGCTAGGACGCGGGAGGACACGGTACGTCAGATAGAGGCCAGCCTTACCTGGGACGCGGAGGGCTGCAGTGACCTGGCCAATGAGCTGTCCCGTGCCGACCCTGTGACCCTGCAGACCCAGGACAGTGAGGACGAGGGCAGCGACCCAGAGGAATGGACCCCAGACTCTAAGGATGCTGTCACAGGTCAGCACCCTCAGTGGACCCACAAAGGTTGTCATCACACTAGACTAGTCAGTTGCTTTTTCCTGTTTCTGCTGTATTGAACTAGAAATTCTTAAAAACAATACCTCTCCATCAGTTATTTTACTAAATACACTCCTCTTTCTTTCTCACCCTTCAGACAAAATGGGCTCGAAGCGGCATTCGTCTGACATCATCAGTCTTCTGGTCAGCATATACAGCAGTAAAGAGATCTTCATAGATGAGTACAGAACTGTGCTGGCAGACAGACTTCTCCACCAGTTCAACTACAATACAGCCAGGTACACAACACGTATGTACAGTAGCTAGTCCCAGCACTCCAAAGGCCTATATCTCAATGCTATACAGTACATTACTGTCACACTCTGGCTCCGGGACTTGTATTTGTGCCAGGGTGTATTCGTGTTGTTGGGGTTTGTTTTGGTTAGGTTGGGAATAGGGTGTGTTCATTTGGGTGTGTGTGGTTTTGGTTAGTTCTTGTGTAGTCATGTGACTCCCAATCGGAGGTAACGAGTGTCAGCTGTCGGCTCGTTATCTCTGATTGGGAGCCATATTTATCTGTATGTTTTCCTTTGGGTGTTGTGGGTTTTTGTTCCATGTTCTGTCAGTATTGCAGAGGACTTCACGAATCGTTCTTGTTTTGTTGTTTTGTTCCAGACTTTGAATTAATAAAGTCATGTTCGCTCAACGCGCTGCGCTTTGGTCTACTCATTTGGAAGACGTTCGTGACAATTACTCAACTTTTTGCAGTCACTCTTAATATTATGTGCATGTCGGTATACTGGTGTTGGTATTTCTGTGTGGACATTTTGGGTAAATTAAATCAATTATTTTTTAAATAGTAAGTAACTTTTCTCATGTGCCTCCACATGTTCGCTCAACAAGTCATGTTCGCTCAACGCGCTGCGCTTTGGTCTACTCATTTGGAAGACGTTCGTGACAGAAAAACCCACCATACCAAGACCAAGCAGCGTGTCCAGGAGCAGGCAGCCTGGACGTGGGAGCAGATCTTGGACGGGCAGGGGTCCTGGACCTGGGAGGAAATCCTGGCCGGGATGGATCGCCGGCCATGGAGTGAGACGGTGGAGGCGCGCCGTAGAGAGGAGCTACGGCGTAATCAGGGTCGTCGTCGGACGGTCGTGAGTCAACCCCAGAAAATGTTTAGGGGGGGGCACACGGCATGGACGACGGGGCTGACGGAGGAGAAAAGGGGGAGTATCCAGGAGGCCACCAGGCCAGGGGTACACCGCCCTGTACGTCCTGTGCGGATGCCTCACACAGAGTGTGTGAGGGTAGGCATTCAGCCAGGACGGGTGGTGGCCGCTGTTCACTCCAGGCCTCCTATCCGTCTCCACAGCCCGGTCCGGCCTGTTCCTGCCACCCGCACCAAGTCTACGGTGCGCGTCGCCAGCCCGGTCCGGCCTGTTCCTGCCACCCGCACCAAGTCTACGGTGCGCGTCGCCAGCCCGGTCCGGCCTGTTCCTGCCACCCGCACCAAGTCTACGGTGCGCGTCGCCAGCCCGGTCCGGCCTGTTCCTGCCACCCGCACCGAGTCTACGGTGCGCGTCGCCAGCCCGGTCCGGCCTGTTCCTGCCACCCGCACCAAGTCTACGGTGCGCGTCGCCAGCCCGGTTCGGCCTGTTCCTGCCACCCGCACCAGGTCTACGGTGTGCGTCGCCAGCCCAGCCCGGCCTGTTCCTGCTCCCCGCACTAGCCCTGAGATGCGTGTCCTCAGCCCGGGACCTCCAGTTCCGGCACCACGCACCAGGCCTATAGTGCGTCTCGGCCGGCCAGAGTCTGCCGTCTGCCCAACGGCGCCTGAACTGCCCGTCTGCCCAACGGCGCCTGAACTGCCCGTCTGCCCAACGGCGCTTGAACTGCCCGTCTGCCCAACGGCGCCTGAACTGCCTGTCTGCCCAACGCCGTCTGAACTGTCCGTCTGCCAAGCGCTGCATGAACTGCCCGTCTGTACTGAGCCTGCAAAGCCGCCCGTCTGCCATGAGTCTTCAGAGCCGTCCGCCAGACCGGAGCCGCTAAAGCCTTCCGCCAGACCGGAGCCGCTAGAGCCTTCCGCCAGACAGGATCAGCCAGAGCCTTCCGCCAGACAGGATCAGCCAGAGCCTTCCGCCAGACAGGATCAGCCAGAGCCTTCCGCCAGACAGGATCAGCCAGAGCCTTCCGCCAGACAGGATCAGCCAGAGCCTTCCGCCAGACAGGATCAGCCAGAGCCTTCCGCCAGACAGGATCAGCCAGAGCCGTCCGCCAGACAGGATCAGCCAGAGCCTTCCGCCAGCCATGAGCAGCCAGATCCGTCAGCCTGCCATGAGCAGCCAGATCCGTCAGCCAGCCATGAGCAGCCAGATCCGTCAGCCTGCCATGAGCAGCCAGATCCGTCAGCCAGCCATGAGCAGCCAGATCCGTCAGCCAGCCATGAGCAGCCAGATCCGTCAGCCAGCCATGAGCCGTCCAGCCAGGATCCGCCAGAGCCGTCCAGCCGGGGTCCGCCAGCCAGCCAGGATCCGCCAGAGCCAGCCAGCCAGGATCTGCCATTCAGTCCGGTGCTGCCCCTTAGTCCGGTGCTGCCCCTTAGTCTGGTGCTGCCCCTTATCCTGGTGCTGCCCCTTAGTCCGGTGCTGCACCTTAGTCCGGTGCTGCCTCTTAGTCCGGTGCTGCCCCTTAATCCGGTGGGGTTAAGTTGGAGGGTGGTCAGTTGGAGGAGGCTACGGAAGCGGGTAGTGACTATGGTGGGGTGGGGACCACGACCAGAGCCAGAACCACCGCCGAAGAGGTATGCCCACCCAGCCCTCCCTGGGTTAGCCCTAGTTGAGGCGCGGTCGCAGTCCGCGCCTTTAGGGGGGGGTACTGTCACACTCTGGCTCCGGGACTTGTATTTGAGCCAGGGTGTATTCGTGTTGTTGGGGTTTGTTTTGGTTAGGTTGGGAATAGGGTGTGTTCATTTGGGTGTGTGTGGTTTTGGTTAGTTCTTGTGTAGTCATGTGACTCCCAATCGGAGGTAACGAGTGTCAGCTGTCGGCTCGTTATCTCTGATTGGGAGCCATATTTATCTGTATGTTTTCCTTTGGGTGTTGTGGGTTTTTGTTCCATGTTCTGTCAGTATTGCAGAGGACTTCACGAATCGTTCTTGTTTTGTTGTTTTGTTCCAGACTTTGAATTAATAAAGTCATGTTCGCTCAACGCGCTGCGCTTTGGTCTACTCATTTGGAAGACGTTCGTGACAATTACTCAACTTTTTGCAGTCACTCTTAATATTATGTGCATGTCGGTATACTGGTGTTGGTATTTCTGTGTGGACATTTTGGGTAAATTAAATCAATTATTTTTTAAATAGTAAGTAACTTTTCTCATGTGCCTCCAGGGAGATCCGTAACGTGGAGTTACTCAAGCTGCGATTTGGAGAGTCCCATATGCACTACTGTGAGGTGATGCTGAAGGTAAAGCAGGGCGTGACTTTGAAATCTTGAGTTACCATTTATGTTAAATTGAGCTATGACAACATGACTCTTAACGTGACTTCCTAGTATCTTTGAAAATACATAGTCCTTTCACCTACCAGTGTCTTTCATAGAATAAGGCATGGGGACAGAAGTTATCGAACAAAGACAAGGAACAAAGACCATTTAAACACTTTAGGACAGAGCCTTACTCTCCTCCCTCTCTCTCCCCAGGACCTGGCTGACTCACGGAGGATCAACACCAACATCCGTGAGGAGGAGTCCAGGCTGGGTGAGGATGAGCAGCCCCCCATGGCCCTGACTGCCATGATCCTGTCCTCTGAGTTCTGGCCCACGCTGAAGGAGGAGAAGATGGAGCTCCCGCTCCTGGCCTCCCAGGCCATGGAGGCCTACACACACCACTATTAGAAACTCAAGGTACCTGATGATGAAGATGTAGCCTAGGTGCCAGTCTGTTCCTGCTTTATTCAAGTCCTTATAAACAGAGAATAGGGAAATAGCATTTTGAAATCAAATTCCATAATTCAAATGGTCTCTGTCCCAGGCGATGAGGACCCTGAGCTGGAAGCCTCATCTGGGATCAGTGACACTGGATGTGGAGCTGGAGGACAGGACTCTGACAAACCTGACTCTGTCCCCTGTCCACGCTGCCATTATCCTGCACTTCCAGGACAAAAGTCAGTACTCTGGCCGTCACAGGCTGCCTTTTGTACAACTTATCATTGCATACAGACAGACATTGTATGAGTAACTACGATTAACCTTTAAGCCATCTCTCTCTCTCTCTCTCTCTCTCTCTCTCTCTCTCTCTCTCTCTCTCTCTCTCTCTCTCTCTCTCTCTCTCTCTCTCTCTCTCCTGAAGGCTCATGGACTCTGGAGGAGCTGAGTGGGGTCCTGGGGGTGCCCCAGGAGATGGTGAGAAGGAAGCTGGCTCTGTGGCAGCAGCAGGGGGTCCTGAAGGAGGAGGCTGGGGGGCACTACTCTATCCTGGAGAAGGGCTCGTCCCGGGAGAAACCTGAGAGAGGGGTGATGCTGATCGACAGCGACGAGGACGGAGACTCCAACACCACCACCCAGTCAGAGCAGAGGGAGGAGAAACTACAGGTATGCACGCAGACACACAAGCACACACACACATTGGAGGCATGTAATTAAAATACAAATACACATTTTCTGTCAAATATAAATCAAGCTAGCCCAAACAGCACGGTTCTCTCTCCCCTTTGTGTGTGGTTGTTTGTGCAGTTGTTCTGGGCCTACATCCAGGCCATGCTGACCAACCTGGAGACCATGACCCTGGAGCGCCTCCACTCCATGCTCCGGATGTTCGTTGCCACGGGACCCGTTGTTACAGAGATGGACGTGAACAAGCTGCAGGCCTTCCTGCAGAGGAAAGTGCGAGACCATCAGCTCATCGTGTCCGCAGGCGTCTACAGACTGCCAAAGTCCACCAACTGATGATGGGGAGAAGAGAGGAGGAGAAAAGAGGTACAACTGAAAAGTGGAGGTATTTGATTTGTTATCTAAATGTACATGATGCAGCATTGCAGCCAGAGACGACAGTTTCCAAGATGAACCTGTTCGGAAATAGGTTCGGAAGGCAACTGAAAACGCCAAGCATTGTGCTGGATTACTATGTCTTACAATACGAATGGCTATAATGAGCATGAACCAACCATTCTGTCTTTATTGTTGACCATCCAGGTTGCTTGACTTTGTTTTGGACTGCTTGTCATGACTTTTGGGGACTCAGAATCATAAGCAGTGTTTCAGCACCCATTGTTCTGATGTTTCCCAATTTCAAGAAAGTTGCACATTGAATTGACACGTGTTTGGACTTGGTGTAATTTGGGGTTCCCCTTTTGATTACATTACAATTGCCTGAGCTAATAAAAAATAGATTATTATGTAGTATGATTGTATTTGTCTTAAATAATCTTGTAGAGCTCGCTGAAATGAAGTCCAGTGAGGAACTCCTGACCTCTAGTGGATCATTGTGGAATGTTAGATTTGTGTATATCAAATTCAGCATCGGAGTTTGGCATGTGTCCTACTACATGCTTGGATGTTTGTTTATTCAACTCTCATGGATTTCAAAACAAGGCTTTCAGCACAACTGCTAAAATTGTCTATTGTCTTCCAGATTATTGTCTGAGCCAGTTTATTTTTAACTGATTATCTATTTTCCTGGTCCTAGAGACCCACATGGTGTGCAGGTTTTTGTTCCAGCCCCCAGAGGTTTTTGTTCCAGCCCCCAGTACTCACACCTGATTCAATGGTAGTTGAATCCGTTCTGTTAGTGCTGTGGCGGAACAAAAGCTTGCACACCCTGTGAGTCTCCAGGACCAAGATTGAAGAACGGTGACAGCAGGCAGGGGGCGCCTCTTTCCTGTCTTTCTCGGACCTGTGATATCACGTGTAGGGGGCTGTACTGAAGGTTGCTGTGATTACGGTCATCTGGATGGATGTTATCACACTTAGCGGGGGGAGTTGAGGAACATCAGTCCGAGAACTGCACCGAAGTGAACAACTCACGGAATCATGCTGCTGAAGAACAATTAGAGCAAAATTATAGAGGATAAATTACACATGGATTACCTAAGCATTTCTTATTTTGACTGAAGTTGCATTTCAATAGAGAACCATATGGTTCGGTTTCAGGACAGTAAGGCGTCTTACCACTCTCCAGGTGTACTCACGAGGTCCGTTTTCTTGGATTTATTTAACTTCAATTTGGAGCAATGGGATATAAAACGGAACTTGGATGCTGTTTCTTTGTGGTATTCACATATTCTCTCATATCCAGGTGTCGAACGAATATGGAAAATAATATCACAGTTGCGGTGATGCTTCCCGATAATTACCACAAGTATCCCTGGGCTTTGCCTCGGGTTTTCCCAGCAATTCTTATGGCGAAAGAGAATCTCCAGAAGAAGCACGGACTTCTCCAAGGCCACTCTATTCAACTCTTGAATTTCAGCACAGAGGATTCAACCGGTGTCTGCGCAGAAAATAAGGCACAGATTATCGCCGTGGATACCAAACTTTATAATAAACCAGATGCTTTCTTTGGACCTGGGTGTGTGTATTCAGTCGCCTCAGTTGGAAGATTTGCATCCCATTGGAAACTCCCATTGATAACTGCAGGAGGAACAGCATATGGGTTTGATAAAGGGGAAGAGTACAAAACGATTGTGCGCACCGGACCCTCGACCACAAAACTGGGAGACTTCGCTAACATTATTCACGCGCACTTTAATTGGACCTCTCGTGCCATTCTGATTTTCCAAGATTTGAAAAAAGATGACCGACCTCACTACTTCCTCTCTGAAGGAATTTACCTAAATTTGAAGGATGAAAATGTCACAGTTGATGCCTTTCCATATGAAGACTCACCAAGCTATTATAAAGAAATCATTACTTTCATGAAAGACCACGGAAGAAGTAAGTCCATTAGTTGGCTGTTTCTACATGTGCAATAGTAGGTTGACGTTTATTGTCATGAGACTTGTCCTGGAGGCAGAACAGAGCGATTTCCCCTTAGATAGGCCAGCTGCAAAGTATTTTGGCTATATTGTAAAAATTCATGAAAACAAAAATGTGCTTTTTGACCTGCTGATATGGAAATATGTATGTTGCCATAATACCTAGCTCCAAGAATCTGATCAGATTTCCAAAATGCATGCAACATTGGCTCGACAGTAATAAGATAATATTTGGGCCTTAAACTTTTATTACTCTTGTCCACCTGCGTATTTTCTGAAGAAGAAAAAAAGTGTGTGTCTCTCTCTCTGTGATGCGCTCGTGGGTTCGTTCTTTTCCCGTTTTCAAGGGTCCCTGCATGCATTTTAACCGAACATTTGAATTATTGTTTTAAATATTATGTATCTAGTATTAATGTTAATTAATTACAATGGCCCCATGTTAATTTACAATATCTTGGAATGTTGATTCACAAATCATTAGGTTTTTATTTGCAGCTCATTCTATTTAAAAGTTTGCCATCCATTTCAGAGCAATTTATAAGAAATGCTTATCGTTAGACAATTAGTAGGCTAGCTCAATATATTGATTGTTTACCTAGTCTAAAATCATATTGACACATGGGAATGACTGTTGTAGGATATGTTATTACATGTTTATTAAAACTGTAGATTTTTTTTTAATGACCTTTTATTAACCCAAAACTGTTTTAGAAATGGTAAAATAGTCTTCCAAACTTGTAATTAGTTCAGAAAACCATATCCTATACACATCACAGTACATTTACATTACTTCATAATTTAGTGATAAATAGCAAAATATCCTTGTTAGTGATGTTAAAAAATGGGGAGATGTTGTCTGTAGAGATTGTCACAATGAGACCAGATGAAAGTGACAGTGCTGTTTGGCTGATTAGACCTCTCTCTTATAGACAGCATGTTCTCTGATTTTTTTGTTGGACATGGCAAATTACCAGTTGTGTTGGCAAATCAAAGCTTGACATTGGTTAAATTGTTTGATACTAGTCATTTGTGTGTGTTTGCTTTCTGTTAGTCATCTCTCAAGTCAACAACTTCCTTGTTGATTATCTTATCAACACGATAAAGTGGTATCAATATGGGTTTATTTGAACCACGATTTCACACATTTTGGCTACAGGATTTAAAGAATTGGTAGCTTTCAATTTTCAATTCATATTTGTTGGCAACTCAGGGAATCCATAAATATTGGAATGAATGATGTTAATGATAAATTCTACTGACATGGTTGCATAAATCACCTTGGACCTTATCATTATACTGTAATATAAAAATATTGATAAAATACCAGTAGAAGGGAATTGGAGTGAGAATTGGAGTGATGAAAGTCCAACAGAGAAACATCAATGCTGCTAAAATCTATGTTTAATGTTCTGAAGCTGGCAAGTTATATTGATGTTTGCTTTGGGCCAGAAATGTTCTGTTTGTAGGAAACTTCTAATGGTTAAAGTCCATCTGGCAGAAGTAAAGGCACTGAACTCTTTCACATCGTCTGGGAAGATACTGACCTTCAGTTTTCTCAATAACCCTAAAACATTACTCTAACCACTAAATGTTACTCTTGGCACACTTTTTTCATCCATATTTATTGTCAGGGTACTGATTTAGAAATCCATGGATCAGAACATTATAGAGTGACTCTGCACTAACCAACATAGCACAGATGGGACTGTGTGGCCGATGAGTGATTCTTGTAAATGACTGGATTTATCCACTTGAAAAAACTATTTTTCCAGCAGTAAGATTAACAGATAGTGCAATAAACACTGCATATGGGGGTACCAAATTGGTGTTATATCAGGAACAGGCACTTTGAAAGCTGCCAAACCTCTTAGCTTAATTATGGGCCCGCCCATGGTGAGCTTGGGGTGACAGAAGCGAATGGTTTTGTCAGGGCTTGTCCAGGCTTGGAGTTCTGGCTCGACATTCCATTCACTTTTATCCCTATGAGATCACCAACAGATAACCCCTGGGCTGTCAACCTTTATCCCTATGAGATCACCAACAGATAACCCCTGGGCTGTCAACCTTTACCTCAACTGTGTGGTCTCTCATTCTGGTCAACGTCTTGACAATGTCTAGTTTTGATTTCAGTCGTTTTTTTCAGCCACTTGTTGTCAGGTACAGATGTGTAATGTAAATTGATGCAGTACAACACAGTCCTTCATATTTTGTCTTCTGATGGGAAACCTTTTGAAGTCTGATTATTAGCATCCTATCAGAGTTGAAAAACGTAATGGCCTTCGTTCATGAAAAAAAACAAACCTTAACTCCTAGACTGAATAAAATCCCACTAGGTTGCCTCTGGAAAAGCTCACAACTTGATGCTTTTCAGACTACTAAAAGCATACATACAGAGGAAGGAAATGCCACATGGCTGAAAGGAAGAATACATCAAGCTGTGTTTTCTCTTTTGTGGAGGTACATATGTGAATGTTTGTCGCAGACTTGAAAAAATACATGAGTGCTAACAAGGGTGCCCACATAATGGAGCTAAGGTACAGTATAGCCCCCTCACTGTAATCACACAAAATGAGTTTCCTCATAGTTGGAAATGTGTTTATAGAAGTTGTGTACTATCTTCCTGGAAGAGATCAAAAACATGCGATGAAGGACAGTATCCAAGTCCTCTTACGAGAGTTATTAAAGTCCCTCTAACATGACAACATAATGGTCTAGAATATAAGTATCTAAAACGCTCTCTGTCATATTTGTATAACACTGTAAGTAAGATACACATTTCACAAAACACTAAAGTTGACTAGTTTCTAAACATGCAATTTTGCAGAGACTGTTTTATTGGTCTTTTTTCAAGCGTCCTACCTGAAAAAAAGACTGAAATTGAATGTATTCATTGTTTATACTATGATGTTGTTGATTATGAACAGATTATGGGATGCGCTGAATAGTGCAGCATTAAGGTTCTCTGCTTGTTGATGTTGTGTGAGTCATTGGAGAGAATGCAGCCTTGTACTAGAAATGTTAAATTCAGACGAGGTGGGTTGTTTGCCATCTTTGTCTGCCACAAAGTGAAACAAAATGTACCAAACAATTTGAAGTGCTTTGTATTAAGTTAAGCCCAGGCAGATCCTTATGATTTCTACAACACAGGAGGACTTTTCCCCTGCCTTTTTGTACATTTGTTTTGGACGATGTCCAGGAGACAGCAGGACTACTTGGCATGGCTCCTTGTGAGCTGTTTTGGAAGAGATGAGAGTTGGGGTCTGAGTGGTGTTCTGTGCCGACTTTGGTCTAACACTCTAGGAAATGTCTGCTAACTGGGAGGACTGCCTTAGAGCTGGCAGAAGTCACTCTGACATATGCAGTGAATGGAAATAATGCCTATAGACATGCTGTCCATGGAGTAGACGGCATGCAAACAGAATGGGATTGTGTAATGTAGACAGGCGTACAGCACAGACAGCTTTTACACACTGTAAACACACATGCACACTCCCCTTAAATAGCACACACACAAATGTGCACCTTCAGTAGGTCTACCTACACATGCTTCCTCATAACTGCAATCCCACAAAAGTTACAGATTTGGATTGATTTCATATCTATGGTTCATATCTAGATCTAGTCTACCAATAATAAGAGCAACTGCAATTCACAGAATAGTGCTAACATAATTCACATAAAAACAGTGATAAGAAACCTTTGTGTTGTGTTTTTGTCTTCCCTACAGTTGTGTATATCTGTGGGCCTCCGGACACGTTTCTGAGTATCATGAAGCTTTTCCAGAGTGAGATCCCAGACCCTGAGAACTACGCCATCTTCTATCTGGATGTGTTTGCTGAAAGCCTAACGGAGCACAAGCCCTGGCTGAACAACGACAGCCTCTGGATTGATCCCATCAAGGTCTTCAAGGTAAACTGCACAGACAGAGAGTTGGACAGACAGAGAAATATTCCCTCCGTTGATCCCTTTCATTCATTACATTTTGCTAATTTAACTTATCAGAGAAAACTTTTTTAGTAATTGTGTCCAAATACTCTGTCAATTATTTGGTGGTGAGCTGTCAGAGCCTTTCCCCTTCTGTCATTGGAACCAGACAAGTTTACTAGTCTGAAACTGCCATTTGGCATGTGAAATGGATGTCTCTCACTCAGGAAATTGAATTCAAAGCCTCTACTTCGTGTGTGCATCACTGGCCTGTCCATCAACAGAATCATTCCACATCCCTCTGTTCCAACTGAACCTGTATCAAAGGGAACACAAAGTTCACCAAGTTGAGTGAAGGTTGACCGACGTGTATGAATTACTGTAAAGTAGTGCTGAGCGATTAACCAACATTTCATTTGAACCGAGCGACATCGGTTCAATTACTTGAATTCCATTGAGTACTTAATTTTTTGTGAGCCAATGCGTTTCTTTAGAGAGAAATGAAATTATTAATGAGTGAAATCATGCCAAGAACTATGTGGGACGCTGGACTGAAGGGAGTTTTAGTTTTCATTAAGCAAATATTCAACCTAGTTCAACGCAAGAACGTGGTAATTAACTACAATGACCATAATCCATTGTGCCTGTTTTTTCCAGCTCGGACCGAGATGGATACACTTTTACGCCTGGTATGTTAGGTTAGATACACACAGACCGCATGAGAAAGGAATGTACACAACACAACCAAAAGAGGGATAGAGACAGTGTGTGAATGTATGCCTTATTTACTTTAAAGAAGTACAATTATTTCATCAGACAGCTCTGCAGCATACTTGGGCAGGCTAGCCTAGATAAATAGGAATACTAAAGGCAGGACAGTATGGGGAGCACAGAGAACGTTGTTTGGCTGCTACTGCCTGAGCAGAGATGAGATGATGACTTTAAGGAATTAAAAATAATAAAGTCATCAAATAAAAATTCAGTAATATACACACTAAAATATTTAATTATTTCATAGTAACTTCCTATTTTTCAATTGATGTCTACCCAATGTGGACCTGATGGAGACAATGGAATATTTTCAATGTTTTGGCTTTGGAATTTCCATTAAAAAGCTAACAAATCATTTTAATGTCATTATTTCATCATGCCTATGAAAACAATGAGTTGTCCCACAAATTCCAAACGGAAATTGCAATGTGCAGATGGATAAAGCTTTTATTTGAATCACTGTTAAGTAAAATGAGAGCGCTTCTCTGATCAACGTGATAACGAAGTAAAACTTCATAATGGTTCCGACTCGGCATGCAATAATCTGTAGAAAGGTCATAATTCTTCCCTGCCTCCTCTCCGTCTCTGCTCGGAGGACTTTAATGATTAGATGGAGTTAATAAAGGAGATAATGTGTTTTCAGCTAAAAGCCACTTAGTCCTACATATTGATGTGTTGAGAAATAAGTAAGTGGGGGGTACAGATGCTTCTCTCCCAATTTGGTCGTTAAATCTCACTGATTACGCTGCAGTTACTATAGACAGTATCGGAAATAATGGCGTTGAACTCCTAATGAAAGGCACTACAAATGGCTTTGGATTGATAAAGACAAGGTAGGCTTATTAACTTGACTGAAAAAGTGTGTGCTATTTTCTGGTAATTGCAGGTCTTTTTTCTGAAGCGTTACAATAATAAGGCTAGATATAGCAGACACAACATGAAGGCACTTAGATGGAGATAGATAAGCTATTTGTAAAGCACTTTGTTGAGACCCAATACATAGTTAAAATTGATGCCTCTGCTTGTGATATACCTTCTAATATTTGTAACATAAGATTTTGGCCCTCTTTTACTGATTATACAACATCTTAATTTGACTACAAGCAGTAACATGATTTCTGGCAATATGCAGCTCATAGAACGTTGATTGCTTTTGGAAGTTAGTTGTCGATTGTTTATCATTACTGTGTCTGACCATTCAGCCAGATTTAGCCTATATCAATAATAACAAGGCAAAGTGCAAGTGAAAACTCAACTGATGACCATAGATTAAATCTTTGGCCGAAACTGTGCTTTTTCATCCAAACAATATGCCTCCATCCAAATATAATCAAACAATGTCACAACTGTGGTCTAATAGCAATTTGTAAAAAGTGGTGCAAATAGAACATTTGGTAAACATAAGCAATATACAGAGTTACCACAGCTGCTCTTCTGAGTTTTTGCCCTAGTCTTCAAGACATGTCCATAAGTTTAAGTGCATTTGGACACAGCTAATTGTGCATTCTTCACCATAAATGTTGTTGCTGTTGACTCATAAGGGACTGTTCATTAGACTGTTTGGATTATAAAATAGGATAAATCTGTTCATTATTAATCCTACTTAAAAGCATTTCAAATTACATTTGAATCAGTTACATTTCCACCCAGTAGAAAATCACTCTGCATGCCATGATTATAAATCTTGAAGAAGAAAAGGAGAGCTGCACACTCTAGGAGCTCAGATGCAATAATTGTATAACCTAATAACCAACGTTTCGACAGACAAGCTGTCTTCATCAGGGTATAATGACAAACACTGCGGGTCACTAGTTTATATAGTGTCAAAGGACACACGCAGGTGTCTGTAATCATGGCCGGGTGTGGCCTGATATCATTGGTTAATTCACAGATAAACAGAACATACAAAAAACATGAATGGATAGCATACGATCATAGATTAAACTTGGCTACATAGGCCCACAAACATTTTACAATGAAATGATTACAGACACCTGCGTGTGTCCTTTGACACTATATAAATTAGTGACCCGCAGTTTGTCATTATACCCTGATGAAGACAGCTTGTCTGTCGAAACGTTAGTTATTAGGTTATTAAATTATTGCATCTGAGCTCCTAGAGTGTGCAGCTCTCCTTTTCTTTTTCAAGTGCTCTACTCTGTTAGCCAGCACCTCACCTAAATAGGTGTGTGTTTCTTTCGCCTCCAAATGATTATAAATCTGTCATAGTTGGTACATGTTTATGATGCTCTGGGTGTAATTCCCCAGTAATGTTCTACTTTCTCATTGTTGTCTCTTTCTTTCTCCCAGTCTGTGTTGGTAATAACATACAGGGAGCCTGATAATCCAGAGTACAAAGAGTTTCAAGATGAGCTCCACATTAGAGCTCAGAAGGACTTTGATGTGAACATAGAACCCTCTCTGGTAAGTTGTTTGAAATCCTGCCACAGCTAAGCCACTGCCATAAAATAGATCATTTATGCATAGTAATTAATGGATTTCTTTGATTCATTAAATACTTGACTCCTTCTTTGTGAAGATTAATGGCGTTTTGGCAGTCTAACTGGGCTCAACCAGATATTTAAATAGAGACAGCCAGGGAGTAGAGCCATGCCTATAGGGGTCAAGGTAGAATTCCAGGCAAATAGTAAACAAAAGCTGCATATGTGAATGAAGATCATGAAGACTACTCTCTTGCTGGCTGATGTTGATCCAAGATGGCGTTGCAGTGCGGTCGTGTATTCTGTTGTGTTCTCGTGTAAATAGACAGTTTTTTTTGTCTTTTTTTGTATATATTTCTCTATCTCACTTTCCATCCTTTAACTAAATATACTTTCCTGCAACCCGCCTCACCCAATGTGGAACAGATTCTATTATTTCTTTATACCTTTTATCAAGAACCTATGGCTGAAACTAGCCAGCTAACTAGCTACTTGCTATTAGCCACCGTTAGTGGTCTTCACCACTGTCCATGGCCTGCACTACCTACCAGCCAGCTCTAGCCTGGACAATTATTGGCCAGTCTGCACAGCGTGCTATCGACCCAGAGCACTGAATCACTGGACCTTAACACCGGATCATCGCAACTAGCTAGCTGCAACCGAATGGCTGTTGTTGGCTAATCACCACTGTCCCGATGCACCAGTTAGTCTTGAGCTAGCCTCGAGCCAGGCCCATCTCCCGGCTATCTACCTCTCTGTCAACCGGACAGGACCTCCTAGTGTCGACACGGAGCCCCGCCGATCTATCACGACTGGTCTGCCGACGTAATCGTCTGATGTGGTTTCAACAGGCTTCCCGTTGCGACGACCACGAAGATCCATCTGCTAGCCCCGGCCCGCTAGCACGCGCAATCAACAGCCGTGCCTCCTGCTCGCCTGTGCTGTAGCTGCCTACGAACTGCTCCCAGACTTACCTATTGCTATTCACTGGACCTTATGATCACTCAGCTACACAGCTGATGACTGCTGGACTGTTTCTTTACACGGTACCCCATCCTGTTTATCTGTTTAGCCTCAGCCCAAACTTTCGTTGCCATTACCAGTTGTTGTTTTAGCCCTCTCGAATAACACCTGTGATTGCGTTATGCCTCTCTCCCATGTCAATATGCCTAGCCTATTGCTGTTTGGGTTAGTTCTTATTGTACTATTTCACTGT
Organism: Coregonus lavaretus; assembly: GCF_964263955.1. NCBI lineage: Eukaryota > Metazoa > Chordata > Actinopteri > Salmoniformes > Salmonidae > Coregonus > Coregonus lavaretus. Next base: position 21,724,563 of record NC_140011.1, on the reverse strand, counting down.
AGAGCCCCCAGTCCCGCTCAACCTGCCTCAGATAGCTCCTTTGCCCCTCCCCCTATACACGCGGAGACCGACTCAATTGATGCCTCCAGCGATGCTATCTCTTTCATTGTTACCCAACGCTTAGGTTTACCTCCACTTTACTCATATCCTTCCATATCCTTGTCTGTACATAATGCCCTGAATCTTTTCTATAACACCCGGAAATCTGCCCCCTTTATTCTATGTACCCAACGCACTAGAAGACCAGTTCTTAAAGCCTTTAGCCGTATCCTTATTCTAGTCCTCCTCTGTTCCTCTGGTGATGTAGAGGCTAACCCAGGCCCTGCAGCCCTCAGTATCACTCCTACTCCCCAGGCGCTATCATTTGATGACTTCTGTAATCGCAAAAGTCTTGGTTTCTTGCACATAAATATAAGAAGTCTACTTCCTAAGTTTGAGTTATTCACTGCGTTAGCACACTCTGCCAACCCTGATGTTCTAGCAGTGTCTGAATCCTGGCTCAGGAAGGCCACCAAAAATTCTGAAATTTCCATCCCCAACTATAACATTTTCCGTCTAGATAGAACTGCCAAAGGGGGTGGAGTTGCAATCTACTGTAGAGATAGCCTGCAGAGCTCTATCATACTATCCAGGTCTGTGCCCAAACAGTTTGAGCTTCTACTTCTAAAAATCCACCTTTCCAGAAATAAGTCTCTCACTGTTGCCGCTTGCTACAGACCCCCCTCAGCCCCCAGTTGTGCCCTGGACACCATATGTGAATTGCTTGCCCCCCATCTATCCTCAGAGTTCGTACTGCTTGGTGACCTAAACTGGGATATGCTTAACACCCCGGCCGTCCTACAATCTAAACTAGATGCCCTCAATCTCACACAAATGATCAAGGAACCTACCAGGTACAACCCTAAATCCGTAAACATGGGCACCCTCATAGATATCATCCTGACTAATTTACCCTCTAAATACACCTCCGCTGTCTTCAACCAGGATCTCAGTGATCACTGCCTCATTGCCTGCATCCGTAATGGGTCCGCGGTCAAACGACCACCCCTCATCACTGTCAAACGCTCCCTAAAACACTTCAGCGAGCAGGCCTTTCTAATTGACCTGGCCCAGGTATCATGGATGGATATTGACCTCATTCCGTCAGTGGAGGATGCCTGGATGTTCTTCAATAGTGCTTTCCTCTCCATCTTAAATAAGCATGCCCCATTCAAAAAAGGCATAACTAAGAACAGATATAGCCCCCGGTTCACCCCAGACTTGACTGCCCTTGACCAGCACAAAATCATCCTGTGGCGTACTGCATTATCATCGAACAGCCACCGCGATATGCAACTTTTCAGGGAAGTCAGGAACCAATATACACAATCCGTTAGGAAAGCAAAGGCTAGCTTTTTCAAACAGAAATTTGCATCCTGTAGCACTAACTCCAAAAAGTTTTGGGACACTGTAAAGTCCATGGAGAATAAGAGCACCTCCTCCCAGCTACCCACTGCACTGATGCAGTGGTCCTCTGTAGCTCAATTGGTAGAGCATGGCGCTTGTAACACCAGGGTAGTGGGTTCAATCCCCGGGACCACCCATACGTAAAAATGTATGCACACATGACTGAAAGTCGCTTTGGATAAAAGCGTCTGCTAAATGGCATATTATTATTACGCTAGGAAGCACTGTCACCACCGATAAATGTACGATAATCGAGAATTTCAATAAGCATTTTGCTACGGCTGGCCATGCTTTCCACCTGGCTACCACTACCCCGGCCACCAGCTCTGCACCCTCCGCTGCATCTTGCCCAAGCCCCCCCCTCCCCCGCTTCTCCTTCACCCAAATTCAGATAGCTGATGTCCTGAAAGAGCTGCAAAATCTGGACCCCTAGAAATCAGCTGGGCTAGACAATCTGGACCTTTTCTTTCTAAAATTAGCTGCCGAAATTGTAGCAACCCCTATTACTAGCCTGTTCAAACTCTCTTTCGTATCGTCTGAGATCCCCAGAGATTGGAAAGCTGCCGCGGTCAACCCCCTCTTCAAAGGGGGTGACACTCTAGATCAGGGTTCTTCAATCCTGGTCCTGGAGGGCCGAGACACCTCTGTTTTTCATCCTCTCCTTCTAATCAGGGGCTAATTCAGACCTGGGACACCAGGTGAGTGCAATTAACTACCAGGTAGAAATAAAAAACAGAAGTGTTTCGGCCCTCCAGGACCAGGATTGAAGAACCCTGCTCTAGATCCAAACTGTTACAGACCTATATCCATCCTGCCCTGCCTTTCGAAAGTATTTGAAAGCCAAGTTAACAAACAGATCACCGACCATTTAGAATCCCACCGTACCTTCTCCGCTATGCAATCTGGTTTCCGAGCTGATCATGGGTGCACCTCAGCCACGCTCAAGGTCCTAAACGATATAATAACCGCGATTGATAAAAGACAGTACTGTGCAGCTGTCTTCATCGACCTGGCCAAGGCTTTTGACTCTGTCAATCACTGCATTCTTATTGGCAGACTAAATAGCCTTGGTTTCGCAAATGACTGCCTCGCCTGGTTCACCAACTACTTCTCAGATAGAGTTCAATGTGTCAAATTGGAGGGCCTGTTGTCTGGACCTCTGGCAGTCTCTATGCCACAGGGTTCAATTCTTGGGCCGACTCTATTCTCTGTGTATATCAATGATGTCGTTCTTGCTGCTGGTGATTCTCAGATCCACCTCTATGCAGGCGACACCATTTTGTATACATCTGGCCCTTCATTGGACACTGTGTTAACAAACCTCCAAACGAGCTTCAAAGCCATACAACACTCCTTCCGTGGCCTCGAACTGCTCTTAAACGCTAGTAAAACTAAATGCATGCTCTTCAATCGAACGCTGCTTGCACCCGCCCGCCCGACTAGAATCACTACTCTCGGCAGGTCTGACTTAGAATATGTGGACAACTACAAATACCTAGGTGTCTGGTTAGACCGTAAACTCTCCTTCCAGACTCACATTAAGCATCTCCAATCCAAAGTGAAATCTAGAATCGGCTTCCTATTTCGCAGCAAAGCCTCCTTCACTCATGCTGCCAAACATGCCCTCGTAAAACTGACTATCCTACCGATCCTTGACTTCGGCGATGTCATTTACAAAATAGCTTCCAACACTCTACTCAGCAAATTGGATGTAGTCTATCACAGTGCCATCTGTTTTGTCACCAAAGCCCCATATACTACGCACCATTGTGACCTGTACGCTCTCGTTGGCTGGCCCTCACTACATATTCGTCGCCAAACCCACTGGCTCCAGGGCATCTATTTTATTTAATTAACATTTTTATTTTACCTTTATTTAACTAGGCAAGTCAGTTAAGAACAAATTCTTATTTACAATGACGGCCTACACCGGCCAAACCCGGACGACGCTGGGCCAATTGTGCGCCGCCCTATGGGACTCCCAATCACGGCCGGTTGTGATACAGCCTGGAATCGAAACCAGGGGAGGAATGGCGGCCTAGAAGTGATCTATAAATCACTTCTAGGCAAATCCCCGCCTTATCTTAGCTCATTGGTCACCATAGCAACACCCACCCGTAGTATGCGTTCCAGCAGGTATATCTCACTGTGTCACGTTCGTTTAATGACGGGTCAGACCAAGGCGCAGCGTGATATGCGTACATGTTTATTTTTACTGTTAAACACACGACAAAACAACGAAGGAAACGAAACGTGAAGTTCAAGGTAGCACACACAACATACCTTAACCGGAACAAGATCCAAAAACTAGACTGTGCCAATAGGCTGCTTAAGTATGGTCCCCAATCAGAGACAACGAGCGACAGCTGCCTCTGATTGGGAACCACACCGGCCAACATAGATCCACACATGCTAGATATACAACATAGAATATATACAAACAAAGAATATACACACCCTGACTCAACATATAAGAGTCCCCTGAGTCAGGGCGTGACAGTACCCCCCCCCCCCCCCCCCAAAGGTGCAGACTCCGACCGCACAACATAAACATAACAGGGTAGGGGCCGGGTGGGCATTCCGCCTCGGAGGAGGATCCGGCTCGGGGCGTGACGACCTCTCACTCTCCGCCTCCCTGTTGCGCCCCTGGTCTGGTCTTGAACTCGGCGCGCTACTTCCCCTCTCCTTCCTCCCACGATACGCCAGGCCCAGTCTGGACCCTGGTGTGGAAGACCCCGAACCTGGAGAGGGGCTGACGTCATGGTCTGGACTGGAGCCGCTGACCGGAGCTGGACTGGGCACCGGTGGAGCGGACTGCTCTGGCTCCGGAGTGGAGCCGCTGACCGGAGCTGGATCAGGCACCGGTGGAGCGGACTAATCTGGCTCCGGAGTGGAGCCGCTGACCGGAGCTGGACTGGACCCCGGTGGAGCGGACTGCACTGGCTCCGGAGTGGCGCAGCTGACCGGAGCTGGATCAGGCACCGGTGGAACGGGCACGGGCCGTGCTGGACTGGACAAAAACACCACTGGTCTGGTGCGAAGAGCAGGCACGGGCCGGACCTGACTAGGAACACGCAACATTGGCTTGGTGCGAGGGGCAGGAACGGGCCGGGCCGGACTGGCGACGCGCACCACTGGCTTGGTGCGAGGAGCAGGAACAGGCCGGGCCGGGCTGGCGACGCGCACCACTGGCTTGGTGCGAGGAGCAGGAACAGGCCGGGCCGGGCTGGCGACGCGCACCACTGGCTTGGTGCGAGGAGCAGGAACAGGAACAGGCCGGGCTGGCGATGCGCACCACTGGCTTGGTACGAGGAGCAGGAACAGGCCGGGCCGGGCTGGCGACACGCACCACTGGCTTGGTGCGAGGAGCAGGAACAGGCCGGGCTGGCGACGTGCACCACTGGCTTGGTGCGAGGAGCAGGAACAGGCCGGGCCGGGCTGGCGACGCGCACCACTGGCTTGGTGCGAGGAGCAGGAACAGGCCGGGCCGGACTGGCGACGCGCACCACTGGCTTGGTGCGAGGAGCAGGAACAGGCCGGGCCGGACTGGCGACGCGCACCACAGGCTTGGTGCGAGGGGCAGGAACGGGCCGGGCGTACTGGGAACACGCACCACTGGCTTGGTGCGGGGAGCAGGAACGGGCCGGACCGGACTGGCGACACGCACCACTTGCTTGGTGCGAGGAGCAGGACTGGGTTCCTTTGTTAACCCCCGCTCCTTCTGCTGCCTAACCAGCTCCTCTCGCCGTGCCTCTACTCTTTCCTTCTCCCTTTTAGCCTCCTGTAGCGCCTCCCTCTGACCGAATAACTCCTGCTCCCTCTGAACCAATAGCCCCCGTAACATGGTGGCCTCCTCTCCTAACCTGCAGATCCGCCCTTTAACGGCCTCCTGCTGCCTCGTCGTCCACACCGTGTGCCCCCCAAAAAAATGTTTCTTGGGGTTGCCTTTCGGGTCTCCGTCGTCGGCACTGTTGGCGCCGTTTCTCCTCACCTACCTGGGCATCCTCCTTCATCGCCCTCCGATAATGGACGGCCTCCTCCTCCGTAATTCTCCCCCAACCGAGGAGGACATCTACTAACGTAACCTCCTGTTGAGTCCCAGGCGTTTGCTCCTTCTCGGCACGCTGCTTGGTCCTTGTTTGGTGGGATCTTCTGTCACGTTCGTTTAATGACGGGTCAGACCAAGGCGCAGCGTGATATGCGTACATGTTTATTTTTACTGTTAAACACACGACAAAACAACAAAGGAAACGAAACGTGAAGTCCAAGGTAGCACACACACAACATACCTTAACCGGAACAAGATCCCACAACTAGACTGTGCCAATAGGCTGCTTAAGTATGGTTCCCAATCAGAGACAACGAGTGACAGCTGCCTCTGATTGGGAACCACACCGGCCAACATAGATCCACACATGCTAGATATACAACATAGAATATATACAAACAAAGAATATACACACCCTGACTCAACATATAAGAGTCCCCTGAGTCAGGGCGTGACACACTGGTCATCCCCAAAGCCTACACCTCCTTTGGCCGCCATTCCTTCCAGTTCTCTGCTGCAAATGACTGGAACGAACTGCAAAAATCTCTGAAGCTGGAGACACTTATCTCCCTCACTAACTTTAAGCATCAGTTGTCAGAGCAGCTTACCGATCACTGCACCTGTACACAGCCCATCTGTAGTTAGCCCACCCAACTACCTCATCCCCATATTGTTATTTACATTGTTATTTATTTTGCTCATTTGCACCCCAGTATCTCTATTTGCACATCATCTTCTGCACATCTATCACTCCAGTGTTAATACTAAATTGTAATTATTTTGCACTATGGCCTATTTATTGCCTTACCTCCATTACTTACTACATTTGCACACACTGTATATAGATTTTCTACTGTGTTATTGACTGTACGTTTTGTTTATTCCATATGTAACTGTGTTGTTGTTGTTTTTATCGCACTGCTTTGCTTTATCTTGGCCAGGTCGCAGTTGTAAATGAGAACTTGTTCTCAACTGGCTTACCTGGTTAAATAAAGGTGAAATAAAAAATTTAATAAAAATGTACAGACCTCCGTTCCTTTCAGATGGATTTCATTGCTGGCTGCTTCTATGATGGCTTTGTGATGTATGCTAAGGCCTTGGAGGAGACACTGGCGGAGGGGGGCTCCCAGAACGATGGAATCAACATCACACAGAGGATGCAAAACCTGCGATTTTGGGGTGAATATTATGAGTTGATCATAGTGCTGCTTTTAGTTGACTTTGCATTCATCCATTTTGTGTCAGTTGGGTAGGAAAGAGGTCTAGAATTTTTTTAACCCGTTTTTGCATTATGACTGATATGAAAGGTCTAAATGTTAAGGTTTTCTGTGTTTAAGGGGTTACAGGACTTGTGACCACAGACAAAAACAATGCCAGGAACACTGATTTCAACCTCTGGGCAATGACAAACCAGGAATCTGGAGAGTATGGGGTAAGTGATACTTCTGCAGGTAGATCAATTTAAGCAAGACATTTACATTTTAGAAGACACTCTTATCCAGAGCGACTTACAGTTAGTGAGAGCATACATTTTTCATACTGGCCCCCCGTGGGAAATGAACCCACAACCCTGGCGTTGCAAGCACCATGCTCTACCAACTGAGCTATAGCTTTGCTATTTTAGAATCCACTCACAAAAAGACACAACTTGCAATTTTGTTATCAAGCTTTACAGTCATGTTTACAGTCATGGTAGTTATTACTCTTCCAAAAAGGACCAATAGTTTATCAACATTACACAATTCATTTGTTGCTAATTTACCATAGTGGTAAACCGGCCACCATTATTTTATACTTCATGCAAATATGTTCTGATGAGTGGCCGTATGTTCACTATGACGAAGATACTTTCAGGTTAGTTTTGAGTGTGACTTACAAGAGAATCAATATGAGTTCCCCAAGTAAACATTTGGCATTATCAATGTGTTTTCCTATGTGAACATTCAATAACAGTGTTCATTTTCAAATTCCTGCTTTTACAATATCCCACATTTGGAGATGAAGGATGCAGAGCTATTCTTTTAAAGCATCTTGTTTATTTATTGTTTTCGCTATAGCCAACATTTCCATATACATTTATATTTCTAAACTACAAAAATATCTGTTGTCAAAATATCAATTTGTGCACTTTATGATTTATAAAATGGATTTCAATAGTAAACTCAGTGACAATAAATAATAACAGTGAATGCGAGCAGTACTTTCGGGGGACTGGTCCAATCTGTTCCAGATGTTAGTTTTCTGTAATTACTGTAACAAGAATTTCCCTCGATTCCTCTCCGCATAGTGAATTATGTGGAGCTGAAAACCCAATGCTTTGCTTGTGCATTGCCAATTTGCCATCAATGTATTTAAAAGCAAATGTTCAACATCATGCAAAGGCTAAGGGCTATTACTGTTTGGGAGATATTCTGGGGTCCTGACTCTTAATGATAAGATGTATTGTGCTCTACAAACACTTCATTGTGGTCCTCTGTAGCTCAGCTGGTAGAGCACGGCGCTTGTAACGCCAAGGTAGTGGGTTCGATCCCCGGGACCACCCATACACAAAAATGTATGCACGCATGACTGTAAGTCGCTTTGGATAAAAGCGTCTGCTAAATGGCATATATATATATATCTCTCTGAACTGTTCCAGAGTTGCTTTCTGGAGGACAAACATTTTACCGATCGATCAGTGTCCACTAACCTAACCAAAACTCCCTGATGTGAATAAATCACTGAATAGAAAGACATGGTTCTATAGAAACCAGCAGCTATTGAAGCCATTGATGACTGGTTGAGTTGAATGGCCCTCCTGCTTCTCAACAAACTTTTACAACCTGCTTAGTTTTTATGGCCCTCTCAGTGGGGCTGCCCTTCTCCTTCACAGACTGAGTAGCAGGGAGGACCCAACCCAACATGCCTGTCTGGCCCCCCACTAGGGAGGCAGGCTATATTGACATTCTCCAACGGCTGGTTAGAGACCTAGGAGTCATGTTTCACAATGCCCTTCTGTGACAAGGGAAGCTATTAACAGGGCTGGCAAATGCCATATCATCAAACATAAAAACTCCCGCCGCCTGAGCTGAAAGACCTTTTTCAAAACTACTAATTAGTTTGAAAAGTGCCAGTAAGTCAACGATTCCCTGTCTTGCTTTATACATTATTATATTTTAATGTTGAACATTTTAGTCATAAAGTTATTTATTATGGGCATGCCCCCAAAACATTCATGCCAACCTTTTGATTTCTTCACTGATGGGCTTACATGTTTTAAAGGCATTGAAGGAGAGTAGCAGCTATTTTAATATGCAGCTTTAATGCTACTGTGAATTTAAACAGGCTCTCATTTTCATAATACTGTGTGGTGTGATATTTATTTGAAGTGGGAGAAAAAGGGCTCATTTTGATTATGTAACATGCTCCATAGTCATCCCTCTGAATGTATCATTTGGCCATGGGAATCGAGTTTGTAAACAAAGCAAAAACTTTTTCTTGGTGTTTTGCAGCTTGTGGCCCATTACAATGGAACTAACAAAGAGATAATCTGGTCCTCAACGGAGAGGATTCATTGGCCCAAAGGGAGCCCACCTCTGGATAACCCACCGTGCGTCTTTTCTTCTGATGATCCAATCTGCGTTGATGGTAGGTCAAGTAGGCTGGCTCCTGTACAAGTGATGAATGGTTAAGTCAGGTGCTTATATAGTATTACAGCAGTTTGAATAATTATGTAAAATGTTGTACCATCTTTGTTGATGCTATTTCATGTGCAACATGGTTTTTCATGGAAGGCATGTAGAGATGAAAACTTTGACTACTGTATAAGGAGAAACACTTCTTATGAAGAAATGTACATGTATTAGATAATAAAGAATAATTAGGTAGGCCACTGCAATGAAGTGATATGGTATCTATAGATAATGAATGAGTGGGAGGGTGATGAGAAGCAACAATCTCTCCAACAAGTGGAGTCCATCCATGATTAATTATCTGATGTGTGAGTCTGGCTGTTTGTCGCCAGTGGTGTAGGAGGAAGACCGGAGGGAGACCAGCACAATGATATACAGCAGGGTTCCCCAATTGGCATGATTTTATTTGGCCCCCCAATTTTTGTTTTTCAATAAACACTAAAAACACCAGCAAATAAGCTCCAAGTGATTTGGATTTTGGAAATCTTTTCCAAAGTATTCCCGCGCATAATTGAGAGATAGATATACAATATGTGATCATATACAAATGTAAGGTTTGAAATCTGTTTGGGCTTCTTTCGGTCAATTTGCAGTCAACAAATTATTAGTAATTATGTTCCGGCTCCCCGGCCATCCGCTCAAGAAAAAAATCAGCCCACGGGTGAATCTAGTTGATATACAGTATGCCTGGTGAACAAGGTTAAGAGACCAAAAGGATCCTGCCTTGTTTAGGAATGACCTTCTGACTCAATTAGCATGAGTTGGACTGAAGGGGAACTGGAATGGAGCAACACAGATGGTCACTTAAAGAAGAATGGTTGAAAAAGGCACATTTGAAAATACTGAGGTGATACAAGTGGTGTGTTATATATATCTTCAAGACGCCACAAGTTTGAGCTTAATTTATGCTAGTGTGGAAGTACAATTCGTTATTTTTTTTAGGAATTTCAGGATTGTTTAAATGTTACTGGTGGATATTATGTCTGTAAGTGCTGGCAAATATAGCATACCCAAATACAGAATATATTAATTTCAGGAACGTATTGTGTGATTTTTGAAAGCATAATTTGGTTCCCTGTATTTTCAGCTCACCTTCCAGTGCTGGGGATTGTAGCTGTTGGGTCTGGCTTAGCCCTCATCATTTTTGGAATCTCCAGCTTCCTCATTTACAGGTGAGTTGTTTGTTCACGCAGGCTTGAGCTCTGAAGACGGAGTAGTTGAAATAAACATATTTCATCTTGGAGGGAGAGAGAGAGAGAGAGAGAGGGAGAGCGAGAGAGCGAGTGAGCGGGAGTGATAGAGAGTGAGATATTTATTTAGAAGGAACACAAAAGGTTCCAGCATGGAATTGACATGACTGTTGCCATGAGCAACCGCTCAGCAGCTGATGGTGCAGAAGTATGTCAGTTGCCAAGGCAAACTCAGTTACACTACCTGGCCTAAATACAGTGCCTTCAGAAAGTATTCACACTTTTTCCACATTTTGTTGTGTTACAGCCTGAATTTTAAATGGATTACATTTAGATTTTTTTTGCCACTGGCCTACACACAATACCCCATAATGTCAAAGTGGAATAATGTTTTTAGATTTTTTGTTGTTGAAATTATTTTAAAATGAAAAGCTGAATTGTCTTGAGTCAATAAATATTCAACCCCTTTTTAATGTCAAGCCTAAATAAGTTCAGGAGTAAAAATATGTTTAACAAGTCACATAATAAGTTGCATGGACTCTGTGTGCAATAATAGTTTTTAACATGATTTTTGAATGACTACCTCATCTCTGTACCCCACACATACAATTATCTGTAAGGACCCTCAGTCGAGCAGTGAATTTCATACACAGATTATACCACAAAGACCAGGGAGGTTTTCTAATGCCTCGTAAAGAAGGTAGATTGGTAAAAATAAACTGACATTGAATATACCTTTGAGCATGGTGAAGTTATTAATTACACTTTGGATGGTGTATCAATACACCCAGTCACTACAAAGATACAGGCGTCCTTCCTAACTCAGTTGCCGGAGAGAAAGGAAACCGCTCAGGGATTTCACCATGAGGCCAATAGTCACTTTAAAACAGTTACGGAGTTTAATGGCTGTGATAGGAGAAAACAACTGAGGATGGATCAACAACATTGTAGTTACTCCACAATACGAACCTAATTGACAGAGTGAAAAGAAGGAAGCCTGTACAGAATAAAAAATATTCCAAAACATGTATCCTTTTTACAACAAGGCACTAAAGTAATACTGTGAAAAATGGGGCAAAGTGTTATGTTTGGGGCAAATCCAATACAACATATTAATGAGTACCACTCTCCATATTTTCAAGCATAGTGGTGGCTGCATCATGTTATGGGTATGGACTGGGATAAAAAAATAAACTGAATGGAGCTAAGCACAGGCAAAATCCTAGAGGAAAACCTGGTTCAGTCTGCTTTCCACCAGACACTGGGAGATTAATGTACCTTTCAGAAGGACAATGACCTAAAACACAAGGCCAAATCTACTCTGGAGTTGCTTACCAAGAAGACAGTGAATGTTCCTGAGTGGACGAGTTACAGTTTTGACTTAAATCTACTTGAACATCTATGGCAAGACCTGAAAATGGTTGTTTAGCAATGATCAACAACCAATTTGACAGAGCTTGAAGAATTTTAAAAAGAATAATGGGCAATCTCTTAGAGACTACCCAGAAAGACTCACAGCTGTAATTGCTGCCAAAGGTGCTTCTACAAAGTATTGACTCAGGGGTGTGAATACTTATGTAATAAATTAGCAAATTATTCTAAAAACATGTTTTCACTTTGTCATTATGGGGTATTGTGTGTAGATGGATGAGGAAAAACATTTATTTAATCAATTTTGAAAATCGGGCTGTAACACAACAAAATGTGGAATAAGTCAAGGGGTATAAATACTTTCTGAAGGCACTGTAGTTGTACGCCTGCATAGTTACGCTGAAATAATAATAATTAACACGTTCCTTTGTTATTATTCTTTACACTGAATGTAGACTGAGACCTTTGGTTGATCCCCACTCGCATTGTATGAACTTTGCTACAAACCTGTTTGTGAACTGATCTAGAGTTGTAGTGAGCTTTCAGAAATAAGTTATAGTTTTGCTTAATTGGCTTTTTAATTGCGGTGGCTAAAAAAAACACCCTCGTGCTTATGCATCTGCTGGAAAAATAATTGGTACTCTGAACCCTGTCTATCTAGAGAAACGTGTAAATGTTTGTACGTGCACTTCATGCAGATGGAGCTTTGAGCAGTAAATGAAAGCATCTACTGTAACCCCAAATATTGATGTTAATGTTGTCAGTCACAGGTGGACCCTTGATATTTCATATTAATTATGTTTAATATCAAAACATGAATTGCCCTCCCTCTATTTGCCAGGATTTTAATGACCAAATGTTTATAATTTCATATCACAGTTAGTTACCTTAAAATGTTTGCCTTAGGAAATGGAGATGGTTGCATTGTTGAAAAGTGAAACATAGAAACAAATACATATAGACATATTTTTGGGGCATTGGCTTTAAATGAAACTCCATGGTTTGGCCATATATGGGGTTCTCTTATACGAAATGTGAACACACATTTTCTCACAGACGTCACAAAGTATTGTGATTTTCTTCCATGTGTATTGTACACAATTCAAAGGAGGGTCAGCTTGGCTTTCTAATGAAGTCTGACTGGGGTTTAAATGTGTGTGCAGTGTGAGGGGAAGTTGAGCAGAACCTACAAGGCTCTATAGTTTAATGGAGGGTTGGTCCAGCAAAGGTATTCACATATGGGATTTATGAAACAATAGAGCTAGTGTGGAGCCCTACACTTTGGTGCTGCGGCTGCCAGAGGCCTGCAAACGAAGGCCTTTAAATAGAAAAATACTTTTTGGGGAGAGATAATTGGTTTAATGGTGTTTCCTGCCCTGAAAGGTTGCGCTGCTCCCCAGCATTCTTCCACACGGGCACAGTCCAGAGAGGTTATATACTCACCGGCATGGAACAAATAACATTACACAAATCAACAAACAATCATGTTTGTATCTGGCTTTAGTTTTTACTAATAGTAGCTGATCAGATACCAACTTAGTGAAATTAGGCTTATCTTGTAGTTATTATGTTTGGTACAACTTATGTCCGTTTTTGAAGTTTCTGAATTTAAACCCTATTAAAGGCAGAATTTAAAACATACTTACAGTTAATACAGTTTCCTGCTTAGTCAAGGAGTCACTTGAAAGCCCAGTGCCTTTTTGTTTTTAAACTCTGAACTGGTTGGAATGCAGGCCATGGAAGTTTTCAGTGTTAGGACCCAGCAAAAGGTTTTCGGACTGTTTGACTTGAAAATGTGCTCTAAAAGAAACAAATAATAGTCTCTTTTGGGGCCAACTCGGGTGGCTCAGTAGAGGCGTAAAATCCACCAATATGCAAACGCTGCAATAATCCACTGCCACCATCTGGAAGTGTTTTACACCTTTTAGATTGGCCTGGAATGTGTGGGCTCTGCTCTTTTCAATGTGTCAAACTAATAACAATTTCTCCCTCAAAATGCTCACTTTCTCTGCATTTGAGCTATGCTTGAGGAAAATGGTTTGATTTTAAAAACATGGACTTTTTGCAGCAAATCGGGGAATGTTGAGAAACACCAGGTCCTGAGAGATCTGCACCAGATGTGTTGATTCACTTGGATATTTTTTTTCCATGTCTTGGAGTGACTGCCAGTTAGTTCTACTGGTGTTTAAAAATAACACCATAAAAAACGTCCTGAAATCAGTGACCTGAAAATTCAAATGTCAATAAATATTTAAGTGGGCTATTTTTGGTCACACAGTATTTACTTTTGGCCTGGTAACTTGCAGTTACAGTAACTTGCAGTTCGATCAACATCAGGGAGGAAGCATTGTAGCATTACATCATTACAGATGTATTATTCACTATACCACAACTTCATTTTGATAATTCTTAATAGAGCTGTGGACAGTTCAAACTATACCCTCTGACAGTGTTATACTGCTCAACCCAAATCATTCAACAACTGCATTTAACAGATAGTATCTGACAAAAATACCACTGACAAAAGATGAATATCTCATTTGAAATGGCAAGTTTCAATTCTGTTGAAAGATCACAAATGCATTGCTCATCAGTAATGATTGTGTCATGTTACACCAATCTGATAACAACATTCCATGCATACTGCATGTACATGTGAGAGTTTAGTTCTGTGCCTTTGTTGTAAACCCCTTTACTAATGTGTTCTCCTGCTGTTCCTGTTGAAGGAAAATGAAGCTGGAGAAGGAGTTGGCTGGAATGCTGTGGAGGATCAAGTGGGAGGACCTGCAGTTTGAGAGCCCCAACAAATACCCCAAAAAAGCAGGCAGCCGTCTCACCCTCTCACAGGTACATTTGTCTCTGAAATATCCTGTCAAGACTCAAGAGTTCGAACCAATTAATGATCCGTAGTATGTTGTGTATTAGTAATTCAGAGCGATCTCATATTATGACGTTGGCGAAAAGATTTCCTCACAATTTGATCTTAATATTGTTTTAAATGTGTCAGTAGTCCTGGCACTGCAGTGCGTCGGAGATTAAGACGTTGTTTCTCTGGCAGATTAGAATTCCATTTTAGCCAGTGAAAGGAAAGGCTCAACAGATGCAGTTTATCTTGCTAAAACCTCTACAGACCTACAGTATCACTGCTACCTCTCATATGCAACAGAGGAATAGATATCTGTCTCTGCGGTACTATTATTGACGTCATTGTTGTTTAATAGCAAACAAAATGTGCAATAACAACACTGGCATTGACATGTATCTATTGAGTAGTTACATGTTGGTGTCTGTACATACAGTATATTTTTTACATTGAGAGAGAAAAAGAAAAAGGCAGAGAACGAGCGAAAGACGGTCCAAATCCTTTGTTAGTTTACACATTCTTGAAAGTCTTCCCAGTGGTTTATTGAAGGTGGCTGGGTTTGCGGTGGCAGACTCATATTAAATGATTGTTAAAATAACCCCACGTCTGGCCCATATATATACACTTCATCACGTCCTCCAAGTATCAGGTTCTGGTCCTGCTTGTCTGAGGACTGATGCTTTTCCTATGCATTGCATTTCAGTAAACACACGCATACAGTCATGTCCAAAATTATTGGCACCCTTGATAAAGATGAGCAGAAAAGACTGTATAAGATAAATAATACAAATACTGAGCTATACTGTATGCTAAAAAACATTGACAATTATTTTATATTAAAACAGTTGCTCAGAGAAAGAGATTTTGTTGAACAAAGTAATAGTTTGTTAAACAAAATTATTGGCACCCCTGTTCTCATGTCATCTGACCGTTTGATAAACGGCATTGGCACTTGGATTGGAACCGGTGCTTTGGTCAGATGACATGAAAATAAAGCTCTTTGGCCACGCACACAAGTGGTGGGTTTGGTGTTGAAAAACAGAAGCATATGCAGAAAAATATGGTGGTGGATCTTTGATGTTTTTGCTTTCACTGGTCCTGGGGCCCTTGTTAAGGTTAACAATATCATGGATTTTACCAAGTACCAGGACATTTTAGCCGAAAACCTGGTTGCCTTCGCCAGGAGGCTGACACTTGGCTGCAGGTGGGTCTTCCAGCAAGACAATAACCCCAAGCACCAATCAAAATCCACAAAGAAATGGTTAATTGACCACAAAATAAATGTTTTGCAATGGCTATCTGTCTCCAGACTTGAACCCCATTGAAAACCTGTGGTTTGAATTGAAGAGGGCAGTACATAAGAGCAGACAAAGGATATTAATGATCTGGAAAGATTCTGAATGGAGGAATGGTCTAAGATCCCTCCCAGTGTGTTCTCCAATCTCATAAAAGTTTTTAGAAAAAGGCTCAGTGCCATTATCCACGTAAGGGGTGGGTGAGAGTGTTGGAAAGAGGGGTGCTACTAATTTTGACCCCTATCTTTTGTATTATTATTTTTTAAAGATTTTTTGTATTACTTGTTAAACAAATTCACTTTCTCTGAGCAATTGTATTAGTATAAAATAATATCATTTCTTATTTTTTTGGCATACAATATAGCTCAGTATTTATTTTATACAATCTTTTTTGCTCATCTTTATCAAGGGTGCCAATAATTATGAACCTGACTGTATATGCACACACACTTACAGTACACATGTGCAGGCATTCATGCACGCACATGCACACACTTTCTTCATTAGACGTTTTCAGTCCAGTTCCTGGGATAAAACTGTGGAAAACATATTGATTTTCAAAAACGATTTATTTTCCAGTATGCCATGTGTTGCCAATATTTGCGTTATCTACAGTTGTGTAGTGCATGCTGACACATACAGTGAGGGAAAAAAGTATTTGATCCCCTGCTGATTTTGTATGTTTGCCCACTGACAAAGACATGATCAGTCTATAATTTTAATGGTAGGTTTATTTGAACAGTGAAAGACAGAATAACAACAAAAAAATCCAGAAAAACGCATTGTCAAAAATGTTATAAATTGATTTGCATTTTAATGAGGGAAATAAGTAAAGGGAGTGCTCCTAATCTCAGCTTGTTACCTGTATAAAAGACACCTGTCCAGAGAGGCAATCAATCAATCAGATTCCAAACTCTCCACCATGGCCAAGACCAAAGAGCTCTCCAAGGGAGTCAGGGACAAGATTGTAGACCTACACAAGGCTGGAATGGGCTACAAGACCATCGCCAAGCAGCTTGGTGAGAAGGTGACAACAGTTGGTGCGAAATTTCGCAAATGGAAGAAACACAAAATAACTGTCAATCTCTCTCGGCCTGGGGCTCCATGCAAGATCTCACCTCGTGGAGTTGCAATGATCATGAGAACGGTAAGGAATCAGCCCAGAACTACACGGGAGGATCTTGTCAATGATCTCAAGGCAGCTGGGACCATAGTCACCAAGAAAACAATTGGTAACACACTACGCCGTGAAGGACTGAAATCCTGCAGCGCCCGCAAGGTCCCCCTGCTCAAGAAAACACATATACAGGGCCGTCTGAAGTTTGCCAATGAACATCTGAATGATTCAGAGGAGAACTGGGTGAAAGTGTTGTGGTCAGATGAGACCAAAATCGAGCTCTTTGGCATCAACTCAACTCGCCGAGTTTGGTGGAGGAGGAATGCTGCCTATGACACTAAGAACACCATCCCCACCGTCAAACA
This sequence comes from Coregonus lavaretus, assembly GCF_964263955.1. Taxonomy (NCBI): domain Eukaryota; kingdom Metazoa; phylum Chordata; class Actinopteri; order Salmoniformes; family Salmonidae; genus Coregonus; species Coregonus lavaretus. The sequence continues at coordinate 21,707,197 of NC_140011.1, read as the reverse complement.
TAGAGGTGGAAAATGTATGCTTTAGGGGTGTTTTTCTGCTAAGGGGACAAGACAACTTCACCGCATCAAAGGGACGATGGATGGGGCCATGTACCGTCAAATCTTGGGTGAGAACCTCCTTCCCTCAGCCAGGGCATTGAAAATGGGTCGTGGATGGTATTCCAGCATGACAATGACCAAAAACACACGGCCAAGGCAACAAAGGAGTGGCTCAAGAAGAAGCACATTAAGGTCCTGGAGTGGCCTAGCCAGTCTCCAGATCATAATCCCATAGAAAATCTGTGGAGGGAGCTGAAGGTTCGAGTTGCCAAACGTCAGCCTCGAAACCTTAATGACTTGGAGAAGATCTGCAAAGAGGAGTGGAACAAAATCCCTCCTGAGATGTGTGCAAACCTGGTGGCCAACTACAAGAAACGTCTGACCTCTGTGATTGCCAACAAGGGTTTTGCCACCAAGTACTAAGTCATGTTTTGCAGAGGGGTCAAATACTTATTTCCCTCATTAAAATGCAAATCAATTTATAACATTTTTGACATGCGTTTTTCTGGATTATTTTTTTGTTATTCTGTCTCGCACTGTTCAAATAAACCTACCATTAAAATTATAGACTGATCATGTCTTTGTCAGTGGGCAAACGTACAAAATCAGCAGGGGATGAAATACTTTTTTCCCTCACTGTATATTACCCTCACCCCCTTTTCATTCACTCTGTGCACGCTCGCTCCAACACGTACATCTCCCCAGAATTCTGTTTTGCATATGAAAACATGGCAATTCTTCATTTACCTGGCAAATAACACTGAGCCTTTTTCTAAAATGTTTTATGAGATTGGAGAATATTAATAAAATGTTAAAGCTATGAAAAGAACTCAATTTGTATAAGTGAACATTGTATAGTTACATTGTATATTTGTACATGTAATAATAACCAAACTGAACTGAATTGTAGTGTACCTGAACATTTCTCTGACTGTATCTTATCTGACAAAGGATACTTGTTACTCCTTCCAGAGAGGTTCCAGCTATGGCTCCTTGATAACTGCCCATGGAAAATATCAGCTGTTTGCTAAAACAGGCTATTTTAAGGTAAGGCTGTCTGAGTTCTGACATTTTCAACTCCTGCTCACTCCTTTACACCCACACATGTGCATGCTCACAGAGGAGATGGATAGGAGAGTGGGCGAGCTCCGCAGAGCTCAGCTCAGATGGCTGGTTTTAATGTGATACACAGAGTGTGATTCACATCCCACCTCACAGTTTGGACACCGCTAGCAACTTGTTGTTGTTGTTAATGTCTCTGTTTAACGAGTCTATTGAGAGGGTGGAAGAATATAATATAAATGTCAGGCTTTGAATGTTGATACGTGGTTGTTGGCTACATGTAACACTTTAGTTTTTTTCTATTCAAACCTATAGGATTATATCCCTACTATAGAGTATCCAAAGTTGTTTATTTTTCTCAGTTTTTCTAGTTATAATTCACACTTTGGATTTGATGGTGCCTTCTCTGTAGATTGACTTTACTTTTACATATCAAAGTGACAGATGTATCTCTCCATCTCAGCAGCATGGAATAGATGTTAAATATACTTGGCACACATACCATACACTATTATATCGACACTATAGTCCACCTATTGTCCCTTGTGTTTTCCCCTGAATAAGACTTGAATATGTCAATATGTTTCTATTACCATGTATATTTGTCCTTTTCATTCTTCCCAATGAATGGATGCCTTTCCATCACACAGATCCCATAGATGGTCACATTTAGGTCTCTCCTATTGCATTGTCACAGTCATAGAAAGATAATACTATAGGCCAGGGTTTCCCAAACTCGGTCCTGGGGCCTCGCAGGGGTGCACATTTAGTTTTTGTCCTAGCACTACACAGCTGATTCAAATAATCAAAGCTTGATGATGAGTTGATTATTTGAATCAGCAGTGTAGTGTTAGGGAAAAAACCAAAACATGCACCCAGGGAGGTGCCCCAGGACCGAGTTCGGGAATCCCTGCTAAAGAACGTATCTCTATAGTCACAGTACACTACACAGTAGTCTGTTGCTCAACCTGCAGTAGAAGGTTTTTCATCTCCATCTCTTTATCTCGCTATCTCTATCTCTCTATCTCGCTATCTCTATCTTGCTATCTCGCTATCGCTATCTCTTTATCTCGCTATCTCTATCTCTTTGACACAGGGCAACCTGGTGGCCATCAAATATGTGAACAAGAAGAGGATAGAGCTGACCAGACAAGTGCTGTTTGAGCTCAAACATGTAAGTCCAGATCAGTACCCAATGATTTACTGTGTATGTGTGCTGTTATTACTTAAGTCTGGTGGGTTGTTTAAATCCTTACTGCCTCACTGCAGAGGGGTATCCATTCCTGAAGTGTTTAAGAATAGTCCAGCTAGTGGGCTTTTCCCTCTTATACTTCATTTAGTGTTATTGGCTCCTATAGAGAGTCCACTCACCTGATTTCCCCAGGTTTAAACCAGTCACTGATGAAAAGGGTCTGAACTAGTAAACTCTGACCCTCCAGGACTAGAGTTCAATGTCCCTTTACCAGGGCCCTGCCTCATGTGTTGTTGTAGGCGAGCATGCCTCTGTTTATGACCCCTCTGCAGCAGCAGTAGTAGAATGAGTCTCTCCCACTGAGGTGGTAAAGCCACTGTGGGCCTTGGGGGGTGTGTACTGAATCATTACCAGGTTGTTCAAAGGAGGGCCTCTTTCACTTCGCTACAGGAGATTTCTTATTACTGAACCTGTGCTGCTGCTGTTAAAGACTCAGATCCTCAAACGTCCTCCAACATCAGCTGCAACAGCTGTGGATGAAGAAAATTGTCTCCGTTTTGGGAATTACATTTAATGAGACAGTGACAGAGAAAAGTGAAAAAACAAGAAAACGTCTGACTTGAAACACGATGTGGGAAAGACAAAACATTGCTGAAACATTACTTTGAAGCTAATGAAAAGCCAGACAGTCAGTCGGTGCTATTATCGGATATCTGGGTCTGTATTAATTTAGTTATCATCCGTGCGGTGGATAAGGCTCTGGGCAGCCTAGCCCCCCCCCCCCCCTCCTCTCGCTCTGAACTGTGGCCCAGTGGATGTGAGTTGTGCAGGCCCTGGATGCCTCTACTCAGCGGTGGCGGGTGGGCGGAGCACACAGGAGAGACACCAGTCTGAGCTGGCAGCTCATCAGATGCCCCTGGGGCCTGATCGGCTGTCAGTTCCCTGCTCATGAAAGAGCCAACCAGATGAGGGAGCGAGGGGCCTGCCAATGGAAACTTAACCGCTTGTCTTCCAGAGCCTCTCCTTCCCCTCTTCTCTCCTCTCCTCCCTTAGCTAGCGTTCCGCAGGGGAAATTATATAGGCCAAAGGGTATGCTAACTTCTCCTGAGCCGTGAAACAGGAGCAACTGACTCCCTGGTTTTGGTGTTACAGCAGCTGTCACTCACCTCTGTTAGTGAATCGGCCCCAAATCAAAACACACTGTACAGGTTATTCTCACTGTTTTTAGAAGTTTCACGCTGCTCGGAGATATTATGTACATCCTCCCTGCCAGGGCATGGATGTATTGAAACGGAGAGGATGTGTGGACTGGATTCAATTTCACTCTGTTGTTTATACATACACATCATATGGAACATTTAAATACAGAGCATGCAATGCTTTCCTATGTGACAAGCCTATACATAATTTAGAGGATTTTGTTTTGTACTTTTTTATTTGACATGATTCATTTTTGGACGAGATCCCAGGTTGTAAGAAGAGGACATGGAATTAATGATAATTTTCCATGTAGTGCCTTTTACACATTTGCCTGCTATGCACTCATATTATAGCCAATACATCCTTTCAACACCTCTGCATTTTTTCACATGCTGTAAATTCCCACAACACTGCCTCATTCATAACCTCCCGGCCCAATTTATTCACATGCACGTGTCAACTGGATGGCCTATGAGGGAATGCTATACTTAACACGTAGAAAAGACACTGTGCCAAAACCTGTTCGCTGTAAATGTACTATTCTGATGAGGTGCTTTTTATGTTGCTTTTCTAGAAAGGAAAATACCAGTTTTAGCATCTATTGCCATATAATCTTGAGAGAGAGAATGATATACTGATTGAAATTCTATGTGTTTGTTTACAGATGAGAGATGTGCAATTCAATCATTTAACCAGATTCATTGGTGCCTGCATTGACCCTCCCAACATCTGCATCGTGACTGAATATTGTCCCAGAGGTAGTCTTCAGGTAAGACCTCACAATCATTCCATTTCATGGAATTTCAATTGTATTTGCATGTTTTGTCAAGTATAATCACTTGGACCGATATAATATTGAAATGACCATTTGGTGTGGTCTTGCTAATGTATTATTCATTCATACTCTTTCTGTATAAATGTATGGTTTAAGATGCCCTGAGAGACATTTGGAAATGTACTCTTGGCTTTCAAGTTTAGTTTGAAATGCCAGCCTGATGTACTGCTACCCTGCCAAAATGGAAGAATGTGAAGTTATGGGAAACTTTTAATAATGGAGCTTATCATGTGAAAACACTTCAGACTGACTGTTACTGTAAAACTGTGTTACATTATGTGATGTAGGGAGATTTCAGATTAATTAGAGCGATGTCGGCGAGATGTCAGGATTAGAGATGTCAGCTGAAAATTGTACTTCTACTTTCAGGACATTTTGGAGAATGAGAGCATCAATCTGGACTGGATGTTCCGCTATTCACTCATCAACGACATAGTCAAGGTATGTGTCCTGTTTGACAGCAGCCAACACATGTACTATGATTGTAACTGCAGTTGGGTCGTTTTGAGGTCACATTGGTACCTTATTAGTGAGAGAAGGTATTGGTGTAGCACATGGGAATGTGTGAAACGTACTTCTCAGGCTGAAGTGTCCCCACTTGCGCCAGCGAATAGCTAGCTTTTTTAAAAAGTCAAGGGGTCTGAATAATTTCTGAAGGCACTGTACATAACTGTAGACTGAAATATAACAAAACCGTTCGACATAGAAACACCAGATTTTGGGCAGCTTTTTAAAAATAATGTTGAGTAATTATGAAATTATTAAAACATTTAATAACATTCCACACATGAGGCCACTAGGTTGTTTGACTGCAGGAAAGGGGTAGCCCTTTAACCTAACTCTAACACCTAACTCTTACCCCTAACGTTGCTGACGTTACCCACCTAGCTAACGTTAGCGTTAGCTACCTAGCCACCTACCTAATATTAGCCACAACAAATTGGAATACGTAACATATTATACGTATTGCAAATTCGTAACATATTATATGAATTGCAATTTGTAACATATCATACAAATTGTAATTCGTAACATCATACGAAATGGATGATGGACATCCACAAATTAATACATAACATACGAAATGTAAAATTTCATACTAAATGGAGGGAGACAGATTTACATTTACTGTGTTACATCTACCCCTGAGTCCAGGTTGAAAACTTGGAAAGCAACATAATCACAATCTCACTGCAAAATTCCTTCCGCTTAATCAAATGTAATCATCCATGTATTTTCACTACTTATTTTTAGCCTGCTCTAACAAAGGGGCTTTTTGTTCAAGATCACTATCTTGGAGAAATACTATATTGAGGTGAAGTACATGGATCATGGAGTACCTCAACCAAATTTCTGTTAAAATAACAGTCTGGTAAGCTGTCAACAACAGGGACCTTCTAACAAGCAAAAGGCCCTATAAGCCACATTCTGATACATATGCTCCAACAAATATTAGACGTATACATGACAGTGCAGTATGTTTTTGAGTCCCCGTAGGAATTTGATTTCCAATGTGAAATGTACAACTACTTGAAACACTTGACCCCATACAGAATTTTCATCACATTTCCATTTCGATCAAACTCAAAACACATTATTTCCACATGATCAGATTTGTATGTTTTCATGTATGCTATATTTTTTTGAACGGTCAATTTCATGCTTGTTCTGCCAGGGAATGAACTATCTGCACAACAGCTACATCGGCTCCCATGGAAATCTGAAGTCATCTAATTGTGTGGTGGACAGTCGATTTGTGTTGAAAATTACGGATTACGGCCTGGCCAGTTTCCGTTCATCATGTGAAAATGACGACTCGCACGCACTCTATGCAAGTAGGTCAACATTGTCAGAGGAGGTAATCACTTTGCCTCCTCACCAATGGAAGAAAACTAAATGGAGGATTGGATAAAGGAGAAGATGCTCAGTGGTTAATGTGAGTTTGTTGTGTTTCTAGAGAAGCTGTGGACAGCTCCAGAGTTGTTGATCTACGACAGACATCCTCCACAGGGCACCCAGAAAGGAGACGTGTACAGCTTTGGCATCATACTCCAGGAGATAGCCCTGAGGAATGGACCCTTCTATGTGGACGGCATGGATCTGAGCCCTAAAGGTAAAACGAATTATGCTAATAAACGCAGGTTGGCATTTATTGAAATGACTTATGTACTGGAGGCAGCTCTGCAGGGTAGTCACTAGCTGGCACTGCCACAAAGTCATAAAATCCGATTTTAAACCTAACCTTAACCACACTGCTAATCCTAGTGCCTTACCCTAACCTTAAATTAAGGCCAAAAAGTAACATTTTCATCCCATTTCCTCCTTCATGCGTGTTCCCTAATCGATAAAGAAAATCATGGAGCAGAAGTCTGCATCTTCATGGTTGGACAACTCCAGTCCTCGGCTCAAGGGCTGCAGTATTGCTGGTTTCAGTTCTCGCTGGGACTTCATTGATCGATCAATTTCCCAGAGAATGCAGTGCTGCACACACTAACACTAACACTCCCCCTATCTTGACTATTACAGAGATAGTGCAGAAGGTGCGTAATGGCCAGAGGCCTTACTTCCGGCCCACCACAGACAACAGCTGCCACTGTGAGGAGCTGACCATCCTGATGGACAGCTGCTGGGCCGAGGACCCTGTCGAGCGGCCCGACTTTAGCCACATCAAGATCTACATCACCAAACTCAACAAGTGAGCACTGAGCACCACCATGCCCCAAAATGGCTGCCTAGCTCCTCTTGTATCAGACACCATGTAGATCATATTTTCTTTGGATGTATTTTATCAAGATGTTTGAAAAGGAGAATGGAGGAAATAATTTAAATAAGTTGAAATTATCAAGAGATGCTGGAAAAGGATTAGTATTAATACAAATAAGATTAAAGAAAATGGTGCTGCTTATCACACATAAATCATTTCAGATCAGAGAGATAGGAAGTCTTCACCCTCCAAGTGTGGAGTTTATATTTATCTTGTTGTTCTTCATGGCTTACCCTATGCATTATTCAGATGCATATTTTGGTTTGTGTGTGTGTGTGCGCGCGTTCCCTTGGGCTGGGCAGACCTGTCACAGAAGGATAAATATGTGATCTACCTGCTGATCAAAAGCCGGAAAACCTTGAAGATGTAGAGTTGAGTGACCACTGTGACCAAGAAAACCAAGTACTTTATGAGCTGTGGGAGGAAATCAGACCCTGGTGTTTGTTTTGTCGCTGGATCAAGCTTTCAGGGCCATACTCCTTTTTCCTACAACACCCCCATAATCAGATGTGTCCCTTTGCTGCAGAACTGTTTTGATCTTATTCAACGCTTCTGTATTTCTTACAAGTACAAAGGCTGTTTTTGTGTTGGCTAGGTAGACAGACATACTCCTTTTGAATTCTGACATTTGTGGCAGGGAGATCACAGCACAGGTTGTGGTTCATTGTATTGACTGGCGGCTTGGCCGAGTGGCTTAAATCAGGGCTCAGGGTCTGTCTGTCTGTCACGTTAGCATATAGCCACCGGCAACGCTAGCCTCCGTGATATACTTCTGGCCATTTCCACTGGTCTGAGGTAAGAGGGACATGATTGATACCTCTCAGAAGCACTTCTTTTCATTACGTAAATATGTTATTGACATGTAGTGACGGATGGCGTGTTATTTTTGGTGTGAAGCCCTGGCTGAAGGACACAAGAACAAACAGTGTCTTTAGTAGTCAGTGGCGTAAACGATCACTTTGGCTCACACTTTGTTTATTACAAACGGCCGAATTGACTTCTCTGTAAGTGACCTTGCTGAATTTGTATGATTACTATTCGGCTGGGTAAAGAATGTGAAATCTCTCTTCTCCTTTGGATCCTATCTCCTCAGTCCTCAATGACAATCCTTATGATTCAGTGTACTTTAAGTGATTGAGCTGTGTATCCTTCACATGATTACCCCTGATGCACTGCTATTCATCAGAGTCTGTATTTCATGTCTTGCTTTATCGTCGTGTTCCTCTACATGTGGGTGTATGATCTATGACCCATTGTGGGAAAGATTCCAAACACTGAGTGTACAGTACTGTACAGCTATAGCCCTGGATGACTCAACCACTGTGCTGTATAGGCAAATAGTCTGAAAAGTATGGCCATGAAGTCACTTCTGAAATACGCATTGAATAGACCATATTAGGTGATGTTAACGGAATAGAAAGTACAGAAAGTTTAGATATTTTTAATTTAGAATGGCAACAAATGAATGGGTATGTCATATTTCTGTCTGTTTGTGTCACAGGGAGGGAAGTACCAGTATTCTGAACAACCTGCTGTCCAGAATGGAGCAGTATGCCAACAACCTGGAGAACTTGGTAGAGGAACGAACGCAAGCCTACCTGGAGGAGAAAAGAAAAGCCGAAAATCTACTTTACCAGATCTTGCCACAGTAAGAATATAATTATTTGGATTTTCCTCTTGCACTATTATGTTTATAAGTCTGAACTTCTGAATATCAAACAGAGAAAATTATGAGACTATTTTCTGTATTGTACCGTGCCACCTATTCATTGTTTAAATTCCACAGCATGAAAGAGCGTCTCAGCTTTCTATTCTATCTCACACTTTACAAAAATATACACATTCACAGTTACATAAGCAGAGAGGAAATGAAAGGGCAAGGCAAGATGGGAGCTGACAAGCTAACTTCTCATTAACCGGAACTAGGAGGAGAAATGTGATAGGGGGTTAAGCACCTCTGATAACACGAAAGCAGCAAATGACAAGCCATGTCCTCAGTCTATTTCAGTGGTGTAGTCACAGTCATTTATAATCCCATTGTCTGCCCAAATGTCTCACCCGAACTTTAAGCCATTTTGACAGACAGAAAAGGGCCTGAGAGAACGGAGCGATACCTTCTCTCACTGCAGAATTCATCTTATTTGACCAGAGTCCTGGATTAACCTAGCTGTTAGTGCTAAACTGTGCCTCTGGCTCTTTAATGTAATTACTGTACTTTAAAATATTAATGAAAAGGGAGTTATACTGTTAGAATCTGCTTATACTGTAACTTCCCTTACTCATTGTGGGCCGTAGCTGCCAAGCTTACTGTCTGTTGATTCATAGCAACGATAACCTTATCTCTTAAGGACTGTATTAGCATTTCGTTCTGTATGGTTTTTACTAAGTTTGTGTTCTCTTATCCACAGCTCAGTAGCAGAGCAGCTAAAGCGAGGGGAGACGGTCCAAGCGGAGGCGTTTGACAGTGTGACAATCTACTTCAGTGACATTGTCGGCTTCACGTCAATGTCAGCTGAGAGTACACCACTGCAGGTAAACAACTGTTTGTATATAATCTGTCCTTTTTAAAATGTATTTCTGTATATATATATATATATATACAGTGAGGGAAAAAAGTATTTGATCCCCTGCTGATTTTGTACGTTTGCCCACTGACAAAGACATGATCAGTCTATAATTTTAATGGTAGGTTTATTTGAACAGTGAGAGACAGAATAACAACAAAAAAATCCAGAAAAACGCATGTCAAAAATGTTATGAATTGATTTGCATTTTAATGAGGGAAATAAGTATTTGACCCCTCTGCAAAACATGACTTAGTACTTGGTGACAAAACACTTGTTGGCAATCACAGAGGACAGACGTTTCTTGTAGTTGGCCACCAGGTTTGCACACATCTCAGGAGGGATTTTGTCCCACTCCTCTTTGCAGATCTTCTCCAAGTCATTAAGGTTTCGAGCCTGACGTTTGGCAACTCGAACCTTCAGCTCCCTCCACAGATTTTCTATGGGATTAAGGTCTGGAGACTGACTAGGCCACTCCAGGACCTTAATGTGCTTCTTCTTGAGCCACTCCTTTGTTGCCTTGGCCGTGTGTTTTGGGTCATTGTCATGCTGGAATACCCATCCACGACCCATTTTCAATGCCCTGGCTGAGGGAAATCACCCAAGATTTGACGGTACATGGCCCCGTCCATCGTCCCTTTGATGCGGTGAAGTTGTCCTGTCCCCTTAGCAGAAAAACACCCCCAAAGCATAATGTTTCCACCTCTATGTTTGACGGTGGGGATGGTGTTCTTGGGGTCATAGGCAGCATTCCTCCTCCTCCAAACACGGCGAGTTGAGTTGATGCCAAAGAGCTCGATTTTGGTCTCATCTGACCACAACACTTTCACCCAGTTCTCCTCTGAATCATTCAGATGTTCATTGGCAAACTTCATACGGCCCTGTATATGTGCTTTCTTGAGCAGGGGGACCTTGCAGGCGCTGCAGGATTTCAGTCCTTCACGGCGTAGTGTTTTACCAATTGTTTTCTTGGTGACTATGGTCCCAGCTGCCTTGAGATCATTGACAAGATCCTCCGATGTAGTTCTGGGCTGATTCCTCACCGTTCTCATGATCATTGCAACTCCACGAGGTGAGATCTTGCATGGAGCCCCAGGCCAAGGGAGATTGACAGTTATTTTGTGTTTCTTCCATTTACGAATAATCGCACCAGCTGTTGTCACCTTCTCACCAAGCTGCTTGGCGATGGTCTTGTAGCCCATTCCAGCCTTGTGTAGGTCTACAATCTTGTCCCTGACATCCTTGGAGAGCTCCTTGGTCTTGGCCATGGTGGAGAGTTTGGAATCTGATTGATTGATTGCTTCTGTGGACAGGTGTCTTTTATACAGGTAACAAACTGAGATTAGGAGCACTCCCTTTAATAGTGTGCTCCTAATCTCAGCTCGTTACCTGTATAAAAGACACCTGGGAGCCAGAAATCTTTCTGATTGAGAGGGGGTCAAATACTTATTTCCCTCATTAAAATGCAAATCAATTTATAACATTTTTGACATGAGTTTTTCTGGATTTTTTTGTTGTTATTCTGTCTCTCACTGTTCAAATAAACCTACCATTAAAATTATAGACTGATAATTTCTTTGTCAGTGGGCAAACGTACAAAATCAGCAGGGGATCAAATACTTTTTTCCCTCACTGTATATATATATATATATATATATATTACTTTTTTATGTGGTGACCCCGACTTTGAATACTGTATGTATTACCAGTTAGTTTTGCTAAGTAAAATGCACTCAAGATTTATTGAGTCAAAGTATTAATTTACCGTGGGAAATTACAGACTTCTAGGTACTAGCAGTTAAGAATGTTGGGCCAGAAACCGAAAGGTCGCTGGTTCTAATCCCGAGCCGACTAGGTGAAAAAATAAGGTTGATGTGCCCTTGAGCAAGGCATTTAATCCTAACTGCTCCTGTAAGTCGCTCTCGATAAAAGTGTCTGCTAAATGACTAAAATGTAAACTCTCCCCCAAGACACTCAGAGGTAGCTGACATGAAAGCTTGAAAATATGCTGATCCAACAGCTCATTATAGGAAAATAAGAGAATGTGAAGAGGAGCTTCTTTGTCACTTACGTAACCTTACAGAGCCTATTAGAGCTCCTACCGTATGTCTCATAGTTATAAAGCATTTCCACACTGAGACCACAACTCAAAATAGTACTATTGTGAGAGCTGAGAGCGTATTGACGCATAGTTGAGTCACTGGGTGCTGTAGCTGCTATGGCATTTCTTTCTCAGATTAAGAAGATTTCAAGACCACTCATATCGTTGAGACTCCCTTCAACAGGGTCTAAAATTACTGTATGATGAAAGGCCAATGGGATGGTTATAATGGTCTCAAGGGTTTTAAGTGCAGTGTCCCAACATGTTATTTTCTCCAAACATTTTGGTCATTCAGAACTCTGAAATTCATCCAGAGGAACCAGGTTTTCTTCTTAATGCAACTTGTGCCAGGAATTCAGACAAAGTGTTACTGGAGTGTTTCTTCTAAAGTTGTGAAGATACTTTACAGCAGCGATTCTCAACTGGTGGGTCACGGGTGTCAGAGTAAAAAAAAGTCATAAAATAAAAATGTACATGAAAAAATACTCCAGTCTGAACTTAAGCGACTTAAATCAGGTAGAAAGTGTGTAAAATTAAGTTACAGTTTTTTATAATTTAATAAAAATAAAAATACATCTTCAATCACAGTATTATTAATATAGAGCTGTTTGGTTGATTTTGTGGTCTCAAGCTAGTGAAGTTATTAACGAATATGGGCAAAATTGTATTATTGACAATGAAAGAGGTGGGAATGTTGTTCCCTTGTCATGTAATTGCTACATTTACTATCACTATAGCATAAAAAATAGTTGTCCAGATTGTATTTTGGCGATTATTTTTCGCAATGCCAATATTGTGTCGTGACTGAGACAACCTGGTTCAATTTGGGTTCTGAGGCAAAACCAATTGAGAACCACTGCTTTTCACCCAGACTGATGTATTCTATTCATCCAGCAGAAGCTACTTACAAGTACAATGCAATGTATTATGTGTAATATATTGAATGTCAGTTATATTCTACGCACTTGATTTTCAGGTCACAGATCTATTCAATTAAGACTACAGAACAGAGAGTATTATTTCACATTAGTTTGGTTTTGAGGTCTAGGTATCTCACCTACCAGTTAGTGTTCTATTTAATTAGCATATATAATTAAATATATCAATTTCCCCATACAGTGGGGAAAAAAGTATTTAGTCAGCCACCAATTGTGCAAGTTCTCCCACTTAAAAAGATGAGAGAGGCCTGTAATTTTCATCATAGGTACACGTCAACTATGACAGACAAAATGAGGAAAAAAAATCCAGAAAATCACATTGTAGGATTTTTAATGAATTGATTTGCAAATGATGGTGGAAAATAAGTATTGGTCAATAACAAAAGTTTCTCAATACTTTGTTATATACCCTTTGTTGGCAATGACACAGGTGAAACGTTTTCTGTAAGTCTTCACAAGGTTTTCACACACTGTTGCTGGTATTTTGGCCCATTCCTCCATGCAGATCTCCTCTAGAGCAGTGATGTTTTGGGGCTGTCGCTGGGCAACACGGACTTTCAACTCCCTCCAAAGATTTTCTATGGGGTTGAGATCTGGAGACTGGCTAGGCCACTCCAGGACCTTGAAATGCTTCTTACGAAGCCACTCCTTCGTTGCCCGGGCGGTGTGTTTGGGATCATTGTCATGCTGAAAGACCCAGCCACATTTCATCTTCAATGCCCTTGCTGATGGAAGGAGGTTTTCACTCAAAATCTCACGATACATGGCCCCATTAATTATTTCCTTTACACGGATCAGTCGTCCTGGTCCCTTTGCAGAAAAACAGCCCCAAAGCATGATGTTTCCACCCCCATGCTTCACAGTAGGTATGGTGTTCTTTGGATGCAACTCAGCATTCTTTGACCTCCAAACACGACGAGTTGAGTTTTTACCAAAAAGTTCTATTTTGGTTTCATCTGACCATATGACATTCTCCCAATCCTCTTCTGGATCATCCAAATACACTCTAGCAAACTTCAGACGGGCCTGGACATGTACTGGCTTAAGCAGGGGGACACGTCTGGCACTGCAGGATTTGAGTCCCTGGCGGCGTAGTGTGTTACTGATGGTAGGCTTTGTTACTTTGGTCCCAGCTTTCTGCAGGTCACTAGGTCCCCCCGTGTGGTTCTGGGATTTTTGCTCACCATTCTTGTGATCATTTTGACCCCACGGGGTGAGATCTTGCGTGGAGCCCCAGATCGAGGGAGATTATCAGTGGTCTTGTATGTCTTCCATTTCCTAATAATTGCTCCCACAGTTGATTTCTTCAAACCAAGCTGCTTACCTATTGCAGATTCAGTCTTCCCAGCCTGGTGCAGGTCTACAATTTTGTTTCTGGTGTCCTTTGACAGCTCTTTGGTCTTGGCCATAGTGGAGTTTGGAGTGTGACTGTTTGAGGTTGTGGACAGGTGTCTTTTATACTGATAACAAGTTCAAACAGGTGCCATTAATACAGGTAACGAGTGGAGGACAGAGGAGCCTCTTAAAGAAGAAGTTACAGGTCTGTGAGAGCCAGAAATCTTGCTTGTTTGTAGGTGACCAAATACTTATTTTCCACCATAATTTGCAAATAAATTCATAAAAAATCCTACAATGTGATTTTCTGGAGAAAAAAAATCTCAATTTGTCTGTCATAGTTGACGTGTACCTATGATGAAAATTACAGGCCTCTCTCATCTTTCTAAGTGGGAGAACTTGCACAATTGGTGGCTGACTAAATACTTTTTTCCCCACTGTAGATTAAGTCGAAATGTTTTAAGAAATAATGATAAGCCCATCAAACTTAAACTAGAACTAAAACTGTTTTCTGAGCCCTATTTCTCTCTCCATAAGCACAATGATTCTCCTGACTTGACCAATAGCTACTCAGGGGAATTGATGAATGAGAACATGAAACACTTCATATCTCCTTTTGAATAAACAGCTGATGTGTTATGTAATTATTTAGAAAAAATAAATAAATGTGTTCCCAATATTTAGTCTGTTGCGTTGTTTTGCTCATGCAAATGCATTTCTCAGTAAACTGAGGTTCTGGGAACTGGCCCAAGGCGGGGGAACAGAGACATATTTTAATCTGACTGGGGGAACCATTGGGAGTTCATGCAGAAACACATCTCCGTCAATCACAGGGGCAAATCAAATGGAACATGCCTCATGAACACACACAGGGGAATTTACTATCTTTGGACACTATCTTTGAAATTGCTTTGTTTCACGAGATTGCCACTAGCTAAAGAAGTATTTCTGAAATAGAGACTGAGGGAGCAGAAGAGTAACGGTAATATGGTTTTAGTGGTGGAGTTTGCAATCGTTTTTAACCTTAAACAATTGTTTCTAGTTTACCTGAGTACTGTAGCTAAAGTATTTTTTTAATTCTCCATAGGTTGTGACGGTGCTGAATGATCTTTACACTTGCTTTGATGCCATCATCGATAATTTTGATGTGTACAAGGTAAGTCAGAGGAATCATGTTTTGTAATGTAAATCTGGTTATTTTCAACCAGTGATATAATCACCTGTTTTATCTACTAACATTTTGTCATCTACAGTATCAGTCAAAAGTTTGGACACACCTACTCATTCAAGGGTTTTCTTTATTTTTAATATTTTCTACATTGTAGAATAATAGTGAAGACATCAAAACTATGAAATAACACATATGGAATCATGTAGTAACCAAAAAAGTGTTAAACAAATCAAAATATATTTTATTCAAATAGCCACTTGATGACAGCTTTGCACACTCTTGGCATTCTCTCAACCAGCTTCATGAGGTAGTCACCTGGAATGCATTTCAATGAACAGGTGTGCCTTATTAAAAGTTAATTTGTGGAATTTATTTCCGTCTTAATGCGTTTAAGCCAATCAGTTGTGTTCTGACAAGGTAGGGGGATATACAGAAGATAGCCCTATTTGGTAAAAGACCAAGTCCATATTATGGCAAGAAAACATTTCAAGAACTTTTAAAGTTTCTTCAAGTGCAGTCGCAAAAACCATCAAGCGCTATGATGAAACTGGCTTTCATGAGGACCACCACAGGAATGGAATACCCAGAGTTACCTCTGCTGCAGAGGATAAGTTAATTAGAGTTACCAGCCTCAGAAATTGCAGTCCAAATAAATGCTTCACAGAGTTCAAGTAACAGACACATCTCAACATCAACTGTTCAGAGGGGACTGTGTGAATCAGGCCTTCATGGTCGAATTGCTACAAAGAAACCACTACTAAAGGACACCAATAAGAAGAAGAGACTTGCTTGGGCCAAGAAACACGAGCAATGGACATTAGACCAGTGGAAATGTGTTGTTTGGTCTGGAGTCCAAATTTGAGATTTTTGGTTCAAACCGCCGTGTCTTTGTGAAACGCGGTGTGGGTGAACGGATGATCTCCGCATGTGTAGTTCCCACCGTAAAGCATGGAGGAGGAGGTGTTATGGTGTGGGGGTGCTTTTCTGGTGACACTGTCTGTGATTTATTTATAATTCAAGGCACACTTAACCAGCATGGCTACCACAGCATTCTTCAGCGATACGCCATCCCATCTGGTTTGGGCTTAGTGGAACTATCATTTGTTTTTCAACAGGACAACGACCCAACACACCTCCAGGCTGTGTAAGGGCTATTTTACCAAGAAGGAGAGTGATGGAGTGCTGCATCAGATGACCTGGCCTCCACAATCCCCCGACCTCAACCCAATTGAGATGGTTTGGGATGAGTCGGACGGCTGAGTGAAGGAAAAGCAGCCAACAAGTGCTCAGCATATGTGGGAACTACTTCAAGACTGTTGGAAAAGCATTCCAGGTGAAGCTGGTTGAGAGAATGCCAAGAGTGTGCAAAGCTGTCATAAAGGCAAAGGGTGGCTATTTGAAGAATCTCAAATATGAAATAAATGTTGATTTGTTTAACACTTTTTTGGTTACTACATTATTCAATATGTGTTATTTCATAGTTTTGATGTCTTCACTATTATTCTACAATATAGAAAATAGTAAAAAAATAAAGAAAAACCCTTGAATGAGTAGGTGTGTCCAAACTTTTGACTGGTACTGTATATCTCAGGTGGAGACCATTGGTGATGCGTACATGGTGGTGTCAGGGCTTCCAGTAAGGAATGGAAAACTCCACGCAAGAGAAATCGCTGGGATGTCCTTAGCCTTACTAGAACAGGTGAAAACATTCAAGATTCGACACAGACCACAAGACCAGCTACGGCTAAGGATAGGCATCCACACAGGTATCATTTCACATTTCACATGGAGTTTGAAATGATTGTTAAAATGTCTTATGCTTAACTACTGTTTTTTTTTTTTTTTTTTTATCCAATTGAATGAATCCATGTCTTTGGGCACTGCCCAATCCTACTCCCAATCCTTGGCTTCCACATAGTTACCACCTAAAAAACTCAAATAAATCATACTAACTTCAATCTTTCAATACCTCCTAAATGTTACATGATCTGCCCTAGCCGTTGACAGTTTATTTCATTCTATGACAAATAAATTAACTATGACACACAATTATTTATTATATTGTAAATCAGGTATGGGCAACTTTGATGGGGGTGGGGGCCACAAAAAAACGGAATGCATGAGGGGCCACAGTGGCTCATGGGTTTCAAGTTAATTTCCTGCAATTATACACGTTTTGCCATTGGGCGGAGAGAAGATTTTGCAATTTTCTAACTCATTTCATGCAATTCTACAAATTTTGCCATGGGGTGGAGAGAAACATTATCAGTTTTACAGCTAATTTCCTGCAATTCTACAGATTTTGCCATAGGGTGGAGGCAAATATACATTTTTTTTGCTGACATGGGCTAATTACGTGACTGCTGATGCACAACCAAAATTGCACATTGTGTATTCTATTATTCTAACTCTTAACAATAAGTTGAGACCCCTACTGAGTAAAACAACTCATCTGTGATTCAATTGCCCGCTTTTGTATCCTGCCCATTCCTGCTTCATGATTGCATGGGGCTTTTGCTCAGTCATTTTTATCAAGTGTTGTGAATGGTTATGACCGTTGACGACAATATGTAGGTTTCAGGACATAGCCCTCCTGTAGCTCAGTTGGTAGAGCATGGCGCTTGCAACGCCAGGGTTGTGGGTTCGATTCCCACGGGGGGCCAGTATGAAAAATTTATGCACTCACTAACTGTAAGTCGCTCTGGATAAAAGTGTCTGCTAAATGACTAAAAATGTAAAATGTAAAAATGCTGTGTTTCAGTTAAGAAATCTCTGGAGATTTCTCCTGTAGCGACAATGTTTGGCCAAGCTTTTAGTTTTTTTTAGTTCATAGTACTTGGACATAATCTCTTGCAGGCAGAATTTACAGTATATTCTTATTCAAACACTTGACATGAACATCACTGATAGGTCTTTAAACAGTCTGCGTGGGAGGTGCTCAATCCCATCATTCTGTGCATGCGTTGTTTGAGTTCAATCATATCTTTCATGCTTTTAAGTACACTTAACTTATCATGTGAGGTTCTAGTGATGAAAGAAATGCTACTTTATCTACATTATGGTTTTCCATGGAGTATATTTCCAGTATAATTCACTGCTTTTCTTCTGTACAGGACCTGTCTGTGCTGGGGTGGTGGGTCTGAAAATGCCCAGATATTGTTTATTTGGAGATACTGTCAACACAGCTTCTCGGATGGAATCGAATGGAGAGGGTGAGTGTCAGATTCGGATCTCTGTTTTTCTATTTTAGGGGATGTCAGCGCTGTTAAATAAATAAGTATTCTAACGAAATGCGCCTGCATGAAACAATGTCACATTCTAGAATTCAATTGGGAAAAAAATACATATTTTTCAGCTGACACACACTAAGACTACTAAGTACTCATTATTTGTTATGTGTGTGGTATTTGCTTGGATTTGGATTTTGTTGTTCGTCCACCGAGTATTCCCTGTTGTATTGGGCTTATGCAATGGTGTTGTGAAAGACTGGCCATTATTTGTCTTGACTAAATCTGACTAATGTCTTGTGTCTGAGAATCCATGACCATCCAATTTATAAAAATTGTGGACTTGCTCTTTGCACATACTTCCCTGTAAGAAACGTAAGCATCAAGGGATAGATAAAGTAGCCAGGGAATGGGATATTTATAGTCAAAAGCAACAGACAGGATGGAGGTTGTCATCGTAATTTAAGAGTGATTATCTGGACTGGCTTTACTGGCAGCTGTTCTTAACTGGTGTGGTGGTAGTGGGACCACTGGTGTTGTGCCAGCCAGGATGTTTTGTGAGTGACTCATCACATTATTGATTAACCCACTCACTTCCTGCTCATTTCCTGCTGTGTGCTTTCACGCCCATTGATAAATAGTTAATAACACTTATACCAATGTCACCATAGTGATAAACTGTATACCATAAAATATCCTATAGTGGTTGGAATCACCTCTGGGACTGCACTGTAAACAGTTATTTCTAGGGACTACAGCACCAGGAAGGATTTCACTGTTCATTTCTACTTTTGACCACCTAACATAGACAGATCATCCATTTGGTTAACGTACAGTATGTATGTGTATTGTAATTGTTATTGTCTACCCCAGTGCATATGGCAGAGGATAAATGCTTGTATGTATGCAACTCGGTGTCACTCCCTGCAAAGCACTCACTGTGATTGTCTCTTGTCCCATTTATGTGTTTCACAGCCTTGAGGATCCACCTCTCCTCAGCCACCAAAGAAGTGCTGGATGAGTTTGGCTATTTTGATCTCCAGTTAAGAGGGGATGTAGAAATGAAGGTGAGGACACAATGAGTAATGAATGTGTTGTTGTCAGCATTATCTGTAATGGCTTCATGTATTCAGTATTGTTGGATAAATGAATATGAAAGAATGGTCAAATGTGGTCTTGTGATTCCCATCCTGTTTATTCTATCTCTTTGTGGAAGAATGCATTGCATGTCAGTAGATTTGCAGCTCTGGGCCTCTCAGATTACGAGTGTCGTAAAAAAAAGATGGCCGTACTCTCCTGTCAAAATGAAAGAGAACCATCAAATCCGGTTATGTAGAGTAGTATACTCTCTAGGGATGTCAGATGAGTTTTAACAGGCCCTGCAAATGTCACCCTTTAAGGAAGAGCAACCCTTTTGTGTATCCATCACTCCCACTCGTCTCCATTGATGAGCCTATTGATTTCTGTGTTTTTCCAGGGCAAAGGCAAAATGAGAACCTATTGGCTTCAGGGGGAGAAGACTGATGTGTACGTTATCTGAGTGGCGCTGCTGATAGCGTGTACCCACATTGGAGCCAACCACAGAGGAGGCTACACAGTGGCACAGCCAGCCACTGCTTTATTTGTTTTAGAATAAGTCCTAAAGGTGATTCCCTCCCAAAGTACGAAAAGAAGGGATGTTTAATGGTATGTTTAATACCTGTGTACGGTAACTGCAAAAAGTTGTAAAGATGTTTTGTATGGATAATCTTTCTGTCCTGAGAGTGAGTACTTCTCGATGATGATCAATTCTTATTTTTTGTGCTTTCTATATAAAAATTTGTATAATGTGTTTGGAAGTCAATGATGTATTAATATGTCCATACGGCGTTCATAATGGATGGGGGCACAGTGTAATGATCAATGTCAATGCAGAGGTTAGTTCCACAGTGGTGTCATACAGTACAAGATGATATATGTATATATGTATATCCAAGATATTGTAAGATATTTTGTTCAATAAACTGAGTAAAATACAACAAATTATTGTTCAGACAATATTATTTATGTTTAACCTAGTGTGTTTTCATAGTCTTGTGTGGGTCTGTGCACACTGCATTGTTAATGTGCTTTTGCTGAAAATATTTTATGATTTAGTATGTCAGATTTGTGTCATGATTGACGGTATAAGGGGGACATTCCTTGGAAACAGCTAATTTTTTCTGGCCGTACATCAGAACTTTTATAACTGGGCCATATTCCCCTGATAATGCTTACCCAAATATTTTCTCCTAGATGTAACTCCGACTGAATTAAGTTTCCTTATGCCGTCCTCAAAAAATGTAAGAGAACTTGCTTTATTTATTGCTTGAATGATTTGTCTTTTTAAGAATTAAAGTGTATGTTATTCAGTTGAAGGGAAATCCAACCAATTGTATGCACACAGCATAACCTGTTGGGAATCTTGAATGGCCCATCTGTTGAAATTGCTATGGTACCTTAGAGAGCCTAAATTCTAATTATAGCGTACCACTTTAATAGGTTTATAAACCAACAGTGGCTATTGCATTTTACAAATAAATGACAGAAGGAATGTAAAGCTAATTAGCATTACATTTTTCTTCATTTAACCAAAGGTCCATGATACAATCATCCATAGCCTAGTATTTGCATTGTTTGCCAGTATCAGAAACCTTCAATTAAATGTTAGAACACCACCATATGCACCATTGAGAAAAATCTCTTGCCTTTTCACATTGCAACATTGTCAAAAACTGCACATGAAGCGCCTACAATTAACTGTTTGCATGTCAGAGATGCAGAGTGAGAAGAAGCTCATTGAAAGCAAAAGCAACAATGTATCAAGAATAGCAGCCATTATCAGGGGGTGCAGGATGCAGTTGTGTTAAGCTGCAATGACATCACCAGTCCATTATCAGCTGTGGCATGGCAGTGTGCATCATGTGTCTCTTCATCTCTGCAGGGCAACAGCTTCCCTACTGCCTGAGTCTTAATTACCACCCACCCACCCACTCCCCTCTGCTCTACTGCCACACTCAATGTGCCCGTTAGCAAGTCGCACAATGAAGTGAGGTGGTGGGTCCCTTAACACCTCTAATTGTTTAGCCACTCCAATTCACTTATCAACCAAGTAACAGTGTCTCATAAGTCTATCATCACTTATGTTTCCCTTTCAGGGAGTGGACAGTGTGCTACTCTGTACATGTGTGTGCGTACAGATGTGTAAATTACTGTAAATTGACAATTGTTTTGTTATTTGCCATAGATTGATCACTGGATCTTCTACTGTAGAATTAATTAAGGATAAATGTTACTTATTATTGAGTCATCAAAGGCTCCTGGTTTCATGTTTTTGAAGCGAGGGAGAAGAATTTCACTAGCATTTTTTGATGCTGTTTGGGAGGACAGACAATTTAGAAGTGAGCTTTCGGCGGAATTTGCACTGAGGTATGTTCACAATTGGTCTCTGACAAAAGCACCACATCCATTTTAAGCAGAGCAGTATTCCTTCACAGGGAAATACAGTGATTTAAGACCTGTAATATATTATTTATAAACCTAAACAAATATACATTTATGGATAGATCAAGACAGACATTATTAATCTAATCAAGGGGAAAATGAGTAGTCACATTTACTCAAGAATGGAATATTTACTACATCACATTTTATTTGAATTAGGAGGCAATATATTTCACTTGGCAGTAAGTAGCTAAATGGCATCTGTTTCAGACACCAATTGTTTCCCCCTCTAATCCCATGCGGCAATTAAATGTTTGGGGAAAAAGCTGCATAAATGTAGTCTAAAATTACTTGTTGCCATAGCTACCTCCTAATCTCTGCTGAAAGGGAGAGGAGAGAGTAACACCATGAAGAATTGTCCTCTGATTGACAGAACACGTATTTGAATCGAGCCATGCTCTCTGATGTAAGGAGGCTGCATGAACATCAATATGTCTGACATCTGTATGGTGGAGGCTTCTGTGTGCCTCTCTTCTTCCTAAAGGTGGAAAAACACTTTCCTCGTCTCAGAAAATGTATGGCTTTGTAATTTGTCCAAGGACAATAGCCAGATCAATTTTTGCCCAGCGCAGGAGAAAGAGGAAAATGTGGTTTTCTGTTGTTCAGCAGTGCTCAGTTTTGGAAATTAGGGGTTGCAAAATGAGACTGCATAAGTGGAGAAAAAAAACCTTGGAAAAAAGAACCTACAAGCAAAAATAACAGCATGAACAAACAGAGATACTTTTCTTGATACAAAGCCCTGGTATGAATAAAAAGATAACTACTGTAATTCAACAAGGAGATAATAACCCTGGGATATAGTTACAATCCAATACCTTTCATCTGTCTAGTTGTGTTAAATCATATGTGCAGTACTTACACAAATCATATGAACATGTTTAAGCATTATTAAGGCATTCAATGAAATGGTCATTTAGAATGTATTCTCACTAATGTTTTATTGGACTGTTTCTACATAATTGCTTGGCTATGCAACCACTGCAGTGGAGGAAATGCTTGATAAACAATAAAAGTTATACCATATGCGGTGCAGAGACTAGACATAATTTGTAAAAAATAAAGAGCGCAATAGTCTTATACAACATCATGGAAACATAATTTAATACCACTGTTCATAAAATGCATGACATGTCCAATGTTCATAACAGGTTAATTTTCAGGTGTGTACAGAATATGCTCATCATCCATGTGTTCACTGATAGGTGTGCTGAAGGTGGCATTCTTCTTGAATGGGGTATTTCTGGTACTCACCGCTGTCACACCCTGAGACATGGCAAAAACATGGTACAGGACCTACTGTAAGTTGTGTTTTCTTGCTTTTGTTTCTAAATAGCTTTCGTGTAGACCAGAGCCATGTATTTAGAGAGTTGGGCCAATGCGGTTTCTGCATTATGATGCATTTACATGACACTACAACATTCTATGGCAGCCTTGTTAGCTCCCCATTAACATTACAAGAATAATATTTAAACAATGCTATGTAATTGAATGTCTAGAATTAGAACAATATAAATAATTCAAAAAGTTGGCCTACCTCTCTAAATATATGGCCCTGGTGTAGACTGAGTCCTATCAGACTATACATTGAAACCCATGTATGCTATTTTTACAGTATTTTCTGCCTCGTTTCAAGGCTTAAATGAACTGAACTGGGTAAAAGTGGATGAGATGCAGCATCTCATTCAGAATTGGACAACACCCTGTACCAGCTGTGCTCTTTAAACTCTATTGGCAGAATCTAATAAGATGTCTTATTGAAGGGCTTCTTGAGACCAAATTCAAAACAGAGGCTTGTAAATAGTCATCAAATATGACACCAAAATGACAAACATATGCTAAATAATTTTCATTGGTTGATATCTTACATTTTCAACAGCCATCAAACACTACAATTCAAGGGCCAAGTGTACAATAATATTTATATGGTTTTATTGCGATAATAAAAGACTGATTGTGCAGCAGAGATTAAATGCAGGGGTAAGTGGGTCACACAGAGTATGAACCTAAGAATACCTAAGAATAAGGCTATGGTCCTCTAACCTTAATATGGTAAATAAAAAGGTCCATTTGTACACAATTCCTGGAAGCTGAACATTTTCCAGTTCTTCCATGAGCATGTTTGGGATGCTCTGGATTGACGTGTACGACAGTGTGTTCCAGTTCCCGCCAATATCCAGCAACTACGCACAGCCATTGAACAGGAGTGGGACAACATTCCACAGGCCACAATCAACAGCCTGATCAACTATGCAAAGGAGATGTGTCGCGCTGCATGAAGCAAATGTTGGTCACACCAGATACTGACTAGTTTTCTGATCCACGCCCCTACCTCTTTTTTTAAAGGTATCTGTGACCAACAGATGCATATCTGTATTCCCAGTCATGTGAAATATATTAGGGCCTAATTTATTTATTTAAATTGACTGATTTCCTTATATGAATTGTAGCTCAGTCAAATCTTTGAAATTGTTGCATGTTGCGTTTATATTTTTGTTCAGTATAAATGGAGGTGGAATGGAATAATTAGACCAACCTGTATGTGCTGATGATTCTCACTCCAAAAAGTAATTGCCTGATCGCTTTTGTAGTCATGCTCCTAATCACAGCAAACAAAGAATGCATTAGAAATTAAGTCTGTTGAAGTTTCAGTTGAATACTGAAATGTCAGTTTACAGTACATATACAAGAGACAGGAAATGTAGCTAGTCCCAAAACAATGTGTCTCACAAAGAGGAGTATTTTGTAATCATGTTAATAGAAAATAATTGATCTAGTAAGTAGACCTTTAGAGGTGAAGGGAGGGAAGGCTGAAAGCCTTCGACTTTGTAGTCCTCTTTGGTGGTGGAGCAGAACTCTGTTTTGGGAGGCTCTGGGTTGAATTCTGCATGTGTCTGCTCACTGTGAGATAGAGGAGGATGACCATATTAGCATGAGAACCTACAGCAATATTCTTATCAATCTCTGGTGCTCTGACATTGTTTTTCCACATTTTCAATTATCGCGCATAATACATTCATTACCATGTGCATTACATTGTTCTACTGTTCCAGTTATTCTACATTATTCATAAAGGTTGTCGTGTAAACTCCCTGTCCTATCTCTTCATAATTAGTGTCCACAGATCCAGATGTAATTCTCAAATTGAGCAGATTCTGTTGATACAGTACATTCGGAAAGACTCCATCCCTTTTTCCACATTTTGTTACCTTACAGCCTTATTCTAAAATTGATTAAATAAAAAAAATCCTTGTCAATCTACACACAATACCCGATAATGACAAAGTGAAAACCTTTTTTTTTTTTTTTGTGCAAATGTATACAAAATTAAAATCAGAAATACCTTATTTACATAAGTATTCAGACCCTTTGCTATGAGACTCGAAATTGAGCTCAGCTGCATCCTGTTTCAATTGATCATCCTTGAGATGTTTCTACAACTTGATTGAAGCCCACCTGTGGTGAATTCAATTGATTGGACATGATTTGGAAAGGCACACACCTGTCTATATAAGGTCCCACAGTTGACAGTGCATGTCAGAGCAAAAACCAAGCCAAAGGAATTGTCTGTAGCGCTCCGAGACAGGATAGTGTCGAGGCACAGATCTGGGGAAGGGTACCAAAAAATGTCTGCAGCATTGAAGGTCCCCAAGAACACAGTGGCCATCATTCTTAAATGGAAGAAGTTTGGAACCACCAAGACTCTTCTTAGAGCTGGCCACCCGGCCAAACTGAGCAATCGGGGGAGTAGAGCCTTGGTCAGGGAGGTGACCAAGAACCTGATGGTCACTCTGACAGAGCTCCAGAGTTCCTCTGTGGAGATGGGAGAACCTTCCAGAAGGACAACCATCTCTGCAGCACTCCACCAATCAGGCCTTTATGGAAGAGTGGCCAGACGGAAGCCACTCCTCAGTAAAAGGCACATGACAGCCCGCTTGGAGTTTGCCAAAAGGCACGTAAAGGACTCTCAGACCATGAGCAACAATATTCTCTGGTCTGATGAAACCAAGATTTAACTCTTCGGCCTGAATGCCAAGCGTCAGGTCTGGAGGAAACCTGGCAACATCCCTACGGTGAAGCATGGTGGTGGCAGCATCATGCTGTGGGGATGTTTTTCAACAGCAGGAACTGGGAGACTAGTCAGGATTGAGGGACAGATGAACGGAGCAAAGTATCCTTGATGAAAACCTGCTCCAGGACCTCAGACTGGGGCAAAGGTTCACCTTCCAACAGGACAACGACCCTAAGCACGCAGCCAAGACAACGCAGGAGTTGCTTCGGGACAAGTCTCTGAATGTCCTTGAGTGGCCTAGCCAGAGCCCGGACTTGAACCCGATTGAACATCTCTGGAGAGACCTGAAAATAGCTGTGCAGCAATGCTCCCCATCCAACCTGACAGAGCTTGAGAGGATCTGCAGAGAAGAATGGGAGAAACTCCCCAAATACAGGTGTGCAAAATGTAACAAAATGTGGAAAAGGTCAAGGGGTCTGAATACTTTCTGAATGCACTGTATGTTGACATTTACTTATACTTTTTCCCTACGGAGGTCGATCGACAAGGAAAACAACAGTACCATACTCTCCAAATATGACTAATGCTACTTATTCAAATGTATCTTCTTTTTGTCATAACAAACTAGTTAGTCTTGTTGGGGTTTTTCACATTTAACTTTGAGCATTCAGTAAAAGTCTAGTTCAGTGACCGTGTGGTTTTGTACGGCACAGGTCAGCGGCTATGAGAAACTGTCTCCCCCAGTTTTAATCATGTCTTACCTCCCTTTGACTTTTTCTAAAACACTTGTTGGGGATGTTAACCAAATTGTTGGGGATATATTCTATTAACCACATTACAATTCAAATAAACGTTAAATCAGATCATAAAGTCTAATCAAAAAGCACAAAGTTTTCATAGAACTGTAAAACTAACCAAGACTTGTAAATTACATCACTTTCCTCCTACCAGTTCTGCTCAAGACATGGATTGAACAGTGTCGTTTCACGTCTCGAGCAAGTCACATCCTAAAAATTTTTTTTCAATGTGTTACATTATGATAACTGTTATGAAATTAAACTTTTATAAATTAGGCCTACCTTATTTTCTTGATTAGATATTTTTCCAAAAGTTCTCCCCTGAGGCCTGAACAAATAAAACATGGAAACCCATTTAAGATGTGAAAACATCACAGTTAAGAAGATGAGTAACACACATACTCAAAGACTTGGCCTCTATTGGTTGACATAACTATAGTTAGGCTACTCATGAGGATGTAATGCTTGTTTGTTTTTTGCTTTTGAAGCGCTTTGAGATTCTTATGAAAAGCGCTATAGAAATGTAATAAATTATTATTATTATTATTATTATTGTTATTATTATTATTATACGGAACTCTAAAAGGTTTGAGTGAATTTGAATCAAGCCAGCCAGTGAGACATCACTAATGTATGCTTTTCAACAGCTTGCACAATATTAAAAGTCACAGAATGTTTGAACACTGAATCTCAAACTCATTCCAGGAAGAAATATATTCAAGGTTAGGCTGGATGAAGATGTTTCTTGACATAAACTGTTCAATGTTTTTATACTGTACGTACCCCTTTGTCTCACCCCATGACCCTTGGGATGGGTGAAAGCAGCATTCACTGTGGTGACACCTTGAACTTTGGATGACAGATCCATAGTGAGAATCCCCTTATGTCCATTTTTGTGGATGTGCGGTCTGGGCCTCTCGTTGTCAAGGACTGCAGTGGCCCGCTGAATGAATGTAATTCCACAGATTAATCAAAACTGTGCCTTGTGTGACAACATATTGTTGCATTCAATGATTTGTAATTAGCTAGAGGTGTGACTTGTACTAATGACCTATTAATGATGGCACACATTCATAGCTAACTCTGCGAAAACAGGAGGGAGAACATGCAAGCCCTCATACCTGTACTTAGAGGTAGGCCAACCTCTAACATCTCTCTCTCTCTCCCACACACACACACAGAGAGAGAGAACTACCAGCGGCAACCTTTGCCAACTAGCTAACTATCTACCTAGCTAACGTTAGCTAAGCTAACTCACCTCCTCTACCCAGTTATCCAGCAAACATTTTCCAATCGATTTTTGTTCAACAGAAGCATCCAAATCAGTCATTATATTTGCATTACTAGTTAGCAGTGTAAAATGTATAATTTATCTTGTGAAAACAAGATAATTGAGCTAGCTAGCTTGCTTGCTGGCTAAATGTACCACTACTATTTACGATTCTGTTGTCGGAAGTGTAACCATAGCAACTGTAAACAAACGACATCCTGACATCATTCCAAGCAAAGAAGTTACATTGTTGCAGCCACAGAATTAAGAATTAGAATACATAATATGTAATTTCATAGGATATCGATGGTTGCAGCCATAGAAATAGAATGAATAGAACGGGCATCCCCATTCAAGTCAATGATGGCATAATGGGCGGTTCTGACTAGGTGGAATACAGCTACCACCGGAAGTGAATTTTTCCCCACAGGTTTGGAGATCTTACGCAGCAGGTTAGTATAATTAACGTAGCAGGTTAGGAAAATGAGGTTACGGTTAGGAAAAGGGTTAGCTAAAATGTTCTCCTAACCTGCTACGAAAAGTCACATCCGGTCGTAGCTGTTCACCCTCTAGTCACAATCATAATGGGTGGACTGGCGGCCATTGTGAGTGTACTCATGCAGAAGTGAATATGACTGGAAGTGAATGTTGGCAGTAATAAGTTTGCCATCATTAACACAATCATAGTGAATTTCAGCTAACTACTCAGCAAGCACATATTTTAATTGTTTTACTGTCATTCTATTCATTTCAACGTTTTTCAAATGATCTACAGCCACTTTATTACTTGATTTCCCGACCACTGGTCACGTTTTCAATGCTAATCCTGTAGAATCAGCAACGCTGGTCCAATGAATGCGTTTATTTTCTAACACCGCCGCATAGAATGATGTTGTCTTAACCTGTATTTTTTCGACCTAGTACCAAAGCAGGAAGTAAAAGCAGGAAATAAAAGACGGAAGTGTACCCATCAATAATGATGTGCTGTGATTTGTTGTTTCAACTCAACTGACATTACAAAAAATACATTCCATTGCATGAGCCATATCATTCTACATTACCATGGAAATTATTGCATCACACCAGGCAGCCATTGTGAGTGTACCCATGAGTTTACCAGTCAAATTGCCAGGGTTAGAGGTTCCAACTTCCAAGTCCGTTCTATTCATTCTATTTCTATGGTTGCAGCTGTTTGACGGTTTTTTGTTACACTAGCGAACTTTACAACCAGAGTGAAGAAGACCATGATCACAGAACTAGAATGAGATTTTATTTATATGACCATGTTTGAGCTGTAAAAATATTGAACAATAGTTAAAAGGGGCAATCTGCAAAAGAAAGCTACCAGCCACCTCTGTTTGGGTAAAAAGCTGAGGGATGGGGCTGGAGAAATGTAGGCTAAAACCACTCTCAAATTCATAGACAGAGCTATGGATGCAAGGACTGACCATCCATGATATCAGAATTACAGTTGAAATCGGAAGTTTACATACACCTTAGCCAAATACATTTAAACTCAGTTTTTCACAATTCCTGACATTTAATCCTAATCAAAATTCCCTGTTTTAGGTCAGTTAGGATCACCACTTTATTTTAAGAATGTGAAATGTCAGAATAATAGTAGAGAGAATGATTTATTTCAGCTTTTATTTCTTTCATCGCATTCCCAATGGGTCAGAAGATTACATACACATATACATAATATTTCTTCCTCATGATGCCATCTATTTTGTGAAGTGCACCAGTCCCTCCTGAGCAAAGCACCCCCACAGCATGATGCTACCACCCCTGTGCTTCACGGTTGGGATGGTGTTCTTCAGCTTGCAAGCGTTCCCCCTTTTTCCTCCAAATATAACGATGGTCATTATGGCCAAACAGTTCTATTTTTGTTTCATCAGACCAGAGGACATTTCTCCAAAAAGTACGACCTTTTTCCCCATGTGCAGTTGTGGTCTAGCTTTTTTATGGCGGTTTTGGAGCAGTGGCTTCTTCCTTGCTGAGCGGCCTTTCAGGTTATGTCAATATAGGACTTGTTTTACTGTGGATATAGATAATTTTGTACCTGTTTCCTCCAGCATCTTCACAAGGTCCTTTGCTGTTGTTCTGGGATTGATTTGCACTTTTCGCACCAAAGTACGTTCATCTCTAGGAGACAGAACGCATCTCCTTCCTGAGCGGTCCCATGGTGTTTATACTTGCGTACTATTGTTTGTACAGATGAACGTGGTACCTTCAGGCGTTTGGAAATTGCTCCCAAGGATGAACCAGACTTGTGGAGAGCTACAATTTTTTTCTGAGGTCTTGGCTGATTTATTTTGATTTTCCCATGATGTCAAGCAAAGAGGCACTGAGTTTGAAGGTTGGCCTTGAAATACATCCACAGGTACACCTCCAATTGACTAAAATGATGTCAATTAGCCTATCAGAAGCTTCTAAAGCCATGACATAATTTTCTGGAATTTTCCAAGCTGTTTAAAGGCACAGTCAACTTAGTGTATGTAAACTTCTGACCCACTGGAATTGTGATACAGTGAATTATAAGTGAAATAATCTGTCTGTAAACAATTGTTGGAAAAATTACTTGTGTCATGCACAAAGTAGATGTCCTAACCGACTTGCCAAAACTACAGTGTATGTAAACTTACGACTTCAACTGTAGGATCTTAATTTGACTTATATTATCTCAGCAAAATAATCTTGCAGCAACAGGATTTGAACGTTTAGTCCATAATGTTGCTTGATTGGTGGTTAGGCTATTAGCTGGCCAAAAGTAGGCTACATGAAAAGTGCAATACTGTTAATATAATTGTGTTAGTGTGGGTTTTCAGTGAATTTATGTAAATCACAAAGCTCATCTGAGTTGCAGGAAAATTCTCAGCAACAAAAGAGTAGTCAAAATAAGATCCTACATCTGTATTATTAATTTATAAGTCCAGAAATTGATGTATGAACGGCAGATTTCCCCTTTGAGTTGTAGTTAGTTAGAAACATGATTCACAAACACAAAAGGAAATTATATTTAGGCTAATTCGTTTTAGCAGTTTGGAAAATGGTAAATAAAACTTCAATAATGTTGCACAAGAGTCCATTCATCATGGGGTATCACATTTTCCTTTGATTAAATCCTTGGTGTAAAGTTGTAATATAATTCGGCATATATGTCGCTATATTTTATGAAGCAAACATTCACATCACTCAATGTGCATTTGTGTCGACAGACTTATTTCATATCCTATTTTCAGTATTTACACTGAGCAGCTACATACCATATAGTCAACACATGCTCTAAAAAGGGTGGATGGAGTTGTCCTCAGATGTGCCCGTTGGTTGTGCACAAAGCAGTCAGTCACGGCACGTTTTCTCCCGAGACCCTTGGGATGCTGAGAGGGATGGGAGGGTAAACACTGATTCCTAACAGCTGTCCAGAGAATGGAGTAAAGTTTATATGTTGTTTCCTGTCTATTCACTTGACAGCCATTTCATCCAAAAATGTCAACACATTCTGCTCTTGAAGAAACCACGTCTCTGGCAGAAAAATGATCAAATCAAATCAAATGTTATTTGTAATATGCACTGAATACAACAGCTGTAGACCTTACAGTGAAATGCTTACTTACAAGCTCTTCCTTAACGATGCAGAGTTAAATAAAGATACAAATAAAAACACTTGAGAAATAAAACACAATAATTAGGCTACCACTACCATTTCAATGTACAGGGGATACGTGGTAGTTGAGGTAGTTGAGGCAATAATAGTAGTGGTAGTTCAGGCAGATATAGATAGTTGTATCTTAGAAGTTAGTGTGTGTGTGTGTGTTTGCATGCGTGCATGTGTGTGTGTGGGCTGTGTGTGTATGTGTGTGTGTGCGTTTGCGTCCATGAATGTGTTTGTGTCTGATGCAGACAATGTAATTGTTTATAATACAGACCAAGGTGTCTCTTGTCAGAGGAAATACCAATGAAAAGGATATGCAGGGGATGGAAGGTATGGCATGAAATGAATGTGAAATGCATTGTTTTGGTTCCAGCTAGTATACTGTCTCCTGGAGAAGAAACGGTCCACTGAGGGACAATTACAATGAATAAAGAAGATGCTATTGTGATTGGAGAAACAACAGGGAAGTTAGGAACCAATATACACAAGCAGTCAGGAAAGCAAAGGCTAACTTTTTCAAACAGAAATGTGCATCCTGTAGCACTAACTCCAAAAAGTTTTGGGACACTGTAAAGTCCATGGAGAATAAGAGCACTTCCTCCCAGCTGCCCACTGCACTGAGGCTAGGAAACACTATCACCACCGATAAATCTACAATAATCGAGAATTTCAACAAGCATTTTGCTACAGCTGGCCATGCTTTCCATCTGGCTACCACTAACCCGGCCACCAACTCTGCACCCTCTGCTGCAACTTGCCCATGCCCCCCCCGCTTCTCCTTCACACAAATTCAGACAGCTCATCTTTTGAAAGCGCTGCAAAATCTGGACCCCTACAAATCAGCTGGGCTAGACAATCTGGACCCTTTCTTTCTAAAACTAGCCGCCGAAATTGTCGCTACCCCTATTACTAGTCTGTTCAACCTCTCTTTCATAACGTCTGAGATCCCCAGAGATTGGAAAGCTGCCGCGGTCATCCCCCTCTTCAAAGGGCGTGACACTCTAGATCCAAACTGCTACAGACCTATATCCATCCTGCCCTGCCTTTCGAAAGTATTTGAAAGCCAAGTTAACAAACAGATCACCGACCATTTCGAATACCACCGTACCTTCTCCGCTATGCAATCCGGTTTCCGAGCTGGTCACGGGTGCACTTCAGCCACGCTCAAGGTCATAAACGATATTATAACCGCGATTGATAATAGACAGTACTGTGCAGCCGTCTTCATCGACCTGGCCAAGGCTTTCGACTCTGTCAACCACCGCATTCTTATTGGCAGACTAAATAGCCTTGGTTTCTCAAATGACTGCCTCGCCTGGTTCACCAACTACTTCTCAGATAGAGTTCAGTGTGTCAAATCGGAGGGCCTGTTGTCTGGACCTATGGCAGTCTCTATGGGGGTGCCACAGGGTTCAATTCTTGGGCCGACACTTTTCTCTGTGTATATCAATGATGTCGCTCTTGCTGCTGGTGACTCTCAGATCCACCTCTACGCAGACGACACCATTTTGTATACATCTGGCCCTTCATTGGACACTGTGTTAACAAACCTCCAAACGAGCTTCAATGCCATACAACAATCCTTCAGTAGCCTCCAACTGCTCTTAAACACTAGTAAAACTAAATGCATGCTTTTCAATCGAACGCTGCTGGCACCCGCCCACCCGACTAGAATCACCACTCTCGACGGGTCTGACCTAGAGTATGTGGACAACTACAAATACCTAGGTGTCTGGTTAGACTGTAAACTCAACTTCCAGACTCACATAAAGAATCTCCAATCCAAAGTTAAATCTAGAATCGGCTTCCTATTTCGCAACAAAGCCTCCTTCACTCATGCTGCCAAACATGCCCTCGTAAAACTGACTATCCTACCGATCCTTGACTTCGGCGATGTCATTTACAAAATAGCCTCCAACACTCTACTCAGCAAATTGGATGTAGTCTATCACAGTGCCATCCGTTTTGTCTCCAAAGCCCCATACACTACCCACCACTGTGACCTGTACGCTCTTGTTGGCTGGTCCTCACTACATGTTCGTCGTCAAACCCACTGGCTCCAGGCCATCTATAAATCACTGCTAGGCAAATCCCCGCCTTATCTTAGCTCATTGGTCACCATAGCAGCACCCACCCGTAGTCTGCGCTCCAGCAGGTATATCTCACTGGTCATTCCCAAAGCCAACACCTCCTTTGGCCGCCATTCCTTCCAGTTCTCTGCTGCCAATGACTGGAACGAATTGCAAAAATCTCTGAAGCTGGAGACTCTTATCTCCCTCAATAACTTTAAGCATCAGTTGTCAGAGCACCTTACCGATCACTGCACCTGTACACAGCCCATCTGAAATTAGCCCACCCAACTACCTCATCCCTATATTGTTATTTATTTTGCTCTTTTGCACCCCAGTATCTCTATTTGCACATAATCTCTTGCACATCTAGCATTCCAGTGTTAATACTATTGTAATTTTTCTGCACTATAGCCTATTTATTGCCTTACCTCCATAACTTGCTACATTTGCACACACTGTATATATATTTTCTGTTGTATTTTTGACTTTATGTTTTTTTTACCCCATATGTAACTCTGTGTTGTTTTTATTGCACTGCTTTGCTTTATCTTGGCCAGGTCGCAGTTGTAAATGAGAACCTGTTCTCAACTGGTTTACCTGGTTAAATAAAGGTGAAATAATTTTTAAAAAAAAAAAATCTGTCTAAATCTTGACAATTGAGCAATATTTTTCTCTCCAAAGCATCTCCCCTATGAATTTATGACAACACTCTTGCTGATGTTTCTGTAGCCAATGTAAGAAAATAAGAGATTATTATATATTGCCTTTCACAGCTTTACTTTTGAACATAATTTTCATGCATTATTCCACTACTCTGTCCAGAATACCTTTTTAGTGTCAATGAGTGAATTGTAGGGTACGATTTAAACATTTACTTAAAATCTACAACAGCTTTACTCAGCCCAGGTGTGAGGCAAAACAATGACATGCATTGTTAAAATAAATATGTGCCTGCACACTTTTAATGATCCCTGAAGGGGAAACTTTACAGCACAATCATCCCCAAATGGCTAGACCTTTCAAATCATTGCATGAGGGATTTCAGTAAAATAATACATATTTTAGTGAATGGCTGTTTGCAAGTATGTCCATAGATTTAGGCTATAAGTAGTATGGCCTTGGTGATTCTACAGTATATTAATCTATTTATGAGTAGCAGCTCCATTGAAAATACAATAGCCTATAACAAAAACACATGTAACGAACAGACAAATCACTGAGTCATAGCAACCCAAACATAAAGCGCATGCATGGCTCCTGTTACTGAGCAACACAACAGAGGAGTTTCTTGTTAAGGCTTAACCGCTCAAGTCTTTTTTACATGAGTAACCAGACAGCCCATGTGTCTGGTATGGTCTATCTCCACAGTATAAAGCGTGGTCAGAAATCAAACCAATGTTTTGTTGAAGCTAGACAGCCAAGTTGCGATGTTTCATACGGTGCAAAACGATCCTCCCACAGAGATTTATGAATACTTTTGTTCTATGACAACTTTTTGCTTTAAATCATCAGTATTGCTTGAGGCGTTTTCTCTCTGTATCATTTCCACATGGGAGCACAATAACAATTTGGCAACACATCATGCCATGAATGTTGACCAACATTTGTGCATCACTTAGATTGGAACTAATTAGTTGAATTAACACTTTGAAAACAAATGTCTTGCCCTAAAAAGACAGTGAAAAGGTCTCACACATTACAAACCCTTTACTATTTCCCAGTAAAAAATTGTCTACGCATTAGACTCAAATGTGCAAAGCCCTTTAGAAATACAACATTTCTAATGCTCATACTCCAGAGGCTTGAAACAACATTACCCGATCATCCATTATTAACAGTGTGGCTTATGTGTGGTCACTTTGGCAAGTGTGATTTGGAAAGGGATCAGATTCTCCCGAGCATGTCCATACAATTAATTATTCCGTCGCTTCACTAAGAAAAAAGAAAAAATGTCACTCGAAGAACATTTCTCAAAATGTTTTTTTTCTCTCTTACACAACACCAAGGGAGCTTGTGTTGCTATTTATACTCTGCTTCTTGATTACATGTCTGACCATCACCATGGCTACTGGTATCTCTGTAGATCTCTTTGTGTGACATGTGTATGTGTGTGTGGGGGATTTTATATCCTTAAGTGCTCAAAGATGAGAAGATGGCTTTACCTCTGTTATTGCATTCAGCGACCCCCCCACGGTTCAGACACTTATGGGCTTTAGGTGGAGGTGGCCACAGATCTAGGATTGGCTTTTATCCACTGACTTTTATCCAAGGCTGACCTTAACCATTAGTTAGGTATAAAGCGAAACTGACCTTACATCAGATCAGCACTTCTGTCTTCCATTTACCTGTAACTGATACCTGTCACCAGAGACATACTGTCACCAAAGCCCAGTCAAAGCCTGCAGTTTCTTTTCATCTCAAAAACTCAATACAATGGTCCATGCTGCATGATAGTTCCCTTGAGCCCATCCTAAGAAGTGTGCATGTCAATACTTTACCCTGCTAGGCTGACAGTTATTCTAAGTCTATACCAAGGATGTACTAGATTACCTTCTCTAGGTACTTCACCGGGTTATATAGAAGACTGGAGGGCAATGTCATCCCTACTAGTGGCTTCTATCATGGAGTTTTAGAAACTCCATGATCTTCCTCTGGAAGGGGAGTCCTCTGTGTGTGTCTTGGTTTCAGAAATCCTCATGCCGTAAGCAGAAAGACCCGAAGATTTCAATCACTCCAACCTCAAACTGTCCGGAAGAATGCACTGCCATCAAATTTCAACAACATAATTCAATTTGTGCCTGTTAATATGTGGCATTCATCACTGTTAGATCTGTGCCCTGTGTTTACCTAGCTGGAATAACACTTGAGCCTGTACGGTGCGGCCTGCCTCTTGGTGTTGTTTTAAAGAGGTGCGCTGCTGTGTGCAGAAGGGCCTCGCGTTATGTGAGAGACACTGTCTCTCCACCCCCCCCCCACCCCCCACCCGAGCTGAGGCCTCGTATTTGGGTTGGCGCCCGTCAGCATAGTCAGCTGGTCTGCACATCTTGGCCTCGCACTTCGAAAGGGCCTTTTTTTCTTTTGAGGAGGTGTAGCAGTGTTGCAGTTACGGATGATTCTCTGTAACACACAAACACCTTGAGCACATTCTCTGGACTGGCAGCCGCCCCTTCTCCTTGGTCAAGGGGCAAACATGAAAGGGGTACCCTGTCCCCTTCTCTGCCGCTCGACTTTCCAGGAGAAGAAAGTCAGGAAAATATCTGGATTATCAAAATAATCAAGAAATGCATATGGAGGAGAATTAAAAGTCTGCAGTGTTTCATGTTGCCTTGACGGCCTATTTTATCAGGTATTTATGACAGAATGAAATAGAATGGCATCCATAGTATTGGATGGGCACATAAAACAAGAATCCCAATTATGTTATAGTCGGTCTGTCATGGACATGTGGCATACAGCTGTAATCCAATAACCACACACATCACCAAGCAAACACCTGGCAAGGGTGAGGCCTGAAAAACAACCGCCACCAACAGATAAACACCTCTCTCTCTGTTCAACCTAGACTCAGGGGTAGACGTAACATAGTAAATGTAAATCCAGGACACTCCACTTAGCATGATATGTTACGTTTCGTATGGTATGTATTCATTTGTGGATGTCCATCATCCATTTCATATGATATGTTACGAATTGCAATTTAGCTAGGCTAGGGGTCAAGGTTAGGGTTAGGAGTTAGGTTAAAGGGTTAAGGTTAGGGGAAGGGTTAGCTAACATGCTAATTAGTTGCGAATTAGCTAAAAAGTAGTAAGTAGTTGCAAAGTTGCTAATTAGCTAAAATGCTAAAGTTGTCCGTGATGAGATTCGAAAACACAACCTTTGGGTTGCAGACCTTCACGTTATACCCCTATCCATACACCCCGACAAACCACCCTACTTTAATTTTTGCCTTATGTAAACTTATGTAACCATATCAAATGTAACATATACTAATTTGAGTGTCCCGGATTTGACTATGTCTAGTCTATGAGACCAGGCTGCTCTGTTATGACCACAGTATCTACAACACTACAGGACACACAAAAAAATGTATGCACGCATGACTGTAAGTCGCTTTGGATAAAAGCGTCTGCTAAATGGCATATTATTATTATTATTATTATTACACATACAGAGGTCAATGCAGTTCCATACTCCGAATGAATAACGAGGTGGGGTTTGGACTGTTTGTCTTCATGTGGTTTATAAGGAAAGTCATAAATGAATGGATCAACAATACGATTTGGAAGGTTCTGTTTTATCATCAGTTCAGTCATAGGTTATAAAAGTTCAATGCTGTTTCAGTTAAATCTTCATCATGTCATTACTCTGTGTTTTCCATAACTTTCAGTGATGTCAGTCTGTTTGAGCGGTTTCTCCACTTGTCCTGATTGCGGTCACCCTCCCTGGATTTTCAGATAGTGATAGCTTTTTCCATCCACAAACAAAAGGAGATTTATAGTCAGTATATCCTGTTTTATAGTCATTTATATTCATGATGTCCTGTTTCAGGCACCCTAGCTGTAGCCCCCCCCCCCCCCCCCCCATGGAATCCATCTGGTTGGTCCTTACATGTTCTCTTATGGAACAGAAGGCCTTTCAAACATGCTTTACCCCATCCCAACCACCTCCTAAAGATGGAGCATGTTAGTTATCTAGAAATGCTTGAGATAAGAATTACCAGTCTAAATTTAGTTCCCAGAATGTGAGACAAATACAGTACATGAGCCCTGTAAGCAATAGCAAAAACAAGGTGAAGAAATTGTAAAATGCCAGGCTTTTTAGTCATCACAGATTTGCCAGCTTTGACCATGCAGAACACAGACACGCTTTCAATAACAAATGGTCCATGGCATGTCCCATCTGGCCACACCGGCAGTACATTACCAACACTAAAATAACTTATGCAATTTGTTCCAGACTTGAAGCCATTAAAGATAATAGTTTTAGAAATTGCACACATTTCAGAATGGCCCTAATGTTCTTAATGTGACTATGGACTGTGTGACCCATGATAAACTGTTGGCCTATTTGAAATATTTAATCTAAGATAGTACATGCCTACTGCTGTGGCTAAGTGCTTTTCATATAAATTCAATATTAATTTTAAGGTTGTTTTGATTTAGAAGAAATATCAAGTGCTTAAATTAATGTTTTTTTATTTGTTTGAGGACAGTAATTGCATTAAGAAGTGGCGTTCTGCATCCTGATAATCTCTTTCCTTGTCTAGCATACAAAATGTCCTTGTATATCATACAAAAAGTCTTATGAAATGTAGATTTTGTCTATGTCTGTCTAAATGGCATCCTCTTTGATTTTGAGTTGCGGTGCAGTTAAATTATTTTTCACTCACGACCACATCCCTCATTGGAACCAGTCGACTTCTTCGCATTCCAATTATTTTTTTTACATTTAACAGTCACCTGCAGAAAGAGCAGGCTTCAATTGCTGAGAACAATAATGCCAACTTCTTGATCCCCTTCAACAGTTTGTTCGAAAAATATTCTCTTGGAGAAGGAGAAGGGAGAAGAACATTAAAGGAGGCCATTAAATCATTTTTCTGAGATGCACACACATATACCCCCTACTTCAAGTTTATTCCTCTTAATTGGGGAACTTGTTGGAGAACTTTTCAGGGTGTAATTTTCACACAGTATATGGGTGCTAATGATGTCTCAATATCAAGAACAAATCACATTTATATCTTTAGTGATCAATTTCTTTAAAATTTCTTGTGAAACTACCCCAAGAGACAAAAACATCTTCCACTTTCAAGTGTGTTACAG
Organism: Coregonus lavaretus; assembly: GCF_964263955.1. Lineage (NCBI taxonomy): Eukaryota > Metazoa > Chordata > Actinopteri > Salmoniformes > Salmonidae > Coregonus > Coregonus lavaretus. The sequence continues at coordinate 21,667,622 of NC_140011.1, read as the reverse complement.
CTGGGTTCAACCACTGGACAAAAACCAACCCTTGTCAAACAAAAGCTGAGATTTGAAGCAAGACATGCAAGTATTAATAAACAGGCAAGATTTCCAAGATGTACTATTTATAAAACAATAATAACTGCTCCCCAAAAAGACACATTTCTTTGGAAGTGCATATTTTAAAAGTTGTTACGCAGGAACATTATTCGACCTGAGGTCATCACTATTAATCACCAAAGCTCATCAAGGCAAGCGAAACATTGACGGTCCACCAGCCAACATCTCCTTTTTTGTGCATATATATAGCCAAGCTGACTTTGTACACGACAGCATCACACTGAGGGCTATGTGAGCAGGTGTTCAAACCTTTAACTCCCTGTCTGGTATTCCTAATTAGGTAAGGTTGTAAATATACATGTACCAGTAAGTGAGCAAATAAGGCTTTAGGGCGATTCCACACCAGCGGGAGCGGAAAATATTTTTGCTATCTCAGATTGTTGACAATTATCATGCTTTTTACATTTGTATCACAAACAATTTTTTAGAAAATCATGACGAAATTGGTCCTTTTTAGACTTATACATGCCTCGAAAGACCCTATGATCTGTGAACCATACATGATACAGACAACATCTTGGTGTCATTATACTCCTTATAGTGTTCTCTCAAATATGGAGTATGTTTAGATTCTGAAATATACATGTTCACATCTATTTATTTTTAGACATACTGTTTGTAATAATATACTCTTCAAACACGTCAAATTTCCAGAGTAGGCTCTCTGTTACTTTAATGATATGGCCCATTTTATACATAGAAATTGACATTATAGGTCATTAACCATTAATCACAACCCTTCTTTAGGATTGCACATTCAGCAAGTCACCAGCAGAGGGAGTTCCCTTTGAATCCATTTTCCTATTCAGTGTGTTGGTGATGCTCATAAAATGTATCGTACCTTCAGAATTAGCACAGAGCCCACTCTGAAAATGTGATGTACTTGTAGAGTATATTGTTTTAAATAATATGTCTTAAAATGAACAAATCAAAAAGGGTAGTTTTGAGATATTAATATTAGTATGTTTTATGTTTAAATAATGAATGTGAACATTTTTTTTTCAGAATCAAGACATACTCCATATATTAAAGAACACTATAAGGAGTATAATGACACCAATATGTTGTCTGTATCATGTATGGCTTACAGATCATAGGTTTCTTACAGGAGGCATGTATAGGTCTATAAAGGGCCTAAAATTGCCACTTTTTTGTTTTCTCAAAAATGATTTGTGAAAAGGTAAAAAGCATTTCAATGTAGCAGATATGCTCTGAATTTGGTGATGTGTCCTATCTTCACCAAAGCCTTACATCAGTGAAATTGTGAAACATGAATGTTATTATGGTTAATCTTGTTGGTTTTCAAAACATATTATTAAAGTTATCATTTTGTCTCATTATGTTACTTACTAGAATCTTACATGACTGCACACTTTGTCCTGTTTTTCCTCTGTATACTGTATGTCCTCTACCATTGTCATATTTCCCTTTTGCATCTTTCTTCCTATAGCCCATACACTACTGCTTTCCATTGACTGCATTGTATAACCCGATTCTTCCTTGTTAATATTATATTGCTAATTACTGAGGGAGCAGCATGTCTAAAAAAAAAGGACAAAATGAAAGTCAATACAGTGAACTGATGAGTGAGGTTTCTCCGACAAAGCTTTACATTTTGAAACAATATATCAGACTTTGTCTGAAAGTTTGACATGCTCTCATGGTAGACATGATAGTCCCCATGTTTACATTACTAACATGTCTCATGACACATGCTATAAACCTACCCTAAGCAGACGTCCTTATACTTTCAAAGCATTAGGCTATATATGATTTCCATTAAGTGCTGCAGTAGGGTTGAGAAAACTCCTGAATACCAGTATGCTGTCTGCCTCTTGTATGTCTGCCATTCTGAGGCACACTTTAATTGAGAATGACTTTCATGATTTATAGTTCAATTAAGAGCTGCATTAACCTTCCTGTTATTCCATGGGCATTCATTAAATGCCTTGAGACGTTGGAATGGGCTTATTGTATCTGCAATGTTTTGATGTAGCCTCGGTCAAATGCAGATGCAAACGAAGGTCTGAAGATTCGTATGGAGATAGTCTGAGCTGTCGGAGCAGCAGGCTAATTAAAGTCATTTGTAGCATTGAATAGTCAAAAGAACACAATTTACTATAGTTTATATTTGTTAGGTTTATTTGATGCCTTTCTGCTGGCCCACCTGGAGTGTGTTTTGAATGACCTTGAAAGGGAGGTATCAAATTATTATAAACATCATAATGATGCCAGATGATTCAACCTGGACTCAGGGGTAGATGTATCATAGTAAATGTAAATCTATCTCTCTCCATTTAGTATGATATGTTACGTTTTGTATGGTATCTATTAATTTGTGAATGTCCATCATCCATTTCGTATGATTTGTTACAAATGACAATTTGTATGATATGATGTAATTTGCAATTCGTACAATATGTTTAAAAAATTGCAATACGTATGATATGATACGAATTCCAATTTGTTGTTGCTAACGTTAGCTAGGTGGCTAAAGCTAACATTAGCTAAGTGGCTAACGTTAGCTAGGCTAAGGGTTAAGGTTAGGGGTTAAGTTTACGGTTAAGTCAGGAGTAAAGGTTAGGGTTAAGGTTATGACTTAGGTTAAGGGGTTAGGGTTAGGGGAAGGGTTAGCTAACATGCTAAGTAGTTGAAAAGTAGCTAAAAAGTAGTAAGTTGTTGCAAAGTTACTAATTAGCTAAAATGCTAATGTAACATATCATACTAATTTGAGTGTCCCAGATTTACTTTTACTATGTTACATCTAGTCTATGAGACCAGGCTGGATGATTTGCACATTTGATGTGTAACCACATTTCTAGTGTACCTGAAAGTATTGTAGTACACTTGTGTAAATAACAAGTAGGCCTATACATAATTCATTGTGTGTTTTTTAAAGGTACTTTTATGAAAGGAGAGGGATAATGAAGCTTGTTATTTGTATTTTTACCCCAATAAACCTTCTAGCTGACAAAGCTAGAACTTCCGGGAAATGAACAATTCCTACAAATACAGAGTTAGGATAACGAGTCAGCAAAAATACATTTTGTTATGATAATGAGCACCTCCTCAGTATGAAGGCAGCTGCCCCTCCTCAGCGGTGGAGCATTATATTTATTCACCATTAATGCAGCAACATGGAACAGCACTATGCTATTCTGAAGAGAAGACATCCTGGATATCGGTTTAACCCGCATTAACGTGCTCAGAGGACGGTAATTGCAACGGCATTAGGATATTATGCCACCTAATTTCAATAGCTCTTTCTATTCAGGAGTTATATTCCCTAGGAATGGATGGGTCTGAATCCCTGTAGGAATCACTGTGTGAAATCTGTGCAAACATTTACTTACAAATACACTTCCCTGAGACAGCAGGGGGACACTTTGTAAACACCCCTAACGACAGCGCTGAGTGTCTGCTGTGCTGTTGGTTCACTGCTGTGCTGCTGGTTTCTCAGCATTATACAGGATAGTAATGGAGTCTGCAGTGTACACTTCCCCACATACTTCTCTCTGGCTGATATCATGATTGGATAGGGTGCCACATACTGCCCATGCACCACAAACACTTCTCCCAATCCCCTTCTCTGTGCAATAACATAATGCCAGGGTTTAATTACCAAAGCCTAGCCCTTTCCAAAGGCAAATTACCAAGCCAGGCTGCATTTTGACATTTACATACCTCATAAGCATATACACAATGGAGATAAGCGTTTTATGGGAAAGCGTTGTTCTTTATAGATGGCCTTGCTGGAGAAACATCTGGAAGCTGTTGAATGGGAGGCTGTAAGAGTCACTTGCAGGGCTGGTAAAAGGGGGCTCAATTTCGTTTTCATTTCAATTACTGTGGATGTTATCACACTAAAATACATCTGGAAAGGTTGTTTTTCATATGAATAATTAGAATAATTGAATCAGGACCCATATTCAAAACGTTAACATGACTGACCAAGAGCCAATGGTTTAAGTATAATCTCTAAATGCCTTTGTTGAACTAAACTGGACCCTGAAGTAAAGAAATCCCCCCAACAGTTAAATATTGCATGTATTGTTGTCTTGACCTTTTTCCCTTTCTTCAGTATACGGATATAATTTTCTGTTACATGTTCCATTTATTCTACAGTATAAATAGATAGAGACAGGTATAATGGTTTCTGACTCCTTGTTTAAACAGATTTCTCTTCATCTTGTAATGTCCAGCCGCTATCCAGTAACTACTGCTACATTAAGCTTACACAAAACCCTTTGGTTTCTTTATAGGGAGACATTGTAAGGCCTTGCCTGAGCTGCCTCCTCTGTATTTTATTCCTGCAGAATGGTGCTAGTAATAGCTGAGGAACAGCAGGGGAAAGGTTAGCTGTCCATTGAAATTGTCTTAACGACTCCATTATCAAGGGGTGTCAAGCTCTACCATGACTCTGCTGCCTGCTTTGTGCCCATGCCCCAGAACAATTCCAGTTCGAAAGAGCCAGGCTCTCTAATAGCTCTGATTAGACACTCAATGAAAAGGGGAAAGCATCAGGCCATTGGGCCCCGTGTAGCTCAGTTGGTAGAGCATGGCGCTTGCAACGCCAGGATTGTGGGTTTGTTTCCCACGGGGGGCCAGTTTGAAAAACATATATACAGTTGAAGTTGGAAGTTTACATACACCTTAGCCAAATACATTTAAACTCAGTTTTTCACAATTCCTGACATTTAATCCTAGTAAAATGTTATTATTATTATTATTAAAATGTCCCTGTTTTAGGTCAGTTAGGATCCCCACTTTATTTTAAGAATGTGAAATGTGAGAATAATAATAGAGATAATTATTTATTTCAGCTTTTATTTCTTTCATCACATTCCCAGTGGGTCAAAAGTTTACATACACTCAATTAGTATTTGTTAGCATTGCCTTTAAATTGTTTAACTTGGGTCAAACATTTCGGGTAGCCTTCCACAGGCTTCCCACAATAAGTTGGGTGAATTTTGGCCCATTCCTCCTGACAGAGCTGGTGTAACTGAGTCAGGTTTGTAGGCCTCCTTGCTCGCACACCCCTTTTCAGTTCTGCCCACAAATGTATTATAGAATTGAGGTCAGGGCTTTGTGATGGCCACTCCAATACCTTGACTTTGTTGTCCTTAAGCCATTTTCCCACAACATTGGAAGTATGCTTGGGGTCAATGTCCATTTGGAAGACCCATTTGCGACCAAGCTTTAACTTCCTGACTGATGTCTTTAGATGTTGCTTCAATATATACACATAATATTCCTTCCTCATGATGCCATCTATTTTGTGAAGTGCACCAGTCCCTCCTGCAGCAAAGCACCCCCACAGCATGATGCTTCCACCCCTGTGCTTCACGGTTGGGATGGTGTTATTTGGCTTGCAAGTCATCCACTTTTTCCTCCAAACATAACGATGGTCAGTTCTATTTTTGTTTCATCAGACCAGAGGACATTTCACCAAAAAGTACGATCTTTGTCCCCATGTGCAGTTGCAAACCGTAGTCTGGTTTATTTATTGTGATTTTGGAGCAGTGGCTTCTTCCTTGCTGAGTGGCCTTTCAGGTTATGTCGATATAGGACTAGTTTTACTGTGGATATAGATACTTTTGTACCTGTTTCCTCCAGCATCTTCACAAGATCCTTTGCTGTTGTTCTGGGATTGATTTGCACTTTTCGCACCAAAGTACGTTCATCTCTAGGAGACAGAATGTGTCTCCTTCCTGAGCGGTATGACGGCTGCGTGGTCCCATGATGTTTATCTATCTATATCTATTTTTATTTTTTTCCCCATGATGTCAAGCAAAGAGGCACTGAGTTTGAAGGTAGGCCTCGAAATTCATCCACAGGTACACCTCCAATTGACTCAAATGATGTCAATTAGCCTATCAGAAGCTTCTAAAGCCATGACATCATTTTCTGGAATTTTCCAAGCTGTTTAAAGGCACAGTCAACTTAGTGTATGTAAACTTCTGACCCACTGGAATTGTGATACAGTGAATTATAAGTGAAATAATCTGTCTGTAAACAATTGTTGGAAAAATGACTTGTGTCATGCACAAAGTAGATGTCCTAACCGACTTGCCAAAACTATAGTTTGTCAACAAGAAATTTGTGGAGTGGTTGAAAAACTAGTTTTAATGACTCCAACCTAAGTGTATGTAAACTTCCGACTTCAACTGTATGTTTAATCCAGTTTTAAATAATGTATAGAATGTATTATACAAGAGACAAAATTCACAAATTCTACAGCACAACGGCAGAGTCATGTCTTAAGTGTAAAACTGACAATGACTCAATAATTCATGCCTTCTGGGAGTGCTATGAAGTCCAAAAGTTATGGGCAGAGTTAGAAAGCTGGCTGTCAGAAGTTTTACAATGTGAATGTACTTTTAACCCGTCTATCTGCATATTTCAAGACATGTTATATGGGGTTATATCCGACTTCAACTGTATATATAACAAAAAAACAAAAAATGTATGCACTCACTAACTGTAAGTCGCTCTGGATAAGAGCGTCTGCTAAATGACTAAAATGTAAATGTTAATGTCTTATTCTCAATGACAAGGACATAATGATTGAATGGAGCATATACTGAATGGGTGCTTCAACATCTTGTCACGCCCTGGCTCTGGGACTCTGTTATGTTGAGCCAGGGTGTGTAGTTTCTATGTGTTTGTGTTCTGTGTTTAAGTTCTAGTTCATGTGTAGCTATGTTGGCCGGGGTGGTTCTCAATCAGAGGCAACGTGAATCAGCTGTTGCTTGTTGTCTCTGATTGGGAACCATACTTAGGCAGCCGTTTGGCAGTAGTGTATTGTGGGATCTTGTTCCGTGTATGGTTTGTGTCTGTAAACCAAGGACTTCACGTATCGTTTTGTTCGTGTGGTGAATAATAATTAAAGTATGTTCACTCATCACGCTGCGCATTGGTCCACTTCCTCCAACGATCGTGACACATCTGCATTGCTTGCTGTTTGGGGTTTTAGGCTGGGTTTCTGTATAGCACTTTGTGACATCTGCTGGTGTGAAAAGGGCTTTATAAATACATTTGATTGATCCTACTGATTTTGTTAATTTAAGATGAAATGAACATAGGAGAATACCAACAGGCCTCACTAAAGTGTTAGTCTTGATAGTCCAAACAATGACAATTGAGGAGGCTTAACATCTTAATCGTGAGATGGCACCATGTGATGTAGTGTTTTAAATTACAACCACTAAACCCAAGTGTTATGCTGATGAAATCCAGAGTGTTGGCCCAGGTACAGTATGTCGCTACCACAGTCCCACACTCACAGTCTGATTCCCACACTCACATTGTCAATGCTTTCATCACCATCTGCCAAAAACAGAACAGAGTGCTAGTTTATTTATTGTGGTAGTGCTTGTCCTTGCTCACTGTTTTAACTCATATACAGTAAAGCTGCTCTTTCACTGCAGTTGAGTTGAGGAGAATTCCTTGTTTCAATGCCCATATAGGACTTGGTCATGGACAAAAAGTATAGATCTGGAGATCACAGGATCCTTGCCAGGAGAGATAGTGCATGTGATGATTTTTCATGCAGAAAGCTGCTGGTCCCTCTGAAGAATTCTGGTCAATATGTTAAGTTAAGCCGGAGCTACTTGGAGCTGGGCTCCTGCACCTTGGGTCAAAAGGAGAGCCAGGTGGAGCTGAGCTCCAGCACCTTGGATCAAAAAGAAAAGCCAGGTGGAACTGAGCACCAGCATGGGTCCAAAGAGATAAGCACGATAAAAGGTACAATAAAGGTATGATAAACCAAGATTAGGGTTAGGGTAATGCAAAACTTGGGTCAGGCATAACCCTAACCCTAGCCTTATGTTGAACCCTGGCTCAACCCTATCCTAACCTTATCCTCCCAAAATAGGTCTCCCCCACCTCTGAATTCCAAATTTAACCCCTGATTATCACACTTATCAGAGCAAAAGACAGACTCTTGTGGTTTATGTAATGAAAACAATAGATCAATAGAGCATAGATCAAATTTGAATGAACTCAGTCAATCATTTGATAAAGTGAAATCTGATGGCTAACACTCGGGTGATATTTTGTCCTAGGCAAAGTGCAGAGGAACAAGAGTTATGTTCAACAGATGGGGGAGACAATTTGGATAGAGGGAGGCATTCTTTACAGTGGAGGTGGAGCCATGAGCCAGACTGAAATGCTTGAAACAGCTGACATAGTGGAAGGAGGTTAGCACGTGAAGCCTAATTATAGCAGGTCAGGAATTGTCTTTAAATTGTCTCTCCTAGCTTTTGTTTGTTTAACAGTACTCGTTTTGCAGTTTAAAACAAATGGGTTTTGCCCTCTGTGGGGTACATTGGGGAACAACCACATCTGGATTTTTCTTTTTAAATTAATAAAGAAAAATGTATGCACTCAATACTGTAGCTAAGTTGCTCTGGATAAGAGCGTCTGCTAAATGACTCAAATGCAAATGTAAATGTTAGAAACCAATGTTTAAGTGTCTGGTCAAATCCCAAACAGATAAAAATCTTTGCATTGTTTTACCAAATTTTAGCAAAATGCTCATTTCTTGTTTCAGTGCAGCAGGAGGGAGCTGTCTGTAAATCAATATTTGTATGGCAAATTTCTAAGTGAAATTCATCAGAAATAACGTTTTTAACATAATCAACTTGAATGTATTCCTTTTTACTTCATGAAAAACCCAATGATATTTCTTAACCTTAACCTTACCCCCTGTATATAACCTCGTTATTGTTATTTTATTGTGTTACTTTTTTTAAACTTTAGTTTATTTAGTAAATATTTTCTTAACTCTACTTTCTTAAAACTGCATTGTTGATTAAGGGCTTGTAAGTAAGCATTTCACAGTGTTGTATTCGGCGCATGTGACAAATAAAATTTGATTTGAGTTGAGCTGAAAGGAGTAGAAATAAAAGAGAAGGGAACACATCTAATGAAAAGAAAAGAATGGACCTTGAAACAGAGACCTCTATTGGTGGTCTTAAAATGAAATGCAAATTGGGTTTGTACTCCATGAAAGGGTCAATATCCTGCCAACTTTTCATCAGTAGGAGGAAGAAAGAAACTTTCCTTCTTGGCTACAAATAAACAAAATATGCATAAATGAAACATTATCTTTAAACCTGGTTGTCCAAGTATTCAATTTGATATGGTGCTTTCTATTTTCAGCTAATCATGTTTATGTGAATGAAAATATACATAATTTTGGAAGGGTTGTTGTTAGCAGAATCCACCCTTGGGGCAATATTTATTGGGGAGAGGGGATGCATCTACAATGATAAGAGACATCCACTGCTTTGAAATGTGTTCATATAGTGCCAAGGCCTCAATGTTCTACAGCTTCAATAAAAGTAGTTGCTAAATGCTCACACACATTTTGTATAGATTACATTAATATCTCGGGTTATATCTCAGTCTTCTTCTTTTTAGGGGGAAAAAAAACTTGTCATGGTACTGAATAGTGGAAATTTGATTTAAAGCATATTACATGTCTATTTGAGACAACCCTGTCTCATTAGCCCTGTTTGTACCTGGTTCTCTAACTTGCGTCCTTTGTTCTGATCTTGTCCACATTCTGATTGTGCCCACAACATGGACTGATTACATCAATATGTGTCTTACAATACAATTAATGTATTTCTTTGAAAGAATAGCTGTGAAATAATTTGCATCAAGGAAGGGACCAGGAAATCTGGTCACAATGCACAGTGGACGGATAACAGACACATTTTAATACCATGTGTAGACACATTTCTGGAAATGTGGGCAAAATCAGAATGTAGACAAGATAAGGACAAAGGACCCATGTTAGCACCAGGTATAAACGGGGCTTTAGTAACTGACGCTTGTAACATCCCAGCTAACAACAAACGTTCCCTTAAACTAACTAATAGGAATGTTCCAGTGATGTGCAAGGACTGTTTTCAAGAGACCATTCCTTTAATGCCAAACAGAACATACCCAGAACATGGTTACCATGTTCACAGAATATTTAATATTAATGTTCTACACATGTTTCATTGGAACGTTGCAAGAATATTCCAGTTTTCAGTCTTCTGAGGGTTAGGAGAATATTCCATCAACGTCACACCAAACATACACAGAACATGGTTGCCATGTTCTCAGAATATAAGATATTAAGGTTCTAGACATGTTTCATGGGAATATTGAAAGAACATTAATGTGTCCAATGATGTTTAAAACAAAGGATGTTCTGTCATGGTCCCCTGGAGGTTTTTGTCTAGTTCCCAGCTCGTTCCGGTGACGTCCCTAAAGGCGTTTTGCAGTGGAGAGGGTCAAAAGCTTCAAGTTCCACAGCGTGCACATCACTGAGGACCTGAATTGGTCCCTCCACACCGGCAGTGTGGTGCAGAAGGCGCAACATTGTTCATTCCGATATTTATTTATATATTTTTTACTTTTTGGTTATTGTATTGCTAGATATTACTGCACGGTTGGAGCTAGAAACATCTGCAAATCTGTGTACGCGACCAATCAAATTTGATTTGATTTGGTTCACCAATCAGGGCCTTGATGGGCTCGGCAACAGTAATAAGTGGTGATGTGTAATGAAACATGTTTTTTGGGGATAACCTCTGGTTGGGACCATCAGGAGACGTCCTAAAAACATATTTAGGAAAGTCACCGGAACTAGACAAAAACCTCCAAGGTACCATGACAGAACGTCCTATATTTTAAACGTCCTTGGACACAGGAATGTTCTTGCAACATTCCAATGACACCTGTCTAGAACATTACTAGCTTATATTTTGAGAACATGGCAGCCATGTTCTGTGTATATTTGGTGTGACGTTGATGGAATATTCTCCTAACCCTCAGAAAATTGGACACATGAATGTTCTTGCAACATTCCCATGAAATGTGTCTAGAACATTAATATCTCATATTCTGAGAATATGGCAACCATTGTCTGTGTATGTTTGGTGTGATGTTAATGAAATATTCTCCTAACCCTCAGAAAATTGGACACATGAAAGTTATTGCAAAGTCCCATGAAATGGGTCTAGAAAATTAATATTGAGGTTTTTGCTAACATACATAACTAACGGAGAACTGGACACTCAAACATCAGGGGAACATTACAAAAATGTTCACTCTCCCTAGAATTGTTAGCTGGGATAATCACGATGGACAACTCAATTTAGCGATAATAAGATCAACCTAATAGTTTCAATAACCTGTAACACAGCAGCTGGTGCCAAAGGCCAATTGAACTGGGAGCGCTTGATCTGCTGATTGAGTTCCTTTAATTGATTGAAACAATCAGTGCAACTAATTAACATGTTTCAGGTTGACTTATGTTTGATTAACTTTCCACATGTCACTGTGAAGCCAACTTAGGAAACGGTCTTCTTCTTCTTCTTCTTCTTCTTCTTCTTCTTCTTCTTCTTCTTCTTCTTCTTCTACCTTCTGTGGGGTTAATCGGCGGTTGGCATCCAATGTTATGGTGCATTACGGCCACGTACTGTACTGGGGTGTGGGACAGAGAAACGAAATCCTACCTGCCAGCCTCGTTTCTCTTAAAAAAGATAAACTATTTGAGACTGTATCTAATGACGTTCTACTCAATATACTCTTTAAACTAATTTCCTGTATCCCGTTCTCCCTCATACTAGATCTCAGCCTCTCTCTTTCCCTCTCATACTGCCCACACTGTATCAATACATGCTCCACGTCTCTGTTTCCGGGCAATAATCACACTTTCCTGTTGGATGCTTTCCTATCACATTTAAAGTCTTATTCAACCGGCTGTGTCCCAGCCTTAATCTTGGAAAAATAGCCTCCTCTCTTCTGTCCCTTCCTGCTGTCCTCCCTTCCCCGACTTTTCTCTGTACTTGAAACAAATGCCTGCCCTTAGTGTCTCTATTCTACTGCTCCTGCCATCTCTGCACGATCACAGTCCATATCAGGCTTTTTGACTTTGCCTTGCTCATTGAAACTACAAAATCCCCACATGGGCTGGGAGCCAAGTAAATCTTATCTGTATATCCATCTGTCTAATCCAGCCATGGGTTTGTAGTACATCATAAAGCAGGTCTTGTCTGCTACGTGAGCTGCAGACTCATCAACACTGCACATGAATCAGAGCAAATAACAACTCTGTCTGGCTTGACTTCCTCCACCCACTGCAAGGCCAACAGTATGGCCATCAGCTCAGCCGTATATACAGACAGATGATCTGTAATACGTTTCCTGACTTCCACCCCACATTCCTGCACCACAAATGCTGACCCAGTACATCCTGTCCTTGGATCTTTTGAACCATCTGTGTAAATGGCCACAAAATCCTGATACACAGTACCCAGACTAATAAACAAATCAGATGGATCAACACTCTCCCTATATTTCCATAGTCTCTCCAACACTTCTAGATCAACTACTGGAGGCGGGAGTAGCCAAGGTGGGTTTACAGGAATAGCTACTGTTGGACTAAACTCACTTCCATACAGTCCCATCTCCCTCTCCTGGGTATTACTCACCCACCCAAAGTTTGTGTTCTGTCCTTGCTCATGTTCCCAGCATGTCCCTGTAGGTTGACCAAATCCTTAATTGCCAGCTGCTGTCTCCTAATCTGCAATGACAAATCCCCCATCTCCACCTGTAGTGCAGACGCTGGGGAGGTCAGAAACGCCCCACTACATATTCTGAGTCCTTACCCCTGCATGACATCTAGCCTTTCCAATGAGGTCCAGGCTGCCTAACCAAATGCTATACTGCCATAGTCTATTACAAAATTGGCTCAATGCAACATACATGGTCCTCAATGAGTAACGCCCAGCCCCCAGTCCTTCCCTGTCAGAGAGCCCAGGCCAGCCTAGTGTCAAAGTATACCCCAAGGAACCTGAAGGCCTGTACCCTCTCCAAGTTTCTCCCATATAACCTCAAGCGTACCTCATCTCCCACCTTCCTCCTGGTAAAGAACACTGTCTGAGTTTTCTCTACAGAGAACCTGAATCCCCACATTAATGCCCACCGCTCTACCTCATCAATTGCTTCCTGTACCTTCCTGACTATGTATGGCACATTTCTTCCCCTCTTCCATAAGTCTCCATCATCTGTAAATAACGACCTCTCAATATCCGTCCGTACCGGAGAGTAAACATCATTGATCATGATTGAGAACAACAGAGGACTAATCACGCTCCCCTGCGGTGTACCGTTATCCACCAGGTATCTACCTGATAGAGACTTCCCCACCCTCACCTGGATAGACCTTCCAAACAGGAAATCTTCCAAGCAGAGCACTGGTCCATAGTTCCCCTCCCCTTCCTGAACAAACTCTGATGTGGCGATACTAGCGCCCTGCTCTCCAGGAAGTAAGTTAGCCTCTCCATAATCATACACTACATTACCAAAGGTATGTGGACACCTGCTCATCGACCATCTCATTCCAAATTCATGGGCATTAATTAATATGGAGTTGGTCCCCATTTGCTGCTATAACAGCCTCCACTCCACTCCAAGGCTTTCCACTAGATGTTGGAACATTACTGTGGGGACTTGCTTCCATTCAGTCACAAGAGCTTTAGTGAGGTTGGGCACTGATGTTGGGCGATTAGGCCTGGCTCGCAGTCAGCGTTCCAATTCATCCCAAAGGTGTTCGATGGGGTTGAGGTCAGGGCTCTGTGCAGGCCAGTCAAGTTATTCCACGCCGATCTCGACAAGCCATTTATGTATGGACCTCGCTTTGTGCAAGGGGGCATTGTCATGTTGAAACAGGAAAGGGCCTTCCCCAAACTGTTGCCACAAAGCTGGAAGCACAGAATCATCTAGAATGTCATTGTATGCTGTAGCGTTAAGTTTTCCCTTCACTGGAACTAAGGGGCCTAGCCCGAACCATGAAAAACAGCTCCAGACCATTATTCCTCATCCACCAAACTTTACAGTTGGCACTATGCCTTGGGGCAGGTAGTGTTCTCCTGGCATCCGCCAAACCCAGATTCGTCCGTCAGACTGCCAGATGGGGAAGCGTGATTCATCACTCCAGAGAACGCGTTTCCACTGCTCCAGAGTCCAATGGCGGCGAGCTTTACACCACTCCATCCGAAGCTTGGCATTGCGCATGGTGATCTTAGGCTTGTGTGCGGCTGCTCGGCCATGGAAACCCATTTCATGAAGCTCCAGACGAACAGTTCTTGTGATGACATTGCTTCCAGAGGCAGTTTGGTAGTGAGTGTTGCAACCAAGGACAGATCATTTATATGCTCTACACGCTTCAGCACTCGGCGGTCCCATTCCGTGAGCTTGTGTGGCCTACCACTTCGCGACTGAGCCGTTGTTGCTCCTAGACGTTTCCACTTCACAATAACAGCACTTACAGTTGACCGGGGCAGTTTTTTAGCAAATTTTAGCAACTGACTTGTTGGAAAGGTGCCACGTTAAATGTCACTGAGCTCTTCAGTAAGGCCATTCTACTGCCAATGTTTGTCTATGGCGATTGCATGGCTGTGTGCACCAGTCAGCAACCACTAATAGCTGAATCCACTAATTTGAAGGGGTGTCCACATACTTTTGTATATATAGTGTACATTCCATAATCTTACATACATGTGATGTTAAAGCTATTTGCCGATAGCTTGTTGGCCTTGTTGGGTCCTTTCCTGGCTTCCGGATTGGTACCACTACTGCCTCCTTCCACACTCTGTTGTACAACACCAATACCTTATCCAGTGCATCATCACTAAGATGGGCCAACAAAACATAGCACACCCCATCTTTCGCAGGTGAAGTTAACCCAGCCTTACCTATTGCCCTTTATATCTCTGACATGGTAAATGGTGCACTCAATGCAAAATGTACATCCTCCCTCCTATCCATCACTCCAGGGTGCTCCTCTCTCGTTCTCTCTCTCCCCCTCTGCCCCTCCTCTGACAAATTTGCTGAGCTATGCACTTGGACAAACACTTTGGCCATCCTCTCTGCCTTCTCTGTCAGAGCGGGCGTAGGTGTGGTGTAGGAATCAGATACAGGACACAGATGCTAGTCCAAAAATACTTTAGTAAAGTCCACAGAATGAACGGCTACAAACAAAGCCGGAGGCACGAGAAAAATAACGCACACAGCGTATAAATGCAAAACACGCACAACAAGTGCGGACTCTCTATCTAAAACAGAATAGAGCACAAACTGACTGGAAGCACCTGCTGACAAGGAACAACTACACACAACCACAAGACAGAAACAACGAGAACTTAAAGGACACATAATCAAGACAAAATGAGAAACAGGTGTACCAAAACAGACCAAACCAAACAAACACAGAAACAACGAACGGTGGCAGCTAATACTCCGGGGACGACGACCGCCGAAGCCTGCCCGAACAAGGAGAAGGAGCAGCCTCGGCAGAAACCGTGACAGTACCCCCCCCTTGACGCGCGGCTCCAGCCGTGCGCCGACCCCGGCCTCGGGGACGACCAGGAGGACGCGAAGCAGGGCGCGTGGGATGACCACGATGGAACTCAGTCAGAAGGGACAGGTCTAAGATATCTCTCCTCGGCACCCAGCACCGCTCCTCCGGACCGTACCCCTCCCACTCCACGAGATATTGGAGACCCCCCATCCGACGTCTCGAATCCAGGATGGACCGAACTGTGTATGCCGGAGCCCCCTCGATGTCCAGCGGGGGCGGAGGAGTCTCTGCTATCTCACAGTCCTGGAGTGGACCAGCTACCACCGGCCTGAGGAGAGACACATGGAACGAGGGGTTAATATTCTTATAATCAATAGGTAGTTGTAATCTGTAACACACCTCGTTCAACCTCCTCAGGACTTTAAAAGGCCCCACAAACCGCCGACCCAGCTTCCGGCAGGGCAGGCGGAGGGGCAGGTTTCTGGTCGAGAGCCAGACTCGATCTCCCGGTGCGTACACCGGTCCCTCACTGCGGTGGAGATCGGCGCTCGCCTTGTGTCGACGGATGGCCCGCTGCAGATGTACGTGAGCAGCGTTCCACGTCTCCTCCGAGCGCCGCACCCACTCATCCACCGCAGGGGCCTCGATCTGGCTCTGATGCCAAGGTGCCAGAGCCGGTTGGTACCCTAATACACATTGGAAAGGAGTTAGTCTGGTGGAGGAGTGGCGAAGGGAGTTCTGGGCCATCTCGGCCCAGGGAACATACCTCGCCCACTCCTCCGGCCGGCCCTGGCAATAAGACCTCAGAAACCTACCCACATCCTGGTTTACCCGTTCAACCTGCCCATTGCTCTCCGGGTGGTACCCCGAGGTAAGGCTCACCGAGACCCCCAAGCGCTCCATGAACGCTCTCCAGACTCGAGAGGTAAACTGGGGGCCTCGATCAGACACTATATATTCTCGGGTACCCCGTAATGCCGGAAGACGTGAGTGAATAGTGCCTCAGCGGTCTGTAGGGCAGTGGGGAGACCCGGCATGGGAAGGAGACGACAGGCCTTCGAGAACCGATCCACAACGACCAGGATGGTGGTATTTCCCTGGGAGGGGGGAAGGTCAGTAACAAAATCCACCGAGAGGTGAGACCAGGGTCGTTGTGGAACGGGCAGGGGTTGTAGCTTACCCCGGGGCAGGTGTCTGGGTGCCTTACACTGGGCACACACCGAGCAGGAGGAAACATAAACCCTCACATCCCTGGCTAACGTTGGCCACCAGTATTTAGTGCTAAGGCAGTGCACCGTCCGGCCAATACCTGGATGTCCAGAGGAGGGTGACGTGTGAGCCCAATATATGTCGATCCCGAACCTCGAGCGGAACGTACGTCCGACCCACAGGACACTGTGGAGGGCTAGGATCGGTACGCAACGCCCGCTCGATTTCGGAATCGACCTCCCACACCACCGGTGCCACCAGGCATGACGGCGGTAGTATGGGCGTGGGCTCAACGGACCTCTCCTCCGTGTCATATCGCCGGGACAGGGCATCTGCCTTACCGTTCTGGGACCCAGGGATGTACGTGATCTTAAAAAACGAACCGGGCCAGAAACATGTTCCACCTAGCCTGGCGAGGGTTCAGTCTCCCAGCTGCCCGGATGTACTCCAGGTTTCGGTGGTCAGTCAAAATGAGGAAAGGGTGTTGAGCCCCCTCAAGCCAATGCCTCCACACCTTTAGGGCCTGGACCACGGCTAGCAGCTCCCTGTCCCCCACGTCATAATTTCGCTCCGCCGGACTGAGCTTTTTAGAATAAAAAGCACAGGGACGGAGTTTCGGTGGTGTGCCAGACCGTTGCGAGAGCACGGCCCCTATACCGGCTTCAGACGCGTCTACCTCGACCTGGAATGGTAGCGCGGGATCCGGATGCGCCAGCACCGGCGCCGAGGTAAACAGGTCCTTCAGTCTCCCAAAAGCCTTATCAGCCTCAGCAGACCACTGCAAGCGCACCGGACCTCCCTTTAGAAGAGACGTTATGGGAGCTGCCACCTGTCCAAAACCCCGGATAAACCTCCTGTAGTAATTCGCAAAGCCCAAGAACCGCTGCACCTCTTTAACAGTGGTTGGAGTTTGCCAATTACGCACGGCCGACACACGGTCAACCTCCATCTTCACCCCTGACGCAGACAACTGATAACCCAAAAAGGAGACAGACTCCTGGAAAAACAGACATTTCTCTGCCTTGACATATAGGTCATGCTCCAACAATCTCCTCAACACTCGGCGCACCAGGGATACATGCTCGGCTCGGGTAGAAGAATACACCAGAATGTCGTCAATGTACACGACCACTCCTTGCCCCTGCATATCCCGGAAGATCTCATCTACGAAGGATTGGAAGACTGAAGGAGCATTCATTAACCCGTATGGCATGACGAGATACTCGTAATGACCCGAGGTGGTACTAAATGCTGTCTTCCATTCGTCTCCCTCCCTAATACGCACCAAGTTGTATGCGCTCCTGAGGTCCAATTTTGTGAAGAACCGCGCCCCGTGTAAAGACTCCGTCATAGTCGCAATCAGAGGGAGTGGATAACTGTATTTCACAGTAATCTGATTGAGACTGCGGTAATCAATACACGGGCGCAAACCTCCATCCTTTTTCTTCACAAAAAAGAAACTCGAGGACGCAGGGGAAGTGGAGGGCCGTATGTATCCCTGTCTCAGAGACTCTGCTATGTAAGTCTCCATAGCTCTCTTCTCCTCTTGAGACAAAGGATACACATGGCTCCGCGGAAGCGCAGCTCCTACCTGGAGGTCTATCGCACAATCCCCCTGTCTATGTGGTGGCAATTGCGTCGCCTTCGCCTTATTAAACACAAGTGCTAAATCCTCATACTCGGGGGGAATGTGCAATGCGGGCACTTGGTTTGGACTCTCCACCGAGGTCGCCCCTACGGAAACGCGCAGACATCGCCCTACACACTGGGCAGACCACTCCTTAAGAGCCCTCTGTTGCCACGAAATAGAGGGATTATGGGTAATCAACCAGGGAAGCCCCAGCACCACCGGATACGCAGGAGAGTCAATAAGATATAGCTGAATAGTCTCCTCATGACCCTCCTGCGTCCCCATCCTAAGTGGAGCTGTGACCTCCCTAATCAACCCCGATCCCAACGGACGGCTATCTAGAGCATGTACAGGGAAAGGATTGTTGACAGGAAGGAGGGGAATCCCTAACTCTACACAAAATCTCCGATCTATAAAATTCCCGGCTGCGCCTGAATCTACTAGCGCCTTATGCTGGGAACGAGGTGCAACCTGTGGGAAACAAACAGGTATGGTTAGGTGCACAACAGAGAGCTCTGGGTAAGTGGGGCGCCTACTCACCTGGAAGGACTCCCCAGTGCGTGGCCTGCCGTCTCGTCCCCTAGGAGACCCCCCCCAGCACCTAGCCGCAGTGTGTCCTTCACGGCCACAGTTGGTACAGGGGGTGGTCCCTTTCGGGCTCCTTCTCCTCTCCTCTCTAGCGCCAGCACCCCCGAGCTCCATAGGACTAGGCTCGGAGGTGCTGGAGGGTGGAATGGACGATCCCCACTCAGGACGTCCGCGGGTAGCCAGCAGGGTGTCTAGGCGAATGGCCATGTCCACCAACTGGTCAAACGTAAGGGTGGTGTCCCTGCAGGCCAACTCACGACGGACGTCCTCCCGTAGGCTGCAGCGGAAGTGGTCTATGAGGGCCCGCTCAGGTGGATGGTCGAATACAGCCCTGAAGCGATGGGAGAACTCCGCATAGGTGATCGTCGCGGGGTCTATTCTCCTCCATTCGGCGTTGGCCCACTCCAACGCCTTGCCGGTGAGACAGGAGACGAGGGCGGAAACGCTCTCGTGTTCCGAGGGCACCGGGTGTACGGTGGCGAGGTAGAGTTCAACTTGTAGGAGGAAACCTTGACACCCGGCAGCGGTACCATCATACGCCCTCGGGAGCGAGAGCCGAATCCCACTGGGTTCCGGAGCATGGACAAAGGGACTGACCGGTGCTGGTGGTAATGTGGGAGGAGGCGTGGGTGCCCAACTGGTCTCCAGGCGATGCAGGGTATTCATTACTCCCTGCAGAGCGTTGGTGATTTGGGCTATCCGCTCGTCCTGTCCGTGGACGCGCTCCTCCCAAGACTCGGTCGCTGCTGCTGCTCCTGCTGATTCCAATGGTGGTGTGTAGTTCTGTCAGAGCGGGCGTAGGTGTGGTGTAGGAATCAGATACAGGACACAGATGCTAGTCCAAAAATACTTTAGTAAAGTCCACAGAATGAACGGCTACAAACAAAGCCGGAGGCACGAGAAAAATAACGCACACAGCGTATAAATGCAAAACACGCACAACAAGTGCGGACTCTCTATCTAAAACAGAATAGAGCACAAACTGACTGGAAGCACCTGCTGACAAGGAACAACTACACACAACCACAAGACAGAAACAACGAGAACTTAAAGGACACATAATCAAGACAAAATGAGAAACAGGTGTACCAAAACAGACCAAACCAAACAAACACAGAAACAACGAACGGTGGCAGCTAGTACTCCGGGGACGACGACCGCCGAAGCCTGCCCGAACAAGGAGAAGGAGCAGCCTCGGCAGAAACCGTGACATTCTCCTCATATGTTACTGCCATATCCTCCCCACTCGTCAACACTGGATAATCCCATTCCCTTCTGACCCATCCCACAGGTGTTGCCCTTCCAATGGTGTCACAGAACCGACGCCAACATGAACTCTTTGCCTGACGGATAGTTCTCCTCACCAGGGCCTGGGCCTGCTTATACTGAATCAGATGTTTGAAGTTATGTGTCCGTTTCAGTACTCTAAATGCCCTGTTCCTACTCCTCACCATTTCCCCACATTCCTCCGTCCACCACGGGACTGCTTTCCTCCTCCTCCCTGAACTCTTAGGTATAGCCTCAGTAGCTGCCCCCACTAACGCTGTTCTCACCCAGTTATTCATACTATCCACATCCCCTCTCATATCCACCCGAGCCATCACCTGCTCACTCAGCTCCTGAAATTGATCCCATTTTGCCCTTCCAAACACCCACCTGCCTACTCCATCTACTGACACCTCATCCTCCCTCCAGCCTACTGTGCATACTATGGGGTAATGATCACTCCCTACTGTCGACTCTTCCCATACCTCCCACTCACATATTCCTGCCATCGCACTAGATACCAGAGTGAGGTCCCCTACATCTCTGTCCCTACGAACCACTACATCAAATCAAATCAAATTTTATTTGCCACATGCGCCAAATACAACAGGTGTAGACATTACAGTGAAATGCTTACTTACAAGCCCCTATCCAACAATGCCGTTTTTAAGAGAGAAAAAAAGTGTTCAGTAAAAAATAGATAAGTAAAAAATAAAATAAATAATTAAAGAGCAGCAGTAAAATAAAATAATAGTAAGGAGGCTATATACAGGGGGTACCGGTACAGAGTCAATGTGCGGGGGCACCGGTTAGTCGAGGTAATTGAGGTAATATGTACATGTGGGTAGAGTTAAAGTGAATATGCATAAATAATAAATGCAAATAGTCTGGGGAGCCATGATTAGCTGTTCATGGCTTGGGGGTAGAAGCTGTTAAGAAGCCTATATGATAAACTCCAAAGTCGGTTTGAGCAATGTTTCCTGCACACAAATAAATTCAGACTTAGCTAGCATATCCACAATGAACTGTTTGAACTCCTGCCCATTAGCCAACAGGCTTCGAGCATTCCATTGTAGTATTACCACCATAACTAAGATCCAGTAATACATGACTCCAGCCTCGGCTGATTGAGGTAATCTCAAACCTCTTCCCATGTCAACCCTGTCATACTGAGATGTCTCCCAGTCGCTTTTACTATTTGCTGAATCCTTGCTGTTCTAGACTCTACTTTATCAGTGCTATTGATAGCTCCTGCTATGAACGTCACCAGCTTTCTCTTATCTACGTATACCATATCGCTGCCCACCTGCCCCGTAATCCCCGGTCTAGATGCTCCTACACATCTCTCCCTTGAACCTGTATCTTCCTGGACCTGGACCACCCTCATTGCCTCAGCATATGACACCCTTCTCTCCACTCTCACTTGTTGCACCTCCGCTGCCTGCTTCATTGCATCACACCCACCATATGCCACATTATGAGCACCCCCACAGCTGCAGCACTTTGTTTGTACACCATCTCCACACTTCCAATACTCATGCTCCCCATCCACACCTGGCACAGCTCTTTTTCTCTTTACAGGCTGTTGCCACATGCCCAAACCTTTGCCAGTTATAACAACTTAAAGGCTTCGGTACATAAGCCCTCACATAATAACTCATACACTACCGGTCAAAAGTTTTAGAACCCCTACTCATTCAAAGGTTTTTCTTTATTTTTACTATTTTCTACATTGTAGAATAATAGTGAAGACATCAAAACTATGAAATAACACATATGGAATCATGTAGTAACCAAACAAGTGTTAAACAAATCAAAATATATTTTATATTTGAGATTCTTCAAATAGCCACCCTTTGCCTTGATGACAGCTTTGCACACTCTTGGCATTCTCTCAACCAGCTTCATGAGGTAGTCACCTGGAATGCATTTCTATTAACAGGTGTGCCTTCTTAAAAGTTAATTTGTGGAATTTCTTTCCTTCTTAATGCGTTTGAGCCAATCAGTTATGTTGTGACAAGGTAGGGGGGTATACCGAAGATAGACCTATTTGGTAAAAGACCAAGTCCATATTATGGCAAGAACAGCTCAAATAAGCAAAGAGAAACGACAGTCCATCATTACTTTAAGACATGAAGGTCAGTCAATCCGGAAAATATCAAGAACTTTGAAAGTTTCTTCAAGAGCAGTCGCAAAAACCATCAAGAGCTATGATGAAACTGGCTCTCATGAGGACCGCCACAGGAAAGGAAGACCCAGAGTTACATCTGCTGCAGAGG
The DNA here is from genome assembly GCF_964263955.1 of Coregonus lavaretus. Classification (NCBI taxonomy): domain Eukaryota; kingdom Metazoa; phylum Chordata; class Actinopteri; order Salmoniformes; family Salmonidae; genus Coregonus; species Coregonus lavaretus. The sequence continues at coordinate 21,645,181 of NC_140011.1, read as the reverse complement.
ATAAGTTCATTAGAGTTACCAGCCTCAGAAATTGCAGCCTAAATAAATGCTTCACAGAGTTCAAGTAACAGACACATCTCAACATCAACTGTTCAGAGAAGACTGTGTGAATCAGGCCTTCACGGTCAAATTGCTGCAAAGAAACCGCTACTAAAGGACACCAATAAAAAGAAGAGACTTGCTTGGGCCAAGAAACACGAGCAATGGACATTAGACCGGTGGACATTTGTCCTTTGGTCTGGAGTCCAAATTTGAGATTTTTGGTTCCAACCGCCGTGTCTTTTTGAGACGCGGTGTGGGTGAACGGATGATCTCCGCATGTGTATTTCCCACCATAAAGCAAGGAGGAGGAGGTGTGATGGTGTGGGGGTGCTTTGCTGGTGACACTATCTGTGATTGATGTAGAATTCAAGGCACACTTAACCAGCATGGCTACCACAGCATTCTGCAGTGATACGCCATCCCATCTGATTTGGGCTTAGTGGGACTATCATTTGTTTTTCAACAGGACAATGACCCAACACACCTCCAGGCTTTGTAAGGGCTATTTTACCAAGAAGGAGAGTGATGGAGTGCTGCATCAGATGACCTGGCCTCCACAATCCCCCGACCTCAACCAAATTGAGATGGTTTGGGATGAGTCGGACGGCAGAGTGAAGGAAAAGCAGCCAACAAGTGTTCAGCATATGTGGGAACTCCTTCAAGACTGTTGGAAAAGCATTCCAGGTAAGGCTGGTTGAGAGAATGCCAAGAGTGTGCAAAGCTGTCATCAAGGCAAAGGGTGGCTATTTGAAGAATCTCAAATATAAAATATATTTTGATTTGTTTAACACTTTTTTGGTTACTACATGATTCCATATGTGTTATTTCATAGTTTTGATGTGTTCACTATTATTCTACAATGTAGAAAATAGCAAAAATAAAGAAAAACCCTTGAATGAGTAGGTGTTCTAAAACTTTTGACCGGTAGTGTACATAGACAATGTCACGGTTTCGGCCGAGGCTGCTCCTCCTCCTGGTTCGGGCAGGCATCGGCGTTCGCTGTCCCCGGAGTACTAGCTGCCACCGCTCTATGTTTCTGTGTTCCATTGCTTTTGTCTGTCTGTCACACCTGTGTTTGTTTTAGAGTTGATTACGTGTCTTATAAGTTCCATGTTGTAATCTAGGGTATTTGTGTGTTGTTGTCCGTTGCCACGTTGTTATGATACGTGTTTATTTTTCCGTGTCATTTTTCCTTGTTGAAGTGTTTTACGCGTGTGCTTAATGTTCCTCGCCTCTTCGTGTTTCGAGGTCGGGGCTTGTACACTTGCTTTGGACACTATTAAAAGTCTTGTTGGACTAACCTCTGCTTCCTGCGCTTGACTCCTCCACCACATCCACGACGGCTTTTGACAGAACAACACACCATCATGGAGTCAGCAGGATCAGCGGCGTCTCCCGAATCCCTGCTGGACCGGATCAATTTCCAGGACGCCATGATCCAGCAACTCGGGACCGCTATGGACAAGGTGTCCAACACCCTGCGCCGTTTGGTGAACTCTGAGGACCCTTACAACATCGCATCACCAACGGCCAGTCCTCCTCTCTCAGTACCGGAACCCAGTGGCATTCGGCTCTCACTCCCGAGGGCATATGACGGTTCTGCAGCCGGGTGTCAGGGATTCCTCCTGCAGGTAGAACTGTACCTTGCCACTATACACCCGGCGCCCTCGGGATACGAGAGCGTCTCCGCCCTCATCTCCTGTCTCTCCGGCAAGGCGTTGGAATGGGCCAACGCCGAATGGAGGGGAATAGACGCCGCTACCATCACCTACGCGGAGTTCTCTCGCCGCTTCAGGGCTGTTTTCGATCATCCCCCTGAGGGGAAAGCGGCGGGAGAGCGTCTATTCCACCTCCGACAGGGGAAGAGGAGCGCACAGGAGTTCTCACTGGAGTTCCGGACACTAGCGGCGGATGCGGGGTGGAATGAGAGGGCCCTCATCGACCAGTACCGATGTAGTCTACGCGAGGACGTTCGTAGGGAGCTGGCCTGCAGGGACACCAACCTGTCGTTTGACCAGTTGGTGGACGTTTCCATCCGTCTGGATACCCTGCTGGCTACCCGCGGACGTCCCGAGTGGGGGTCGTCCAGTCCACCCTCCAGCGCCCCCGAGCCGATTCCCATGGAGCTAGGGGGTGCTGGCGCTAGAGAGAGGAGGAGAGGGAACCCGAGGGGGGCCATCCACTGCACCACCTGCGGTCGTGGAGGACACACTGCGGCCAGGTGCTGGGGAGGGTCTCCTAGGAGAGGTGACAACAGGCCACGCACTGGGGAGTCATTTCAGGTGAGTAGACGCCCCACTCACCCAGAGCTCTCTGTTGGTCACATGAGTATTCCTGTGAGGTTTCCACAGGTGGCACCTCATTCCCAGCATAAGGCGCTAGTAGATTCAGGCGCAGCTGGGAACTTTATTGATCGGGCATTTTGTAGTAGGTTAAGGATTCCCCTTCGGCCGGTAGACAATCCATTTCCTGTCCACGCACTAGACAGCCGGCCGTTGAGGTCGGGCCTGATCAGGGAGGTCACAGCACCACTGACTATGACGACGCAGGGGGGTCATGAGGAGAGCATTCAGTTTTATCTGATTGACTCTCCTGCGTATCCCGTGGTGTTGGGCCTTCCCTGGTTAAGCACCCATGATCCTACTATAGCGTGGCAACAGAGGGCTCTTATGGAGTGGTCTGCTCAGTGTATAGGGAGATGTCTAGGTGTTTCCGTAGGGGCGACCTCGGTAGAGAGTCCGAACCAAGTGCCCGCACTGCGCATTCCCCCCGAGTATGAGGATTTAGCACTCGTGTTTAGCAAATCGAGGGCAGCACGGCTACCTCCTCATAGACAGGGGGACTGTGCGATAAATCTCCAAACAGGAGCGGCTCTTCCTCGGAGTCATGTGTATCCCCTGTCTCAAGAGGAGACAGCGGCTATGGAGACATACATAGCCGAGTCCTTGGCACAGGGATACATACGGTCCTCTACTTCCCCAGTCTCCTCGAGTTTCTTCTTTGTGAAGAAGAAGGACGGGGGATTGCGCCCGTGTATTGATTATCGTAGTCTCAATCAGATCACAGTTAAATACAGCTACCCACTGCCACTGATTGCGACGATGACGGAATCATTACGCGGAGCGCGATTCTTCACAAAGTTGGATCTCAGGAGCGCGTACAATCTGGTGCGCATTAGGGAGGGGGATGAATGGAAGACAGCATTTAGCACCACCTCGGGTCATTACGAGTATCTCGTCATGCCATACGGGTTAATGAATGCTCCGTCAGTCTTCCAATCCTTTGTTGACGAGATTTTCCGGGACATGCATGGGCAGGGTGTAGTAGTTTACATCGACGACATCCTGGTGTACTCTTCTACACGAGCCGAGCATGTAGCCCAGGTGCGCCGAGTATTGAGAAGACTGTTGGAGCATGACTTGTATGTCAAGGCAGAGAAATGCCTGTTCTTCCAGGAGTCCGTCTCCTTTTTGGGTTATCGGTTGTCCTCGGCTGGTGTGGAGATAGAGGTAGACCGGGTATCGGCCGTGCGTAATTGGCAAACTCCAACCACTGTAAAAGAGGTGCAGCAGTTCTTGGGTTTTGCTAATTACTACCGGAGGTTTATTCGGGGTTTTGGACAGGTTGCAGCTCCCATTACGTCCCTGCTAAAGGGGGGTCCGGTTCGTTTGCGGTGGTCGGCTGAGGCGGACAGGGCATTTATCAAGCTTAAGAACCTGTTCACCTCGGCTCCGGTGCTGGCGCATCCGGATCCCTCTTTACCATTCCAGGTTGAGGTAGACGCGTCCGAGACCGGTATTGGGGCAGTCCTGTCACAGCGGTCCGGCGCGCCACCTAAACTCCGCCCCTGTGCTTTCTACTCGAAGAAGCTCAGCTCGGCGGAGTGCAACTATGATGTTGGGGACAGGGAGTTGTTAGCCGTAGTCCAAGCCCTAAAGGTGTGGAGGCATTGGCTTGAGGGGGCTCAACACCCTTTTCTCATTCTGACTGATCACCGTAACCTGGAGTACATCCGGGCAGCTAGGAGATTGAACCCTCGTCAGGCTAGGTGGAATATGTTCCTAACCCGGTTTGTTTTTAAGATCACATACATCCCAGGGTCCCAGAATGTTAAGGCAGACGCACTGTCCCGGCGGTATGACACGGAGGAGAGGTCCAACGAGCCTACTTCCATATTGCCGGAATCTTGTTTGGTGGCTCCGGTAGTATGGGAGGTCGATACGGAAATCGAGCGGGCACTGAGTACCGACCCTACTCCCCCCGCGTGTCCTGTGGGGCGGACGTACGTTCCGCTCGAGGTCCGCGATCGTCTTATTTATTGGGCTCATACATCACCCTCCTCTGGACATCCAGGTATTGGCCGGACCGTGCACTGTCTTAGCATGAAATACTGGTGGCCAACGTTAGCTAGGGATGTGAGGGTTTATGTCTCCTCCTGCTCGGTGTGTGCCCAGTGTAAGGCGCCTAGACATTTGCCCAGGGGTAAGCTACATCCCCTGCCCGTTCCACAACGACCATGGTCCCACCTATCGGTGGATTTCGTAACTGACCTACCCCCCTCCCAGGGGAATACCACCATATTGGTCGTTGTGGATCGGTTTTCTAAGGCCTGTCGTCTCCTTCCCATGCCGGGTCTCCCTACTGCCCTACAAACCGCTGAGGCTCTCTTTACCCATGTGTTCCGGCACTATGGGGTCCCCGAGGATATTGTGTCTGACCGAGGTCCCCAGTTCACTTCCAGAGTTTGGGGAGCGTTCATGGAACGGTTGGGGGTCTCGGTAAGCCTTACCTCGGGGTACCACCCAGAGAGTAATGGGCAGGTGGAACGAGTCAACCAGGATGTGGGTAGGTTTTTGAGGTCCTATTGCCGGGACCGGCCGGAGGAGTGGTCGAGGTTCATCCCCTGGGCAGAGATGGCCCAGAACTCTCACCGCCACTCCTCCACCAACTTAACACCTTTCCAGTGTGTTTTAGGTTATCAGCCGGTCCTGGCTCCGTGGCACGAGAGCCAGATCGAGGCCCCTGCGGTGGACGAGTGGATTCGGCGCTCGGAAGAGACGTGGGACGCTGCCCATGTCCATCTGCAGCGTGCCATCCGTCACCAAAAGGCGAGCGCCGACCGTCACCGCAGTGAGGCACCGGTGTACGCACCGGGAGATCGAGTCTGGCTCTCGACTCGAAACCTGCCCCTCCGCCTGCCCTGCCGGAAGCTGGGTCGGCGGTTTGTGGGGCCCTTCAAAGTCCTGAGAAGATTGAACGAGGTGTGTTACAGATTACAACTGCCTATAGAGTATAAAAATATTAACCCCTCGTTCCATGTGTCTCTTCTCAGGCCGGTGGTAGCTGGCCCACTCCAAGAGGATGAGATAGGAGAGACCCCTCCGTCCCCTTTGGACATCGAGGGGGCCCCGGCGTACAGAGTCCGGACCATCTTGGACTCGAGACGCCGGATGAGTGGTCTCCAGTATCTCGTGGAGTGGGAGGGGTACGGTCCGGAGGAACGGTGCTGGGTGCCCAGGAGGGACATACTAGATCCATCCCTCCTGACTGAGTTTCACCATGGGCATCCCACGCGCCCGGGTCCGCGTCCTCCTGGCCGTCCCCGAGGCCGGGGTCGGCGCGCGGCTGGAGCCGCGCGTCAAGGGGGGGGTACTGTCACGGTTTCGGCCGAGGCTGCTCCTCCTCCTGGTTCGGGCAGGCTTCGGCGTTCGCCGTCCCCGGAGTACTAGCTGCCACCGCTCTATGTTTCTGTGTTCCATTGCTTTTGTCTGTCTGTCACACCTGTGTTTGTTTTAGAGTTGATTACGTGTCTTATAAGTTCCATGTTGTAATCTAGGGTATTTGTGTGTTGTTGTCCGTTGCCACGTTGTTATGATACGTGTTTATTTTTCCGTGTCATTTTTCCTTGTTGAAGTGTTTTACGCGTGTGCGTAATGTTCCTCGCCTTTTCGTGTTTCGAGGTCGGGGCTTGTACACTTGCTTTGGACACTATTAAAAGTCTTGTTGGACTAACCTCTGCTTCCTGCGCTTGACTCCTCCACCACATCCACGACGGCTTTTGACAGACAAAAACAATAAACAACTTAACATTTACATACATACATTTCCACAAACATTAATGACATCACACTTGCTCAGACCCACATATTAATTTTACATTTTAGTCATTTAGCAGACACTCTTATTCAGAGCGACTTAAATTTATATTCCCACCGTATCCACACCCAATGTTGTTTCTAATACTTGTAAGACTCTACCCCATATGACTTCAAATTGAGTTTTGTTCTTTCTGTCTGTAGCCAGATTTTTTTCAATATTTAAATTATAAAGCAATTGATTCTTCCATTCTCTTAACATTGTTGTATAATTTGACTTCCAGTATTAAAGTAGGCCTAATAGCTTCTTCAATATAAGTGACAAAAAAAGTATATTGTCCAACCCATTGGGTATCTCATCACACCCCCATATAACATGTCTTGAAATATGCAGATAGACGGGTTAAAAGTACATTTACATTGTAAAACCTCTGACAGCCAGCTTTCTAACTCTGCCCATAACTTTTGGACTTCATAGCACTCCCAGAAGGCATGAATTATTGAGTCATTGTCAGTTTTACACTTAAGACATGACTCTGCCATTGTGCTGTAGAATTTGTGAATTTTGTCTCTTGTATAATAAATTCTATACATTATTTAAAACTGGATTAAACATACAGTTGAAGTCGGAAGTTTACATACACTTAGGTTGGAGTCATTAAAACTCGTTTTTCAACCACCACAAATGTCTTGTTAACAAACTATAGTTTTGGCAAGTCGGTTAGGACATCTACTTTCTGCATGACACAAGTAATTTTTCCAACAATTGTTTACAGACAGATTATTTTACTTATAATTCAATGTATCACAATTCCAGTGGGTCAGAAGGTTACATACACTAAGTTGACTGTGCCTTTAAACAGCTTGGAAAATTCCAGAAAATGATGTCATGGCTTTAGAAGCTTCTGATAGGCTAATTAAAAAAGTATTTAACCTTTATTTAACTAGGCAAGTCAGTTAAGAACAAATTCGTATTTACAATGACGGCCTACGCCGGCCAAACCTGGACGACGCTGGGCCAACTGTGCGCCGCCCTATGGGACTCCCAATCACGGCCAGTTGTGATACGGCCTGGAATCGAACCAGGGGGTCTGTAGTGACGCCTCAAGCACTGAGATACAGTGCCTTAGACCGCTGCGCCACTCGGGAGTCAATTGGAGGTGTACCTGTGGATGTATTTCAAGGCCTACCTTCAAACTCAGTGCCTCTTTGCTTGACATCATGGGAAAATCAAAAGAAATCAGCCAAGACCTCAGAAAATAAATTATAGACCTCCACAAGTCTGGTTCATCCTTGGGAGCAATTTCCAAACACCTGAAGGTACCACGTTCATCTGTACAAACAATAGTACACAAGTATAAACACCACGCAGCCGTCATACCACTCAGGAAGGAGACGCGTTCTGTCTCCTAGAGATGAATGTACTTTGGTGCGAAAAGTGCAATTCAATCCCAGAACAACAGCAAAGGACCTTGTGAAGATGCTGGAGGAAACAGGTACAAAAGTATCTATATCCACAGTAAAACGAGTCCTATATTGACATAACCTGAAAGGCCACTCAGCAAGGAAGAAGCCACTGCTCCAAAACCGCCATAAAAAAGCCAGACTACGGTTTGCAACTGCACATGGGGACAAAGATTGTACTTTTTTGAGAAATGTCCTCTGGTCTGATTAAACAAAAATATAACTTTTTGGCCATGCTTGCAAGCCGAAGAACACCATCCCAGCCGTGAAGCAGGGGGGTGGCAGCATCATGCTGTGGGGGGTGCTTTGCTGCAGGAGGGACTGGTGCACTTTACAAAATAGATGGCATCATGAGGAAGGAATATTATGTGGATATATTGAAGCAACATCTCAGGAAGTTAAAGCTTGGTCGCAAATGGGTCTTCCAAATGGACAATGACCCCAAGCATACTTCAAAAGTTTTGGCAAAATGGCTTAAGGACAACAATGTCAAGGTATTGGAGTGGCCATCACAAAGCCCTGACCTCAATCCTATAGAAAATGTGTGGGCATAACTGAAAAAGCGTGTGCGAGCAAGGAGGCCTACAAACCTGACTCAGTTATACAAGCTCTGTCAGGAGGAATGGGCCAAAATTCACACAACTTATTGTGGGAAGCTTGTGGAAGGCTACCCGAAACGTTTGACCCAAGTTAAACAATTTAAAGGCAATGCTACCAAATACTAATTGAGTGTATGTAAACTTCTGACCCACTGGGAATGTGATGAAAGAAATAAAAGCTTAAATAAATCATTCTCTCTACTATTATTCTGACATTTAAAATAAAGTGGTGATCTAACTGACCTAAGACAGGGAATTTTGACTAGGATTAAATGTCAGGAATTGTGAAAAACTGAGTTTAAATGTATTTTGCTAAGGTGAATGTAAACTTATGACTTTAACTGTACATTTTCGTTAACTGTACTTTCATTCGTTATGTTCCAACACTACCTCCATCTTGTGCCAATATCAGTCTTGGTTCCAATAGTTTATATTTTTTTCTAAGAGATTGTCAGTTGGATAGGCTCTCTGTAAGTTAAAAAATATATATCTTACTTATCATATGAACGGAGCGGAGTGAAACTAACCTTCGATGGAATTGCATTATTTTCCAGAGAGCGCATAGAGGCCATGGCTATAATTTAACACATTTACCGATAGAAATGTGTTCATTTGCAGGTAGAGATGTGTTCAACATCCACTGAAGTAGCTAGCAAGTTTACTAGATAGCGACAGTAGCCTTGGTAACCAAACAAAGAGACTTGCTAGTTTAGCTGACCAAATGGTCAGTCCTAGCTTGCTATTATGAAAATCGAATTCAACAATGCCAATAATGTTTTCAATTTTGCTTTCAAAAGCAGCTCAACTATAGCAATTGAATTCTACCGTGCAAATATACTGTGCGTTATAGGGAAATAATGCACGCTCTAGAATGCCCTTCAAGCCAATCAGAAAGGACTATTCAACAATGCCATGGTATAATTAAGCAATAAGGCCCAAGGGGGTTTGGTATATGGCCAATATACCATGGCTAAGGGCTGTTCTTAGGCATGACGCAACACGGATACAGCCTGGATACAGCCCTTATCTGTGGTATATTGGCCATATACCACAAACCCCTGAGGTGCCTTATTGCTATTATAAACTGGTTACCAACGTAATTTGAGCAGTAAAAAGAAATGTTTTGTCATACCCGTGGTATATGGTCTGATATACTACGGCTGTCAGCCAATCAGCATTCAGGGCTTGAACCATCCAGGTTATAAATAGAGATAGATAGAGGACTCATCTGTGCAATTATAGCGTCTGTGACAGCATGGGCCGTGCTATTAAGGGCTTGCAGTTGCTTCACATATCACCTAGCAACCACACCAGGCGCAATGTTGGAAGACCAGAGTCAGAATGGTGGAAGTCCTCCAATCATCCACATGGTTGGCTGTGTTTTGCTATCACCAGAAACTTTGCCAAACCCATTATTTAATTTATCTAAGGACCCAGAAAACGGAGGCAGTGGGAGAACCTATTTAAGTAAATATATTTTGAAAATGATTGAAAAAACTAAAACAAGCATTATTAGCTAGCTAGCTACAGGAACTTAGGGTTCAGGCTAACTCAAATGAGCTTATAACGTAATGTTCACTAGCTAGCTTAACTCACTGATTAGCTAGCTAAGTAAATTAAATATCACCCGCTAGCTAACTTCATATTAGCTAACTATCTTGATGTATTTATTGTTTAAACTCTAAATGCATGTGTGGCTAGGTAGCTAGCTAGCTAGCTAACAGCCATGGAAGAGGGTGAAGGGATTAGCTAGCAGTTCCAGCTGTCAGAGAAGGGAGAGTAGGCTAGAGTAGGCTACTCTGGATAGGGCATTAATAGCCTAAATGATGACTATCCAATCTACTTATCATATTAGGAATAGTAGGCTTACATTAGTCTGCAAATACAATGATAGATGCCTGCAATCCTTTGTTATAAAGGTGCATTTCTATGGTGAAAAAATTGCTTCCCCAAAACTTAACTCACGCACCGCCTATGTAAGAGACGCATGCTATAGCTAGACTACAAGCTATCTAGCTAGTTAATGTTGGCTTAATCTTGTTGTTAACACCTGGTTAGTATAACAGCTAAACTAAACTTGAAATCGATCAGACTTACCAGTGGGTTCAGGTCTTTGACGGGCAAAAAGGTTATGTTTCTTTGCTTTTCTGACAGTTCTTGAGTCTTATCTCCCTGGTGTGTCATGATTTCCTGCCTTCTTAGAGCAGCCAAATACTGCACAGAAATTGACCATGGTTATGAATCAACTAGTTGTTGTTAACAGCACTGTTATCATGCAGCTTGGGGTAGTCACTCACTCAACTGTTGTTGTCAAAATAATTGATGTGGTGGTCTTCCAACATGGCCGCCAGGAGGCGTCAACTGGCAACCCTCTATTGAAGCTAAAACGCATATGGTACACTTCTCTATGATACACTTCCTGCTTTTACTTCCTGCTTTTACTTCCTGCTTTTACTTCCTACTTTTACTTCCTGCTTTGTTCCTATGGGTACACGCCATATAGAATGACAGAGGCCTCTAGTGGCCAAAAGGCTGTTTTAGCATGGACGTCACCATTGAGGGCTTCCACCATTTTCATGTAGTCAACTGGGTGGGACTTCCAACTTTATTGGCTGGGGTGCTGGCGCTACAGACGGCTATATCAGTCCACTAAAACAGGACTATTAAAGGCCCAGTGCACTACCCAGTGCACTACTTTTTTTCAAAAAAATTGTATTTTGTTTTTATTCAGATCTCTTTTTGCCCAGATTTTGTCAGGGGTGCTGCAGCACCCTCAGCACCCCTACTTCCCACGGCTATGTAACGTGGCCAGTGGCATTAGAGGATGAAGCCCTTCTTTTGATCCTAAAATGAAGACAATTGGCACAAAATGGTAGGAGTAGACCCTCCTGCAGCTGAGAGGCTTATGGTTGGCATATTATATAATTTAGATGATTTAGCCTACCGTTTTGGTTGGATCTTGAAATGATCCTATAAACATTATAGGCTAACTTTTAAACGAATAGCCTATCAATTTATATTCCTGTGTCTATTATCTTCCTTAGTTGTCTGTCAATGTTGTGCAATGTTATAGCTATAGTAAATGTTTATGAATCAATGATTTGCCTATAGGATTGCCTAATGGTTAAAATCCAACCGTTGGATCAAGAAATTATTGGAGGGTCGCAAACTAAACCATAATGGTGCAATGCATCGGACTTGACTGTTGATGATTGAATGTGTTAATGTTTTAAATAAATACCAATGTATTGTTTTAATGTATGTATTTATTTGTTAGGGAAAGATACAATGATTAAATGTTTTAATTGTAGGCTGTGACGGAAAATTGTATGATTGTGCTTTTCTAATAACCAATTTCTGTGTTCTATGTTTGCGCTTTTCTAATAACCAATTTCTGTGTTCATGCAAGTGTGATTGAAGGAATCCTCACGATCAGTATCTGCAATTTGGCAGTAGGCCCAGAACCTTGTTTTGAGAACAAAAGGATATAATAATAATAATAATAATTGGTCATTTAGCAGACGCTCTTATCCAGAGCGACTTACAGGAGCAATTAGGGTTAAGTGCCTTGCTCAAGGGCACATCGACAGATTTTTCACCTAGTCGGCTCGGGGATTAGAACCAGCGACCTTTCGGTTACTGGCACAACGCTCTTAACCACTAAGCTACCTGCCGCCCATATCTCAGTTTCAAGGTCTCAGCTTGGAGAGAAGAAGCCTCCTGAGCTATTGGTCTGTCACATGTGTGAACCAGTATTGGTCGGTCACATGCATGAACAAAACGTTAATGATGAATTAATTAATGATGAATAAGCTAAATCATGCCTATGTAACGTGTCTGTAAGCAGTATTTAAGAGATCTAACAGGACTGCCCCGAGAGAGCTCACTTCAGACCAGTACTATATGTAACAGTGTTGCTTCCGTCCCTCTCCTTGCCCCTTCCTGGGCTTGAACCAGGGACCCTCTGCACACATCGACAACAGTCACCCTCGAAGCACCGTTACCCGTCGCTCCACAAAAGCCGCGGCCCTTGCAGAGCAAGGGAAACAACTACTTCAATCACCGATCGAAATGCTACTAGCGCGCACCGCTAACTAGCTAGCCATTTCACACCGGTTACATATATGCATCTAAGTTTGACTGTGACCTCTCCAGCATGCTGTTAATAAACAATGATTCATTTAAAGATTGACTTCGAGTGTCCCAGTGTGTAGAATTTCCACGACAAGGCTGTCCCAAACAGATTAGGCTATTATTATCTAGCCTACTTAGCCTATCTATTATTAACTCTACTGCCTAAAACTCTTATAGGCCTAAACCATTATAATAAAATAAAATAAATTGTAACAGTTTTAGTTAAAATACCATATTTTATTTAAGGAGACTTTAACATCTCTACACTACCAGTGTTTGGGAGGGAGAAACGGGAGCGGTTAGATCAGGAAGCTTACTCGGCCTGTCTAACGCCTCCTGCCACCTCCTCCCCTGCGACGCCGGGACAACCTGGGTCGGCGGCGCCTGCGGACAGGGCGGCTGGTGGATGTTCTGAGTCTTCTGGGCATTACGATTGATAGACTATTAATTACTTTTAGACGGACAATGGGTACCTTTTATAGGTCTGGAGTGGGCGGGAATAACATCGTCATGGGATTAAATGATGCAATAATTATTAATGAAAAGTTTAATTTTGATAACTACTGTCTTCAGTGATGTCATAGTAGCATTGGCAGTATATAGCGATATATATTTTTTTATTGTTTTAAGTGGTGTTCTGTTTTTTTGGCCAACCCAATGAACCCTTATCACTCAGGGCTTTATTTAATGGTAATTGGGAATGTCAAGTCAATTAGCATGATGGATAAATAAAATACATAACACAACGGAATATAAAGTGGACAGCCTGATGTAAGAGGACCACGCACTTCTTTTGAGCCTAAAATGAAGAAAATTGCGCTAAATTGTAGGAGGAGATTCTCCCGCAGCTTAAAATGCTTAGAGTAGGCTATTATAATATAGATTTGTAGTGTCTGAAATCATGGTGACTTTTCTAGTTGATTTCAAATCCAAGTCTTTACTTGTAGGGTATTTTAGGTGGGAATCTCAATGACTATAAGAAAGGTCTGAATTCCTTCATTTTTGTTCTTCACTCCATCCTTCATTAGGCCTAATTAAGGCATGGCAGCTCTCAATGCCATCATAACTGTTTCAATTCCTTGATCCATCATTCATTAATCCCTAATTTACATAGCTACTGTGTTACAATGTTATTGTTTTGTATTTGTTGTACTTTGTTATGTGCTTTAGTATTTGCAATTCAGCTTTTAGCTGCCATGTATAGAAAATAAAAATAATAAGGAATGCACTGCAGCCACACACTGCTTCCTCCATGTCATCAAACAGAGAATGAATCAAATCAAACCGTTAAGCAAGAGAGCATTTCCCAAATATCCCAAAGGTTTTAGTGCAATTACAACTTGGATCTAGCTTGATCCAGTGATTTTAATGCTCTGAACAGTGAAAATCTTTCCAGCCCTCCTAAAGCCCTTAGCTCAGAGCAGAGAGCTAACTTTTAAATTGGCAATGTCATCCCTTCGCTCTTGGCTGTAGAATATGTTGATTTTCCAGTGTTTCTACTGTGTATACCTTCAGCTGGACTTCACAGAAATGAGAGAGAAGCAGACCATCAGGAGAGCGGAAATACCTCACTCTTTCTTTAAATATGCAATGCTTGTTTCATTATGTTTTTAAACCTGGACTGATGGCTGGGTATAGTCTGGGTTTGCCTGTCTGTTTTAGTCAGAGCCAGCTCAACCGTAGCTGTCTTGTCTGGCATTACAATGACAATAGTCCTGGCTAATGCTGAAGCAAATTGGAAGCCAGTTGTAGTGTCTGAAGGTCTATTGATTTTGCTGATGTTTGCAAATGGTGTAATAGATGAACTTTACTCTGCTTTGCTGAAGCATTTGGAAAAGCATTGCTACATAGGTTTCTTGGAATAGAGGACATTTGGAGATATGTGGGGAGGCCGGGGATTGGTCTGTCAAAAACCACCCATCTTATGTTACATAGGATAAATACCATGTTCTGAACAAAGGACGGAGAGAAACAACATATTAACAGATTGGGCCGTTGTTCTCCAGATATCTGCAGATGTCTGTAAATTGATACTGTGATCTTTGATACAATAAACCTTTATAATCAAAGTACAGTGTAAGCGGACTTCTTATCATCACAGCATAATTAGCAACATATTTTGAGACACCACACAGTCTATGCTGTGCTTTAGCTTTTATGACACATGGACATTATTTATGACACATGGACATTATTTATGACACATGGACATTACAAAAGGCCTGTTATGAATCAGGCTCCCACTGGGCACAGACATCATTTCAACTTTTAGTTTCGATGTACATTTGGTTGAGTTTTCAACTAACATGAATTAAACGTGAAATAAACTAAACATTTCACCATATCATTGGAAAAAAAGACGAAATTCCCTTATATTGATAATTTTTTGCAAATCCATTCAGTATTCCACGTTGATTCAACGTCATCACAATTTTTTTTAAATGACGCGGAAGCAATATTAATTCAACCAGTTTTTGCCCAGTGGGCTAGTTTTAATCCTTATTGATGAGTGGTCAATAGCTGTTGCAATCCTGAGAAGACAAGTCAATGGGCCTCTCAAGGTGTCTCTTGAAGGTAGATGAGCTGCTCTGAGCTGTGTGATAAAACATCCTGTCAAATGGATGATTTCAATCAGTCTATTCTCAATTTCTGTGTCTAGCACAAAACTGTTTACTTTAGATGTGTGCTGTTATGAATGCTATTTTATGGGTAATAACCTACATTTATTCTGTCTGGGCTTAGCCACTTACAACCCTGTTGATGTAGCACAGATAGAACAGGCTGAATAAAAGAGAACTTGTTAGATGTCCTCTGTAATCTCCATCTGAGATGTCTCTTTTTTAGAAGATTAAATAAAAAATGGTCACAAGTTCCCTTTACTGCAGTCCAAGACTGGAATATGAAATATAAATTCAGATTTTTGGTACACTGAGGTTCACTGTCATTTATCTCCCCATAAATGGTCCCCTTTGTGACAAAAGCTTTAAAATCCAGTCACATTTTCCCATTTCTCTCATCTGACCCAATTAAATGGGGTTACATAACTTTTCAATTGACACCTCTACAGTCCTTCATTCATGTCCTGGACATCGGTTGAAATTATACGACCTGAGGGGGTTGAATGCCCATCTCTAAAGACTGCTCCAGGATACTGTGGTGGGGTCCGTCTACAGCTGGATCAATCATTCAGTTTCAGTCTCAGGGGCCCTTGTCTGGCTCCACAGGGCTGTGTGACATCATTGCCCACCGCCCGCCCATCTCTAATGGAGGCATCGGCTGGTGAAGGGGCTCGTGAATAATTTAGGAGCTCTGGTGCACTTTATAACCTGGCCTGCAAGGCTGCCTGGGACATTCACCCTAAGTGCATTAGGATGATAGTAGTAGAGGGAAACAAGTCTTTATTGACTAATTTAATCAATAGCACCACTTCTGTTGACAAGGACTGGGGGTGCGCTGGACGGATGATCATATAGGATAAGATTAACTACAGAGCATTGGTGGCAGTGAAAGAAACACAGTTCTAGAATACTTTTCTAATTGGGGTGAATTAGTTTCCCATATTCTGTTGAATAGGCCTACCAATGAGCAGACGTTGTCTGCAAAACAAACAATAAGATAAGTTATTTGTGTTACATTTACATTACATTTTAGTCATTTAGCAGACGCTCTTAACCAGAGCGACTTACAGGAGCAATTAGGGTTAAGTGCCTTGCTCAAGGGCACATTAACGTCATTTAGCAGACGCTCTTAGCCAGAGCGACTCACAAATTGGTGCGTTCACCCTATAGCCAGTGGGATAACCACTTTACAATTTGGGGGGGGGGGGGGGGGGTTAGAAGGAATACTTTATCCTATCCCAGGTATTCCTTAAAGAGGTGGGGTTTCAAATGTCTCCGGAAGGTGGTGAGTGACTCCGCTGTCCTGGCGTCGTGAGGGAGCTTGTTCCACCATTGGGGTGCCAGAGCAGCGAACAGTTTTGACTGGGCTGAGCGGGAGCTATGCTTCCGCAGAGGAAGGGGAGCCAGCAGGCCAGAGGTGGATGAACGCAATGTCCTCGTTTGGGTGTAGGGACTGATCAGAGCCTGAAGGTACAGAGGTGCCGTTCCCCTCACTGCTCCATAGGCAAGCACCATGGTCTTGTAGCGGATGCGAGCTTCAACTGGAAGCCAGTGGAGTGTGCGGAGGAGGGGGGTGACGTGAGAGAACTTGGGAAGGTTGAACACCAGACGGGCTGCGGCATTCTGGATGAGTTGTAGGGGTTTAATGGCACAGGCAGGGAGCCCAGCCAACAGCGAGTTGCAGTAGTCCAGACGGGAGATGACAAGTGCCTGGACCAGGACCTGCGCCGCTTCCTGTGTAAGGCAGGGTCGCACTCTCCGAATGTTGTAGAGCATGAACCTGCAGGAGCGGGTCACCGCCTTGATGTTGGCGGAGAACGACAGGGTGTTGTCCAGGGTCACGCCTAGGCTCTTCGCACTCTGGGAGGAGGACACAGCGGAGTTGTCAACCGTGATGGCGAGATCATGGAACGGGCAGTCCTTCCCCGGGAGGAAGAGCAGCTCCGTCTTGCCAGGGTTCAGCTTGAGGTGGTGATCCGTCATCCATACTGATATGTCTGCCAGACATGCAGAGATGCGATTCGCCACCTGGTTATCAGAAGGGGGAAAGGAGAAGATTAGTTGTGTATCGTCAGCGTAGCAATGATAGGAGAGACCATGTGAGGATATGACAGAGCCAAGTGACTTGGTGTATAGGGAGAAAAGGAGAGGGCCCAGAACCGATCCCTGGGGGACACCAGTGGTGAGAGCACGTGGTGCGGAGACAGCTTCCCGCCACGCCACTTGGTAGGAGCGACCGGTCAGGTAGGACGCAATCCAGGAGTGAGCCGCGCCGGAGATGCCCATCTCGGAGAGGGTGGAGAGGAGGATCTGATGGTTCACAGTATCAAAGGCAGCAGACAGGTCTAGAAGGACAAGAGCAGAGGAGAGAGAGTTAGCTTTAGCAGTGCGGAGAGTCTCCGTGACACAGAGAAGAGCAGTCTCAGTTGAATGACCAGTCCTGAAACCTGATTGGTTTGGATCAAGAAGGTCATTCTGAGAGAGATAGCAAGAGAGTTGGCTAAAGACGGCACGCTCAATAGTTTTGGAAAGAAAAGAAAGAAGGGATACTGGTCTGTAGTTGTTGACATCAGTGGGGTCGAGTGTTGGTTTTTTGAGAAGGGGAGCAACTCTCGCTCTCTTGAAGACGGAAGGGACATGGCCAGCGGTCAAGGATGAGTTGATCAGCGAGGTGAGGTAGGGGAGAAGGTCACCGGAGATGGTCTGGAGAAGGGAGGAGGGGATGGGGTCAAGCGGGCAGGTTGTTGGGCGGCCTGCAGTCACAAGTCGCAGGATTTTATCTGGAGAGAGAGGGGAGAAAGAAGTCAAAGCATAGGGTAGGGCAGTGTGAGCAGGACCAGCAGTGTTATTAGACTTAACAAACGAGGATCGGATGTCGTCAACCTTCTTTTCAAAGTGGTTGACGAAGTCATCCACAGAGAGAGAGGAGGGGGGGGGGGGGGGGGGGGAGGATTCAGGAGGGAGGAAAATGTGGCAAAGAGCTTCCTAGGGTTAGAGGCAGATGCTTGGAATTTAGAGTGGTAGAAGGTGGCCTTAGCAGCAGAAACAGATGAAGAAAATGTAGAGAGGAGGGAGTGAAAAGATGCCAGGTCGGTAGGGAGTTTAGTTTTCTTCCATTTCCGCTCCGCTGCCCGGAGCTCTGTTCTGTGAGCTCGCAGTGAGTCATCAAGCCACGGAGCTGGAGGGGAGGACCGAGCCGGCCGGGAGGATAGGGGACACAGCGAGTCAAAGGATGCAGAAAGGGAGGAGAGGAGGGTTGAGGAGGCAGAATCAGGAGATTGGAGGGAGAAGGATTGAGCAGAGGGAAGAGATGATAGGATGGAAGAGCAGAGAGTAGTGGGAGAGAGAGAGCGAAGGTTGCGGCGGCGCATTACCATCTGTGTAGGGGCAGAGTGAGTAGTGTGGGAGGAGAGCGAGAGAGAAAAGGAAACAAAGTAGTGGTCGGAGACTTGGAGGGGAGTTGCAGTGAGATTAGTAGAGGAGCAGCATCTAGTGAAGATGAGGTCAAGCGTATTGCCTGCCTTGTGAGTAGGGGGGGACGGTGAGAGGGTGAGGTCAAAAGAGGAGAGGAGTGGAAAGAAGGAGGCAGAGAGAAATGAGTCAAACGTGGACATAGGGAGGTTGAAATCCCCCAAAACTGTGAGGGGTGAGCCATCCTCAGGAAAGGAACTTATCAAGGCGTCAAGCTCGTTGATGAACTCTCCAAGGGAACCTGGAGGGCGATAGATGACAAGGATATTAAGCTTAAATGGGCTAGTGACTGTGACAGCATGGAATTCAAATGAGGAGATAGACAGATGGGTTAGGGGAAAAATTGAGAATGTCCACTTGGGAGAGATGAGGATTCCTGTACCACCACCCCTCTGACCAGATGCTCTCGGGGTATGCAAGAACACATGGTCAGACGAGGAGAGAGCAGTAGGAGTAGCCGTGTTTTCAGTGGTGATCCATGTTTCCGTCAGCGCCAGGAAGTCGAGGGACTGGAGGTTGGCATAGGCTGGGATGAAGTCAGCTTTGTTGGCAGCAGAACGGCAGTTCCAGAGGCTGCCTGCGACCTGGAACTCCAGGTGAGGGGTGCGTGCAGGGACCACCAGGTTAGAGAGGCAGCAGCCGCGCGGTGTGGTGCGTTGTTTGTGTAGCCAGTGTTGATTCAGACTGAGTCATTTACCATTAATTTCCTGGTCTGAGTGAAGAGCCATCTGTGACAATATCCACACACAACATCCTCATGGCAAGGAGATTATTTATTCCAACAAGGTAACCCCTAGAGTTGATTTCCGCGGCCCAGTGGACATCTAATTAGCATAATAATAAAAAATCCCCATAAAAATCTGTCAGTTTAAGCTAGAGATATCTGGGTTTTTTCATTGGATGCGTCTCAATCAACCACACTTCTGCATCTGCGGTGAAAGGTGACAGAGCTAGAGTGGTGTTTGTCTCACAAAATCAAGTAAAAATCCTGCTCCTCCTTATATCTCTCAGATATAGGACAGACACTTCAGAACAAACCTCCTTTAGAATTTTTTGGGGAACTATCTGTTGTTCCATGTAGTGAATCTGTTATTCAATGCGTTTGTATGGGCTAATAGCAATTAAAGCCAAATTAAAGTTTTCATCATTTTATTTAAATATTTATTTTTTTATACTTCACAGGGTCTTAAAATTCTCAATAAAATAGCTAAATGATCCTTGGTATGAACTTGTTAAAACAATTCCATGTAGCTTAGTAGAACCCCCCCTCCCCTGGCTTAGACAGGGCTTAGACTGTAGAGGGTTAAGGCTTAGATTCAATCAGATCAAGCCTTAACTAGCGATAGCAGACACTTGCATAGCGGATGTTTTGGCAGTGTGGGAGGTGGTGTAGGAGGTGGAACTGCCTTCAAACCGGTGAGCAGCTGCTCTTGCAATCATTGTCACAAAGCCAAACCCGACCCACTGGCCCCACTCCTATTAGAAGTTCAGAGCGAGAAAGTGTAGGCTATATAGAAATAATTACGCTCAAATTGAAAAAAACTTTAAATGAAATAATGAGGATTTATATCATCCTAATCGAGGTGCAGATTACAAGTTTTAATGTCACATGCACAAGTACAGTGTTATGCCTTTCTTGCAAGCTCTAACCCCAATAATGCAGTAATCAATAACAATGTAATGCTAAAAATAACAATGTAGAACAAAAACACACAAGATATCAAAATAAGAAAAACACAATAAAGTAAGTAAGTATACTATGGCCAGGGTCAGTTCCAGTACCATATTTACAATGTGCAGGGATACTGGATCGATAGAGGTAGATATGCATAGGGGTAAGGTGACTAGGCATCAGGATATACACTATATACAAAAGTATGTGGACACCCCTTCAAATTATTGGATTTGGCTATTTCAGCAACACCCGTTGCTGACAGGTTTATAAAATCGAGCACACAGCCATGCAATCTCCATAGACAAACATTAGCATTTTTCAACGTGGCACCGTCATAGGATGCCACCTTTCCAACAAGTTAGTTCGTCAAATGTCTGCCCTGCTAGAACTGCCCCGCTCAACTGTAAGTGATGTTATTGTGAAGTGGAAACGTCTAGGAGCAACAACGGCTCAGCTGCGAAGTGGTAGGCCACACAAGCTCACAGAACGGGACCACCTAGTGCTGAAGCGCGTAGCGTGTAAAAATCGTCTGTCCTCGGTTGCAACACTCACTACAGAGTTCCAAACTGCCTATGGAAGCAACATAAGCACAATAACTGTTCTTTGGGAGCTTCATGAAATGGGTTTCCATGGCCGAGCAGCCGCACACAAGCCTAAGATCACCATGTGCAATGCCAAGCGTCGGCTGGAGTGGTGTAAAGCTCGCCGCCATTGGACTCTGGAGCAGTGGAAACGCGTTCTCTGGAGTGATGAATCATGCTTCACCATCTGGCAGTCCGACGGACAAATCTGGGTTTGGCGGATGCCAGGAGAACACTATCTGCCCGAATGCATAGTGCCAACTGTAAAGTTTGGTGGAGGAGGAATAATGATCTGGGGCTGTTTTCCATGGTTCGGGCTACGCCCCTTGACTCCAGTGAAGGGAAACCTTAACGCTAGAGCATACAATGACATTCCAGACGATTCTGTGCTTCCAACTTGTGGCAACAGTTTGGGGAAGGCCCTTTCCTGTTTCAGCATGACAATACCCCCGTGCACAAAGCGAGGTCCATACAGAAATGGTTTGTCGAAATCGGTGTGGAAGAACTGGCCTGCACAGAGCCCTGACCTCAACCCAATCAAACACCTTTGGAATGAATTGGAATGCTGACTGCAAGCCAGGCCTAATCGCCCAACATCAGTGTCCGACCTCACTATTGCTCTTGTGGCTGAATGATAGCAAGTCCCCGCAGCAAAGTTCCAACATCTAGTGGAAAGAGTTCCCAGAAGAGTGGAGGCTGTTATAGCAGCAAAGGAGGGACCAACTCCATATTAATGCCCATGATTTTGGAATGAGATGTTCGACGAGCAGGTGTCCACATACTTTTGGTAATGTAGTGTGTGATAAACAGAGTAGCAGCAGCGTATATGATGATTGTATGTGAGTGGGTGTGTGTGTGAAGAGTCAGTATAAATGTATATGCATATTATGTGTGTGTGAGCAAATGATAGTTAGTGTTTGTGTGCGTGTTGGAGGATCAGTGTGTGTAGTGTGTAGGGCCCTGTGAGTGTGCATAGCTATTTTGTTAGCTATTTAGTTAGCTATTTAGCAATCGTATGGCATGGGGATAGAAGCTGTTCAGGAGCCTGTTGGTGTCAGACTTGATGCACCTGTACCGCTTGCCATACAGAAGCAGAGAGAACAGTCTATGGTATGGGTGGTTGGAGTCTTTAACAATTTTCCAGGTCTTCTTTTCACACCGCCTGATATAGAGGTCCTGGATGGCAGGGAGCTTGGCCCCAGTGATGTACTGGGCTGTCAGCACCACCCTCTGTAGCGCCATGCGATTGAGGGCGGTGTTATTTCCATACCAAGCAGTGATGCAGCCAGTCAAGATGCTCTCAATGGTACAGCTGTAGAACCTTTGAGGATTTGATTACCCTTGCCAAACCTTTTCATTCTCCTGAGGGGGAAGAGGCGCTGTCTTCACGACTGTATGCGCGTGTGTGGACCATTTTAAGTTCTTAGTGATTTGGACACTGAGGAACTTGAAGCTCTTGACCTGCTCCACTGCAGCCCCGTCGATGTGGATGGGCGCTCCCCCCCCCCCTCCTCGTTTCCTGTAGTCCACGATCAGCTCCTTGGTCTTACTGACGTTGATGGAGAGGTTGTTGTCCCAGCCCAACACTGCCAGGTCACTGACCTCCTCCCTGTAGGCTGTCTCATCGTTGCCGGTGATCAGGCCTACCAGCATCGTGTCATCAGCAAACTTGATGATTGTGTTGGAGTCGTGCGTGGCCATGCAGTCATGGGTGAACAGGGAATACAGGAGGGAACTAAACACACACCCCTGTGGGGCCCCCGTGTTGAAGATCAGTGTGGTGTAGGTGATGTTGCCTATCCTCACCACCTGGGGTCGGGTCGGGTCGGCCGGTCAGAAAGTCCAGGATCCAGTTGCAAAGGGAGGAGTGAAAATAATTTAGACAAATACACTGAAACGGTGACTGAGTTTATCAGGAAGTGTATAGGTGATGTTGTGCCAACTGTGACTATTACAGTTTTTCTCCATTGGTTTGGCTCATTTCTTGAAACAGAAATTACATTCTCAAAACTACATGGACAAACCTCCAAACCACTTGGCAATTGTTCACAACAGAATTGAATTTCTCATTCATTTCATCAAATTGCAAATGTCTAAGTACATGTCTCAATGTCTCAGTACATCTTTGCAAATGATTAAGTACAGGTAGCCTACATTTAGCACAATTTCCAAGTGAATAGATCTTGTTGATCTAAACTGATTGTTGATTCTCAGTCTAATGGTTGTTCGCTCCAAAACGTGTCAGCGTCATTTCATTGTATAAGTCATCACATGCACAATAGTCTGTTCAATTGTCAAAATTAGTCAAGAACATAATACCATGAATACCATATATGAATCCCTTGGAACATTTGATAAATTTATTACAGCAATTGACAGTCAGGTGAAACTAGAACTTGACTAACGAAGGAGGAGTTTCACACATCTCAGATGACCAATCAAACAGTATGTTTAGTTACCTGACAGGTGCTGTCCATGACTGTGAATGCTGCCAAACATGTATGTAAAGAGCTTGACCATGCAGGACCAGTACAATTTCTGAACATGGAGGCACCTGGCCAAGTAAATGAACAAGGGCAACTGCCTGCTCGAGGAAGAGGAAGAAGAAGAGGAGGAGGAGGAGTAAGGATGCGTGGTGGTGGAATAGGGGGAAGAGGCCGAGGAGCACGAAGACACCATGCTGTCCCGGATGAAATTCGGGCCACAATTATAGACCATGTCATCAACCATGGCCTCACAATGGCGGAGGCAGGTCGCCGAGTGCAGCCTAATGTGCCTCGCTCAACAGTCTCCTCCATCATCCAAACCTTTCGCAGGGAAAACAGGTATGTAGTCAGTCAATGATGGAATTATATGTTGTATAGGACAGGACACTGTGCATAGAGCAAGAAATATATTTATTTACATATTTACCTATTCATTTAGTGTGTGTGTGTGATAGGCCTACAGTAATATCTTACCTCAATGGGATGTTATGATACTAAAAATGACAAGAAAAACATTGGAGAAAATAAACTATGGAATAGTTTATTTTCTACAGTATTGATGATACAGTTTACAGTAGTATTCCAGTCACTGTGCAGTGATGCATTAGAATTGTGGTAAAGTTACTGTAAGTAAAACAACAATACAATTACATAGGTAACTCATTCTGTAAGGAATACATAAGGTATACATTACGAATGGAGTGTTGTCCTTTGACTTCTATATCTAGGATTGGACGACAACCTTGCACAGGTGGCAGAGGAAAACTTCTCAATGAACAACAAGAACAAGAGATCTGTAACATGGTGATGGCAAATAATGCCATCACATTGAGACAGATCCGCGCTGCAATCCTACAAGACAATGCCATATTCCAAAATGTCAACTCTATAAGCATCTCCACAATAGACCGGATATTGAAGAAGCATCAGATGACAATGAAGCAAATTTACAGGGTACCATTTGAGAGGAACTCTGATAGAGTGAAAGAGCTGCAGTACCAGTATGTACATGTAAGTCAGTTACTGGTTGTCCATCATTATAACATTTTTACAATTAAGCAGTGGTTCCCAAACTTTTTTGGCTTCAGTACCCACTTTACCTGATTTGTGTATCCAGGTAATCCAGGTATGGAAGTATTTGATTTATCTGACTTCAACATTTCGCCTAAAAACTGCAGCTTACTGTATGATGCAATTATCATTATAATCCTTATTTTGAAGAATATAACATACAATAAGAAAAGGGGTCAAAGAGCTGCAATTAGTGCCTCCCATGTAAATCTATCTAATACTGTGGGTTTTACTGTAACATTTCAGTAAGTCTAGTCATTGATGATTTCCCCCCTCCCCTTTCTGTCAAATACCCCCTGTAGTACCTCTGCATAGGGGTACATGTACCCCAGGTTTGGAACCACTGGAGTAGTGGCCAGTAGTATATTGAACTTGTGGAGAACATAGAACATTCCTATGTAATTGTCTGTAACTGTAGTGTATGACTCTTTTGTATGACTGATTTGATGTTTTCTTTTTTTACGCTATTGTAGAGAATAATGGCATTGGAAGGAAACGAGACCCATCACATCCTCGTGTTTGTGGATGAAGCTGGCTTCAACCTGGCCAAGGGCCGAAGACGTGGCCGTAATATTATTGGCCACCGGGCCATGGTGGATGTCCCAGGCCAGCGAGGGGGCAATATAACTATGTGTGCTGCCATATCGGAGAATGGTGTGGCCACTCACATCCCCAGTCTTGGCCCATACAATACACAGAAGCTCCTCATCTTCTTGGACCGCCTTCATGTTGATTTGATCCCTGAAAATGAGAGCGGTCTCGTAGGGCCTCACCTACCACAATATGTCATTGTATGGGACAATGTGAATTTCCACCGTGGCCCGCTCATCAGGGCCTGGTTCACTACTCATCCAAGGATGGTCATGGTGTTCCTACCACCTTACTCTCCTTTCCTCAATCCTATTGAGGAGTATTTCTCCGCTTGGAGGTGGAGAGTGTATGAGCATCGGGCTCAAGATCAGAGGTCCCTGCTCCATGCAATGGACGCTGCGTGTGAGGATATTACAGGAGATCAGTGTAGGGGATGGTTGCGACATGCACGCCGTTTCTTCCCTCGTTGCATCGCAAGGGAGAATATACGCTG
Organism: Coregonus lavaretus; assembly: GCF_964263955.1. NCBI lineage: Eukaryota > Metazoa > Chordata > Actinopteri > Salmoniformes > Salmonidae > Coregonus > Coregonus lavaretus. Next base: position 21,619,861 of record NC_140011.1, on the reverse strand, counting down.
TGATGTGGACGAGAATCTGTGGCCAGACAGACAGCAGCGTGTGGATGGCCAGGAGGGTGAGGACAGCGACCAGTGAAGAACTGTTAGTTGTGAAACTCCAGCTTTATTTACAGCACTGTAGGCTGCATATAATTTTCATTGTTTTTTGTTTGTGTGTTTATATTACAGTATATTATGCTGTATACATTTTCTTTTTACTCTGATGTATGGAAGTTACTTTATGTGTGTGAATGATAATGGTTACAATTTCCTTGGCAGTATGAGTGCAATGTGTGATGTCAAACCTTGGAGGCTACTCTTACCCTAAAATCCTATTTATTTTTTTCAGTTTTATACACAATTGTATTCTGTTAGCTAGACAAAAAACAGTACAGTAACCATTGTCAATGAAGGACTGGGCTAAGACTGAAAGGTGGACATGAGGGATATTTCAATGGTCCTCTGCCATAGTGACAAAACATCTAAACATTTTGACTTGCAGTGCTTACACAATGCCAAAGGGACGAAGCATTTTGGGGGCACTGACTGTTTAAATGAGAAGGAAATTTAGTTTTGACACATGCGTGAACTGTTTTGGGAGAGGTATGAGCTTTTGCAGGTGAACCATGGTGTTGTGCCGAACCATCCACGTTATTTTGGCTAAAGCACCAAGAGTGTTGAGAACGTCCGGTCTGTTTCAAGAAATGAGCCAAAGCAATTGAGAAGGATCTTTGCCATTTTCGTGGCACTGACTCCTTATATGGGAAAGGAATTTAGTTTTGAAGCATGAGTGAACAGTTTTAGGAGAGATATGAGCTTTTGCAAGTGAGCTATAGTGTTGTGCTGAACTGTAAGACTGTTTTGCCAAATGATCTTAGAGTTTTGAGAATGTAATTTCTGTTTCAAGAAATGAGCCAAACCAATGGAGAAAAACTGTAAAACCTACCCTAACCAGAAATCGTGGATAGATGGCAGCATTCGCGCAAAACTGAAAGTGCGAACCACCGCATTTAAGCATGGCAAGGTGACTGGGAACATGGAAGAATACAAACAGTGTAGCTACTCACTCCGCAAGGCAATTAAACTGGCAAAACATCAGTATAGAGACAAAGTGGAGTCGCAATTCAACTGCTCAGACACGAGACGTATGTGGCAGGGTCTACAGACAATCACGGATTACAAAAGGAAAACCAGCCACGTTGCCGACACAGACGTCTCGCTTCCAGACAAACGAAACACCTTCTTCGCCCGCTTTGAGGATAACACAGTGCCACCAACTAGGCCCACTACCAAGGACTGTGGCCTCTCCTTCTCCGTGGCCGACATGAGTAAGACATTTAAGCATGTTAATCCCCGCAAGGCTGCTGGCCCAGACGGCATCCCTAGCTGCGTCCTCAGAGCATGCGCAGATACTGAACTAAATGACTATCGCCCCGTAGCACTCACCTCTGTCATCATGAAGTGCTTTGAGAGACTAGTCAAGGATCATATCACGTCTACCTTACCTGTCACCCTAGACCCACTTCAATTTGCTTAACGCCCCAATAGATCCACAGACGATGCAATCGCCATCACACTGCACACTGCCCTATCCCATCTGGACAAGAGGAATACCTATGTAAGAATGCTGTTCATTGACTATAGCTCAGCATTCAACACCATAGTGCCCTCCAAGCTCATCATTAAGCTCAAGGCCCTGGGTCTGAACCCCGCCCTGTGTAACTGGGTCCTGGACTTCCTGACGGGCCGCCCCCAGGGCAACTGCACCACCCGCAACCGCAGGGCTTTCCAGAGGGTGGTGCGGTCTGCCGAACGCATTACCGGGGGCAAACTACCCGCCCTCCAAGACACCTACAACACCCGATGTCACAGGAAGGCCAAAAAGATCATCAAGGACATCAACCACCCGAGCCACTGCCTGTTCACCCTGCTATCATCCAGAAGGCGAGGTCAGTACAGGGGCATCAAAGCTGGGACCGAGAGAATGAAAAACAGCTTCTATCTCAAGGCCATCAGACTGTTAAATAGCCATCACTAGCACATTAGAGGCTGCTGCTGCCTATTGAAATCACTGGTCACTTTAAGAAATGGAACACTAGTCACTTTAATAATGTTTACATATCTTGCACTACTCATCTCATATGTATATACTGTATTCTATTCTATAATATTCTACTGTATCTTAGTCCATGCCGCTCTGTCATTGCTTGTCCATATATGTATATATTCTTAAATTCCATTCCTTACTAGATTTGTGTGTATTGGGTATATGTTGTGAAATTGTTAGATATTACTTGTTAGATATTACTGCACTGTCGGAGCTAGAAGCACAAGCATTTCGCTGCACCCGCAATAACATCTGCTAAACACGTGTATGTGACAAATAAAATTTGATTTGATCAGTGCTAGCAAAGCAGTCCTGTAGCATAATCTCTGATTTTGTCAAGGGTACTTCCTGTTTGAGCTTGTGCTTGTAAACAGGAAGCAGGAGTATGGAGTCATGATCTGATTTGCCGAATAGCAGACGAGAGAGAGCCTTGGATGCTTGCTTGTGAGTAGAATAACAGTGGTCTAAGACTTTATTGCCCCTAGTGGCGAGGGATATGTGTTGATGGAGGTTGGGCATCACATTCCTTAATGACGCAGAATACAAATCGGTGGCAACCAGAAAAGCATCCTCTGGATGTACGTTTTTCTGCTTGGTTATAGCCTCGTACAGTTCATTAAGTGCCAGCCTGTTCTTGTCCTGAGGTGGAATGTATACAACAGTCACTATAACAGCTGAAAACTCCCTTGGGAGGTAAAAGGGTCGGCATTTGACCATCAAGTATTCCAAGACTCCACTGTCCTGTCGGCAAGGTGAATGGAGAATCTATCGAGTTGAATAGCCATGGGGGGTATCTTGTCCGAGAGCCATGTTTCAGAAAAGCAGAGAATATTGCAGTTTCGAGAGTCCCGTTGGTAGCAAATCCCCAATCAGAGGTCAAATCCCCAATCAGAGGTCATCCATCTTACATTGGCCAGTAGAATGGAAGGAAGAGGTGGCCGGTTCTCCCTTCAACTTAATCTCGCCAGGATCCACCTCTTGCCTCTGTAACGTCGGCCTTTCCTCTTGGATAGCCCGAAAGTTGGTTGGAATTACAGAAAGAGCCATGGGCAGATGAGTCGAAGTTGAAGACGGAATTGAGGTAAGTAACTGCTTGTTGTTGGTTGTAAGAAGTGATAGCGGATACATTTCGAGAAAATAAAGTAAAGATAAACAACAAAAGAATGGCAAAATAGCTAAGTTGGGTCAGAGCAAAACGGCAGCCATTCAGTACAGCGCCATCTTTTTAACATTAAAAAAATTTTTTTTTTTACATCTCACATTCCAGTGTTCGAACTTGTAAACAAGGCTGCATGGGATTTCTGTCAATGTGACTATTTGCAGCCAATGGCAATGTCCGCTTTAGGTATAATGTCAGGAGCCACTTATGGATTTGTAAGGTCTAACGCAGTTCCACCATCTACACCGCCAAAACAACCACCTTGCAGATGTCGGCTGAAGCAGATCTGATTGAATAGAGCCCTTACTAGACTACCTCTATAATATCCACTGCAAACTCAGAGTCATTGAGAGAATTGTTTATTAGTGGGACGTATTTGGATAGAAGCTCAAGGTCATTTCTAAGAGAATGATGTAGAATGTAGAAAATCTGAAGAGCTTAATCATATTGATAGTAATGGATTGTCTCTTGTAGGGAATTGCCTACTGTTTTTGTAAGGTGAAAGTAAAAGAAAAATGAGGCTCCCTCCCATTCCAATTTATGGATGTGCTTACTCAGCAGTGTGCGTCCACACATTGTTTTGGTGAGCACTGCGATAACACACTGCTCTTACAGTTAGGTCATCCCAGCTGATGCTAGTAAACTTTCACTGAAAAATAATTTTACATGGACATATTAATCAATTTAATTGTCCAACATGTTAGGTAAGGAAATGGGTAACGGATAGGCATGTGTTGTCTCATTCGGGTCAATTGAAACACAATCAAAGTCATGATTGAATTATGATGATGGATGGACAGCTGTTCTCTAAAGAATGCATTCTGGTTGGTAGAAAGGTTACCACACTCATAGGAACAGTGTCCAGGTGCAATGGCCTTCTCTGGGAATCTACTGCCATCACACTCACAACAACAAAGGAGACGTCCAAGTGACCCCAGAGGTAGATTTACAATGTGTCAGCAGATTCCCCCCTCCTCCCTACACGCCACTGGATTTATAACATGACTGGAGACATTTTGGCTTGGCTGACTGACTTACCAAGGTCAAATTACAGCATCTTGCAGCCTGCTCTAGCCACATGATGAAAGAGTAATCATACAGAATCTTAACGTCACTCTGTAATATCTACCCATAGACTTCCGGCTACATCTGGGGACTTTTACACTATGGTTTCAATGTTGGGTAGAATTGAAATCCTACGAAGTCAGAGCCAATAGCTCCTTCGCATTGTGGTGTACGTGTCAAAGTCAGTCTGGAATATAACCAGTCTGATATTAAAAAGTTGTGTATAGGGATTGGGGTGGAAATATGGTTTTGGGAATCAAGAGTGGATCTATCTTAAGCATAGATTACAGTACAGGACATGGTGGTGATAGACTGATAGTATAGAATGATATGCTTTGGAAATCTGCCATTTTCTGTCAGATTCTGCACTTCATTCCTGGTTCAAGGACAGTTTGCAGAAAAACTCCAGCTGGTATTGTTGTCATGAAGTGATCATAAGCATAAGAAATGCACACACAATAGCTACACTCCTAGAAAAGGTGCTATTTAGAACGTAAAAGGGTTATTTGGCTGTCCCCATAGGAGAACCCTTTGAATAACCCTTTTTGGTTCCAGGTAGAACCATTTTGGGTTCCTTGTAGAACCCTTTCCACAGAGGGTTCTACATGAAACCCAAAAGGGTTTTACCTGACACCAAAAAGTGTTCTACCTGGAACCATAAAATGGTTCTCCTATGGGGACAGCCGAAAAACCCTTTTGGAACCCTTTTTTCTGAGAGTGTATAGTCCCTGTTGATAAAAATATTTTTGAATCCTATGTTTTACATTAAATGTTTCACACTGAAAAAGCCAGTGGTTCCAAGAATGAAGGGGGGAACATTTTGGTTTTAAAAGCTCTAAATAAAAGAAGACTTATGGGCAATCTTGGTGTCATTTTTTCACATATCGTAAAATCAAAACATAAACAAAGTACATAGGCATTAATCCCTCAAAATGTGACAATTACTTAGTAAGGGTATGATTCAACTCATGATACTAATGGACTAAAATGTTACCTTGCAAAACAAGCACTAGCACAACAACACAGTGTCAATATATCACATTTATATGGATAGAAATGCAAAAAAAGGGTATTACAATTGATCTGATTTGACTGATCAATTATAAAGCTAACTATCATCAACGTCATGCAATCATAGCAGCTTTGTCATTTTGACAAGGTAATTAGTATACAAATACTATGTTACCAGTGTATCTTGTGTATGGTTAAAAAGTCAGATGATTTGGGAAGTTCTCAGTTCTTAGAGCAAAGGCATGCCAAAAAACATTACTGAGTGGGTTTGGTTTAGTCAGAAAATGTGCAGTATATGGATTCATGTTGTACAGTCTATTCAACAAATGTGAGGGTATGGGCCAGTATAAAAATAAAAATGTATTCACTAACTGTAAGTCGCTCTGGATAAGAGCGTCTGCTAAATGACTAAAATGTAAATGTAAATGTATGAACTTGGTTGGGTAAAGAAGATGAAAGAGCTGTTGCCGTTCAATTCTTACACAGAGAGGTTACGTCATTTAGCAAATGCTCTTACCCAGAGCAACTTGCAGTAGTGAGTGCATAAAGGTTTCATACTGGTCCCCCATGGGAATCAAACCCACAACCCTAGCGTTGCAAACACCATGCTCTACCAACTAAGCCACACTGGACCCATGTGTTCTGCTCAGTAAATTGGAATGAACCAGTGAGTGATTACTTTTCACACCTGGTTGAAACAGACCAGTGTTCAGGCCACAATAGGAGCCTTTCTTTCCTTCATGTGCCATTGCGCAGCAAAGGTTGATAAAGTTCAGGAAGCACACCAATTTTTATTTGAAAATCTATAAATTGTGAAAATGAATGCCCCTGTGTTTATTTGTGCTTTACTTTCAGGCCCAGAGACTTGAGTCTGGTTGCCAGTTGCAGACCTATTAGCACCCCACAGAAACCCTAACATAACAGCTGTGGCATTGTGTTTGTTTGACTTTGTCATTATTGAATTGAGACATGCAGGCACAGTGGATGTGAATTGAGAATGTGTATTGACTCATTTTGAAGGGTGCACTTGTTAGGTCCTGACCATCTCGGATAATGTTTAGACTGAGAAACACTTCTAAACTTTTGACTCTGGTCTTGGACAATTCAACTTCGGGTGAGTTATGTATCTCAGAAATTTGAAAGGTGTTTCTGAGGCCAAGTTTTACATTCTTTCTGGACCTCAATGCTGACTCTTGAATTCATTTATTGAGGAGGGCTTGAATAAACACAGAATATGGCATGAGCTTTTGTGCCTTAGTGTTGATTGAATATGTTTGAATAAGGATTATCCCAAAGTTGCCTTTAAGCTGTCATCAGAGAGTGTGCAATTTGATATAATTCTGGGGCGTTTAAAGTGTTAACTTCACGAATCTTAAATCCTATTTTGACATATGGTATATGGTTGTTATTCAATATTCAAACAATAGCACACAGGGTAAAAAAAAAAGTGAAAGGCCAAAAATCCAGTGTTCCAGGCTGCTTCAACCGTATGGTTTCAAGCTCCACAGGAGGAATCTGTCTAGTAAACTGATCTGGCTGGCCAGTCATGACCTCAGCCTTCAAGCATGAGTTCTCAGCATGGGTCTGGGTTTAAAAGCACAGCTTTCCAGTGTAACTGAGACAAATGATCATCTGTCCCTATGGAGAGCAGCAGAAGGTAGAGCTGAAAAGATTAACCTATAGATGCTTTTAAGTAACAGCCCCTGTGCCTATGACAGCAGGTTGGCTAAAGAAAATAAGCTGAGGACCTATTAGTCTTCTGAAGGGGATCATTTGATTTTCTTTCTTTTTTCTCCACTTTGCATTTATCGTGTTCTTAAAGCAATTTACTAAAGCAATGTTCTTTTTAAAATTCTGCAACAGATTCATATTTCTGTGAGTGCTGCAATGTGAACTGTACATACAACAAACTACAGTAAACCAAGTTTCAATGCCAAATAACAAAAAACATATTACTCATTTGGTGACAGCTTAATCACAGTATGTTGCCAAGCTGTTGTCCAACAAACGGTTTGAGAGCAATCAGCAGATCTATGAATGATGGCCTATGATCATAATGACGGATACAGAGAGGGACCTCTGTGGCATGACAGGTGGCCGTGAACAGCATTAGCTCTCTGAGAATCCTCTTGGGGGTATCATGGAACAACGTCCCCTTGGCCCTCAGCTGTGGATGGGCTAAAGTGATAACTTCTGCCTCGTCCATTAGCTTGATGTGATCAATTGTAATTGACGCTGCTTGCTCCAGGTTGCGTCCTCTGCATCTTCCTGTTCTTTTAATGGGATCCTCATATTCCTCGAGAATAGTGAAATCTTATTCTACAGCTTTGCCCGCAATGGAGCCCCCGAGAAAAAATATTCACTAGAGCAAATAGCAGTGCCTGAAATAAAACAAGGTGACTGTTCCTAAAGCAGAATGTGGGGTCAAAGGGTTGGCTAACTGGAAGCGTAGGAAATATGTTATTTTGAAGGTTGAACTACAAAATGAATGGAATTGCAGAGGATACAGATCAATGGAAAGAAAGATCTACATCCTCTAGGAATAAAGATTTATGAACAGTTATGTCTATGGGTGGCAGGTAGTCTAGTGGTTAGTGTTGGGCCAGTAAGCGAAAGATTGGTTTGAATACCCGAGCAGACATGGTGAATCTGCCGATGTACCTTAGAGCAAGGCACTTAACCCTAATTTGCACCAGGGGTGCTGTTCTATGGCTAACCCTGTAAAACACATATGGGATTACCAGGTCATTGTTACCATGGGTTCAGATCCCAACCATGACAAAATTGGAAGGGTCTGGGTTACAAAAGCAGAGGACTTTAAATGAAAGAGATGGACCCATGTTAACGTTAGTTGAACACAGTCTGATGGGGAGCCAGGAGGAGGCCGGCCAACAGCAGAATGGATCGGACCCGAATGTCTGTGCAGAAGATGCTCCTTACAGACTGCATTGAGAGGCCTTGAAAAGGAGCAACTCTGAGCATCTGGGTCAGCCCAACCAAGTTGTAAAAAAAAAAAAAAAAAAAAGCCTTGCAGCTGGAGTGTCTTAAATGCATGTGAACACCATTAATTCTCAGAATTTCCACTCCAAACCAGTCAGAATGTCACAACTCAAGCAGTGGAATGCCTATCAGAATGTGCTCTTTGGACTATGTACAAGTGATAGTGAGAAAATGGCAAATTGTGAATGTGCAAAAACCAATAAAGGAAACTAGCTGCACTTCACATGTGCCAGAATAGTGTAAACATGAAATTGCCAAGACCGTAACTAGAGCTCTAGCTTCCTCTAGTGGACAATAAGAATCCCTTCAAGACAATATTCATGAAACACATAAAAGCAGGATAAAAGTGTATAAAATGTTTATTGGCATTATTTGAATATACAGTCTTGATCATATACACAAGTTATATTGATGGAAACTACTTTAGGTCAAAGCGTTTAATTACCAGAAAGTCCAACACCCAGGTGCAGGAACAAAAGCTGTACGCTTCCCAACAATAACATTTCTCCCACAATCGTTAAGACTTTTCTAAAAAAAAAAAAATTATAAAAAAATTAAGAAAATAACATAAGTTAGATACATTCTGTACAGTACAAGCAGCACATAGTGCCAGCAGGCATCTCATAGGGTGAGTTGCTTTGCAAGGTCCTTGATCAGCGAAGACTTGAGCTGTGAAATTGTGGCAATTCTCATCTGCTTCTGACTAGAGTACTTGTTCTTAACCGTCTGGAACAAAAACAAGTTAAAATTAGGGTGACAGGCCATTTTGTAGAATCATTTGAAGTCTAATCATAGGGTGCATGTAAAGTCATAAACAAAGTAAATGGCATTCACAAATCAGGAGGCAGTACTTTGTATGATACTCACCATATGCTTAGTTTGTCCCTCGTTCACCTTCAGAACATTTTTAGCGATGTGCTGCATGGCAGGGACCAGGCTGTCTTCTGTGTAGTTCATGTAATGTTGTAGTGTGGCGCTCTGGGGTGAAGATACAAATACAGCAAGTCAAAAGATTAAGCGATAGCAGTAGTGACCTGGGTATACTACAAAATGGCCTCCTTTAAATGATCAGATAAGCTTACACAAAATGGTGGATGCCAGTCAGAAAAATGAAGAGAATTGCACGACAAACTGATGACATCTTACCCATTCACCACAGTTGAAGACCTTCAGGGTGAGGGCAAAGGCTGCACTGGCCACTTGGGAGGGAGGGAAGTGCACCATCTCATAGTCCACCATGGTGAGCTCCACAAAGTACTTTGCCAGGGTGTGGTGCTCAGCAGTCACCTGGAGGGATTTTAAAATAGCCAGTAATTGGTGTGAATATAGGCCAGAGCTGTCCAACCCTCTTCCAGAGAGCTACCGTTCTGTAGGTTTTTGCGCCAAGGCTAATCTAGTGCATCAGATGCTAAGAATTACCTGGTTGATAAACTAAAGCAAGTTACAACTGGGGTCAGAGCAAAAACCTACAGGAAGGTAGCTCTTTGGGAACAGGGTTGGAGAGCCCTGACATAAGCAATACAGAGGGAGGCGTGTCAGTGTTGAAGGGGTTGCATACCTCACCAATCTTTGAGGCTCTTCTGAGGAACTGGAGGGGGAGAGGGCGGCCGAAGCTGAACTTCAGCACCCTTAGGATCTTCATCTCCATGTCCCTGATCTGTGCAGTGGTATAGGCCCGGTCGGTAACAAAGGCAAAGTCTGCGATCTCCGGAGGGTACATCTCCTCGTATTTGGAAGCGATGAACATGGCAGTCACACCAACCAGCTGGAGCTGCTTTTTGGGCACTGGGTTATCCTGTTGGATGAGATGTCAGTCAATTGGGACCTTTCACACTATATAGTAATGGGGGCACATTACTTGTGGTTCTGTCCCTGAACCATTTCCTTGCTCTGCCGATTTGTAATGCCTGGATTGGCAAAAAAAAAAGCCTACTAATGGGTTAAGTGACATGTCTGCTACATTCCCACCACACTTCTAATAGTTTCACATCAGGATGCTAGGATATAGTGGGTCAAGGGAAAGCTGCCACTGGCTTATTACCTGAAGGAAGCGATCAATGATTCCCACAGTCATGTACATGGTCTCCTGCAGCAGGCGGAACTTGATTTGGACCTGGACAAGCCAATCAATGAGGATGGCACGCATGTTGCCTGTAATTTCCTGTCCCTCCAGATATTTGGGTTTGACAGCCTGATCAATCTGTGAGGGGAAATATGTAAGCAACAGGCACATGCAGTTATAAAATGCATTTGCTGGACATAGTTACTCAGTTTAGAAACATGTTAAGACACCAACCTCAAGTTTCTGGAGATATTTGTAGATGTCCTTCACATATTCACTGCAGAGCATGGGGTTGTCGTAGTCATCAGCATCTACATCCTTGATATTAAGCAGGACATCTGAGAAGGCCTGGCACAGATCATTGGGAGCACAGCCAGAGGTCTCCATTGGTGTGGGAGACACTGGCTCAGGCAAAACCTGTCAGATAAACACCAACGTTTGTATTCAATATGGGTGTGGTGGTGAACCAGGTCCAATCGTGAATGGAGAGTTGAGCAGATTGAAGGCAAACAAAAAGAACAAGCAGCCAAATTATTGCCCCATCACCCCAGAAGTCTCACCTGAACAGGGGCAAAAACAACTATTTTTGGTTGTTGGACCTCAGGGGCTTTCTCAGCCCGTGTGCTGGCCTTCCTCTCAACCACCTTTGTGGGTTCTGCCTTAGCATCCTGTAGAATAATTTAACCGCAGTATTTTAGTACAAGAAACAGGGTAAATAGATAGTAAACAATAAATTGATAAGTTATTTTTAGTTTGCCGAATCTCACCTTTTTCAGAGTCTGTCTGGGGACTCCAACATTTCCGATTTCGCCGAGCGCAGCTCGTTGTCTCAATGTAGGCTTGGTTCCCAGAACAGCCTTGCCCGGCAGAGTAGTTTGGTTCTCTGAGGAAGCCAGGCGATTCTACAGCAATAAAAGGAAACCATAGAGCTAGATTGATTTTCAAACATTCAAATAAAAAGGGATATCGAATTCTGAATGACTATTGTACGCAAGAATTTCACGAGAAGGCTGAAGGATACATTTTTGCAGATGCACGAGGCGATTCTGTCATCGCCATTTGGGCTCTAAAAAAAAAATCTAAACTAAAGCATAGAAGAAAAATATGCAAATGCCACCACTATATTCAAACAAAGAGAAATTCTGGAGAAAAAAAAAAAAAAAAAAACCTTACCCTTGTCATACGGAGAGCCATTTCGAAAGATGAGTTGCTTTGCTGAAGACAGAACACACTGAAACACCACACAATACCACAGGCTGAATGACCGTGGTTTAAATCCAGGCTTACTCGAATCTCATTCGCTGCGTTCCCAAATTCGTTGCCATCTGATTGGATGATACGCAGCCGCTTAGAATGCGTTCCTAGGACGACCAGTAATCACATGATAGGATTCAGGTTTTTTTTATTAAGACTTCCGCCTCCTTATAAATAAGAAAAAAAGTTTGGGTCCAGTTCAAAACAAAGGCAATTTATTGTACTTATTTAGGGTTCACCAACTTTTTGTTTTATAGAAGTTTTCTACTATATAGATACAATATAATAGTATTATGAATTCTGTGTCTGCAAAGATCATAGGAGCACCATCTGCTGCTAATTTCCCCAAAGATTCTTAAAAACCTTTGCTTTTGGCTCTGCTTTTCTTTGATAACTCCACCATCACAGTTACATTTTATGTAATAAAGTGTACACTTGTACTGTACTGTTATTTTACTATTCATGGTCTTCTTATTACTGCATTTGTGCTAGTCATGTAGGAAACAGGACATTATGACCATACAACACACATTTATTATATTGTGTTAACCTCTGATCCCATAAATGTGCTGTGGAGGCACATCAGGCTCTGCAGTAGCCTAATATCTATAGCATATTTACTCTTCTAAAGAAAATGGAGGAAGAATAATATAATAAGACAGTGGTTGTGGTCCAGATATGATAAAAGTTATTTATTCCATTTTTATTTCACATGAACCGCACACATGAATGCAAAAAAGAAATACAATTAATTCAAAAATCCGATTTGGTACACAGAGTAAGTTACATGATACATGTTCCATCTTTCAGATAATTCAAGGACTCCATTTGTTGTGTCATTGCCAGAACATCATGGAATCCAGTACTGAGGCCAGACATGTGCTGGAAATAGGCCTCCTTCTCCACCTGGACAGATAGATTATTCACCCCGGCATCTTTCAGAATAGCAGTCACCTATAAAGGACAACAAGAAAATGGTTTGAAATGTATTATTCATGAAAAACACAATTAACTTAACCCCAAAGAATATTTGTTTCCACTCGCCTGCTGTATGATCCTCTGCTCCACAACGTCTGACATCAGCTGCAGGTGAATCGTTCCTGCGATGACACTGGCTGAGTGTCTCCAAAAGTGAGGGTCGCGGTAAGACAGCACACCTTCTACTTTCTCAATCTGAAAGAACACAAAAAGACCCAAAATGATTATTCATTGTTTGGTATGGTCTGCTCTTCAAACACTATCAATCAACTGAACACAAATCAAATGTATTTAATTACAACCTTTCAATTTAATTTACTATGTTAGTAGAGGTTTTGCTATCCAACCTTTTCCAGGGCGATGTTGAGGTCCTTCTCATGTTCAGGAGGCGTCCTCAGGAGGAGGACCTCGGCAGCATCTGTCAGCAGGGGGATGACACTGAGGAAGATGAGGGTGGAGATGAAGAGGGAACAGATGGGGTCAGCGATCAACCAGCCAAACTGACGAATGAGGATTGTGGAGATGATCACACCAACGCTGCCCAGGGTGTCAGCCAGCACGTGCAGAAAGACACCTGGGAAAAAATAAGCATTTATAGCCATGATTAAACACTGTGACTGTGGTCCATCATACAGTTGAAAACAACAAAGAGCAAATGAGCATCTCATTTGGACGTACATTCATAACACCTCTCTTCAGCTCAGCTCTATAAGGAATTATGAACAGTTATAATGTGGATCACTTTTTGATTCAAGAGCATTTATCTGAAGAAAAAATGTCCACTCACCTCTCATATTGGCATTCATGCCCCCACCATGGGAGTGGCCATGGCTGCTTCCATGACTGTGTCCATGACTGCTCTGCCCATGGCCGTTTCCACCGTGCCCATGTCCCCCATGAGAGTGCCCGTGCTCGCTGTGCCCATGACCGTGGGAGTGGCCATGGTCATGTGATGAACAACTGCTTTTAGCGGCACCGTGGGAGTGTGCGTGGCTGAAGGCACAGATCCCCACCAGGTTGACGAGGAGCCCTCCAACTGACACAGGCTGGGGAAAACACAGGAGAGTGGCTTTGGAATACTCATGGGAGATATGCAGGGCAGTGATGCTGTGTTATCAGGGTTATCAGACAAACATAACAAATATTTGTTTAAACTCTTTTGGACAATCTACATAGTATTAGGTAGAGAAACTTGAATATGTTTGATACAAATGTTAACATGATGAACATAAACAGGCATTATGAGAAGCTGTAGACATGGTTTACTTACTGTCAACATGTCTGTGTTAATGTTGGGAGGGTCTACGAGTCGTGTGACCGACTCCACAAAGACAAAGAAAGCTATGACCATGAGGAACAAGCCATTGATGAATCCAGAGAGAATTTCAACCCTGCCGTACCTGCAATATGAAACAGACCATTGATCAATCACATTCTAATTTCTCAACTTGACAATAATTGCTCCAGATAAGAATGAAGACGTCCAATGCCTCTTAGAGCAGTATCTCTATTAGACTGAGCTTACCCATAAGAGAATATCCTGGTTGCTTTCCAGCGTGTCATGAGGGCTGCGAAGAGGCCCAGCACCAGAGCAGAGCAGTCAAACAGCATGTGGAAGCCATCAGAGATCAGGCCCAGGCTGTTGGTCCACACACCGTAGAAGAGCTCCACAAACGTGAAAGCCTATAACATGGAAAACAAGAAGTAACAAGCAATTTAGTCAACTAATCTTACATTTTCAGCCACCACAAAAAGCTCAGTAGATAAGACATGGTACTGAAATTCTCAAGTCTAGATCACCCAGTCCCCATCATCTGATATTCAGTCCTGTGTATTCTCATACCCGAGGTTCTGCTTACCAGATTGAGACAGAGGAAGTAGAAGATCTGTCTGGAATCATACTCCTCCAGGATCTGTTTGAGGGAGTCTTTGATGAAGCGGGGCAGAGACTGGGACGTGTGCTGCAGGGCGTCCCCCATGAAGTTATACAGAGGGGTTCCCTCGGGGGAATACCCCACCAAGGTCCCCTTCTGACCTTTCTTCGATGGTGACGACAAGATGCTGTCCGCTGAAAACAGTAAAAGAGAGGGGGATTTACAGTATATGACATGCTCAATGAATGCCACCTGAATGTTAGACTACTTAATGTCACACTCCTTACTCTGAGGAAAACTATCTAGCCACCGTAAAGTCAGTCATTACTACTGGCGGTACTCTCACTCACCCATGATGAAGAAGACTGCACTGACCAGCACCCCTCCAGAGAGCACGTGCTCCGTCTCTGTGCTCTCTTGCTGGGGGGGCTTGCTCATGGTCCGGAGCTGTTCCGTCAGCGGGTGGGTCCAGAAGTTGGCCAGCAGCAGCCCGCTGAGGAAGAGAAAGATGGAGCCGTAGCGGGCACACCTGGGAGCCTCCATCTTGGTGATGCAGATGGACTCTACATAGAACTCCAGGATCATCACAGAGAAGATGATCATCCCAAACGGCAGGATAAGAGCCGACCACGACTCCACCTTGCTCTGGTGATTTAGAATCACAGTTTAGGGACTTTGTACTCTTTTTTTTTTTTTTTAGGGGGTAGATCAGCTTTAATATTGCAGATAGATTGTAACTTCCATCAATGTAATTGTCTGCATCACTTCCAATCCCCCATATGTTTTTTCTCTTTTCTCTCTCTCGCATATATTATATATATATATATATATATATACATATCCTTTAAAAATATATATATTTTCCTTTATTACTTTCCAACCCCACCATCCCCTCCCTAATTGGAGTAAACTAGTGAACAACAATGCTTAGGCCTCTACTTCATGCTTATACATACTATATACATTTTATGGACACAGTCACTAATTATATTTTGTTTGTTTTTACTCCTGAACTTCCTCCGATCATTTTCATGATGTCCATCTGGTATGCTTCTATATGCCATATCTTTATAACTGTGCTCTTTCACAAAAGCTCACAATATATAATCTGTATACTTATTATGGACACAGCATGTCTTACACTAGTTAACTTGTTGTTATTAGTTGTTGTTATTAGTCCCATCCTTCAGCTCCATTCAACACCTCCCATCTATCTGTTAACACCATCCATATTGGATTTCTATTTGCCATATATTTTTCAACTGTACTGTGATGTTTTACAAAAGTTCTGAACCTTTCTATTCTCATTGTTGTTTCTTTGTACTCTTTATGCAGTAACAAATGGCCAATTGTTTGGGCTCTTAACCTTACTGATACAAAATATTTGATACAATAAAAATTGGATAAACTTGCATTAAAGATGCCTTAGAACTGTGCTTTCCCATATTCTCCATCTCTTACCTCTGTGGTGGCTGAGAGCACTATGACCCAGGGCAGCAGGACTATGGAGGAGACCAGGTTATCCAGGGCGTAGAGGCGTTTGGCTCCCCCGATCTCCACAGACAACTTCCTGGAAGCTGTGTGGAAGCCAATCTTCAGGCAGAGAGACACCACCAGCAACACAACCCCACCCTGAGAGAGAGAGAGCATCAGTGGCTTAACATTTCTCAAAGTGTGGAGAAAGGAGAGAAGATAGAGTTGAGGCACAGGGAAGATTACATCCACTAGACAAGCAAATACTGTACTTGTGATGTGATTGATTTACGTACCTTGTGATCTGCTACCCCCAAGAATGCAATAGCAGTGTAGAGAGCATGAGTGAGGGCACTGTCATGGTGTCCTTCAGCTAGAAGAGCAGATGATTAAGGGAAAAACTATAGAGGTTTGACATTATGATCATCCATTCATGATCATCTATTCTATCATGTATTTCAGAAAGGATACGATGTTCCGCCATCTTTGCCATGAGGTCATCATTGTCGAAGAGGAGGAGACAGATGACAGCGATAATGAAGAGAGCGGCACCTCTGGTCTACAACACAAACAGACATGCTGTCATTCACAACATCCACAGGGGTTTGGAAGACATTGAAATGATGATTGATAAGACTGTTTAGAAAGAACATAAAAAAACGCCTGAACATGTGTGCATACCTTGGAGGGGCCACCTCCTGAGCTTGTGAATAAAACACTGAGGAGTGCAATGACCACCACATCACTGTGCTCAAACAGTAACAACGTCCTGAGCAAGAAGGAAAAAATGTGTTATTATCAAGGAGTGTGTGAGGTAGTACAAGTAATGACATCAAGAAACCAAACCCTCCATTCAGCCAGACGGTCACACTGATGACATGACATCTTACCTTAAAGGTCCACAGAGAGTGAGACCAAAGAAACCCAGGAGGGAAATGATGCAGCTGATGACCGCATGTTTCAGGAGCTTGATCCACTGCAATAAAGATGGGTGAGGGTCACAATTACTATGGGTGAGGGTCACATGATTACTCCTGGAGTGCACATGCTGTCTATGACACATTATTTGTGTCTCCGAGACCTGAAAGCA
The DNA here is from genome assembly GCF_964263955.1 of Coregonus lavaretus. Taxonomy (NCBI): domain Eukaryota; kingdom Metazoa; phylum Chordata; class Actinopteri; order Salmoniformes; family Salmonidae; genus Coregonus; species Coregonus lavaretus. Next base: position 21,602,809 of record NC_140011.1, on the reverse strand, counting down.
GGGTAAACACGTACCTGTCTCTTTGAAATTGCTTTCCCAGAAGAGAATGGTTTTTGGAAGAAAACCAAAATCACTGCACACCTACACAGGAAGAAGAGACAGATGTATTTTCCATACATAACAGAATAAACTAATATTTTAATCGGAGGAGAAAAGGGTAACCAGGAGCTACTCACCCCAATTTTAGTATGAAGATGAACTGAACAATGTGGACAACTTTGAGGAGGTCATATGATTCAAAGATCCCAAGTGCCTTCAACACCTTGGACACAAGCAGTAACACTATGTACCTGGTCAGCCTGAAAGAGAGAATAACAAGTTAAATACAATCTCACAACAGGATCTTGCCCACCTAGCTAGCTTGCGAAGACTAGTGATGACAAGCAGTGACATAAACACAGCCATGATGTAAACAATAGCCTCACTTCTACTGTAGGCTAGCATTGAACAGAACATACAAGCAAAGACTCTGAATTCATCAACTAATCTGGTACAATGGGTCACAGGCTATATAGTTAGTCAGCTAAGACAGCAGCTGACCTAGCTGAGGAACGCTCAACTCTGTTCTCTCTTAAGCATTCCTCAGCTACAGCTAACCTGAGCATTCCTCAGCTACAGCTAACCTGAGCATTCCTCAGCTACAGCTAACCTGAGCATTCCTCAGCTACAGCTAACCTGAGCTTTCCTCAGCTACAGCTAACCTAAGCGTTCCTCAGCTACAGCTAACCTAAGCGTTCCTCAGCTACAGCTAACCTAAGCGTTCCTCAGCTACAGCTAACCTAAGCGTTCCTCAGCTACAGCTAACCTAAGCGTTCCTCAGCTACAGCTAACCTAAGCGTTCCTCAGCTACAGCTAACCTAAGCGTTCCTCAGCTACAGCTAACCTAAGCGTTCCTCAGCTACAGCTAACCTGAGCTTTCCTCAGCTACAGCTAACCTAAGCGTTCCTCAGCTACAGCTAACCTAAGCGTTCCTCAGCTACAGCTAACCTTAGCGTTCCTCAGCTACAGCTAACCTAAGCGTTCCTCAGCTACAGCTAACCTAAGCGTTCCTCAGCTACAGCTAACCTAAGCGTTCCTCAGCTACAGCTAACCTAAGCGTTCCTCAGCTACAGCTAACCTAAGCGTTCCTCAGCTACAGCTAACCTAAGCGTTCCTCAGCTACAGCTAACCTAAGCGTTCCTCAGCTACAGCTAACCTAAGCGTTCCTCAGCTACAGCTAACCTAAGCGTTCCTCAGCTACAGCTAACCTAAGCGTTCCTCGGCTACAGCTAACCTTAGCTGCCTAACCACAACAATTTAACGTTACTAGAAAACTAGAGGGCTTACCTGGCATTCGGTACTTCAACCCTGCCCAGCTGTCCACTGGAAAGTACATTGCTGCTGTATTTGTCATCCATTTTTATAGCTAGGCTGAAACTCAACAAATGTAATGATCCATGCGACCAGACTGGTGGTTGCTAGCTAACGTTAGCCTTGTAAAGTTGTGTCAAAGAGATTAACGTTACTAGCTGTAACGTTAGCTAGCCGGCTAGCTTATCATAGAATTCAACAAGACATCGTAGCTAGCTAGTTAGCAAGAACTCCCTCTTACAATACAGACACAGACCATGTCCGCGCAAAGATCCGGCACAATTAAGAATATGGTATCATAAACTATTTGTAAAATTGCTTCCAAAGGAAAGAACAGCATCCCAGATGATCGAGGCCACACTTCCGGATACGATAAACATTACCACGTCACAAATCCACGAGCCTAATGCCGCGTTCAAAACAACTGGGAACTCGGAAAAATACGAGGTCAAATCATGACCTCAGTGATCTTCAGGTCGGAAAGTCGGAGCTCTAGACAGAGGCCCGAGTTCCGGAGTAGGAATTCCGAATTGGATGACCGTTCAAAACTATTTTTCTCAGTCGGAGCTCGTTTTATTTTCGAGTTCCCTGTTGTTATGAACGCACTGAGGTCGGAACGGAAGTCGGAGATTTCCGAGTTCCCAGGTCCGAGTTCCCATCATTTCTGCGCAGTAGTACAATGTGCAGCCAAAGTGAAATTATAGCCTTTCCCAAAACAGTTTTCTATTTAGACTTTGGATTACGTATTTTATACTACTGTAGGATACCTAAAAAAAGAGACATTGATTACTGCTGTTACAAATAGTTGTATTAATACCAGTGGTGTAAAGTACTTAAGTAGAAATACTTGAAAGTACTACTTAAGTAGTTTTTTGGGGTATCTGTACTTTACTTTACAATTTATATATATATTTTTTACAACTTTTACTTTTACTTCACTACATTCCTAAAGAAGATTATGTACTTTATACTCCATACATTTTCCCTGACACCCAAAAGTATTTTTTACATTTTAGTCATTTAGCAGACACTCTTATCCAGAGCGACTTACAGTTAGTGAATGCATACATTTTTTCCTACCCCCTGTGGGAATCGAACCCACAACCCTGGCATTACAAACGGCATGCTCTATCAACTGAGCTACATCCCTGCCGGACATTCCCTCCCCTACCCTGGACGACGCTGGGCCAATTGCGCGCCGCCCCATGGGTCTCCCGGTCGCGCCGGCTACGACAGAGCCTGGATTCGAACCAGGATCTCTAGTGGCACAGCTAGCACTGCGCTGCAGTGCCTTAGACCACTGCGCCACTCGGGAGTACTCCTTACATTTTGAATGGTCTAATTCACACAATTATCAAGAGAACATCCCTGGTCATCCCTACTGCCTCTGATCTGACAGACTCACTAAACACATGCTTCCTTTGTAAATTATTTCTGAGTGTTGGAGCATGCCCCTGGCTATCTGTAAATTAAAAAACGAGAAAATGATGCCGTGTGGTTTGCTTAATATAAGGAATTCAAAATGATTTATACTTTTACTTTTACTTTTGATACTAAAGTATATTTGAGCAAGTACATTTACACTTTGATACTTAAGTATATTTAAAACCAAATACTTTTAGACATTTACTCAAGTAGTATTTTACTGGGTGACTTTCACTTTTACTTGAGTCATTTTCTATTAAGGTATCTTTACTTTTACTCAAGTATGACAATTGGGTACTTTTTCCACCACTGATTAATACATAATTTCAATATACTTATTTAGTAAAAGCGGGATTTTCTCATAATATCCCTTTGTGTCCTCCTGTTTGACAAAGGAAACAGGGTAATAAGTTAATGTCAACATAATTTAATAAAAAATCTATCTCCAACTTTCTCCTAATTCTCACTCAGTGTTGTGTTGTGCAACTCACCAGGGTGTCCTCCTATAGGGTTATTTTGTACATGGTCTCATACTCTTCCATCACCTTCTTCTGGTCCACCACCGAGTGGCTCATCAGCACCCTGATCAGAGTTTCATCACACGTACCGTAGTCCCCGTGCCCAAGAACACTTAGGTAACCTTCCTAAATGACTACCAACCCGTAGCACTCACGTCTGTAGCCATGAAGTGCTTTGAAAGGCTGGTCATAGCACACATCAACAACATTATCCCAGAAACCCTAGACCCACCTAATTTGCATACCGCCTCAACATATCCACAGATTATGCAATCTCTATTGCGCTCCACACTGTCCTTTCACACCTGGACAATAGGAACACATATGTGAGAACGCTATTCATTGACTACAGCTCAGCGTTCAACACCATAGTGCCCTCAAAGCTCATCACTAACTAAGCACCCTGGGACTAAACACCTCCCTCTGCAACTGGATCCTGGACTTCCTGATGGGCCGCCCCCAGGTGGTAAGGGTAGGTAACAACACATCCATCCACCACGCTGATCCTCAACACGGGGGCCCCTCAGGGGTGCGTGCTCAGTCCCCTCCTGTACTCCCTGTTCACTCATGACTGCATGGCCAGGCACGACTCCAACGCCATCATTAAGTTTGCAGATGACACAACAGTGGTAGGCCTGATCACCGACAACGACGAGACAGCGCCTATAGGGAGGAGGTCAGAGACCTAGCTGTGTGGTGCCAGGACAACAACCTCTCCCTCAACGTGATCAAGACAAAGGAGATGATTGTGGACTACAGGAAAAAGAAGAGGACCGAGCACGCCCCCATTCTCATCGACGAGGCTGTAGTGGAGCAGGTTGAGAGCTTCAAGTTCCTTGGTGTCCAGATCACCAACAAACTAACATGGTCCAAGCACACCAAGACAGTCATGAAGAGGGCACGACAAAACCTATTCCCCCTAAGGAGACTGTAAAGATTTGGCATGGGTCCTCAGATCCTCAGACGGTTCTACAGCTGCACCATTGAGAGCATCCTGACTGGTTGCATCACTGCCTGGTATGACAACTGCTCGGCCTCCGACCGCAAGGCGGAGGGTAGTGCGTACGGCCCAGTACATCACTGGGGCCAAGCTTCCTGCCATAACTCTACATGTACATATTACCTCAATTACCTCGACTTACTGGTGCCTCCGCACATTGACTCGGTACCGGTACCCCCTGTATATAGCCTCGCTATTGTTATATATACTGCTGCTCTTTAATTATTTTTTTGGTATTATTTTTTAAAACTGCATTGTTGGTTAAGGGCTTGTAAGTAAGCATTTCACTGTGTAGTCCCATGTAGCTCAGGAACACATATGTGAGAACGCTATTCATTGACTACAGCTCAGCATTCAACACCATAGTGCCCTCAAAGCTCATCACTAAGCTAAGCACCCTGGGACTAAAGAATACAGTTCACTTTCATAGCAGCCACATAAAAACAGTGTGATCACTTTGTTGTGTATATAATTCCTTCTCGCAACTCTCTATGTGCTCTCCTTTCACCTTTTCTCTTCGCATGTGGACTTCAGTGCACAACACATCAGCTGTCTGTGACCAGGCAAAAAAAGCTTTCCAAGCCAAACCTTCTTATCATGACCGCTATAACTGCTACACACAGCTTACATCGTTGTCACGTCATAGTCAACATAGCTACTAGAACTAACGCTTTAGTAAACCCACTAGCTACAATCATGCAGTACAGTGTACAGTCAGAAAGCAGTTGAGCAGTTACACTGTACACCGGTGGGCCTCCGGAAGTTGTCATAATTATTGTGTAAGTCTATGGAAGGGGGTGAAAACCATGAGCCTCTGAGGTTTTGTATTGAAGTCAGTGTACCCAGAGGAGGACAGAAACTAGCTGTCCTCCGGCTACACCATGGTGCTAACCTAGAGAGTGCTGCTGAGGCTACTGTAGACCTTCATTGCAAAACAGTGTGTTTTAATAATTTAATGGTGACTATATATTTAGTATAGTTCTATCTAAAAAGGATACCTTTTTTAATGTTTCACTATTTTTATTTTTATACAATTCACTGAGGAGGATGGTCCTCCCCTTCCTCCTCTGAGGAGCCTCCACTGACGCACGCACACACGCACGCGCACACACAAGCACACGCGCACACACACACACACACACACACACACACACACACACACACACACACACACACACACACACACACACACACACACACACACACACACACACACACACACACACACACACACACACACACACACACACACACACACACACACACACACACACCACTAAATTACCTTCATTGCCAGATGGAGCTTTTCGGCAAAGAAAGCAGACTTGCAGCAGACACACTTCACTACAGTATCAAAGACATACAGATCAGTTGAATATAAATCACAGAAATAAAGTACAATATGTCAATCATGATAGTGGAGATGACCTTACCAATGTCTATGAGGCAGTCCTCAATGTCCCCCTTCAGCTCCAGGTCGAATACTTGTGAAAATAGTACCAAATATATATTTTTTTAACTGTATTGTTGTTTACCTTTGTAGCTTGTCTGAGCTGGTGGGCATCAAATTGGTCAGGGGTCATCAGCAGGGCCAAAACCACATCCTTCAGATCTGACCTCAGAGCTGACTTCAGGTCATCAGTCAGAGCCTGAAACAAGATGGAGGGGAGGGGGTTATTAAGGTGGTAACAGTTTGGGGAGGTGTGTAAGGGGCAGTTAGGAGTGTTGATTGGCTGAGGGGACAATGTTGTGACTCATATGCCCAGTAGACTGCTCATAGACTCTTTTGATTTGTTGTCTCTGCCCATTGCTCCTCTTCACCAGAACTGTCATAATCACATCCTCATCCAATCCTGTAGATGTAATATTGATCAATAATAAAAACACAACACAGATTGAGTGAATAGAAGCACATTGGGCAAACACGGGTTGAATCAACATTGTTTCCACATAATTTCAACAACAAACAAATTATGTGATGATGAATCAACATGAACGTGTAATTTTTTGTGGTTGATTTCACGTTTGTTGACAACTCAACCTAATGTAAATCAAAACTAGATGATGAACTGATGTCTGTGCCCAGTGGGAGTGGGGCTTGGCAGTTGGAGTATTCTGATACATGGTGTTCTTACCTTTGGCTTCAATGGCTTTCTCAAGAGCTGCTGCATCACCACTAGCACTGAAGTGTGGACATGGGGCTACTGTTCCATAATATACAGGCTTTGGTTTACCAAACATTCGTGAGGTGACTTCCATCTTTCCAGCTGTTATGTCTGTTTCGATCTCTACAGCTGATGCGACTGTTTCCAACTCTACAGCTGATGTGAAGGTTTCCATCTCTGCAGCTGTTGCGACGGTTTCAATCTCTACTGTTGCAACTGTTTCCATCTTTACAGCTCTGAAATGAGTTATATCTGTGAAAAGTATTCCTGTAAGAACAGTGTAACAAGTGTTGTAATTACTGATTGTTACACTGTACTTATCGCAGTCAACTTAACCCTATCACTAGTCCTCACCCTAACCCTAAGTACAGGGTAATAACAGTATAATTACAGTGTACTAACTGGAATACATACACAGTAATAGGGGCACTGTAATGTAAAGCATACCAACAATTTCATCAACAGAATTATAATTAAAGCTGCAATATGTATCTTTCTGGGCGACCTGACCAAATTCACATAGAAATATGAGTTATAGATCTGTTATTCTCAATGAAAGCAAGTCTAAGAAGTGGCAGATCTGTTCTATGTGCGCTATTTCTATGCTTCCCGTTCTTAAGTTTCGATTCCCCGTCTTTTACCTTCGGTTTTGTACACCAAGATTCAAACAGCTGAAACTACAATATTTTGGGTTATGGAAAATATATTTCATAGATGGTACAATGATTATCTACACTATACTTGCTTGTTTTGTCACATAAACTGAAATTTAGAATTTTAGCAACCAGGAAATGGCGGAGCGATTTCTGCATAGTGCACCTTTAAGGAGAATAAGCACAAGTGCATCAGTAATTCTTATACGTTCCTTATGGTCTGAATGTAAGAAAACCTCACCTGTTCACCTGAAGAGATTGTCCTGAGCCGCAGTTGTCTTGATCGTGTTGTTCACTACTTAACAACACACCTTGCAGTGTCTCCACCCATTCACTTCTCAAACCCCTCAGAGCCTGACAACATTTTATCCCTCAAGTGAACCTTGTTTAAACACCACAGATTTAGCATACCAGTGCCTCTGTTAAATATTACAGTAAGAAGCAGAAATGCTGCAAATTATAGTGCTTATAAGTGGTTATGTTGTGGGTTTGATAGCAGTGATGTCTGATGTTCTCCTCCAACACAATAAAACAGTGATGAGCATTTCACGACATACCATGAAGACGTGTTGTGTTAACAAAATGTTATGTCAAAGTCAGATTCATTGAGTGAAAGACAAAGCCAATAGGCATGTACAGGCATGTTCCAAATGTGTTTTTCCAAACCGTTTCAAACACGAGGCAAACTCAATAAAGACACAATAGCAGTTGAATAATTGTATATCTCTTTATACACTGAGTGTACAAAACATTAAGAACACCTTCCTAACACAGGGATGCTGGCCCAGGTTGTCTGTCAATGCTTGTTGTCTCCAATGCTTCCCACAGTTGTGTCAAGTTGGCTGGATGTCCTTTGGGTGGTGGACCATTCTTGATACACACAGGAAACTGTTAAGAGTGAAAAACCCAGCAGCGTTGCAGTTCTTGACACAAACCGGTGCGCCTGGCACCTACTACCATACCCCATTCAAAGGCACTTAAATCTTTTGTCTTGCCTATTCAACCTCTGAATGGCACACATACACAATCCATGTCTCAATTGGCTCAAGTCTTAAAAATCCTTATTTAACCTGTCTCCTCCACTTCATCTACACTGATTGAAGTGGATTGAACAAGTTACACCAATAAGGGATCATAGCTTTCACCTGGATTCACCTGGTCAGTCTATGTCATGGAAAGAGCAAGTGTCCTTTTCCCCCTCAGGAGACTGAAAAGATTTGGCGTGGGTCCCCAGATCCTCAAAAAGTTCTACAGCTGCACCATCGAGAGCATCCTGACTGGTTGCATCACCGCCTGGTATGGCAACTGCTCGGCATCTGACCGTAAGGCGCTACAGAGGGTTGTGCGTACGGCCCAGTACATCATTGGGGCCAAGCTTCCTGCCATCCAGGACCTAAATACTAGGTGGTGTCAGAGAAAAGCCCAAAAAATTGTCAAAGACTCCAGTCACCCAAGTCATAGACTGTTCTCTCTGCTACCGCATGGCAAGCGATACAGGCGCGCCAAGTCTCGGACCAAAAGGCTCCTTAAAAGCTTCTACCTCCAAGCCATAAGACCGCTGAACAATTAATCAAATGGCCACCCGGACTATTTATATTGCCCCCCCCCCCCCCATTTGTTTTTACACTGCTGCTACCCACTGTCTATTATCTATGTATAGTCACTTTACCCCTACCTACATGTACAAATTACCTCAACAAACCTGTACCCCCGCACATTGACCCTGTATATAACCTCGTTATTGTTATTTTATTGTGTTACCTTTTATTTTTTTTTACTTTAGTTTATTTGATAAATATTTTCTTAACTCTTTCTTGAACTGCATTGTTGGTTAAGGGTTTGTAAGTAAGCATTTCACGGTAAGGTCTACACCTGTTGTATTCGGCGCATGTGACAAATAAAGTTTGATTTGATTTGTCCTTTATATTTTGTACACTCAGTTTACAGTCCCCAACCTACTCCAACCTACTTATTAGGCAATTAGTAGCTAAAATCCAACACTTTCTTGTACAATTCAATACATTTGCAAATTCTTTAGTTAAACATTTGTTAGATTTCTAAAAAATCTTGACTCTTCTTTTTCTTCTGGGAGCTAGGGTCTTGGAGGTGGCTGTCCTCTCCCCCGTCCTCGCCCTGGTCCCCCTCCTGGCCCCTGCTGACCATTTCCAGGCAGAGGTCCAGGCCCCCGGGGACCCGGTGGGCGGGTCACTGCGCCTCGAGTGTTGGGATTTGGTGATGACAGGGACACGTCTTTCTGCAGGTTCACGTCCTTGCCTGCAGTTCCTGGCCTCACCTTTGTAGACTTTCCACCTTGGTCTGCTTTATTGTCTGGTCAGGGAAGACATAGGGGGAGTGCATTGTCTCAAAGTCTAAACAAGTACAACCATCTCTTTGCTCATGCAACCTGGACTCAGGGGTAGATGTAACATAGTAAATCCGGGACACTCCAATTAGTATGATATCTTATGTTTGCATGGTATGTATTCATTTGTTTTTGCCTTAAGTAACCTTCTGTTTTATGTAACATTCCAAATGTAACATATCATACTAATTTGAGTGTCCCGGAGTTACGTTTACTATGTTACGTCTAGTCTATGAGACCAGGCTGGCTCATGATATCATTGATTTCAGACAAATTTAACATCAGGTCAAACAAGATCACCTGTGTTCCACTATTGGAGCTAAGGTTTCATACACATTTGAAGTGAAGGTATGATGCTCACCTGCACCTGTCTCTGGTGGGGGAGCTGGGGGCAAGAGAGAGCGGTTGGGGAGCAGGTCCTCCAGGTCCTTCATGACCTGGTCTGTGCTTTCAGTGTTGTTCCTCCTGTTCTTCTCCTCATCTCTGGCCTAAAGATAGAGAGAGAATGTGTGTGTGTGTGTGTGTGTGTGTGTGTGAGAGAGTGAGTGAGTGAGTGAGTGAGTGAGTGAGTGAGTGAGTGAGTGAGTGAGTGAGTGAGTGAGTGAGTGAGTGAGTGAGTGAGTGAGTGAGTGAGTGAGTGAGTGAGTGAGTGAGTGAGTGTGTGTGTGTGTGTGTGTGTGTGTGTGTGTGTGTGTGTGTGTGTGTGTGTGTGTGTGTGTGTGTGTGTGTGTGTGTGTGTGTGTGTGTGTGTGTGTGTGTGAGTGAGTGAGTGAGTGAGTGAGTGAGTGAGTGAGTGAGTGAGTGAGTGAGTGAGTGAGTGAGTGAGTGAGTGAGTGAGTGAGTGAGTGAGTGAGTGAGTGAGTGAGTGAGTGAGTGAGTGAGTGAGTGAGTGAGTGAGTGAGTGATAGATAGATAGATAGATAGATAGATAGATAGATAGATAGATAGATAGATAGATAGATAGATAGATAGATAGATAGATAGATAGATAGATAGATAGATAGATAGATAGATAGATAGATAGATAGATAGATAGATAGATAGATAGATACATGTAGATAGATAGATGACAGCGAGCGAGAGCAAGTGAGTATTATTTAAATAATTAAGACCTATAAATTAACCACATACAATTTTTACCTGAGACTGAATTAATTTGAAAAACACTCAGACTCACCATCTGCATCTTCTTCTTCAGCTCTGCGTTAGCATGTTGATACGCCTCAGACACCGAGTTCAGATAGTAGATAGCCAGTCTGTGGGGAAGTACATACAGTGGGCTCCAATATTACCGGCACCCCTGACTGGCAATGCACAAATAATACTTTAATAAATATAAACAATATAATTATAGAGATAAACTCAAAATACCAACATGTGAGAAATACTGTACTATATTAATGTTCCAAAAGGACCCACCAAAATCATTTATTGATTTAATTAAAAATCAATGTCCACCAAATCAAGGTTTCACAATTAATGGCACCCTTAAAGATTATTGTAAATAACATCTACCAAAATTAAACCAGGAATTAAATTCCACTTATTTAAGTTGATCTAAGTCTTAAGGAACCATATTGAGCCATTACATCACTTCCTGTTTCACTAGGGTATAAAAATGAGGTAACACGCATGCAATATCCCTTTGTCATCCAACACCATGAAGAAAACAAAAGCACTGGCAGTTCAAAAGAGACAGATGGTTGTAGACCTTCATAAATCTGGTAATGGCTACAAGAAGATCCACAAACGATTGAATTTACCACTGAGCACTGTCAGGGCAATTATAAAAAAAAGAAAAAAGATATGGAACAGTTGAAAACCTCACAGGTAGAGGACGCAAATGCATTTTGCCCCCCAGGATAGGGAGGAGGATGGTGAGAGAAGCAACAAAATCCCCAAGAATCACTGTGAAAGAATTGCAGGCCTTGGTGGCATCTTGGGGTCACCAGGTTTCAAAAAGCACCATCAGATGCCACCCCCACAACCACAGGCTCTTTGGAAGGGTTGCCAGAAGAAAGCCCTTTCTGACTCCAAGACACAGATTGCAAGCGCTTGGAGTTTGCCAAACGTCATTTAAATTATGACTGGAAGAAGGTGCTCTGGTCAGATGAGACCAAAATTGAACGTTTTGGTCAGATACAGCATCGGCATGTTTGGCGTCGAAACAGAGATGCATACAAGGAGAGGCACCTCATACCCACGGTGAAATATGGTGGTGGGTTAGTGATGTTTTGGGGCTGTTTTAATTCCAGAGGTCCAGGGGCACTGGTTAAGATTGATGGCATAATGAATTCCACCAAGTATCAGGGAATTTTGGCTGACAATCTGGTTGCCTCTGCCAGAAGGCTGGGACTTGGCCATAGCTGGACTTTCCAACAAGACAATGACCCAAAACATACCTCAAGATCCACACAGAAATGGTTCTGTGACAACAAAATCAATGTTCTGCCATGGCCATCTCAGTCGCCGGACCTCAATCCAATCGAAAATCTGTGGACTGAGTTGAAGAGGGCAGTTGATAAGCGCAAACCCAAGAATGTGAAGGATCTTGAAAGGATCTGCATAGAGGAATGGTCCAAAATCCCTCCAAATGTGTTCCTTAACCTCGTCAAACATTACAGGAAAAGACTCCATGCTGTTAACCTTGCCAGAGGTGGTTACACTAAGTACTAAATGAGGAGTGCCAATAATTATGAAACGTTGATTTTGGTGACATTTATTTGGTATTAAATAATTGTATGATTTTGGTTGGTTCCATTGAAAATTATTTCTCACGTTGGTATTTTGAGTTTATCTCTATAATTATATTGTTTATAATTTTTAAAGTATTGTTTGTGCATTGCCAGTCAGGGGTGCCAGTAATTTTGGAGCCCACTGTATTAAGAGCTTTAGCATCCATCTGTTTACACAGATATACACTGTAGACATGCAGTATCCTAATATACAGTCGTGGTCAAAAGTTTTGAGAATGACACAAATACTAATTTTCACAAAGTCTGCTGCCTCAGTTTTGATGATGGTAATTTGCATATACTCCAGAATGTCATGAAGAGTGATCAGATGAATTGCAGTTAATTGCAAAGTCCCTCTTTGCCATGAAAATGAACTTAATCCCCAAAAAACATTTCCACTGCATTTCAGCCCTGCCACAAAAGCACCAGCTGCCATCATGTCAGTGATTCTCTCGTTAACACAGGTGAGAGTGTTGACGAGGACAAGGCTGGAGATCACTCTGTCATGCTGATTGAGTTAGAATAACAGACTGGAAGCTTTAAAAGGAGGGTGGTGCTTGAAATCATTGTTCTTCCTCTGTTAACCATGGTTACCTGCAAGGAAACACGTGCCGTCATCATTGCTTTGCACAAAAAGGGTTCACAGGCAAGGATATTGCTGCTAGTAAGATTGCACCTAAATCAACCATTTATCGGATCATCAAGAGGAGAGAGGTTCAATTGTTGTGAAGAAGGCGTCAGGGCGCCCAAGAAAGTCCAGCAAGCGCCAGGACCGTCTCCTAAAGTTGATTCAGCTGCGTGATCGGGGCACCACCAGTGCAGAGCTTGCTCAGGAATGGCAACAGGCAAGTGTGAGTGCATCTGCACGCACAGTGAGGTGAAGAATTTTGGAGGATGGCCTGGTGTCAAGAAGGGCAGCAAAGAAGCCACTTATCTCCAGGAAAAACATCAGGGACAGACTGATATTCTGCAAAAGGTACAGGGATTGGACTGCTGAGGACTGGGGTAAAGTCATTTTCTCTGATGAATCCCCTTTCCGATTGTTTGGGGCATCCGGAAAACACCTTGTCCGGAGAAGACAAGGAGAGCGCTACCATCAGTCCTGTGTCATGCCAACAGTAAAGCATCCTGAGACCATTCATGTGTGGGGTTGCTTCTCAGCCAAGGGAGTGGGCTCACTCACAATTTTGCCTAAGAACACAGCCATGAATAAAGAATGGTACCAACACATCCTCCGAGAGCAACTTCTCCCAACCATCCAAGAACAGTTTGGTGATGACCAATGCCTTTTCCAGCTTGATGGAGCACCTTGCCATAAGGCAAAAGTGATAACTAAGTGGCTCGGGGAACAAAACATTGACATTTTGGGTCCATGGCCAGGAAACTCCCCAGACCTTAATCCCATTGAGAACTTGTGGTCGATCCTCAAGAGGCGGGTGGACAAACAAAAACCCACAAATTCTGACAAACTCCAAGCATTGATTATGCAAGAATGGGCTGCCATCAGTCAGGATGTGGCCCAGAAGTTAATTAAAAGTTAAAGTCCCCTGTAGCTCAGTTGGTAGAGCATGGCGCTTGCAACGCCAGGGTTGTGGGTTCGTTTCCCATAGGGGGTCAGTATGAAAATGTATGCACTCACTAACTGTAAGTCGCTCTGGATAAGAGTGTCTGCTAAATGACTAAAATGTAATGCCAGGGCGGATTGCAGAGGTCTTGAAAAAGAAGGGTCACTCTTTGCATAAACTTAATGTAATTGTCAATAAAAGCCTTTGACACTTATGGAATGCTTGTAATTATACTTCAGTATACCATAGTAACATCTGACAAAAATATCTCACAACCCTGAAGCAGCGAACTTTGTGAAGACCAAAACTTTTGACCACGACTGTACAGTACCAGTCAAAAGTTTGAACACACCTACTCATTCCAGGGTTTTTCTTTATTTGTACTATTTTCTACATTGTAGAATAACAGTGAAGACATCAAAACTATGAAATAGCACATATGGAATCATGTAGTAACCAACATTCTGTTAAACAAATCAAAATGTATTTTATATTTGAGATTGTTCAAAGTAGCCACCCTTTGCCTTGATGACAGCTTTGCACACTCTTGGCATTATCTCAACCAGCTTCATGAGGTAGCCACCTGGAATGCATTTCAATTAACAGGTGTGCCTTGTTAAAAGTTAATTTGTGGAATTTCTTTCCTTCTTAATGCGTTTGAGTCAATCAGTTGTGTTGTGACAAGGTAGGGGTGGTATACAGAAGATAGCCCTATTTGGTAAAAGACCAAGTCCATATTATGGCAAGAACAGCTCAAATAAGCAAAGAGAAACAACAGTCCATCATTACTTTAAGACATGAAGGTCAGTCAATACAGAACATTTCAAGAACTTTTAAAGTTTATTCAAGAGCAGTCGCAAAAAACATGAAGTGCTATGATGAAACTGGCTCTCATGAGGACCGCCACAGGAAAGGAAGACCCAGAGTTACCTATGCTGCAGAGTATACGTTCATTAGAGTTCCCAGCCTCAGAAATTGCAGCCCAAATAAATGCTTCACAGAGTTCAAGTAACAGACACATCTGAACATCAACTGTTCAGAGGAGACTGTGTGAATCAGGCCTTCATGGTTGAATTGCTGCAAAGAAACCACTACTAAAGGACACTAATAAGAAGAAGAGACTTGCTTGGGCCAAGAAACACGAGCAATGGACATTAGACCGGTGGACATCTGTCCTTTGGTCTGATGAGTCCAAATTTGAGATTTTTGGTTCCAACCGCTGTGTCTTTGTGAGACGCAGAGTAGGTGAACGGATGATCTCCGCATGTGTGGTTCCCACCATGAAGCATGGAGGAGGAGGTGTGATGGTGTGGGGGTGCTTTGCTGGTGACACTGTCTGTGATTTATTTAGAATTCAAGGCACACTTAACCAGCATGGCTACCACAGCATTCTGCAGCGATACGCCATCCCATCTGGTTTGCGCTTAGTGGGACTATCATTTGTTTTTCAACAGGACAAGGACCCAACACACCTCCAGGCTGTGTAAGGGCTATTTGACCAAGAAGGAGAGTGATAGAGTGCTGCATCAGATGACATGGCCTCCACAATCACCCGACCTCAACCCAATTGAGATGGACCGTAGAGTGAAGGAAAAGCAGCCAACAAGTGCTCAGCATATGTGGGAACTCCTTCAAGAATGTTGGAAAAGCATTCCTCATGAAGCTGGTTGAGAGAATGCCAAGAGTGTGCAAAGCTGTCATCAAGGCAAAGGGTAGCTACTTTGAAGAATCTAAAATCTAAAATATATTTTGATTTGTTTAACACTTTTTTGCTTACTACATGATTCCATATGTGTTATTTCGTGGTTTTGATGTCTTCACTATTATTATACAATGTAGAAAATAGTAAAAATAAAGAAAACCTTTGACTGGTACTGTATATATATAAATGTGTGTGTGTGTGTGTGTGTGTGACTGTATGTGTAGTTATATACTTCTACTCACACCATCAGTAGCACAGCTGGTATGATGAGGCCAGGGTTGGCTGCATAGCCCATCAGTGTTCCCAGAAAGGCAGGCAGGTCCAGGTCTATCGTCTCCATGATGACATCAAACATCTTGGCCTTCCCACTGTGGAGATCAAAGATTGTGTGAGACTGTATTTGTGATTTTGTTTTTTGTGAGTATGTAGCTACAGGTATGTGTCCTTACATATTGTATATTGTTTGTCTGTGTTTATGTATAGAGGTGTGAGTGCATTTGCAGGGGTGTGTCCTACAGAACAGTAAACATGCCTGTGTGTATGTGCTACCTGAATGGCCCACAGTCAAAGGAGGGTGGCAAGGTCATGATGGTGTAGACCACAGGCAGTAGACTGAGGAAGAGGATGAGGAGGAGGAGGCCCATGTAGAAGTTGTTGGATTTGGAGGCTTTGAAGACCCTCTCATGGGGCACGTTAGTGGCCATTACGGCCCAGCACTGGTAATACATGGAGGAGAGGAGACGCAGGACGTTTATCCCTACCAACCCTGGAGCATAGAACGCACCCATCCTGAAACACGCACACACACACGCACACACACAGGGTCAGTGAAGGGAATATGGAATATACTGTATGAGTTCTATAGTTTTGCAACCAGAATATAAATATCTCTTACCAGATCATTCCTTGGTTGAAGACCAGACCAAGAACGTTGCCACTGATGTCAAATTCTCCATATGATGGCTACAGAGGGAGATAAAATCCATATCACAAACAGTGGTTCAAACTTCTGCCTGGCAACAAAAATGTAGACCACTAGAATATCCCCACCAATAGACAAAATAAGACATTTGTAACAATGACAAGTGGAGCACGTACATATGTGGCTTCGAGGTCCCAGCACCAGCAGTAGTTGAGGAACCTGACAATGACAGCCCGCGCAAAGTCACCAATCAGGATGGTCAGGTAGGTCACCTGGATGTCTGACACGGTCAGCTTCACAAACTCCTGTCACATGATGAACATCACACACAGGGCTTTACAAAGGTACAGTACATACAACAGAAACAATGACCATATCACACCAGAGATGAGGATATCAGTAAGGTTCCGTTACTATGCCGACGGCGGTCTCCCAGCATGGCCCCCTGATGACATCAGAGGGGTCCATGGGGGGCGGGGTGACGTCCGTGTCATTGTTGTGGAGGGTGAAGTTAGCGTAGTATTCCTTCAGGGCCCAGATGGACGCATTCCTAATGGACACCTCCTCATCAAGCTGAGTGGAAGGAAGGAAGCCATTGAATCACAGGTCATCCATTTCAACGCACTACCCATTCATCCCAATGAAAATGCATCTCTCTGAGGAACATCATTCCTAAGAGTATGAAATCAATCCCTCACTACAGGATGCACTGTGTTGTTTACATAATATGTAACTCCACCATCCCAGTATGAAACCTTATCCTTCTCTTTGACGCTTTCATATTATCCCAAAAATGATCCTGTAATCCCGCTCTCAATGTAGATTTAAGATTAACAAGAAAGTGCTAATGTCTGGTAGTGGCCTGAAGTAGTGTGAGGCAGCCTTACAGTACCTTGTTGTTGACCTCATCAAACAGGGCAAACAGGAAAGTGTAGAGGTTTCCCAAAAAGAGGGCAAAGATGCGCCCCAGCTGCCATTTGAGGGCGATCCGGGGGTGGTACTCCTCCAGCTCCGCGATGGTCTCAAACAGGGGAGGACACACCAGGCCCAACAGGGACATGATGAGCTCCAACTACACAGTGGGACCATGGGAGGAATCATACCATCTCTCCACTACACCACCACTTTACACAACACCGTATGATCAAACATAGTTCAGTGATATAATAGAGAGGGACGTTTGTTTAGTTATTAATGAATGAGATAAAGAAGGCTACACTATTATGAGATAATATTACCATCATTTATTCCAAATAGAAACTGATTCCATTGGTTTCAAAGGATGTACTTAGCATCAACACCATTCTCCAAGCATTACCTCGTTTTTCTCGTACCAGCTCAGGTCGTTCCTGTTGGCAAACTCCTGGGACCTCTTCACCACGAAGAAGATGAGGTAGCCACTTCCTCCCAGGCAGCAGATGATCATGAAGTTGGCCAGCACACGCAGGAACCTCCTCAGGTGGATGTTCTCATCCTTTTGGTTCTCCTGCTCATCCACGATGGACTCCTGCACTCAGACAGACAGACAGACAGAAAGACAGTTAGCTTATGGGCCACTAACATGTTTCAGAAGTGATGTGTAGTTGGTGGGAAATAACATGTCATTATATTGGATTGAATACAGTAAAGAATACTCAGAAGAGCATAATTCAAAAGATCAGACGTTGTGATGAAGTTGTGAAAATAGTACACGGGTCTCCATGGTTACCTTGAAGCTGGTGGTGATGGAAGCGTACTTGTTGTCAGCCGTCTCGGCATTGCCGATGAGGTAATCCCAGCTGGTGAACATCTTCCAGGCAAAGGTGAACTCCCCGTCATCTCCGTCCCCTCCCCCCACATCAGCATTCTTAGCCATTCTATCAAAACATATAGGAATGACAGTGGGGAAAGGCCGTTATCCATTTTCAGATCAAACACCATGAAAAACTAAATTATTTATATCTATTTGTTTATTTGGATCCCCATGAGCTTTTGCAGAAAAAAAAGGGTTTTCTAATGATCAATTAGCCTTTTAAAATGATAAACTTGGATTAGCAAACACAACGTGCCATTGGAACACAGGACTGATGGTTGCTGATAATGGACCTCTGTACGCTTATGTAGATATTGCATAGAAAATCAGCCGTTTCCAGCTACAATAGCCATTTACAACATTAACAATGTCTACACTGTATTTCTGATCAATTTGATGTTATTTTAATGGAGAATTTTTTTTTTGCTTTTCTTTTGAAAACAAGGACATTTCTAAGTGACCCCAAACTTTTGAACGGTAGTGTATGTGTGACATCTGATCATATTTTATAGGTGGGGGATTGGGTGGTGACTCACGTTCGTATCACCACCATCAGGCTGTAGCCAAAAGTCCCCACTCCTACCATGAGGTAAGACAGCGGGAGGCGGAACTTCAACAGCCCAATGGTCCTCTGGTTGTTGTAGTAACCATAGAAGAGGACTGAGTATTTGCAATACCCCTGAGAGAGAAAGAAGTGATCACAAGTGATGAACTGTGCTCTTATAGTGTACCGATAAACTGTGTCTTCTGATCTTCACAGGTGTCTCCAGACCCATGCTGATAATTTAAGTAGCACAATATGAAATATCATCACATTATATGAGCCTGAAATCTTTGATATGGTAATATTTGATAGGCTTTCATGCAGAGTAAATAGAGCGTAGCCTATTTCGACTGCATTGTTTAACCCACGTTGAAGTCCATGAGGACAGAGTAGTCTTGAGCAGTAGGCTGCTCAGCTCTGGGCACTGTCTTTCTGGGAATGGATCCATACGGAAGTCCCATCAGAACCTGGAGCCATAACACATTTCAATAATTATTGATAGACTACTAGAGTATACATTAGAGTTGTATCTATGTGTTAAAACTCTTTGTGAGGCGGTTTTACCTCTGGGATCACAACCAGTCCGAAGGTTAAGCCAAAGAGGACCATGTTCATGCCATACATCCAGCGCAGGAAGATGAAGTAGGAAGCAACAGAGGACCCAAAGTGACCTGAGGGGAGAGAAGTGACATATAGGGTTTCTTCACTAGGTGGTAGTGCTCAGCTGTCATTCAACTGGCCTTTGTCAATCAGCTCAGTATATTACTGTATCTTGTGTTGTGACCTGTGTTCTGGAATATTTTCAGTATATTGCTGTTTCTAAAGTGTGGAGTAGCAGGTAACTCACTTTCAACCTCTTTTATCTTTCGTTCCCATGGTATGCAAGTCGTTTTGAAATTTTCAAAATCTCTTTGGAATTTGATCCATTTCTGGTGAAAAAGAAAGACAATCAATATTATATCCTCATATTTTGACATCCACAAAAAGCTAAGTGGCAGGAAAGCATACATTGTGCTCATGGTTCCATACCTTCATCATCATGACTTTATAGGCATAAAACTTCCTGCCTTTTCCTTTTCCCAGAGCCCCTTCAAATTTATCTACAAATTCTTGGCATTCTCTGAGAACAAATCATGAGGTTAACAACAGAACAGCTACAGTCAAGCTCAAATAAATGGATAAAATTAACTAAAATATGAAATATATTCTGACAGGTGGTGTAGTAAATACTTTAAAATGGGGTAAAAAAAACACAGCTATGATCAATGAATACAGCAAATTATTATCTGAAAGTGTCTCAACTTCATCCTGACAGCATATGTCATTTGTCCAGTAGCCTATGCAAGTGCAATCAGTCAACACGTTCATTACTTCAGATATACCAGCCTCCTCTTCATTCGCCAGGGCTTGTTCCTCATAATAGCTATGACCTTCTTCTTCTCCTCCACCTCCTCCTTCAGTCGTTCCATCTCTCCCTCCGACATGGACTCCTCCTCTGAGTCTGCGTTAGAGTCTGTGTCTGAGCTGTGAGATAGATAGAGGAAGGGAGACAAGAGGGGAACAGAGAGAGCGGAAGACAGATCGTTAGGAGAGAGCGATCGAAGGGAAAGAGAGGTCAGTGATTGAGAGAGACAGAGAGTTAGAAAGGATGTCCTTCTATTTCTCTTGATGCAAGGGTAGCAAATATTGTTTAATACAGTTAAATAACGTATTTGGCCCATTATTTAGATTCCTGTGCTGTTTAGTACTACGCTTGGGCCCTGATTTCCACCAAGATACCTGCTCTCTTTCTTCTTTTTCTTCTTCTTGTCCTTCTCGTCTTCCTTCTCCTTTCCTTTGCCCTTCCCCTTGGCGTCTCCTTTCTTCTTATTATCTTTGGTCTCCTCTTCTTTCCCCTTCTTTCCTGCGGCTCCCTTCTTGTTTCTTTTGTTCCCCTTCTCCTCCTCACTGTCCTCCTCACTGTCCTGGGCCTTTCCTCCTTTCTTTTTGTTTGCTGCTCCTCCTCGTCTCCTCTTGGGGGCGTCATCCTCACTTTCATCGTCGATGTCACGTGACTTGGAAGCTTTCTTCTTATTGGCTCCTCTGCGGGTTCTGGGGGCCTCCTCTTCCTCCTCGTCCTCATCATCTTCATCGGCTGGCTTTTTGCCCCTGCCGCGGGCTCCTCCTCTGCCAGCTGCCGGTCTTCTGTTCCCTCTCCTTCGACTGGTGTCATCTGTATACAGTGAGGGAAAAAAGTATTTGATCCCCTGTTGATTTTGTACGTTTGCCCACTGACAAAGACATGATCAGTCCATAATTTTAATGGTAGGTTTATTTGAACAGTGAGAGACAGAATAACAACAAAAAAATCCAGAAAAACGCATGTCAAAAATGTTATAAATTGATTTGCATTTTAATTAGGGAAATAAGTATTTGACCCCTCTGCAAAACATGACTTAGTACTTGATGGCAAAACCCTTGTTGGCAATCACAGAGGTCAGACGTTTCTTGTAGTTGGCCACCAGGTTTGCACACATCTCAGGAGGAATTTTGTTCCACTCCTCTTTGCAGATCTTCTCCAAGTCATTAAGGTTTTGAGGCTGACGTTTGGCAACTCGAACCTTCAGTTCCCTCCACAGATTTTCTATGGGATTAAGGTCTGGATCCTGGCTAGGCCACTCCAGGACCTTAATGTGCTTCTTCTTGAGCCACTCCTTTGTTGCCATGCTGGAATACCCATCCACGACCCATTTTCAATGCACTGGCTGAGGGAAGGAGGTTCTCACCCATGATTTGACAGTACATGGCCCCGTCCATCGTCCCTCTGATGCGATGAAGTTGTCCTGTCCCCTTAGCAGAAAAACACCCCCAAAGCATAATGTTTCCACCTCCATGTTTGACGGTGGGGATGGTGTTCTTGGGGTCATAGGCAGCATTCCTCCTCCTCCAAACAAGGCGGGTTGAGTTGATGCCAAAGAGCTCGATTTTGGTCTCATCTGACCACAACACTTTCACCCAGTTCTCCTCTGAATCATTCAGATGTTCATTGGCAAACTTCAGACGGGCCTGTATATGTGCTTTCTTGAGCAGGGGGACCTTTGCTGGCGCTGCAGGATTTCAGTGCTTCACGCCGTAGTGTGTTACCAATTGTTTTCTTGGTGACTATGGTCCCAGCTGCCTTGAGATCATTGACAAGATCCTCCCGTGTAGTTCTGGGCTGATTCCTCACCGTTCTCATGATCATTGCAACACCACAAGGTGAGATCTTGCATGGAGCCCCAGGCCGAGGGAGATTGACAGTACTTTTGTGTTTCTTCCATTTGCGAATAATCGCACCAACTGTTGTCACCTTCTCACCAAGCTGCTTGGCGATGGTCTTGTAGCCCATTCCAGCCTTGTGTAGGTCTACAATCTTGTCCCTAACATCCTTGGAGAGCTCTTTGGTCTTGGCCATGGTGGAAAGTTTGGAATCTGATTGATTGATTGCTTCTGTGGACAGGTGTCTTTTATACAGGTAACAAGCTGAGATTAGGAGCACTCCCTTTAAGAGTGTGCTCTTAATCTCAGCTCATTACCTGTATAAAAGACACCTGGGAGCCAGAAATCTTTCTGATTGAGAGGGGGTCAAATACTTATTTCCCTCATTAAAATGCAAATCAATTTAGAAATTTTTTGAAATGCGTTTTTCTGGATTTTGTTGTTGTTATTCTGTCTCTCACTGTTCAAATAAACCTACCATTAAAATTATAGACTGACCATTTCTTTGTCAGTGGGCAAACGTATAAAATCAGCAGGGGATCAAATACTTTTTTCCCTCACTGTAGATACACACACACACACAAATGTATGCGCGAGAACACACATACACACACACAACAGCTCAACACATGCAAAGATATACACGTTTTAGTACAATGTAAAAAAAACACACTAATACAGTTAGAGCTGAAGCTTTTTAAATATCAGGTCAATTCTAACAACCAGTGTCTGTAGTTGTCTGCCTTATTCACAGAGAAAGACACAACTATCTCTGTGTTATACTTACCCTCACTGTCACTCACATCCCCATCGATTTCGATTCCAACTGAATGAACGCAAACAAATAAATGTCCACTACTCATTCAAACATCTCTAAAATGGCCCAGCA
Organism: Coregonus lavaretus; assembly: GCF_964263955.1. NCBI lineage: Eukaryota > Metazoa > Chordata > Actinopteri > Salmoniformes > Salmonidae > Coregonus > Coregonus lavaretus. The sequence continues at coordinate 21,579,950 of NC_140011.1, read as the reverse complement.
TGAATCTATAAAGGAATTTTGCATTTGCATCTCATATTAGTCTTTATATCACCTCAAAGCCAGAGCATAAAAACATTTACAACTGAGATTCTGAATCTCAACTCACCATCCTCAATCTTCGCCGCCACATCACTCTTCCTAGGCATGGTGGTTGGCGTGAGGTATTCTCTGAAGGTACTGGGACTTTAACTCTCTCTTCTTCCCTGACTGTGCTCTGTAACTCTGGACTGAATGCACCTACCCCTGCTCAGGTACTCAGAGCCAGAGCTCAACCGGGACCTGTACCTCGCTCCAGTAACTAACTCCCCATCACTATGACAACTACAGCATGTGACCTGCCTCCATAGGTGTTATAACCGAGACAAATTAGTTTGTCTCGGTTATAACACTGCAGACATCAAGGAGTGTATAACTTAATCACAGCAACAACAACAAAAACGTTCCAGCATGATCTGGTGGAGGTTTTCTTAAATAAAACCCAGAGAGAACCTGAGGAACCATTTCAGTGGACAGCATCTGTGTCAGACAGAAGATTTAGGGAGTGGACCTTCTCTATGGTCCATATAGCAGCAGAAGGACCAGGACATTTAAACAGTTAGAGACACTCTCACTCGTCTGGACATCAGACACCATGACAACACACAGACCAAGACGGACAGCCTTAAAGATTTAATGAAGGTTTAGGTTTCCTTTTCAAGACCCATTAGGCAAACCTCAAACACATTATACACATCTTACATATTAAATGTGTATTGATACACAAACTACAGAATATTGGAGGACTATTGCCCACAATGACGGAGTGAGAATATACAGCGGTATGTGTAGTAACATATACAGTACACACACAAAGATACAGAGTACACACCTCTGAGCCTGTCTGCCCCCATTAAATAATGGAGAGGAGCTCATCTTCCACAGCCAAAACTACACCATTACACGCTCATCAGCCCTGTCAAGTAGAAAACACACACACAAGCACACATGCATAAAACATTGCATCTATCACCAGTATAATTTTAAAAAACTTGCAATCATAATATTACAATCTCATTTTTCCAACCAATAATATTCCAGAAATTATTCCACCTTCAATTATAAAAGTAAAACCCCCAGATCATCATCAACAGCTTTCATGCAAACGTAGTCATCATTCCATTTTTGAAACTTCCGTGTTTCAAAATTACTCAGATCATTTGAAATCAATATTTAATGCATTTGTCCATGAATTGTGCATGAGTATTTAATGTTAATGCATCTAGTCTGGAGGATACAGTAATATCACTTTAAGGGGAAGTTTCCCCATTTTTTGTTGTGTTACAGAGAAAATTGTTTTTCACATTTTGCTGAGTCATCACTTGCCATTGACTATAATGCCATATGCAAATATGTCTAAAGCATATTAGAAAACACTCTAAAACACTCCACACCAACTCATATTAGGCCTAAATCAGAATCCCATTCTGAATGATGTCTCTGCACTATTTATATTTATTTTGTGTTCCACTGTGCCATAAACTCATGTTTGAATTATGCTGTTTACAACTACAACAACAACTACAAAAATAATATGCAAATATGGATTTATGGGACAGTGGAACATTTTAAAAAACAAAATTGTGCAGAAACATCATTCAGAATGGCATTCTGATGTAATAGGAGCTGGTTTGGAGTGTTTTCTAACATACTTTAGACACATTTTCATAATGCATTGTAATTAGCAAGTGATGACCAATTTTCTTTGTAATGAAACAAAATATAAAAATATGGTTTTGGGGATCAACTGCAATCTCAAAAACAGTGAAAATAAGTCTATATGTAAAATTGTCAGACAGGACAGGAGGAATGTATAGTCTGTGCAGAAATAAACACTACAATCATGTAAAGCAACTCAGTCAATGGATATCACAAGTTCTTGAAAAGACAAAACAAATACACGGTTTGTATGCCCGTTTTGCAGGGGAATATAGCTCCATGTTACCTTGATTTGTGCACAAATCAGCAAGGAACCTAGATCTGATAAGGTGGCGACGAAAACAAATGATCCATCAGAGCAGTCTCCAGCCTGTCACCTACTGGACAAGAGGGATATTAGCGTTGGTCTTGTGACAATCTCCCGTGGGCACCCAGTTGACCAAATGACACAAGATTTTACTTCTGGGTTAATGGAGATTAGTTTTGTGAATAAAGTGGTGTTTTGTTTGAGCATAATCCAGAACATTTAGAATTGCTTTGCAATCCTAAAAAATAATGGCTCATGCTTTGAAGTGTGAGGAAATTCTATTTGTGTAAAATAAAAAGTACCTCCCTGTATTTCATGCCTCCCTGTACGGCCTGTTATTCTTAGCCTTGTCATAACTGTGTCACATGACAAGGACAAACAGTGTTTCTCACCACTTAATGATATATTGTAATAGTGTACAATTGATTGATATTACTGATCAACCAATACAACTTACTTAGGAACGGACAAGCAGGTATATTAGCAGGTAGAATAGCCAATAGACAAATAAACCTATTATGTGACTTGTAACGTAGGTACAAATGTTTATGCTCTGTCAGCAGTGATGTAAAGTACTTAAGTAAAAATATTTAAGTAGTGTTTTGGGGTATCTGTACTTTACTTGAGTATTTATATTTTGACAACTTTTACTTTACTACATTCCTAAAGAAAAGTATGTACTTTTTATTCCATACATTTTCCCTGACACCCAAAAGTACTCGTTACATTTTGAGGACAGGAAAATTGTCTAATTCACACACTTATCAAGAGAACATCTCTGGTCATCCCTACTGTCTCTGATCTGGCGGACTCACTAAGCACATGCTTCGTTTGTAAATGATGTCTGAGTGTTGGAGCATGCCCCTGGCTATCCGTAAATAAAAAAACTAGAAAATGATGCCGTCTGGTTTGCTTTATATAAGGAATTTTAAACAATTTATACTTTCACTTTTACTTTTGATACTTAAGTATATTTTAGCAATTACATTTACTTTTGATACTTAAGTATATTTGAAACCAAATACTTTTAGACTTTCACTCAAGTTGTATTTTACTGGGTGACATTTTCCATTAAGGTATCTTTACTTTTACGCAAGTATGAAAATTGGGTACTTTTTCCACCACTGTCTGTCAGAGAACTGGCAATCACAAGAGGTCCAACTCATTGCCCAAAGATTTCTCTCTCCCGCATGGTGTTTGGGGGCCTTTTATAGTAATCCACAGGGTGCCTACTGTGACTGTGACCCGTGGGTTGTTCTGTAGCTGAACACGTGCAGCTTGTTTTAGGCTGATTATGCCTGCCTGCCTGCCCGACAGTGTGCATCTAAACATACTGTACTGGTGGAAGCTGGGGGTGAGTATTTAATGTGAGAGAAGGCCACGCAGCTGCAAATCAGGTTGCCAGTCTCTATATTTACCCATAGGCAGAGACACACAGGGGTGTTGTCAGTCATAATGTAAGTAAACTAATGTATGTTCCTCTAACTCTCCTGAATGACTATTGTCAGCAGTAATCATGCACCTATGAACCTGAGATATACTATTAGCACTGAGGTGGTTTTCCCTAGTAGGAAGCCCATTGTGAGCAGTTCACCCTGCACTATCAGATCAATACAAATATCACTGTCATGTCTACCTCAGATAAGCCTCCCAGTAAAGCAATTAAAAACAATCAAGCAACCCAGAAAAGTGCTAAAGATAGGCCACATTAACATATTACAAGGTTAATGAAATAGATAACTTGCTAGCAACAGATAACATTCATATTCTGGCTCTCTGAAACTCACTTAGATAATTCCTTTGATGATACAGTGGTAGCAATTCATGGTTCTAACATCTACAGAAGAGACAGGAATAACAATGGGGGAGGTGTTGCTGTTTATATTCAGAGTGATATTCCTGTAAAGTTTAGAAAGGATCTCATGTCAAATGCTGTTGAAGTAATATGGCTACAGGTTCATCTTCCTCACCTAAAGCCTATTCTTGTGGGAAGTTGCTATAGACCACCAAGTGCTAACAGTCAGTAGCTAGGTTTCCATCCAATTGGTGACATATTTTCATGCAAATATTCTAAAATCTGCATAAAGAAAATATGCGCATTTTCCCACCAGTGGTGTGTTTCCACCAAACTGACTTGTTTCCATCGCATTTTCAACTCTACTGATAGTTTTGTCACAAAAACAGTTGTGTTAAATAGCAAATGTGCCTACTCTGGTCTTGGCATGTGCGATCTAGCCAACAGCTCCCAGATACAGTTCTGGTAGGCTAGTCTACATGATGAGATTATGACTAAAAGACTGATCTTTTTACATTGTCGAAACGTCAGTCAAGCGTCGATCATCATGTCACCAGAATAAGTCCCTCGATATGAGAGCATCAAGCTCATACCATCATTTGACCCTCTTCTCACGCTCACATGCCACCACACCTCTTATATCTCAGGCATGGAAAAGTACTGCATTTACTTTTCTAATTAGTCCACTGTATAGTCAGTGCATTAACGTTTCAACTGTGCTCCAAATCGTTTTGAAATCGTAGCATCTGCGCCTGCAATTTAACATCACGAGCAGAACCTCTATCATTGTCCTGTTTTATCACACTGTGAATCGAGGCACATTGAAGCATATGATTGGTCTAGTTATGTAAGGGATCAAGGGGATTGGATGCACGTTTTAAAGAAGGGGGGGGGGCAGATTTTTGGTTAGGGTGTAGGGGCAGATTTATGTAATCTTGTCTTCAGAACATTTGATCTACTTACTTTATTTAGTCTGATCAGCGGAACAATTCTCATTCTTAACAATGGGCTAACTAAAGGGTAACTAGTGTGCTTGTCAGCAAGAACACTACTGTTATTCCCCACACTTATTTTATTATTCCACTTCTTCCCAAGTTTGCCAGTATAATCACATATTTGAAATCGGACTTAATTGATTATATTAGGCTATGTATTTTTGCAGCCGTTCATGGACATTTTTGAATAAGTCATAAAAATAAGCATTGGCTATTGAATGCTCCATCCCTCATGCTGAGATGCTATTCATTGACTACAGCTCAGCATTCAACACCATAGTGCCCTCAAAGCTCATCACTAAGCTAAGGATCCTGGGACTAAACACCTCCCTCTGCAACTGGATCCTGGACTGGTAAGGGTAGGTAACAACACATCTGCCACACTGATCCTGTCACGCTCTGGCTCCGGGACTTTGTATTATTGAGCCAGGGTGTGTTCATTTTTTTGTGTTTGGGGATTAGTTGGGTTGTTATTGGTGGTTTCATTGTTTGGTCCAGTGACTCCCAATCAGTGGTAACGAGTGTCAGCTGTCGGCTCGTTATCTCTGATTGGGAGCCATATTTAAACTGTCATTGTTCACCTTGGGGTTGTGGGTTTTTGTTCTATGTTCAGTCGTTGTCACTGAGGACTTCATGATCGTGTTTTGTTTTGTATTTTCGTGTATTACATTAAAATCAATATGTTCGCTACCAACGCTGCGCTTTGGTCCTCCTCTCTCGTAGACGATCGTGACAGAAAAACCCACCAAGATGGGACCAAGCAGCGTGTCCAGGAGCCGTCGCCAGGGAGATCCCTCACAGATCTCCTTCGCCTCCTGGACTGGGTCAAGCCGAGTGAGGAGGAGAAGGGCTTGACACTATGGCAGAAGGGCGAGAGGCTGGCGAGGGATATGGAGACCTGGTCCACGGGTAGGAGAGACGCCCCGAAAATTTTTAGGGGGGGGCTCACGACGTCGGACCAGCAGGAGGCCGCGATAGAGCGGCCCAGTGGGTTGCTGGAGAAGGCCGCCGGGTTACGGGGGCCACTGGTCGAAGAGGGGATGGAGGAAGTAGAGGCACGGCGAGAGGTACTGGCGTGTGTTGCCAGTCCGGTCCGGCCCGTTCCAGATCCCGGTGTAGGGCCAGTGGTGTGTGTCCCTAGTACAGTCCGGTCCATCCAAGCTTCCCGCACCAAGCCAGTGGTGTGCGTCGTCAGTCCGGCACGGCCCGTGCCTGCTCTCCGCATCAAGCCTGTGGTGCGTCTCGTCAGCCCGGCTCTGCCCGTTCCTGCTCTACGCACCAAGCCAAAGGGGTGCGTCGCCAGCCCAGCCCGGCCTGTCCCTGCTCTACGCACCAAGCCAAAGGGGTGCGTCGCCAGCCCAGCCCGGCCGGTTCCTGCTCTACGCACCAAGCCAAAGGGGTGCGTCGCCAGCCCAGCCCGGCCGGTTCCTGCTCCACGCATCAAAACTACGGTGTGCGTCGCCGGCCCAACCCGGACTGTTCCTGCCACTCGCACCAGGCTAAGGGTGCGAGTCGTCAACCTGGGTCAGCTCGTTCCGGCTACTCGCACCAAACCAAGGGGGCGAGTCGTCAACATGGTTCAGCCTATGCCTGCTACGCGCACCAAGCCAGGGAGGCGAGTCGTCAGCCTGAGGAGGTCCGTTCCGGCTCCACGCACCAAGCCGAGGATGCGTATCGTCAGCCAGGTCCGGTCCGTCCCTGCCTCACGCGCCAAGTTAGGGGTGCGCGTCATCAGTCCGGATCCAGCCAGCTGGGTTGGATCGGACCGGGGCCATTACGGGGGGATGGATGTAGGATGGTGGTCAAGCCCGGAGCCAGAGCCGGAGCCGCCTCCGAGGAGCAACACCCACCCAGCCCTCCCCTATTTGGGTTCTTTGAGGCGCGGTCGCAGTCCGCGCCTTTAGGGGGGGGTACTGTCACGCTCTGGCTCCGGGACTTTGTATTATTGAGCCAGGGTGTGTTCATTTTTTTGTGTTTGGGGATTAGTTGGGTTGTTATTGGTGGTTTCATTGTTTGGTCCAGTGACTCCCAATCAGTGGTAACGAGTGTCAGCTGTCGGCTCGTTATCTCTGATTGGGAGCCATATTTAAACTGTCATTGTTCACCTTGGGGTTGTGGGTTTTTGTTCTATGTTCAGTCGTTGTCACTGAGGACTTCATGATCGTGTTTTGTTTTGTATTTTCGTGTATTACATTAAAATCAATATGTTCGCTACCAACGCTGCGCTTTGGTCCTCCTCTCTCGTAGACGATCGTGACAGATCCTCAACACGGGGGCCCCTCAGGGGTGCGTGCTCAGTCCCCTCCTTTACTCCTGTTCACCCATGACTGCATGGCCAGGCACGACTCCAACACCATCATTAAGTTTGCCGACGACACAACAGTGGTAGGCCTGATCACCGACAATGATGAGACAGCCTATAGGGAGGAGGTCAGAGACCTGGCCGTGTGGTGCCAGGACAACAACCTCTCCCTCAACGTGACCAAGACAAAGGAGATGATTGTCGACTACAGGAAAAAAAAAGAGGACTGAGCGCACCCCCATTCTCATCGACGGGGCTGTAGTGGAACAGGTTTAGAGCTTCAAGTTCCTTGGTGTCCACATCACCAACGAACTATCATGGTCCAAACACACCAAGACAGTCGTGAAGAGGGCACGACAAAGCCTATTCCCCCTCAGGAGACTGAAAATATTTGGCATGGGTCCTCAGATCCTCAAAAAATTATACAGCTGCACCATCGTGAGCATCCTGACTGGTTGCATCACCGCCTGGTATGGCAACTGCTTGGCCTCCGACCGCAAGGCACTACAGAGGGTAGTGCGTACGGCCCAGTACATCACTGGGGTCAAGCTTCCTGCCATCCAGGACCTCTATACCAGGCGGTGTCAGAGGAAGGCCCTCAAAATTGTCAAAGACTCCAGCCACCCTAGTCATAGACTGTTCTCTCTGCTACCGCACGGCAAGCGGTACCGGAGTGCCAAGTCTAGGTCCAAAAGACTTCTCAACAGCTTCTACCCCCAAGCCATAAGACTCCTGAACAGCTAATCATGGCTACCCGGATTATTTGCACTGCCCCCCAACCCCATCCTTTTACGCTGCTGCTACTCTGTTAATTATTTATGCATAGTCACTTTAACTCTGCCCACATGTACATATTACTTCAACTACCTCAACTAGCTGGTGCCCCCACACATTGACTCTGCACCGGTACCCCCCTGTATATATAGCCTCCCTACTGTTATTTTATTTTACTTCTGCTCTTTTTTTCTCAACACTTTTTTTGTTGTTGTTTTATTTTTACTTTTTTGTTAAAAATAAATGCACTGTTGGTTAAGGGCTGTAAGTAAGAATTTCACTGTAATGTCTGCACCTGTTGTATTCGGTGCATGTGGCCAATAAAATTTGATTTGATTTTAAATATAATTTTAGTATTGTTCACATGCTAGGCAGAGATGGTAGGGGGACTCACAACTCATACAGTGCATTCGGAAAGTATTCAGACCCCTTTACTTTTTCAACATTTTGTTACGTTCCAGCCTTATTCCAAAATTGATAAAATAGTTTTTTCCCTCATCGATCTACACACAATGCCCCATAATGACAACATATGTTTAGACATTTTTGCAAATTCATAAAAATAAAACCCCTCGGAAATATCAGATCTACATATGTATTTGGGGAGTTTCTACCATTCTTCTCTACAGATCCTCTCAAGTTATGTCAGGTTGGATGGGGAGTGTCGCTGCACAGCTATTTGCAGGTCTCTCCAGAGATGTTCATTCGGGTTCAAGTCCGGGTTCTGGCTGGGCCACTCAAGGGCATTCAGAGACTTGTCTCGAAGCCACTGTTGCGTTGTGGTGATACAGCCAGACAGGATGCTCTCAATGGTGCATCTGTAAAGGTTTGTGAGGGTCTTAGGGGCCAAGCCACATTTCTTCAGCCTCCTGAGGTTGAAGAGACGCTGTTGCGCCTTCTTCACCACACTGTCTGTGTGGGTGGACCATTTTAGATTGTCAGTGCTGTGGACGCAGAGGAACTTGAAGCTTTTCACCTTCTCCACCGCGGCCCTGTTGTTGTGGATGGGGGCGTGCTCCCTCTGCTGTCTCCTGAAGTCCACAATCATCTCCTTTGTTTTGTTGAGGTTATTTTCCTGGCACCACTCCGCCAGGGCCCTCACCTCCTCCCTCTAGGCTGTCTCGTCGTTGTTGGTAATCAGGCCACTGTGGTGTCGTCTGCCACAGTCATACCCTGGATCTAGTTTTGTCCCGTGGAATAAATATTGTGGATCTAAATGTTTTTCCTCATAACCCTGGACTATCAGACCACCATCTTATTATGTTTGCAATCGCAATAAATAATCTGCTCAGTCCCAAACCAAGGACCATCAAAAGCCGTGCTATAAATTCTCGGACAACCCAAAGATTCCTAGAGGCCCTTCCAGACTCCCTCCATCTACTCAAGGACGTTGGAGTACAAAAATCAGTTAACGACCTAACTGAGGATCTAAATTTAACCTTGCGTAATACTATAGATGCAGTCGCACCCCTAAAAACAAAAAACATTTGTCACAAGAAACTAGCTCCCTTGTATACAGAAAATACCCGAGCCCTGAAGCAAGCTTCCAGAAAATTGGAATGGAAATCAAATCAAATCAAATCAAATTTTATTGGCCACATGCGCCGAATACAACAGGTGCAGACATTACAGTGAAATGCTTACTTACAGCCCTTAACCAACAGTGCATTTATTTTTAATAAAAAAGTAAAATAAAACAACAACAAAAAAGTGTTGAGAAAAAAAGAGCAGAAGTAAAATAAAATAACAGTAGGGAGGCTATATATACAGGGGGGTACTGGTGCAGAGTCAATGTGCGGGGGCACCGGCTAATTTTTCCAACCTAATTGAAACGTCCAACCTTCCACCAAACTGGAAGTCTTCCTACTAGCTTGGAAAGAAAGTACAGTGCAATATCGAAGAGCCCTCACTGCTGCTCGATCATCCTATTTTTCCAACCTAATTGAGGAGAATAAGAACAATCCAAAATGTATATTTGATACTGTCGCAAAGCTAACTAGAAAGCAGCATTCCCCAAGAGAGGATGCCTTTCACTTCAGCAGTGATGAATTAATGAACTTCTTTGACGAAAAGCTCATGATCATTAGAAAGCAAATTACGGACTCTTTGAATCTGAGTATTTCTCCAAAGCTCAGTTGTCCTGAGTCTGCACAAAACTGCCAGGAACTAGGATCAATGGAGACACTCAAGTTTTTTATCATATATCTCTTGACACATTCATGAAAATAGTCATGGCCTCTAAACCTTCAAGCTGCATACTGGACCCTATTCCAACTAAACTACTGAAAGAGCTACTTCCTGTGCTTGGCCCTCCCATGTTGAACAAAATAAATGGCTCCCTATCCACTGGATGTGTACCAAACTCAATAAAAGTGGCAGTAATAAAGCCTCTCTTGAAAAAGCCAAACCTTGACCCAGAATATGTCAAAAACTATCGGCCTATATTGAATATCCCATTCCTCTCCAAAATTTTAGAAAAAGCTGTTGTGCAGCAACTCACTGCCTTCCTGAAGACAAATAATGTATACGAAACGCTTCAGTCTGGTTTTAGACCCCATCATACCACTGAGACTGCACTCGTGAAGGTGGTAAATTATATTTTAATGGCGTCAGACCAAGGCTCTGCATCTGTCCTCGTGCTCCTATACCTTAGTGCTGCTTTTGACACCATCAATCACCACATTCTTTGGAGAGATTGGAAACCTTAATTGGTCTACACGGACAAGTTCTTGCCTGGTTTAGATCTTATCTGTCGGAAAGATATCAGTTAGTCTCTGTGGATGGTTTGTCCTCTGACAAATCAATTGTAAGTTTCGGTGTTCCTCAAGGTTCCGTTTTAGGACCACTATTATTTTCACTATATATTTCACCTCTTGGTGATGTCATTCGGAAACTTAATGTTCACTTTCATTGCTATGCGGACGACACACAGCTGTACATTTCGATGAAACATGGTGAAGCCCCATATTGCCTACCCTGGGAGCCTGTGTTTCAGACATAAGGAAGTGGATGGCGGCAAATGTTTTACTTTTAAACTCGGACAAAACAGAGATGCTAGTTATAGGTCCCAAGAAACAAAGAGATCTTCTGTTGGATCTGACAATTAATCTTGATGGTTGTACAGTTGTCTCCAAAAAAAACTGTGAAGGACCTCGACGTTACTCTGGACCCTGATCTCTCTTTTGACGAACATATCAAGAATATTTCAAGGACATATTTTTTCCATCTTCGTAACATTGCAAAAATCAGAAACTTTTTGTCCAAAAATGATGTAGAAAAGCTAATCCATGCTTTTGTCACTTCTAGATTAGACTATTGCAATGCTCTACTCTCCGGCTACCTGGATAAAGCACTACATAAACTTCAGTTAGTGCTAAACACGGCTGCTAGAATCTTGACTAGAATCAAAAAATGTGATCATATTACTCCAGTGCTAGCCTCTCTACACCGGCTTCCTGTTAAGGCTAGGGCTGATTTCAAGGTTTTACTGCTAACCTACAAAGCATTACATGGGCTTGCTCCTACCTATCTCTCCGATTTGGTCCTGCCGTACATTCCTATGCGTACGGTACAGTCACAAGACGCAGGCCTCCTTATTGTCCCTAGAATTTCTAAGCCAACAGCTGGAGGCAGGGCTTTCTCCTCTAGAGCTAAATTTTTATGGAATGGTCTGCCTATCCATGTGAGAGACGCAGACTCGGTCTCGACCTTTAAGTCTTTACTGAAGACTCATCTCTTCAATAGGTCCTATGATTGAGTGTAGTCTGGCCCAGGGGTGCGAAGGTGAACGGAAAGGCACTGGAGCGACAAACCACCCTTGCTGTCTCTGCCTGGCCGGTTCCTGTCTCTCCATTGGGATTCTCTGCCTCTGACCCTATTACGGGGGCTGAGTCACTGGCTTACTGGTGCTTTCCATGCCGTCCTTAGGAGGGGTGCGTCACTTGAGTGGGTTGAGTCACTGACGTGATCTTCCTGTTCGGTTTGTCGCCCCATCGGGCTCGAGATCTTCGTGGGCTATACTCAGCCTTGTCTCAGGGTAGTAGGTTGGTGTTCTGTTGATATCCCTCTGGTGGTGTGGGGGCTGTGCTTTGGCATAGTGGGTGGGGTTATATCCTGCCAGGTTGGCCCTGTCTGGGGGTATCGTCGGACGGGGCCACAGTGTCTCCCGACCCCCCTGTCTCAGCCTCCAGTATCTATGCTGCAATAGTCTATGTGCCGGGGGGCTAGGGTCAGTCTGTTATATCTGGTGTTATTCTCCTGTCTTATCTGGTGTCCTGTGTGAATTTAAGTATGCTCCCTCTAATTCTCTCTCTCTCCCTCCCCTCCCGGAGGACCTGAGCCCTAGGACCATGCCTCAGGACTACCTGGCCTGATGAATCCTTGCTGTCCCCAGTCCACCTGGTCGTGCTGCTGCACCAGTTTCCACCACTATGGAACCACTATGGAAACCCGACCGGACGTGCTACCTTGTCCCAGACCTGCTGTTTTCAACTCTCTCTACCGCACCTGCTATTTCAACCTCTAAATGCCCGGCTATGAAAAGCCAAATGACATTTACTCCTGATGTACTGACCTGTTGCAACCACTGTGATTATTATTTTACCCTGCTCGTCATCTATGAACATTTGAACATCTTGGAGAAAAATCTGGCCTTAATGGCCATGTACTGTTATAATCTCCACCCGGCACAGCCAGAAGGGGACTGGCCACCCCTCAGAGCCTGGTTCCTCTCTAGGTTTCTGCCTTTCTAGGGAGTTTTTCCTAGCCACCATGCTTCCACATCTGCATTGCTTGCTGTTTGGGGTTTTAGGCTGGGTTTCTGTACAGCACTTTGACATCCGCTGATGTAAAAAGGGCTTTATAAATAAAGGTGATTGATTGATTGACTAAACAACAACTGTCATGGAGCCCCAGACAGAGGGTGATTGACCGTCATCTTGAACTTCTTCCATTTTCTAATAATTGCGTCAACATTTGTTGCCTTCTCACCAAGCTGCTTGCCTATTGTCCTGTAGCCCATCCCAGCCTTGTGCAGGTCTACAATTTTATCCCTGATGTCCTTACACAGCTCTCTGGTCTTGGCCATTGTGGAGAGGTTGGAGTCTGTTTGATTGAGTGTGTGGACAGGTGACTTTTATACAGGTAACGAGTTCAAACAGGTGCAGTTAATACAGGTAATGAGTGGAGAACAGGAGGGCTTCTTAAAGAAAAACTAACATGTCTGTGAGAGCTGGAATTCTTACTGGTTGGTAGGTGATCAAATACTTATGTCATGCAATAAAATGCAAATTAATTACTTAAAAATCATACAATGTGATTTTCTGGATTTTTGTTTTAGATTCTGTCTCTCACAGTTGAAGTGTACCTATGATAAAAATTACAGACCTCTACATGCTTTGTAAGTAGGAAAACCTGCAAAATCGGCAGTGTATCAAATACTTGTTCTCCCCACTGTATATAGGCCCGTCTGAAGTTTGCCAATGAACATCTGAATGATTCAGAGGAGAACTGGGTGAAAGTGTTGTGGTCAGATGAGACCAAAACCGAGCTATTTGGCATCAACTCAACTCGCCGTGTTTGGAGGAGGAGAAATGCTGCCTATGGCCCTAAGAACACCATCCCCACCGTCAAAGATGGAGGTGGAAACATTATGCTTTGGGGGTGTTTTTCTGCTAAGGGGACAGGACAACTTCACCGCACCAAAGGGACGATGGACGGCGCCATGTACCGTCAAATCTTGGGTGAGAACCTCCTTCCCTCATCCAGGGCATTGAAGATGGGTCGTGGATGCGTATTCCAGCATGACAATGACCCAAAACACACGGCCAAGGCAACAAAGGAGTCGCTCAAGAAGAAGCACATTAAGGTCCTGGAGTGGCCTATCCAGACCTTAATCCCATAGAAAATCTGTGGAGGGAGCTGAAGGTTCGAGTTGCCAAACGTCAGCCTCGAAACCTTAATGACTTGGAGAAGATCTGCAAAGAGGAGTGGGACAAAATCCCTCCTGAGATGTGTGCAAACCTGGTAGCCAACTACAAGAAATGTAGTCTCCTGGCTCAAAGTAGAGGAGAGGTTGACAGTATCACTACTTGTCTTTGTGAGAGGTATTGAAAAGAAAGCACCACGCTGTCCGTTCAAACGACTAGCACACAGGTCAGACACCTATGCATACCCCTCTAGACATGCCAGCAGGGGTCTCTTCACAGTCCCCAAGTCCAGAACAGACTCTGGGAAAACGCACAGTACTACAGAGCCATAACTACACGGAACTCTATTCTACATCAAGTAACTCAAGCGAGCAGTAGAATCTGATTTTTTTTTTAAATAAAGATAAAACTACACCTTATGGAACAACGCGGACTGTGACGAGACACACACACACACACTAATATTGCTGTACTGGTAGAAGTGTTATAACAGGTTGTATAATGTACTGGGTTTTTTTTGTGACGTAATTGCCTTAATCTTGTTTTGACCACAGGAAGCAAATGGGGATCCTTAATAAATGCAAATAGACTTAAAAAAGCAGCACCTCCACAGTTGTCATAGCACTGATGGAGAAAATATGACAATCATTCAGGTTTTGCCCCTCTGCATAGTAAAATACCATGGGCAGCGTAGCAAGCCAATGCAATGATGTACTGATACTAGCAAAGACATTGGCGTCTCAGAGACATAGGGAAATGCATCACCTTCACTGTTGCGACATGTTAAAAGCCTCAACGTGAAAACAGGTTACAATGTTAAATAAAATTGTCACCGATTACATAATTCTATATCTCTGTACAATTTTATTTACATGATACAATTTTGCAGTAATGTTGAGTAACAAGATTATATGCGCGGTACATAAATATAAAGATGGTTTGTACAAACTTGCATAACTAAAATGGTTAAAACATACAGATATTAAAGTTAAATCTCACAGCCCTACAGAGCGAATAGCACTGAGCAGCCAGACCAAACAAAACAGAAAAACTAAAAGAATCTAGATCAACAAGAGTGAGTCCACTGGATTAGTTCTGACTGAGGAACACAAGCACTTACTTGCATACATACAAACATACACAATACTCATCCACCATCCATCCAAGTCTACTGGAAATGGCATACATCAGACACTTGTGTTTAATACATAGCATGTGACACGCACTCCACAATATATCAAAAATATATCAGCACACATATTAAAAATAAAAACAACTAACATAAAACGCAGAAGTGAAACATTGATCAAAAGATTAGTGGGCCTAACCCTTACAACTTCAGCAATCTGGTTCATTTAGGCTATTTGTCATTGATACAACAACCCATGCAAAACACCCCATATCCTCATGAAAACATGGATACGAGAAAAAAGAAAAAAAAAAGAGCACAGAATGGGCATCAACACTGTCACATGACCTGAGTGGCTGGATGAGGGAGGTCAAATGACCTTGATCTCAATGCAGGAAGTGAACGGTCTTCCGCCAATTTCCCTTCCAGCCATACAGAGGCAGCACCAAGTTCCCCCTTCAAATGAACATCACAGCATCAGACCTAAATACTTCTTTAGGAAATAATCTTTAACGGATACAAGTAAACCTAAGCAATGTTTTTTAGTGCAGCACACATTGCCGGAAGAATGAACCAGTGGAGCAGGCTTGTATGACACCCTAATATTCGGTTTGTTTAAGATGCATTTCTGATGAGTCAATAAGGTTGGAATAGAACACATCCATCCATCCTCCAAGTGTCTGGCTGCTTTCACCCTTCCTACTGGATGACCACTTAATTTCATAAGCTTCTCGAAGATGTTCTTTAGTAGACTAAAAAAATCAAGATTTTTTATTTTAAAGTCACTACTTCACATCTTATCTCACAATAGAGAAATGTGCTTGGAGGTCCTCCCCTGAACTGAGGCCCCATGCAGCACAGAAACAAACATGTCTGGTAGTACATATAAAACAGACTCCATGAGGACACCATGACACGTTATGAGATAAGTTGGGAAGGTCAAACAAACCCCCCCCCCCCCCACAGATGAGCAAGAACAGCCATTTGCAACATAAGCCAGCTGTGACCTGCCACTGCGGGAGTGATCCGGTCGGGGCTGTAACAGTGTCCCCCCCTCTTCTCAGAAAAATCTCAGCAATACATAAGACAGTCATAAAAGTAGTTAACACATCAGATCGCCTACTTGACAACAAATCAGACTCCCCCATAAACAGTAAGAATTAAGCCAGGTCCAGGCATCCCTGGAAAAGCATATGTCCTAGTCTGCAGTATTTTTTTTAGACATTTTTGTTCCTTCTCATTTAAAAAAAAATCGTAAGCACAGACACCGACGGAAAACAAAAGAAAAATGTGATCGTTCATGCATTGCAGAAAACTGGATCCCCCCCATACTGTAATTTAAAAAACTAGTCCATTAGAACGCAGGTCAAGAGCAAGTCCTTTTTTCTCTCTCCAATCACTCAGTGTTCTCAAGGTCAAAGTGAGAAAATGTCTTATATTCTCTGGATCTTGTCGGCCACCACCACAGGGTTCTCCTTGCGGATCTTGGCGGCGGCCTCTGCTTTGTAGTCGTATGGGCAGTTGTGCTTGTCTGAGTAACGGTGGAGTCCACAGAACAAGTTCCCACAGCGGCAGTCAAAACCTGGCAGATAAAAAAAAGGTACAGTGAGTCACACTAATAGACCTGGCTCATATCAACTCTGCACCGTGTATCAAACTCAAATCATAAAGGCACAGCCTTCTTGAGGTGTAACTGACTGAATAAGCAGTAATGTGTTGAGCAGTACTGGAACGTTTGTCCTCACCTGTAAGGCCAACCTTCTTGCGGCACATGAAGCACCTGTTCTTCTTCGGTTTGGGGGGTTCGGGTGATTTGGATTCGTTACTGCCGGCAGCACTGGGAGGGGAAGCTGAGGCGATGGGCTGAGTGACCACTGGAAAAATAGGGGAAAGCAAAATAAGACCTCAAAAATAATAAAAAATAAAAACAGGACAAGAGACTATTCACAACCACCTCCCATCACAGGCCTGTAACCACTCACAGGTGACCCCCCCCCCACCATGAGGCACTGAACACCCATTTGAGTCAGACACACACCAGGTTCTGCAAGCTCTGCTTTAGGCGAAGCTCCTTTCTCCTCACAGGAAATGCTCATCTCGGTCATCTGTTGTGTAACAGGAAGAGCTGCTGCTGCCCCACTACAGTGAGAGAAAGAGAATGAGAAGAGCTACAAATCTGTACTCCAAATCGGCCACTTCATACTAGCCATCTCATTCAGATGTAATGATCTAACAAACGTGGTGCGAGAAAAGTGACAGTCATTTGGTGTGGATTGGTCTTAAAGAATTGTCTCCATGGTCATTTCTAAGTAGCAACAGACACTCACCTGGCAGCGTCGGCATCAGCTTCAGCAGCAGCCGCGGCAGCACTATTCAAGGTGGCCTCAATTCTTTGGATGGCAGAGGCCTCCATTGTGGGGCTACTGGACACACTGCCACCTAAATGAGACAATACATGATCAGATTTACTAGGAGAAAAAGTAATGACCGCAAACCTGAGTCGTAAGGCATCTACTTCTCAAACAGATAAAAATGAACAAAAACAAATAACATTTTATGGAGGAATGGCAGATCTTACCCATTGCACTCAGGGGGCTCACTCCTCCATTGTTCTGTCTGGTTAGGTGGTCCTTATAGCAGACAGAGCACATGCCACTGGTCCTGGGGTTTCCAAAGAAACCACAGCCGGTAGCACAAAGCATGGGCGCTTGGCTCTGATTGGTCTCCTGTGCCATCTCTGCTGGGTGAATTGTCCTGGAGAAGCAAACAGAGACGCTCATTAGAGAGTGGGACGTGTGGGCTACAAACAGTCAGGCAGAATTTCATCCGTGTTCATCCGGGGGGTCATGTGTTTAATGACCTATGGCTAGTTGAGTCCCTTCTAATGTGATTCTATTACAGTTATTAGCCTATCATTTGACAAAATGTCTTAATAACATAACCAATTGTTAGTGAGACAAAGCTGTTTACGCATCAGACAACAGTACACAGATTACCGATAGAAGATACTGAACCCTCAACTGAAGAAGCAATATGCTATTCCAGCATTTTAATCTTGCTGGGCTGTCACGGCATCGCTGCAGCCTTGAGCTACTTGCCGCCATTCTAAATCACTTCCACATCATTCAGGTTCAACTGATTTGAACTCGCTCACCCTGTACATCAGGGTCAGAGTGGGTTTATTTTGAGCCACATTGAAATTTCTCAGGCTTTTGATAGCCTCGCTGTCTGCAGTTCAGTTTTTTTACAGCTTCATCCATTTAATCACCATCTGTTTCAAGTCACTTTTTCTGCAATGTGTTAATCAGGGGGGTCTAGGCCTAGTTAGAGTTTAAATCGAGATGGCATCGCCGGTGAGCTCATCACAGTCAATGTGCGGCTGCCTGCATTGTTGTTGTCAACACAAGGTCAACAGACAAGACAGGAGTCTTTAGACAGCTGGTGGGATGTGCAATTTTCAATCAAAGGCAAGAAACAACCAGTCCCTCTGGTTGCATCACTCACTATCACACCCAGAGACAAACAAAAGAGACGTATGAGCCTCGGCCCAACCCAGAGAATTCTGATCAGCTACCTGATTCCACATGAAACACAAAATTAAGCAGTCAGTTACCATTAGCCTAGCCATGGCCCAATATAATTTTCATGGGAAGAAAACTAAAAATCAAGAGCTGGGGGCGGGCCATAGAAATACTGAATTCTATTTCTATGGCAGTTGTATCAGTTTGAGAACCAATGGGCCCCACGCAAAAAAAAAAAAAGCCAACAGTACACTTCACGCTTTTTTGCGACATGCAGAGTTTCCCCGGAAAGGCACTGCAATCGCCCCATCACGTGTGCCTGCTGACTGCAGTGTTCTTCGACGTCCCATGCTTCGTTCTTAACCAAGTGGGAATTTACCACCATAGAGTTAAATAGGACTCTAGACGGATAAAACCCATTTTGGTATGGACATTGCCATTGAGGGCTTCCACCATTTTAAAGTAGTCAACTGGGTGGGACTGCCTATGGGTGAAGGAAGGATCACATGATTCCATCCAGGGTCATCCGAAGGGATCACCCAATTAATTATACTTGTGCGCAAACATAGCGAATTATTAGTGTGCATTTAAACGTACTCAATGACTGCTTGTTTTGTCACAAACTGATATAAAGTGAACTATTCAAATTTTAGCAACCAGGAAATGGCGAAGTGATTTCTGCACATTGCACCGTTAACTGCCGAAAAGGCTGTTATCAAGGTCATTTCCTTAGTAGGTGATGTCAGAGGTCACTATGTGGTAGTTCTGAGCGATTAGTGTTTTTTTGAAGTCGGTTCGGTTATTAGAAATTATCGCGTTTTCAATTTCGATAGTTATTTCTAAACATGCACTATGCATTTTGTGGGATGAATGTTGTGACCAAATAAAACAAAAAGTCCCATGATGGTAGTGACTGCCCATTACTGCTAATCACTTAACCATAATTTATTTACATAACTTTAATAAAATATTTCAGGTGTATATTACATTTAATGAATGTATTACTTCATTCCAAGTCACAATTTCATCTCTATAGAACTGCTGCCTATGCTGTCTGACAAAATCACTCTTACTAGTTCTTCAAAGTAAAAAAGGCAATTTTATGACTGGTGAATACCAACTAACAATTACTTAGATCATGTATTTTCAGGTTAAGATACCTGCAAAGCAACTGCTCTCTATTCCTCTCGATAGCGCGTCTTCGGTCTCCTTTCCATGTCTGCCCCACACAGACTGGACAAGTAGGCGCGCAATGGATTATGGTCAATGCAGTTAATTACCACGCTTTCTGCCCTAAACTATGTAGAATATTGGCCTGTTGGAAACTACAACTCCCTACTACATCGCAAAGGTCGGGCTACAGGTAAAACAAATTCAAAAAAATAAACACTGGCTGTTGTTGACAAGTATATCCAGTTCATATACATATTATTAATATTTAATTCAGTGATTGAAATTATGACCCATCCTCAGTAGCCTATTCCAGCAGGCTATTGGGGAAACAAGCACTTCTTATTGCGAAATCGCCTCACTATTCATGTTGAATAAATGTGTCTTAATTTGAACTAAGCAAGCTGCTAAATCGTTCAGTTTACATATTGCCTACATCTTGTTTATGCTACTGTAGACTATCTGAAATGAGATGTAGGCCTATCAGGGGCTATAGGCTGCCTGCCTTTATCTAAGCAAACTATGGCAACATTTTATTAGAATCATAAACCCAGATTTGAGTCTGTAGCCTATGCCTATTGAAATGACAAGTAAATCTCGCAAATGGGCACATAACAGCACAATTGCCATCCAAGTGTTTCTTGCTCAGAGATTGAGATCCTCTGTCCAACTTTCATCACTCAAACTCTCCTGTCAGATGTATGTATAGTTATGCACATGCTCAAAGGGGATTTATTTACAATTATAAACCTGGTTCGAGCCCTGAATGCTGAAAGCCGTGGTATATCAGACCATATACCACGGTTATGACAAAATATTACTTTTTACTGTTCTAATTATGTTGGTAACCAGTTTATAATAGCAATAAGAACCCCCGAGGGTTTGTGGTATATGGCCAATATACTACGGCTAAATCCAGGCACTTCGCGTTGCGTCGTGCTTAAGAACAGCCCTTAGCAGTGGATGATAATGATAGCAGTCAAGCGAGTTAAATAGACATCCATCGATGGAAAATGATCTGGCGAGATTAATAGGGGTGAATTATCTTTTCTCTTGTAACATACTCAAATTCCTTTATTACACCATGTCATAGCTTGCAATAATTATTATTTTGAGAAAACGCGAATTTTGCTTCTAACGTTGTTACAAGTTACTATGATATTCCTGCTCGATAATGAAACGGAAAAATCGTTTATTGTATAGATATGGCAACTCCTCTCTTGCTGCCAAAAAATTATTTGCCTAGTTTTCAGGCCTTTTCAGCGGGTTTTGAGTGGTCATTGGGCTAGAAATGTTGCTTTACCTGGCAACCCTGGATCTGACTACAGGCATCTCTTCTCTATCAGTTGAAGCAGCAGACTCAAACTAAACAACTTAGCTTGTGAACAAAACAAATCTAAATAGCCAAGAAACACGAGGCCATAGTGTCGCTTTGTCGACGTGAGTAAATTAGACCAACTTCTATGCCTGTGCGCAGCGCCTCCAAAAAATGAATCTATCAGCACTTCACTCACAACTCTACTGCCAGGAAGTGTTGCAGCGTGAGGTGGGATATAGGATTCATATTTCTTTGTGCGATTAGCAACTAGGAAGCAAAAACAGCAAATATACTTTGAAAACAGCCATTGCAGCATTTTTCTAATACAAATTGCAACTCGCACGTGCTCATACCTAACTTTTTATTCGCGAATGTAATGCTCGCATTATAGAGACCTGCAAATTGACCACCCGCCAATGTGCATTGGCTGGTGAAATAGACACTTTTACCCGCCAATACCTAAATATACCCTAATTTGGCAGGTGCTAATTTTATGCCCTGCTAGACATATTCTAAACTAACTCTAACTAGGCCACTCAGTAATGTTCAATGTCATCTTGGTAAGCACCTCCAGCGTATATTTGGCCTTGTGTTTTAGGTTATTGTCCTGCTGAAAGGTGAATTTGTCTCCCACTGTCTGTGGGAAAGCAGTTAGAACCAGGGAATCCTCTAAGATTTTGCCTGTGCTTGGCTCGATTCAGTTTCTTTTTTTTTTTTTTATCCTAAAAAAGAAATAAATTATAAATCCCTAGTCCATGTCGATGACAAGCATAGCCATAACATGATGCAGCCACCCCCATGTTTGAAAATATTAAGAGTGGTACTCGCTTTGTATTCAGGACAAAGTTAATTTATTTTCCACATTATGCAAGCCATTGGAAAACCTCCCTGGTCTTTGTGGTTGAATCTGGGAAATTCACTGCTCAACTGAGGGACCTTACATATAATTGTATGTGTGGGGTACAGAGATAAGGTAGTCATTTAAAAATCATATGAAACACTTATTGCACAGATGAGTCCATGCAACTTGTGACTTGTTAAGCAAACAACTTATTTAGGCTGGCAATAAAAGGGGTTGAATACTTACTGAAATGTCAGCTTTTCATGAGTAAATTTGTAAACATAAAAAAAACCAAAAAACATTCCACTTTGACATTATGGGGTATTGTGTGTAGGCCAGTGACACAATTTAATCAATTTTAAATTCAGGCTGTAACCACAAAATGTGGAAGAAGTCAGGGGGTGTGAATACACGTCCCATTACGGCATCTGAGCACACGGGCAGCGCCATTGCGGCCATCTCCAATTTGAAGTAGTCCATTTTCTACTACTTCAGAGTTGGCAAACAAACTGAAAGGGTGCATACTGCCAGCTAGAGTGTTAGAACAGGTATAAAGCCAAGGCTGGCGATTTACTGCCACCTATTGTTATAGAATGTTTGCTCACAAGTATAATTCCTTGGCTGATCCGTCTTCACCCATAGGAAGGCCCACCCAGTTGGCTACTTTAACATGGTGGAAGCCCTCAATGGCAGTGCCAGAACAGGTTTTATCCCTCTAGAGTCCTCTAACTCTGGTGGTAAATTCCCACCACACTTGGTTACAAACGCACTGACTCACATGGACAGGAGTATTGGCTTTTGCCTGTCACAAGCAAGGTTGACACACTGATCTCAAACAACCTGACTATTTATAGGCAACCCTGGAAGGCCCACTAAGGTTTGGTTACATCACACAAAGCCTGCTCACACAGCGGGACTGTGCATTGATTGTTTATTTATATTGGAACGAAAGTAGGGCGCTTAAAGTTTGAATGCACTATATTACAATATTTAGCTACATACCAGCCGTGTGGGCGGACTGGAGCTCCGACGTAACATAAAATGAGGCATCGTCAGCACCCAAAAGAATAGCATGCAATTACACACTACATTCAAAACAACTTGGAAATCTAGGGGGAAAAAAGTGCTCCTACTGGGAAAACCCGTTTTGAACGGTCATCCAACTTCCGACCTGAAGTTCATTAACGTCATGAACAACGCGGCATAATTGTGGGTTATTCGTTGTGTGCTGAAAATCAGTAGTTTGATCAAATGTGACGTCGGCGCTCCAGTCCGCCCACACGAGTGGCCGCTCAACGCCATTGTAAATCG
Organism: Coregonus lavaretus; assembly: GCF_964263955.1. Lineage (NCBI taxonomy): Eukaryota > Metazoa > Chordata > Actinopteri > Salmoniformes > Salmonidae > Coregonus > Coregonus lavaretus. Next base: position 21,556,865 of record NC_140011.1, on the reverse strand, counting down.
TGGAGTTGGCTAGCTGCATACCTACAAGCTGCAAAGCCACATGCCTCGATAGGAAATGTGGTGTTAGCTGATAAGCAAATAGTCCCATGATGTAACTATAAATGATATACAAAATATATATATTATAGGAAAAACATGAAGGAATCCCCCCCAACGTTACTTAGGGTCCAATGACAAGGTTTACTTTATATCGAAACAACGTTAGCCACTGACAACGTTAGACAAACTATAATGCATTTCAACATATATTTAATAAATTCCTCCAAACAGACTGGCGAGCAAGCTGGAACGAAAGCTCAGGCCAACGATTCAGACATTGCACCCATTGGAGGCCTCGGCTGCTCTGTAAATCCACTGAGTCATGCTAGTTAACGTTAGCTAGCGAAGATTGTCATTCCGACATCTAGCTAGGTAGCTAACGTACTGTACTCGATAGTTTTATTGATATCACAGCGTTGTTTCCTAACTGCACATGACATGATCATATTGCAGTAGCTAACTAGCTAATGATCAATAATATGATTCAATAATATATCAAACGTTAGGTAGCGAAATGTGGTTAATCGCAAATCACGATTATTAGCTAGCTAACGTTAGCACGTTGTCATGTCTTTGTTCCTGCCAGACTCTTCCTGTTTTGGCAGTTCAAAATGAGCAAATAATTTCGGTACACCAATAACTAGTTACCTACATCTGTAGCTTACGTTAACTAAAACAGATGCCCATTCCAACAGACGTTGGTTGCTACCTACGTTAACCAAGTAAAATATTCGAGGTTGAGGTTGCCTCGCCGAGGGCTCGGGTCGAGATGATCCGCACATCACACACTCGTCAACCTAACGTAACGTTAGTGATCTAAGTTAATCATCATCAACCACGCTGATCGAACTCAGATGGTTGTCGTTTTAGGTAGCTAGTTAACGTTAGTTAGCTGGCCAGTTCTGGGATTGTTTTCCGCGGTGAAAATGTTCTGACTTTTCCCCCGAATAAAAAGATAGCTATACATGACACTAACTACCTAGCCCTTTTCATTTCGTGGACAAAAACAGCTAGCTAATTAGGTAACGTTAGGTAGCCAGCCGTTTGCCCTCATTACTTCACCATAAAGTAATTAAACGGATTAAAATAGCTTCGACTGACCTGTATAGTTAGGTTATTTTACATTAGCTAGTAAAAGTAAAAACTGACTAGTTCTAACGTTAGCCAATACATTTTCGATATCCTTTTTCACACTCACAGTAAACAACTGTTAGACAGCTACAGTAGCTAACATTGGCAGGCAAATACTTTTAAAGGCATTTCACTTACCTTATTATCGGTGTAGCTTAATTTAATCAGAGGGTTCTTGCTCTGTAGTGCCGGGTCATTCGGTGTAAGAAAAGTCCTGGCAGACTCTCCGTTTCCCGTTTCTGAGATACTAAGGCTCCGTCAGCGTTGACTCCCACCAGCTGGCTAGCCTAGCTAATGTTTTCCATCGCTTGAGCGTTTGTTGCCTTCTTTAGTAAGAGGAGTGGAAAAACACGTCATGGAAGATAGCGACCCCATGGTTGGAGGAGGGTAGGGGCACCCATTTTCGGTCGTCGCTCTAATTTTAACACATACGGGACAAGCGTTAGCTACAATGCAACCATTTTGAAGACCGTTAGCGGATGTTTTGGAAATCAGTGAATTTGAGCAGTCAACGCCCCAAACAAGCATCGCTAATCATCTGTCATCGTTTTTGCATCATTCGTGGCTTGGACACGGTGTACCAACAAAACACCGGAGTAAACAATGACTGTATATTAGGGAAGTAAATAATGTCGAACTTGAGTAATACCTTGTTTACGTTACACAATGTCATACTAATGTTAGCACTGACTAGTAAATAAAATAATATTGGGTAACGTCTATGCTGATTTAATTTCAGTACTGGCATTGATCAGTCATTTGAAACTACATGTTGAACAAGATAAGAACACCAGAAAAGGAAAAAGCACAAGACAATTTAAAATATGAGGGTTATCAGGGCCCTAGCATTTTGGGGGCCCTAAACGAGAGAGAACATTTGTGCAGTTTTACAGCTAATTTCCTGTAATCCTATCCATTTTGCCATTGGGCGGAGATACATATTTTCAGTTTTAAAGCAAATTTCCTGCAATTCTACACATTTTGATTGGTAAATGAGTGTGTCACAGAGGCTCGCCACACTGCCAAAGCTGACTCTCTTTGCTCTGTTCTCATCCTCATAGATCATCCGCTGCCTTCGACACTGTGAACCTTCAGATCCTCCTCTCCAACCTTTCAGGGCTGGGTGTCTCAGGCTCTGCACACTCTTGGATTGCATCCTACCTGGCAGGCCGCTACCTACCAGGTGATGTGGAGAGGATCTGTGTCTGCATCAAGTACTCGCACTACTGGTGTCCCTGATGGCTCGGTTCTAGGCCCTCTCCTCTTCTCTCTATACACCAAGTCACTCGGCTCCGTCATATCCTCACATCAGGGATGGGCAACTTTGATGGGGTGGGGGCCACAAAAAATCTAAACTCATCATGAGGGGCTGCAGTTGCTCACGGGTCTGCGTACCCAGATCCATTCCCCACACATTCCGAGCAAAACATTTGTGGCCCCCCTCTTGACAGCAGATTAAAAAATTAAATACATTGTGCAATCTACACATTTTGTCATGGGGCGGAGAGAAGACTTTGCAATTTTATAACTAATTTAATGTAAATCTACTCATTTTGCCACGGGCGGAGAGGAAAATGAGCTGTTTTACAGCACATTTTCTGCCTTTCTACACATTTTGCCATAGGGTGGCGAGAAATGTTTGCAGTTTTTAATATTATATCTGAGTGAGACTGACTAACAGAATCAAATGGGGGCCCCCCGGCAGGTAATTTGACTATGATAAGTTTAGATAGCTGGCAGCTCAACTAATTTAGAAATCAAAAATGTTTGAGCTGACATGGTCTAATTGACTGACTATCAGTGACTGACATAACAGAAAAACTGCTGATGCAGAACAACATTTCCAAATTGCACCGTGTGTATTCTACTATTCTTACTCGCAACAGTAAGTTGAAACCCAGACTGAGTTCTTAAAAAATAAAATAAAAAGGGGGGTGGTCCACGGGCCACCAGTTGCCCATCCCTGCCTCACACGGTCTGTCCTATCATTGCGATGCAGATGACAACTACCTTTCTCCTTCTGAGAAACCCAGGTGGCGACACGCATCTCTGCATGCTGGCTGATATCTCAGCTTGAACGTCTGCCCACCACCTCATCAAGATGGAGCCTGCCCACTCCAAGACCTCTCCATCACAGTTAACAACTCCACGGTGTCCCCCTCCTAGAGTGCAAAGAACCTTGGCGTGACCTTGGACAACACCCTGTCGTTCTCTGGAAACATCAAAGCAGTGACTCGTTCCTGCAGGTTCATGCTCTACAACATTCGTAGAGTACGACCCTACCGCACACAGAAAGCGGCGCAGGTCCGAATCTCCCGTCTGGACTACTGCAACTCGCTGTTGGCTGGGCTCCCCGCTTGTGCAATCAAACCCCTGCAATTTATCCAGAATGCTGCAGCACACCTGGTGTTCAACCTTCCCAAGTTCTCCCATGTCACCCTGCTCCTCCGCACACTCCACTGGCTTCCAGTCAAAGCTCACATCCATTACAAGACCATGGTACTTGCCTACGGAGCAGCAAGAGGAACTGCCCCTCCTTACCGCCAGGCTATGCTCAAACCCTACACCCCAACCCGAGCACTCCGTTCTGCCACCTCTGATCTCTTTGCCCCCCCACCCCTCTGGTTTTTAGACAAAAGGTAACCAAGTTGATCAAGAGACCATTGATACAATGGGAGGGGGTGAGGGAAAAGCTTGGTGATTTCAGTATCTGATGTCCTAAGCACTCAGCAAAAAACCATTAGCTAACATACTAACATGTATTAAAAATAATCCAGAAATGTTTCTTGCCATGCTGACAGCTAGATGTCACTGAAATGTAAAATGAATCCATTATTATTTTGTTTGACCCTAAATGTAACAGTGCTTGTGCGGCAGGTAGCTAAGCGGTTAGAGCGCTGGGACGGTAACCGAAAGGTTGCTTGTTCGAATCCCCAAGCCGGCAAGGTGGAAAAATCTGCTGTTCTGCCCTTGAGCAAGGCAACAGCTGCTCCCGAGCGCCGATGACATGGACCTCGATTAAGGCAGCCCTCCGCACCACTCTGATTCAGAGGGGTCGGGTTAAATGCGTTATACACATTTCGGTTTAATGCATTGTTGTGCAACTGACTAGGTATACCTTTCCACACTTGCATCTAAACAATTGACAATACATTTTTCTTAGTCATACATTTACAGAAAACATTTATTTGAACAGTACAAACAAAATATCTATTAATTTGAAGAGTATATAAAAATAAACAAATAATTTGTGCAAATCTGTAGGGCGAACAACGGCAAAATAAAGAACTGATTGTGCCTTTAATTTTTTTCTGTCAAACCAAAAATGATGGCACTAGATGGCAGAGCTCAGAAAAGCGTTAACTGGTGATTTCACTATTTGACCATGCGGCGTCTGGTGAAGGCCTTCTCATCCCACTTGTGGGGGGGCAGCATGTGAGGTCCGTTATGGACACACAGGACGGTCATCTCATCTGCATACTGGAGGTTCTGCAGGAGCTGGAAAGAGAGAAACACACACATTAATCCAGAACACAGACACACACTGGGTGCATTCGAGCAGATCTATTTTGTCTAGTCGGTGACCATCATTCAGGGATGCAAATGAAAGGGACATGAGACTTCTTTCTAATCATTGAATCGTACACACACGTTTGTGAGTGTGTGATATCGGGGTATAGAAAGTTTTCCAGCATTTTTTAAGAAAAACTTTTATAAAACAGTAGCAGCTACTGTATGTTGACATTGCCATGTTGATCGGAGCCTTGCTATCAGAAAACCACTACTGTGTCTCTCTTTCGGCCAGTCGCAGATGCACCTCCCTCTAGGGATGGGCATGAGTACACGAGTACTCAAACGGATGTCAAAACTCTATCTTTAACCAGAGATCAACAATTTGTCTTGAAGACAACATTAATTTGCTTTGACTCTAGTGTTCCATTTGTACATGCACTTTTGCAGGGCACAGCAAAAAAGAAACAAAGCCAAGCATCACACAGTTCTTCTCCCTAAATTCCCTTTCGCGTCTCACTCAATTGCGTTCCTACCGCTCCTTCTACACATGCGTGCTGAGTGTGCACACAAGCTCCCGTTAGGCCTACAGAAATAAATGCCTATAAAAACATATCTAATTCCTTGCCAAATGCCAGTTTTATCACACATTCAAAACGGACTGGTTGATTGATGTAAAGAAATATGTGTTCCAACAACGAGCTGCAGTTTTGGAATAATTGCGTCCCGTCTATTTTCCGCTTAGGCTACTTTTCTAAATGGCACTAGCAGTTCGCATTGATTAGCCTAGGCTATAACCCCCCTTAACATCACACTGAAAATATGCAAAAACATTAGTTTAATAAAGACAGAGCGTATTTTCATCAGCCTCATTAAGCCTAGGCCTACTCACCAAACAGATTCCGTGGCTGTAATTCATCCCCATGCAGTGAAAATCCCAAAGTACAGGCAGAATAAATTAAATCACTCGTTGAGAATAACTTCCAAATGTGAGATGCGCAGCGCATCACAAAAATATTCTGTTCCATTTTTGTCCTGTTATATATATTTTTAAACTATAAAATAGGTGTCTTGACTGTGATAAGGGCTCGGGAAATAATAGCGCCTTGTCTGCTAAATTAACAAAACAAGGCTATGCCATTGCACAACCATAGGCTTTTACAAGCAAGTGCCATTGCTGAGGTTACTGCCTTTTTGAAGATTATGTTCTACGATATAATATAGTTGATATTACGGTTTCAATAAATGTATCTTAAATGGCACTTGTTTTTTTATTGACTGAATATATATGGGGCAATTTAGCAATTAGGATTAATTATCTGTAATGGTTATGATAAATTAGGAATTGTTGCACACTGTTGGCATATAGATAAATGCACACATTTTTTCCAGTGAGGGCCTTGTGTCTAAAAGTAGCAGTTTTTTAAAAATTGAGTACTCAAAAAAGTACTCGCAGTAAGAAAATACCTCCCTAGACTTCACTCAATTTTCGTCTAGTCTACAGTCCGCTTCTTTAGCCTTACTACTCGAACACACCCACTAAACAGTAAGTCACCACCTATGCAATGTGACACTTACCTTGGGTGTGATGAAAAAGTACTGGGAGGTAGTCTCCTTGCAGGCTGTCCGTACCACAATGTCAAAGACTCTCCTCTCATTGACCGGGTCCATACCCTGGTTGGAATAGGAAGAAAAAGCCTGTGTGAATACAGTCTGGATGTTTAAGTGATTTTACCACTCTTAGCGGCCAGTTGGTGTTAGGGCTGGGAATTGCCAGGGACCTCACGATATGATCACGATACTTAGGTGCCGATACGTATGTATTGCGATTCTATATGTATTGTGATTCGATACTGTGATTATATTGCAATTCGATGTCCCAAACATATTGCTCACCATGTCTGCTGCAGAGGGACAAGAAAGAGTCATGAGAAAACCAGTTTAGATCAGTCATGGAAATAAAAGTGCTGAAAACTAATTGGCTTCCTTTTTAAAAAGATGGAAAACAAAGTTATGAGTTTTGGTGCAGGTACAGCCAACTAGCGCAAAAATAATATAGCGATATTGTCAAAACAATACAGTCAAAAATAATATCCCAATATGCAACTGTATCGATTTTTCCCCCATCACTAGTTGGTGTGTGTGTATGTGTATTACATACCTGGTTGATCTCGTCCACCACTCGGAAAGGGCAGCGGTTGAGCTCTTGCAGGGCCATGAGGTAGAGCATGGTGGAAACACTGCGTTCCCCCCCACTCTGGTGGTGTGCTGTGAGCTCGTGGAGCTGTGTGCTGCTGCGGAACTTCACCCGGATGCGGATCCCGTACTTATCATATTCCTCCTGCAGGGGACAGGCACCAGTCACAGACGGAACTCTACTACTGCTACTAGAGCTCCCACCAGGGCAGAACGACTGCCCCCTCTCATTGAAGCCACAGAAGTTCAAGGCCGACCGCAGGGTTTTAAAGAAAAACTTTAATGGCAGCCCGCGGGATAACTATTTAAATAATAAAATAAATACTATTTTTCGTTGTTGGACATAAAAGACTAAAACCACCAGGATATCAGCTCAGTGATTTTAATTTAGGAAATGTGTTCCCAAGTATTCCCACGCATAAATAGAGAGGCATATGTGATCGTATCCCAAATGTAATCAAGGTTTGAAATGATGTTTTACGTCAAATGCTATATCTGTTTGGGCTTCTTAAGGTCAATTTTCAGTGTACAAATTATTTCCCCCCCGGCAATCCACTCAAGATAAAAAAAAAAGGCTGAATGTAGTTGGGGACACCTGATATACAGGGTAAACCAGCAAGTCAAATTCAAGGACTTTCAAGTACTTTTTCAAGCACTAATACTTATTTCCAAGGACCATTAATTTGTAATAGTTCCTATTATGCAATTGCTTCTAGTCGCCACCAGATGGCAGTATACCGCCACAACCTCATGGGAAAAAAACAACTAACTTACTATTCATCACTACCTTACAAGTTCTACTCAATAATACCTCTTTCACTACCTGTTTACTACATACAGGAGTGGTAAGTCAGTACTGATTACTTATTTCCTCATATGAACTGTACCTCAGTAAGATCTTTGAAAATGTTCCATGTTGCGTTTATATATTTTTGTTCAGTGTACATGATAATAATATTACATTGTCCTTATATTTCACTAAATGTTATGTCCCACAGGTTTTCCAAACAAATAATGACATGAAAGTGAATTCTGACAGTGTAAAAGGCCCTTAGTTGACTCTAAAATGTTGTATTCTATACCCATTTGAAGAGAAACAAGTTATTGTGTTCACTCAGGGGACCCTATTTAAAATTTTAGAGGACCCCACATGGGTCCCCAACCCCAAGTTTGGGAACCACTGTACTACTAACCTCTCTCCCTGCTTGCTTCAATGCTTCCTCTCTCTGTGTATCTCCTTTGCAGCCTGACTCACCACTGTCTGTCTCACTACTCTCTGTAAAGAATAGGTATTTTGTTATGAGAACTTATAGTAGCCCATCTTTTGATTATAGCGAGCTTAATTTCAGTCAACTGGTCCTGCTGAGGTCTGGCTCCGTTCAACGTTAGCTTCTAACTTCATCCTTCTAGCCAGCTAGTTGACACGGCAGGAGTCGAGGGATTGAAAAAATAAATTAAAAAATCCCACTGTCAGCAGCGTCTCTCTGCCACTAGGTCTGGGCTGAGGTAGTTAGCTTCACCTCTCGGCCTATGTCGTGGGCGGAGTTTCCCGTTGGACTGAGTGGTGAATGAATGCGCGGCTAACAAGGCTAATCCGAGGAAGCAGGTGAACATAACAAGCATACATGAATCATTCATGATTCCACTCGTTCGCAGTGGTAGGCGCGATTAGAACTCAGATCAAGAAGCCTTCTGAGCATTGATAAACTCGGGGAACGCAATAAGTGAGTAAACGCTATTTCACAAATAAAGAGGTGTGTAAAACAGCGTTTACCGTCCACTAGATCCCTGGTTGGGTCTGGCAAAACCCATTCATAAACATCAATATCCTGCCAGAATTTAATCTACATTTGCCCGGCATTTTAGCTATCGATACGACGTTTGGCGCCGCCTAAATCAGTCAGTTCTGTACCTGCCTGGCTGAGTGGCATTGTGGGTGGAATGAGCGATCTCGCCTGGCATCCAGAGCGCGAAACACGCGAGTGAATAAAACTCTCTAGTTTGACTGGAAATTAATTTGCAAGACCAATATATTTTTCTAATATTTTTAATATTAACACATTATTTGATCATTTTCTGTTCTCATTTTAATTCAAGTACTTTTCAAGTGATTTTCAAGGTATTCCAGTACTTGAATTTCAGAGTGCCAAATTCAAGTACTTTAAGCACCTTGTGCGAACAGGTTGTGTGGCATGCTTACCTCATTCTCTGAGTGCAGATCCACCTCCCCGGCACACTGCATGGAGCGGAAGAAATCACTGAACTTGTCATTGATCTGCTCTACCAGTTGCTTCAGAGGGTTCAGCCAGCGCTCCTTAGCCTGTCAACAGAGAGAGGGAGAAGGACTCAGGAAGGAAACATCGCTCTCTACAAGACAACACACCTGAACATGCACTTTTACGCAAGTACACTACCAAACACACATATTTTCTAGATTGTGTATTTTCTGAGGCCAATTTTGCACCTGCTTTTTTATGACGCATTGAAATAACAAAAAATATGAAGGAAAAATATTACAATGCAATTTAAAATCAGGTATGGAACTATTTAAAAGGTAATTTCACATTTAAGCTTAGTTTTTTGTAATCCTCTGAAAAAAAGTAAATCTGGCCAATGGCATTCATCCAAAACACTGAAGTACCTCTGATATGTTCTGTCTGTAGGTGTCAAGGGCATTGCTCTTGTCATCCAGCTCTTTCTCCAGGTTCTTGATCTCCTGCTCTCTTCTGTTGTACTCATCCACCACCTGGGGAGGGAGGTCAAATAGTGAGGCAGAATCTATGCTCTCAGACACACACACACACACCAGTGGCATACCGCCAAAATATTACATATTTTTGGGATGGGGGGGGGGATGGGGGGGGGGTGGTGACAGCTAACTTTCTACAATTCTACACATTGGCGTGGGGCAAAAAGAAACATTTGCAGTTTTATAGCTATTCTCATGCCATTTTACACATTTTGCCATGAGGCTGAGGGAAAAGGTTGATGTTTTAAAGCTAATTTCCTGCTATTCTACACATTTTGCCCTGAGGCTTAGAATTATTTTGCGGTTTTACCCACTGCGGGAGTGTGTGGTATGCCAGTGACACACACACTGCATGCTTTGAGGAGCCTTCTGACTTACATTCTCACTGAGGCCAGTGAAGCACTCTGCCCTGGACCTCTCCTCATTCAACATGGCATCTATCTCATCCAGAGTGTCGGGCAGCTGGCTGAAGGCCTACAGAACACAAATTAAGAAATATACAAATGAATGAATAGATTAATGAATTAAACCTGGTAGAATGAATGGACGACTCAGTGTTGAGGTTACTGTACTATACTGACCGTGTGTAGGTCTGGGGGTACAACACTCTCTCCAGGATCCATGTTACAGATCTCCCTGGCCCTCCTCAGCAGGCCCTTACATTTCTCCAATAGACGGGCCTTACGCTGCTCCAGCATGGCACACGCTTGCTGCGAGGGGGAAAAATAGGAAACACACACAGTTAGCACTCAGCAAATTATACATGAAATATTGTGGTGTGTAATAGCTAAAAATCAAATCAAATGTATTGGTCACATACACATGGTTAGCAGATGTTATTGCGAGTGTAGCGAAATGCTTGTGCTTCTAGTTCCGACAGTGCAGCAATATCTAGCAAGTAATATCTAACAGTTCCACAACAAAAACCTAATACACACAAATCTAAGTAATGGAATGGAATAAGAATATATAAATATATGGATGAGCAATATCATTATCAGAGTGGCATAGGCTAAGATGCAATAGATAGAATACAGTATATACATATGAGATGGGTAATGCAAGATATGTAAACATTATTAAAATAGTATAGAATACAGTATATACAGTGGGGGAAAAAAGTATTTAGTCAGCCACCAATTGTGCAAATTCTCCCACTTAAAAAGATGAGAGAGGCCTGTAATTTTCATCATAGGTACACGTCAACTATGACAGACAAAATGAGGAAAAAACATCCAGAAAATCACATTGTAGGATTTTTTATGAATTTATTTGCAAATGATGGTGGAAAATAAGTATTTGGTCAATAACAAAAGTTTCTCAATACTTTGTTATATACCCTTTGTTGGCAATGACACAGGTCAAACGTTTTCTGTAAGTCTTCACAAGGTTTTCACACACTGTTGCTGGTATTTTGGCCCATTCCTCCATGCAGATCTCCTCTAGAGCAGTGATGTTTTGGGGCTGTCGCTGGGCAACACAGACTTTCAACTCCCTCCAAAGATTTTCTATGGGGTTGAGATCTGGAGACTGGCTAGGCCACTCCAAGACCTTGAAATGCTTCTTACGAAGCCACTCCTTCGTTGCCCAGGCGGTGTGTTTGGGATCATTGTCATGCTGAAAGACCCAGCCACGTTTCATCTTCAATGCCCTTGCTGATGGAAGGAGGTTTTCACTCAAAATCTCACGATACATGGCCCCATTCATTCTTTCCTTTACACGGATCAGTCGTCCTGGTCCCTTTGCAGAAAAACAGCCCCAAAGCATGATGTTTCCACCCCCATGCTTCACAGTAGGTATGGTGTTCTTTGGATGCAACTCAGCATTCTTTGTCCTCCAAACACAACGAGTTCAGTTTTTACCCAAAAGTTATATTTTGGTTTCATCTGACCATATGACATTCTCCCAATCCTCTTCTGGATCATCCAAATGCACTCTAGCAAACTTCAGACGGGCCTGGACATGTACTGGCTTAAGCAGGGGGACACGTCTGGCACTGCAGGATTTGAGTCCCTGGCGGCGTAGTGTGTTACTGATGGTAGGCTTTGTTACTTTGGTCCCAGCTCTCTGCAGGTCATTCACTAGGTCCCCCCGTGTGGTTCTGGGATTTTTGCTCACCGTTCTTGTGATCATTTTGACCCCACGGGGTGAGATCTTGCATGGAGCCCCAGATCGAGGGAGATTATCAGTGGTCTTGTATGTCTTCCATTTCCTAATAATTGCTCCCACAGTTGATTTCTTCAAACCAAGCTGCTTACCTATTGCAGATTCAGTCTTCCCAGCCTGGTGCAGGTCTACAATTTTGTTTCTGGTGTCCTTTGACAGCTCTTTGGTCTTGGCCATAGTGGAGTTTGGAGTGTGACTGTTTGAGGTTGTGGACAGGTGTCTTTTATACTGATAACAAGTTCAAACAGCTGCCATTAATACAGGTAACGAGTGGAGGACAGAGGAGCCTCTTAAAGAATACGTTACAGGTCTGTGAGAGCCAGAAATCTTGCTTGTTTGTAGGTGACCAAATACTTATTTTCCACCATCATTTGCAAATAAATTCATAAAAAATCCTACAATGTGATTTTCTGGATTTCTTCTCCTCAATTTGTCTGTCATAGTTGACGTGTACCTATGATGAAAATTACAGGCCTCTATCATCTTTTTAAGTGGGAGAACTTGCACAATTGGTGGCTGACTAAATACTTTTTTTCCCCCACTGTACATATGAGATGGGTAATGCAAGATATGTAAACATTATTAAAGTGGCATTATTAAAGTGACTAGTGTTCCATTTATTAAAGTGGCCAGTGATTTTCAAGTCTGTTTGTAGGCAGCACCCTCTCTGTGCTAGTGATGGCTGTTTAACAGTCTGATGGCCTTGAGATAGAAGCTGTTTTTTCAGTCTCTCGGTCCCAGCTTTGATGCACCTGTACTGACCTCGCCTTCTGGATGATAGCGGGGTGAACAGGCAGTGGCTCGGGTGGTAGTTGTCTTCGATTATCTTTTTGGCCTTCCTGTGACATCGGGTACTGTAGGTGTCCTGGAGGGCAGGTAGTTTGCCCCTGGTGATGCGTTGTGCAGACCGCACCACCCTCTGGAGAGCCCTGCGGTTGTGGGCGGTGCAGTTGCCGTACCAGGCGGTGATACAGCCCAACAGGATGCTCTCAATTGTGCATCTGTAAAAGTTTGTGAGGGTTTTAGGTGACAGGCCAAATTTCTTCAGCCTCCTGAGGTTGAAGAGACGCTGTTGCGCCTTCTTCACCACACTGTCTGTGTGGGTGGACCATTTCAGTTTGTCAGTGATATGTACACGAGGAACTTAACTTTCCACCTTCTCCACTGCTGTCCCGTCGATGTTTCTTGAAGTCCACAATCATCTTCTTTGTTTTGTTGACGTTGAGTGAGAGGTTATGTTCCTGACACCACACTCCAAGACCCTCACCTCCTCCCTGTAGGCTGTCTCATCGTTGTTGGTAATCAAGCCTACTACTGTTGTGTCGTCTGCAAACTTAATGATTGAGTTGGAGGCGTGCATGGCTACGTAGTCATGGGTGAACAGGGAGTACAGGAGGGGGCTGAGCACACACCCTTGTGGGGCCCCAGTGTTGAGGATCAGCGAAGTGGAGATGTTGTTTCACCACCTCGGGGTGGCCCGTCAGGAAGTCCAGGACCCAGTTGCACAGGGCAGGGTTGAGACCCAGGGCCTCAAGCTTAATGATGAGCTTGGAGGGTACTATGGTGTTGAATGCTGAGCTATAGTCAATGAACAGCATTCTTACATAGGTATTCCTCTTGTCCAGATGGGATAGGGCAGTGTGCAGTGTGATGGCAATTGCATCGTCTGTGGACCTATTGGGGCGGTAAGCAAATTGAAGTGGGTCTAGGGTGACAGGTAAGGTGGAGGTGATATGATCCTTGACTAGTCTCTCAAAGCACTTCATGATGACAGAAGTGAGTGCTACGGGGAGATAGTCATTTAGTTCAGTTACCTTTGCATTCTTGGGTACAGGAACAATGGTCGCCATCTTGAAGCATGTGGGGACAGCAGACTCGGATAGGGAGAGATTGAATATGTCCGTAAACACACCAGCCAGCTGGTCTGCGCATGCTCTGAGGACGGGGCTAGGAATGCCGTCTGGGCCGGCAGCCTTGCGAGGGTTAACACGTTTAAATGTCTTACTCACGTCGGCCATGGAGAAGGAGAGCCTGCAGTCCTTGGTAGCTGGCTGTGTCGGTGGCACTGTGTTATCCTCAAAGTGGGAAAAGAACTTGTTTAGCTTGTCTGGCAGCAAGACGTCAGTGTCCGCGACGTGGCTGGTTTTCCTATTGTAGTCCGTGATTGTCTGTAAACCCTGTGACATACGTCTCGTGTCTGAGCCGTTGAATTGCGACACTTTGTATCGATATTGACGTTTTGCCTGTTTGATTGCCTTGCGGAGGGAACGACCACTCTGTTTGTATTCTGCCATATTCCCAGTCATCTTGCCATGATTAAATGCGGTGGTTCGTGCTTTCAGTTTTTCGCGAATGCTGCCATCTATCCACGGTTTCTGGTTAGGGTAGGTTTTAATAGTCACAGTGGGTACGACATCTCCTATACACTTCCTTATAAACCCACTCACCGAATCAACGTATACGTCTATACTATTCTCAGAGGCTACCCGGAACATATCCCAGTCCGCATGACCAAAACAATCTTGAAGCGTGGATTCCGATTGGTCAGACCAGCGTTTGAATAGTCCTAACCACGGGTACTTCCTGTTTCAGTTTCTGCCTATAGGAAGGGAGGAACAAAATGGAGTTGTGGTCAGATTTGCCGAAAGGAGGGCGGGGAAGGGCCTTGTATGCATCGCGGAAATGTGTCTAACAATGGTCCGGTGTCTTTCCAGCGCGAGTGCTACAGTCAATATGCTGATAGAATTTAGGTAGCCCTTTTCTCAAATTTGCTTTGTTAAAATCCCCAGCTACAATAAATGCAGACTCAGGATATATGGTTTCCAGTTTGCATAAAGTCCAGTGAAGTTCCTTGAGGGCCGTCGTGGTATCGGCTTGAAGGGGGATATACACGGCCGTGACTATAACCGAAGAGAATTCTCTTGGGAGATAATACGGTCGGCATTTGATTGTGAGGAATTCTAGGTCAGGTGAACAAAATGACCTGAGTTCCTGTACGTTGTTACAATTACACCATGAGTCGTTAGTCATGAAACATACCCCCCCACCCCTCTTCTTCCCGGAGAGATGTTTATTACTGTCGGCGCGATGTACTGAGAACTCAGATAGCTGTATGGACGGGGACAGTATATCCAGAGAGCCATGTTTCCGTGACACAGTATGTTACAATCCCTGATGTCTCTCTGGAAAGCAACCCTTGCCCTGATCTCGTCAACTTTGTTGTCTAGGGACTGGAAATTAGCGAGTAATATACTCGGAAGCGATGGGTGGTGTACACGCCTCCTAAGTCTAACTAGAAGACCGCTCCGGCTCCCTCTCCTCTGGCGGCGTTGTTTTGGGTCGGCCTCTGGAATCAGTTCAAATGTCCTGGGTGGTGCGGAAGAAGGAATCCGCTTCGGGAAAGTCGTATTCCTGGTCGTAGTGCTGGTAAGTTGAAGCCACTCTGATGTCCAATAGTTCTTCCCAGCAGTATGTAACAACACTTTTTCTGGGCTAACAATGTATGAAATAATACATAAAAAAAACAAAATACTGCAAAGTTTCCTAAGGACTAGAAGCGAGGCAGCCCTCTCTGTCGGCGCCATCTTTACATCCTGTGTGTGTGCGCGCGTGTGACCTCCAGACCTCTAGGACCCTGAGCTCAGCCGAGCCGTCCCTGCAGTCAGTCTCCAGCTTGGTCTTCTCTGCTGTCATGCCCACGGTCTCTAGAGCCATGTACACCTTCTCTATACTCAACGTAGCCCTCAGCTAGAGGAGGGAGAGGGGGAGGAGAGAGTGGGATAAAGAGAAAGGGTTTTAGTATTCACATCTCATGTATCATAGAGTCTGTGTATATTGAGCCTTCAGCATTAACCCCTGTGACAGTGTACCTTCATGTGGGCCATGAACTCAGCCACAATGGCCAACTTCTGGGAGTTGACTGCTGAGATCTGGGCCTTGGTCTCTTCCTCAGCCTTTTGCAGATCAATGCCCCCCTGCTCCATCTGCCGAAGACTACACACAGAAGAGGAAATGGTGTGTGAGAGAGAATTTACAAATACGAAACGTATTGTCTAAAGGTTTACACTGTGTGTGTGCCACCCACCTGTCCTGCTTGGTGCTGATCTTCTGTTCCAGCTGTCTCTTTTTGCCCTTCAGCTCCGAGAGCGCCTTCTTCTGGGCCCGCAGCTCGTTGTCACGGCGATCAAGTTTGGCAGCACTTTCCTGCGTGGCTATCATCTGTGCGTCGATGGCCTGCATGCTCTTCTCAGCCGTCTGGGCATGGCCAAAGGTTACACTTCACTTTCAAGGTGTAATGCTATGCTAAGCATCTGGTTATTATTACATTACTGTAAGTAATCTATACCAACTGGCATCATTGTGTGTCTATGATATAAATGTATTACTATGGCAGGTGTCAAGTCAATCTTAGAAAGTTCCTCTCCTGTGTGAAATAACAAAAGTATACTGATTGCAAATGGACAGTGTATAGCATGTGTTATTTCAAATTCATATTTTCCCTGGCCTCACACTGATCTGCTCCTCCAGCTGGCGTTTGTCCTCGGCGTCCACGGCCATGGTGAGGTACTGGGAGGGCCGCACGGCAGAGTTACTGGTGCTGGTCTTGCCCGAGTAGAAGGACTTCTTCAGGGAGTACTTCTCCTCAGCCGTGTAGAGCACCTTCAGATAAGGCTCGTCAATCACCTGACAAACATATATGGTCAAATGATTATTATTGAGGTGAAATATTAGGGATGTGACAAATGGACAATTTTGCTTAACACTTCAACTGGCATTTTTTTATAGGTTTTCCGTTAAAACGATGCAAAATCATAAAATTCCACTTCAATTCACAATGCAGAATAATGGTACTATTACGCATGTATGACCCCTAGGGCTATATTATTTCTATCAGACATAGAACGCAGCTACAGTAACGTGTCAATAGCAACAATTGATAACTTTTCAGACGATAAAAAAAAAAATCTGCCGCATCAGAAGCATCTGTACCTTTTCAGACAGAATTCTGCATAGAATGTTCTGTATCGTTTCCTTGACAACAATAAACGTTGCGGATTGATGTGCTGCTGTGTTGTTTTTTATGGTAGGGTAGCTAGATGTGTTTTGTTTCTACTAAATTTCTTGGTATGTCACAGTATTTAAATGAACTTTAAAGTACTTTTTTAGGAGAGTGGTCTGCGTACAGGCAGATCGAGATAATTTGATTGACAGTTCTGGTCACCTAGCGATGAACGTTTGTCCCGCATCAGAAGCGGCATTCCTTCACAGACAAGTAAAATGCCCATTCATATGTCAAGAGAAGGTTTCGTGTCGGCATTTAAAAAGCCGTAGTGTAGCCTACTCTGACAAACAAAAATGCCAGTAGCCTACTGTAATTTCATATTATGAGACGAAAGCACCCCCACCCACTCCGTAACGAAGAGTAGGCTATCCCATGCTCACAAGACTGGCCTGAAGATACCTCTGTATCCCGGCGACATCAGTGTCATTAATAGGCTAGGATATTCTACACGCAACAGACCAAAGACTGAATACAAAACACACACTCCCATCATTAGTGAAGAGAAAGAGCAGGCAGGCCAACACAAGAGAGAATGGAGCAGGGAGAACCATGCACATATGTCTTGGTAATTTGCGTCTCGCAATGTCGTCTTGCATCCTTTGTAAATTCACCAAAGTAGCCTAAAGTTCACCTCTTCCTCTGGTTTTATTTACATGACACAACTTTTTTTTAGGGGGTAGATCAGCTTTAATATTTCAGATAGATTGTAACTTCCATCAATGTAATTGTCTGCATCAATTCCAATCCCCCATATGTTTTTTTCCCTTGCAAATATATTTGGAGGAGGAGGAATGCTGCCTATGACCCCAAGAACACCATCCCCACTGTCAAACATGGGGGTGTTTTTCTGCTAAGGGGACAGGACAACTTCACCGCATCAAAGGGACGATGGACGGGGCCATGTACCGTCAAATCCTGGGTGAGAACCTCCTTCCCTCAGCCAGGGCATTGAAAATGCGTCGTGGATGGGTATTCCAGCATGACAATGACCCAAAACACATGGCCAAGGCAACAAAGGAGTTGCTCAAGAAGAAGCACATTAAGGTCCTGGAGTGGCCTAGCCAGTCTCCAGACCTTAATCCCATAGAAAATCTGTAGAGGGCGCTGAAGGTTCGAGTTGCCAAACGTCAGCCTCCAAACCTTAATGACTTGGAGAAGATCTGCAAAGTGGAGTGGGACAAAACCCTCCTGAGATGTGTGCAAACCTGGTGGCCAACTACAAGAAACGTCTGACCTCTGTGATTGCCAACAAGGGTTTTGCCACCAAGTACTAAGTTATGTATTGCAGAGGGGTCAAATACTTATTTCCCTCATTAAAATGCAAATCAATTTATAACATTTTTGACATGCATTTTTCTGGATTTTTTGTTGTTGTTATTCTGTCTCTCACTGTTCAAATAAACCTACCATTAAAATTAGACTGATCATGTCTTTGTCAGTGGGCCAACATACAAAATCAGCAGGGGATCAAATACTTTTTTCCCTCATATATATATATATATATATGTACACACAGTGGGGAGAACAAGTATTTGATACACTGCCGATTTTGCAGGTTTTCCTACTTACAAAGCATGTAGAGGTCTGTAATTTTTATCATAGGTACACTTCAACTGTGAGAGACGGAATCTAAAGAATCTAAAAAAATCCAGAAAATCACATTGTATCATTTTAAAGTAATTAATTTGCATTTTATTGCATGACATAAGTATTTGATCACCTACCAACCAGTAAGAATTCCGGCTCTCACAGACCTGTTAGTTTTTCTTTAAGAAGCCCTCCTGTTCTCCACTCATTTCCTGTATTAACTGCACCTGTTTGAAATCGTTACCTGTATAAAAGACACCTGTCCACACACTCAATCAAACAGACTCCAACCTCTCCACAATGGCCAAGACCAGAGAGCTGTGTAATGACATCAGGGATAAAATTGTAGACCTGCACAAGGCTGGGATGGGCTACAGGACAATAGGCAAGCAGCTTGGTGAGAAGGCAACAACTGTTGGCGCAATTATTAGAAAATGGAAGAAGTTCAAGATGACGGTCAATCACCCTTGGTCTGGGGCTGCATGCAAGATCTCACCTCGTGGGGCATCAATGATCATGAGGAAGGTGAGGGATCAGCCCAGAACTACACGGCAGGACCTGGTCAATGACCTAAGAGAGCTGGGACCACAGTCTCAAAGAAAACCATTAGTAACACACTACGCCGTCATGGATTAAAATCCTGCAGCGCACGCAAGGTTCCCCTGCTCAAGCCAGCGCATGTCCAGGCCCGTCTGAAGTTTGCCAATGACCATCTGGATGATCCAGAGGAGGAATGGGAGAAGGTCATGTGGTCTGATGAGACAAAAATAGAGCTTTTTTGGTCTAAACTCCACTCGTGTTTGGAGGAAGAAGAAGGATGAGTACAACCCAAAGAACACCATTCCAACCGTGAAGCATGGAGGTGGAAACATCATTCTTTGGGGATGCTTTTCTGCAAAGGGGACAGGACGACTGCACCGTATTGAGGGGAGGATGGATGGTGCCATGTATCGTGAGATCTTGGCCAACAACCTCCTTCCCTCAGTAAGAGCATTGAAGATGGGTCGTGGCTGGGTCTTCCAGCATGACAACGACCCAAAACACACAGCCAGGGCAACTAAGGAGTGGCTCCGTAAGAAGCATCTCAAGGTCCTGGAGTGGCCTAGCCAGTCTCCAGACCTGAACCCAATAGAAAATCTTTGGAGGGAGCTGAAAGTCCGTATTGCCCAGCGACAGCCCCGAAACCTGAAGGATCTGGAGAAGGTCTGTATGGAGGAGTGGGCCAAAATCCCTGCTGCAGTGTGTGCAAACCTGGTCAAGACCTACAGGAAACGTATGATCTCTGTAATTGCAAACAAAGGTTTCTGTACCAAATATTAAGTTCTGCTTTTCTGATGTATCAAATACTTATGTCATGCAATAAAATGCAAATTAATTACTTAAAAATCATACAATGTGATTTTCTGGATTTTTGTTTTAGATTCCATCTCTCACAGTTGAAGTGTACCTATGATACAAATGACAGACCTCTACATGCGTTGTAAGTAGGAAAACCTGCAAAATCGGCAGTGTATCAAATACTTGTTCTCCCCACTGTACATACACACACACATATTAAAAAAAATAAGTATATTTCCCTTCATTACTTTCCAACCCCACCACCCCTTACCCAATTGGAGTAAACTAGTGAACAACAACGCTTAGGCCTCTACTTCCAGCCCATACATATTATATACATTTTATGGACACAGTCAAATTCTACAATTATATTTTGTTTGTTTTTACTCCTGAACTTCCGCTGATCATTTTCATGATGTCCATCTGGTTTGCTTCCATATGCCATATTTTTCTAACTGTGCTCTTTCACAAAAGCTCTCAACCTATAACCTATTTTTATTTTTTTTTATTTTTTTTATTTTTTTATTTCACCTTTATTTAACCAGGTAAGCCAGTTGAGAACAGGTTCTCATTTACAACTGCGACCTGGCCAAGATAAAGCAAAGTAGTGCAATAAAAACAACACAGAGTTACATATGGGGTAAAAAAAACATAAAGTCAGAAATACAACAGAAAATATATACAGGTAAAAGTCAGTAAATTAGAATATTTTGAAAAACTTGATTTATTTCAGTAATTGCATTCAAAAGGTGTAACTTGTACATTATATTTATTCATTGCACACAGACTGATGCATTCAAATGTTTATTTCATTTAATTTTGATGATTTGAAGTGGCAACAAATGAAAATCCAAAATTCCGTGTGTCACAAAATTAGAATATTACTTAAGGCTAATACAAAAAAGGGATTTTTTAGAAATGTTGGCCAACTGAAAAGTATGAAAATGAAAAATATGAGCATGTACAATACTCAATACTTGGTTGGAGCTCCTTTTGCCTCAATTACTGCATTAATGCGGCGTGGCATGGAGTCGATGAGTTTCTGGCACTGCTCAGGTGTTATGAGAGCCCAGGTTGCTCTGATAGTGGCCTTCAACTCTTCTGCGTTGTTGGGTCTGGCATTCTGCATCTTCCTTTTCACAATACCCCACAGATTGTCTATGGGGCTAAGGTCAGGGGAGTTGGCTGGCCAATTTAGAACAGAAATACCATGGTCCGTAAACCAGGCACGGGTAGATTTTGCGCTGTGTGCAGGCGCCAAGTCCTGTTGGAACCTGAAATCTCCATCTCCATAGAGCAGGTCAGCAGCAGGAAGCATGAAGTGCTCTAAAACTTGCTGGTAGACGGCTGCGTTGACCCTTGATCTCAGGAAACAGAGTGGACCGACACCAGCAGATGACATGGCACCCCAAACCATCACTGATGGTGGAAACTTTACACTAGACTTCAGGCAACGTGGATCCTGTGCCTCTCCTGTCTTCCTCCAGACTCTGGGACCTCGATTTCCAAAGGAAATGCAAAATTTGCTTTCGTCAGAAAACATGACTTTAGACCACTCAGCAGCAGTCCAGCTCTTTTTTTCCTTAGCCCAGGTGAGACGCTTTTCGCGCTGTTTCTTGGTCAACAGTGGCTTGACACGAGGTATGCGGCAGTTGAAACCCATGTCTTTCAAGCGTCTCTTGGTGGTGGATCTTGAAGCCCTGACTCCAGCAGCTGTCCACTCCTTGTGAATCTCCCCCACATTTTTGAATGGGTTTTTTTTCACAATCTTGACTAGGGCGCGGTGATCCCTATCGCTTGTACACTTTTTCTGACCACAGTTTTTCCTTCCCTTTGCCTCTCTATTAATGTGTTTGGACACAGAGCTCTGAGAACAGCCAGCCTCTTCTGCAATAACCTTTTGTGTCTTTCCCTCCTTGTGCAATGTGTCGATGGTCGCCTTTTGGACAGCTGTCAAATCTGAAGTCTTCCCCATGTTTGTGTAGGCTTCAGAACTGGACTGAGAGACCATTTAAAGCCCTTTGCAGGTGTTTTGAGTTAATCAGCTGATTATTTTGTGGCACCAGGTGTCTTCAAAATGTAACCCTTACACAATATTCTAATTTTGTGACACACGGAATTTTGGATTTTCATTTGTTGCCACTTCAAATCATCAAAATTAAATGAAATAAACATTTGAATGCATCAGTCTGTGTGCAATGAATAAATATAATGTACAAGTTACACCTTTTGAATGCAATTACTGAAATAAATCAAGTTTTTCAAAATATTCTAATTTACTGACTTTTACCTGTATACAGTGTGTGCAAATGTAGCAAGTTATGGAGGTAAGGCAATAAATAGGCTATAGTGCAGAATAATTACAATAGTATTAACACTGGAATGCTAGATGTGCAAGAGATTATGTGCAAATAGAGATACTGGGGTGCAAAAGAGCAAAATAAATAACAATATAGGGATGAGGTAGTTGGGTGGGCTAATTTCAGATGGGCTGTGTACAGGTGCAGTGATCGGTAAGGTGCTCTGACAACTGATGCTTAAAGTTATTGAGGGAGATAAGAGTCTCCAGCTTCAGAGATTTTTGCAATTCGTTCCAGTCATTGGCAGCAGAGAACTGGAAGGAATGGCGGCCAAAGGAGGTGTTGGCTTTGGGAATGACCAGTGAGATATACCTGCTGGAGCGCAGACTACGGGTGGGTGCTGCTATGGTGACCAATGAGCTAAGATAAGGCGGGGATTTGCCTAGCAGTGATTTATAGATGGCCTGGAGCCAGTGGGTTTGACGACGAACATGTAGTGAGGACCAGCCAACAAGAGCGTACAGGTCACAGTGGTGGGTAGTGTATGGGGCTTTGGAGACAAAACGGATGGCACTGTGATAGACTACATCCAATTTGCTGAGTAGAGTGTTGGAGGCTATTTTGTAAATGACATCGCCGAAGTCAAGGATCGGTAGGATAGTCCGTTTTACGAGGGCATGTTTGGCAGCATGAGTGAAGGAGGCTTTGTTGCGAAATAGGAAGCCGATTCTAGATTTAACTTTGGATTGGAGATTCTTTATGTGAGTCTGGAAGTTGAGTTTACAGTCTAACCAGACACCTAGATATTTGTAGTTGTCCACATACTCTAGGTCAGACCCGTCGAGAGTGGTGATTCTAGTCGGGTGGGCGGGTGCTAGCAGCGTTCGATTGAAAAGCATGCATTTAGTTTTACTAGTGTTTAAGAGCAGTTGAAGGCTACTGAAGGATTGTTGTATGGCATTGAAGCTCGTTTGGAGGTTTGTTAACACAGTGTCCAATGAAGGGCCCGATGTATACAAAATGGTGTCGTCTGCGTAGAGGTGGATCTGAGAGTCACCAGCAGCAAGAGCGACATCATTGATATACACTATATACTTATGGACAAGTATGCTTTACATTAGTTATCTTGTTGTTGTTGTTGTTATTAGTCCCATCCTTCAGCTCCATTCAACACCTCCCATCTATCTCTTAACACCATCCATATTGGATTTCTATTTGCCATATTTTTCAACTGTGATGTTTTACAAAAGTTCTGAACCTTTCTATTCTCATCGTTTCTACAGATCGTAAATTGAAAAAAAAACTTTTTTGCTAAAAGTATTATATTATTGATCGATTGATTATGACTTTTCAGATCACCCAGTAGTGCTATCTGCAGGGTTAGCGCCAGGTAAATATTGCAATACTTTAGCCATTCCTGGACCTGTGTCCAAAAACAAGCTACAAATGGACAGTACCAAAACAAATGATCTAATGATTCTGTCTCTTCGCAGCAAAATCTGCAGCTGGGAAGATTGTATCCCCCCCATATAAATAACATCCTATTGGTAGCAAGAATTTAATATAATAATTTAAATAGAAAAATTCTAAGTTTTGAATCCAGCGTCGTTTTGCGTATCAATTCATAAACACTATGCAATGGAATCGGTACGTCAAAAATCTCTTCCCAACTATTTTGCAATCTATATGGGACGGCTGTCAATCCTTTGGTCCTTAAATGAAACTGGTATACTTTTATTATTTATCACAATTTTCTTTAACCAATTATATTCTTTAATGCAGGGCCGACAGACAAGTTCCTTACTTTTTCCCCCTTCCACTTTCCTTTTCCATTTTTGCGGTAATGCTGCAATTATTTGGTTGTAATTTTGGGTAGAGCAGACATTTCCATATGTTTTTGTTAGCTGCATGTGCGACATAACTCCAATACCTAATATAGTACATTTATCATAATTTGGTTGTAATCCAGAGAGGTTAGAAAATGTATCTAGATCCTCTATGAGGCTGTGGAGGGATTCAAGTTGTGGATTTAAAAGAAAACATGAATCCCCAGGCCTTTATAGCCTATTGTCTAATAGTCTATAACACAGGAAAATATATTTTTTAGGGATTTTCTTAACATTAAGGATCCCAACTTTGTTTTAACGGTCACACCCCTAGTTTGGAGCTGCTTAGATTCCAGTCTGTTCAGAAATCAAATAAACTATGAAAGTGACATTTGTTGACATTCATGACTCTCCATCTTACCAGCTAGTCTGGGGTATGGAACGTACCGTCTTGATCATGGCTTTGGTTTGGTCCGTTCCCACGGGAACATCGTGCACCTTGTACTGGTTGCAGAGGTAGCTCATAACCTCTTCTGGAGCATCGAAGAGCTCCCGCAGGTACGCAAAGAACCCAAAGCGCCTACAGACAGGAAAAGAAGATAAAGATGCATCTTACACATTAAACTGGAAGGGTAGAATTACGGTTAGGTATAGGCTTGATACATTTACAATCCATCTTGGGACAGTATGAGAGGACTACTCACTTCAGGGACTCAATGGGTCGGGAAGGGGGGCGTGTGGCACAGGACTCCTCAGGAGCAAAGACTGAATTCACCCTCAGGTTCTGGCTGTCACGTACCTGAGGCCAAGGACAAATCCATTATAACTTTTTTACTGTATATAGTTCCTTGAACTAGAGCCTATAACTAGAGCCTGGGCAGATGGGTCACATTGTCAGGTGGGTCACATGGTCAGTAAAAATAAGGGCCTTATTTGACAGATGGAATTTCATGACTTTTCCATGACCAACAATTGACAGCATCTCTATGTAGGTATAAAAAAGTATGCGTAATGTGATATCGGCTCTGGGAGGCTACTCTCTGATCCCATGTCGTTGTGCAAGACACTTAACCCCCCCCAAAGTAGAACACCTGTTAGGCAACTGTTTTAAACATGTGGTCAACCCTCAGAGTGCTACTGGGTGTCAAGGCTTTTGATCAAGCCCTGCTCAAACAGAGCCAGATTAACAAGGTCCGGTTGAGCAGCTAATTTCTAAAATGTGGTTCGTTAGAGGGGACTGGAATAAAAGCCTGCACACCCATTAGCTCTCCTGGAGGATGGTTGACCACCCTTGATGTATAACATCGCAACATTACAACCAAATACGTTTTATGCCTTTTGAAATAATTTGCTCATTCAATATATATCAAAGATCAAATGGCTATCGTAGGTTACAAATATTTGTATTCAGCTGAAGCAAGCCCACAAATTTTCAGAAAATATACCTTTTCGATTTTAGTTATATTTAGCCTATAGTCGTTTTTACTTTGCAGGCTGACTAGCATCTATTGAGTTGCAATGTCCGATACATTGGATGCCCAAATGAACTGGAAGTATCTACAAAACAAATTTTGAAGCCACATAATCCAAAAGGCTACATCAAATCTATTCCTAAATTTACTATTCGCCATTCACAAATTATTTTGATTCACGATTTAATTCACCACAATTGAACCAAATCCCAACTAATATAATGGCAAAGTGAATTGTTTGTTTTGTCAAAAAGAATAATTTATATTAATCATATGAATCGTTCAAAAAAGTAAATCAACTTTGTATGGCCTTTTTCGTGAGTGTCAGTGAAAGTTTTCCGGGATATGACGAAAACATTAATACATGCTAATAATAGCTAAACAGTTAACTAGAGGGTACAAGATATGTTTTGAATTGGCTACCTAGTTATTAGTCTGTTTTCTATCATATTTTATAGGCTAGGAGTACCTGCTGCTACAATGTCCGACAGTCCCGCTCTACCTTGAGCAACAGCCCAATTGTCTCGAACACATACAGGTGATGCACGCAACCACAGACGCGTTAGGTGTCATTCCGATCCTGGCTGATGTTGATTTTTATTTGATTGATAACATATTTAAAAACTGTGCCTAAATAAATTACATTAACAGAAATTATTTATTAATTTCCATGACTTTTCCAAACCTTTTTGAATTGTATCATTTTCCAAAACTTTTCCAGGCCTGGAAAACACCATTTTAAAATTCCATGACTTTTCCAGGATTTTCATGACCATACAAACCCTGCCTTGTATCATTGTAGACAGAGCATTGTTGTATTGGCAGTTTAATTTCTTTTCTGAATCTATTCTTTATTTGCAGGCCCCCCTCACCTCCGTCATGAACTTCTCCATGTCCTCCCTCTTCTGGAAGACGAAGGCCCGCAGGTCGTTGAAAGGAATGTGGTTCTCCACGTACTTGGCATGGTTAGGGTTGCGGACACTGATCTGATAGAACAGAACGTTTCATTCAACAAAATGCTACTATGGGCTTTCAAATTCTGTTTACTTGGTCTTTGAACCAAGTGGTCTTTTCATTGAAAAAAGGCCTCCGCGCTACAGCAAACAAACCAAAGTATGAGGGGTGCTCGACAACAATGACACTTTAAAGTATTAGGACAGGGCCAGGACATATAGAATGCTCTCACCACTAGCATCATGGGTTCATAGACATTGCCACTGAAGAGGTGTTTGTTCTGCCTCAGCCACTGGACGGCAGCGTAGGTGTCCCTGGAGCGCACTCTCAGCTTCTCCTCCTTGATCTTCATCATGTCATCCAGACTTCTCAGCCTGTTCTTCAACACTACAGGAAACAGGGAGAGTTAAGCACCAAGTCAAATGGTATTAGGCTGGACACATGACATTTTTAACAACGTTTTTTTCGGATAAAAACTAGTACATTGCATCTGCCGTGGAGCCCAGTTTCATAATATTACCATATGTTCCAGCTGCTTGCCGTAATCGCGAAAAAGAACAGGCCTTATTTTAGGGCATTTTTCACCCTGCCAGCTCCTATTAGTTCTATTGAGCACCAACTCGCCTTCCGAACGTTCTATTCCCAGCCCATTGTTCTACGTCACAATGCCTGCTTCGCTATTGTTGGCAATGAGACCTGCCCATGTTCAACTCGGAGGCTTACCTCAGGTAATTTATTATTAACAAGGTTACGGCTACTTGGTGAGCAAGCTCACTGTTCGCCTTGGTACATGCTGTTGTGACCCACAGTGCTAACGATGGCTGGCGCATAGCCATCAAACAAACATTTTCTGGTCATGGTTAACCATATTTGTTTTCAGAAAAAGGTGTAAACCTGAAGAAAACGCATGTCCCGGTCCTCTTTTTCAAGACGTGGCCAATTTAAAAACAGCCAGAATAAAAATTTTAATTAAGAAAGAACCTTTGTTTTGACTATTTGTTGTTTCTAAATGGCTGCTGGGTAATTTGATATGCGTCGAAATCTGTTTGTTCGTAGGCATCGAATTGAGCAAATGGTGCGCAGCTGTAATAGTCACCCTAACTCTAACAATTCCCAACCCTCGTAGAGATACCGCATGATACATTCCATACATCTGCAGATCTGATACACTGGACAACAACCACAGCAAGACTGATATTCAATAACTGGTGCCAGCAATACATTTACGTCCATCCACAGCTTGGACAATCACAGCCACACCAACAGAATCTTTTCACAACTTTTTCCCTCTTCCCTCAGTGTTGCTGCCACAGCCACTACCTCAAATCCACCAGCAGAGGGCAGAACTACACCTGGTTTATTAAACATCATGAATTCATCACAGACTTCTCAGCCAACAGCAATACAGATCCAACTCCTGGAAAAAGAGTTTTATTTTACTCCCCGCCCCAACAGATTCCACTGGGAGGAAGGGACACCCACAAGTACCACAGACGACTGAGACTTTTAGACTATTTTGACTATGAGACTAATGACAATTACTTGCCGTTTACCCTTCATTCCACCTGGGAACCAAAGTTTAAGCGATTAAGCTGCTAATCAGAACAGACTAAAATACTCTCCACAATTACCAACCCCAGACAGACACAAAAGACAATCTCACCCACATAGAAAGAGAGGCAATAAAACAACCCACACATTATACTGAAACCAGCAGACAAAGGATCAAAAATAGTTATACTAGATAAACACCTATACACATATGAAGCAAACAGACAATTATCCAACACTAAACACTATAAACCAAGGCAACAGTATACAACTACAGACAAATACAATTAAGGTAAATCATTCAAACCCTCTATGAAAAACATTATATCACTGCTAAACAGAACTCTTTGGACCAGACACCCCACGACCTAGACTGTTTTACCTACTCCCGAAAATACACAAAGAACCAGACACCTGGATAGTTCCCTTTGAGGTTCCCCCCAGAAGACCAATTGTTTCTGACTGTAACAGTGAGTCCTACAACATCTCAGAATACATTGACTATTATCTCAACCCCCTCTCCACTAAGCACCCCAATTATCTTAGGGACACATATCACTTCTTAGAAAATATCAAACCCATAGCTGTTCCCTCCCAAACATACATACATACATATATTCACCATTGATATAGATATCTTATACACCAATATCAACACAGTGGTAGGGATAGAGGCAGTTAGAACACTTTTCAATAGGTTTCCAGATAGGGATAAACCGGACAACGAAATATTTGAACTATTAGAGATCAGCCTGACGAGCAATGACTTCATGTTTAATGGTAGGCACTACTTACAGGTGGAGGGAACAGCTATGGGTAGAGACCTGCATATGCGAACATTTACATGGCTGAATGGGAGAGGGAGGTACTGACAAAGTGCCCGTTCCAACCCACCTTCTATTTTAGACATCATAGGAGCTTGGCCCCATGACATCACACTTTTCACAGATTTCATTAATATTCTCAAAAATCACCACCCATCAAATCAAGTTAAATACACAATAGATCCAATGGAAGTACATTTCTTGGATACAACAGTCTTCTTCAACCAAAACAATGCAACACAGAAAACATTACTCACCAAAGTATACTTTAAACCTACAGATACACATGCTCTACTCCATAAACACAGCTACCATCCAAAACACCCTTTCAAAAAGGTATAGTGAAATCACAATTTAATTTGAGTCAATAGAATCTCATCCCGTCAACAGGACTTGGACCATACCATCTCAACCTTATTTCATGTCCTTAGAGGGCGAGGTTACGCAAATAGGTTTTTAAGAACAATCAAGAACAGCACTTTGGTGGCTCTCCCTCCCATTCAGCCAACACAAGCATACAACACAAACCCATCCAATTCTCCTCTGTCTGAACCAAACCCAACCCTGGCCTATCACCTTGCCCAACCCTGTCCCTTACCCCAAACAGGGTTTGTATCCTGCTCCCACCCCCAACCCCCCCAAAGACGGGAACACTGACACCCTTCTAAACAACAGCCGGACCCTATCCCCTTCATCTTTCTCCTCATCATCCCATCAACACAAAATACTCATCCCCTTGGTATCAACATTTTCACATAGTCAGACCCCTACATCAAGCAATAAAACACAACTTCTGCATAGCACAACAGGTTTACCCACCCCTTCAACCTTAAGAGTAATTTCAGCATTCAGGAAAAACAAAAATTTCAAAGATTTACTCACCCAGGCAAAGTTCAGTAACATACCACCACAACGCCCCAAACCCCATACCACCCACTACAGACAGAGAAAATTCATTTCCAATCCCCACAGTGACACCTCTGCCCTGATCACAGATAACCTTTCCCTCAGCACCTCCAATGTTATCTATATTATCACCTGTACACTATGCAATAAACATTATATTGGTCAAAGAAAACATACAATAGAAACCCGGTTGAAACACCTGTACAACATCAAATGAGCACAATTACAGACAGTACTGGTTAATCACTTTCAAGATCACCCCATCACCAATCTCAGTGTATCGGGTCTGCAGGCGGGTCCTGGGTGGACCTGGGGACAGCGAGGGGCAGCAGAATGCAATTGGATAAGAGTTTTGAAAACAATTACACCAGAGGGTACTTATGATCCTATGATGTCATCTAGCAACTTTTTAAAAGTCCTGCACTTGAAGAACACATTCTATTGAAACATCGGCGGGGCAAATAGGAATAGGCCTGTGCATCTAAAAAACAAAACAGTTTATTTTAACCCTACCGAATATAAAACCTAACCCTGACTGGTAACACAATGCACCTACAGCTGTAATGGTAACCCTAACCCTATCCATAACCGGTAATACAATGCACCTATAACTTTAATTGTCACGGTAATTCTAGCCCTAACCCTGACTGGTAACACAATGCACCTACAGCTGTAATGGTCACCATTTTTCTAACCCTAACCTGTAACACAATGCACCTACAGCTGTAATGGTCACAGTAATTTATATTTACATTTTAGTCATTTAGCAGACGCTCTTATCCAGAGCGACTTACAGTTAGTGAGTGCATACATTTTTCATACTGGCCCCCTGTGGGAATCGAACCCACAACCCTGGCGTTGCAAGCGCCTTGCTCTACCAACTGAGCAACTTCTAACCGGTAACACAATGCACCTACAGCTGTAATGGTCACAGTAATTCTAACCCTAACCTGTAACACAATGCACCTACAGCTGTAATGGTCACAGTAATTCTAACCCTAACCGGTAACACAATGCACCTACAGCTGTAATGGTCACAGTAATTCTAACCCTAACCGGTAACACAATGCACCTACAGCTGTAATGGTCACAGTAATTCTAACTCTAACCTGTAACACAATGCACCTACAGCTGTAATGGTCACAGTAATTCTAACCCTAACCTGTAACACAATGCACCTACAGCTGTAATGGTCACAGTAATTCTAACTCTAACCTGTAACACAATGCACCTACAGCTGTAATGGTCACAATTTTTCTAACCCTAATGGCAACCCTAACCCATTTTAGCCTTAACCCTAACCCTAATTATTGGGTAAGGTAGCCTAGAACACTTTTAGAAACTATTTTTGTAATAATATTATGTTAGTAAATACCATTATAGTACTAAATAGCATTTTGATTATTTAAAAAAAATCTAAACCTACGAAAGCATTTAGCTGTTTTGTTATTAGTTATTTTATTATCTTTATTATTGCAAGGCAGAACACTTAAACAAGCCACATTTTATTTTTCAAATGTGGTTTGAACTGGGTGTGACCTAGTAACCTATATATGAAAGTCCAGCAATTGGTTGGGATAGATGGGGCAGGTTTGAGACGGATCTCAGGAAATAATAAGGAAAATACACTTTATTTCTCAGCTGTCTTACCAATGTCTTTATGTGACTTAATAACTTTTAATTGCTAAATAATTCCAATAGATGGCAGCATAAGACCACGAAGCATCAGTTACAGGCTATAGCAGCAATATGATTGACATAAAATAGCATGCAACCAAAGACTATATGCCTCATGATTTTCTCTTTACTTTACAGTTAGCTACAGTGGGGAAAAAAAGTATTTAGTCAGCCACCAATTGTGCAAGTTCTCCCACTTAAAAAGATGAGAGGCCTGTAATCTTCATCATAGGTACATGTCAACTATGACAGACAAATTGAGATTTTTTTTCTCCAGAAAATCACATTGTAGGATTTTTAATGAATTTATTTGCAAATTATGGTGGAAAATAAGTATTTGGTCACCTACAAACAAGCAAGATTTCTGGCTCTCACAGACCTGTAACTTCTTCTTTAAGAGGCTCCTCTGTCCTCCACTCGTTACCTTTATTAATGGCACCTGTTTGAACTTGTTATCAGTATAAAAGACACCTGTCCACAACCTCAAACAGTCACACTCCAAACTGCACTATGGCCAAGACCAAAGAGCTGTCAAAGGACACCAGAAACAAAATTGTAGACCTGCACCAGGCTGGGAAGACTGAATCTGCAATAGGTAAGCAGCTTGGTTTGAAGAAATCAACTGTGGGAGCAATTATTAGGAAATGGAAGACATACAAGACCACTGATAATCTCCCTCGATCTGGGGCTCCACGCAAGATCTCACCCCGTGGGGTCAAAATGATCACAAGAACGGTGAGCAGAAATCCCAGAACCACACGGGGGGACCTAGTGAATGACCTGCAGAGAGCTGGGACCAAAGTAACAAAGCCTACCATCAGTAACACACTACGCCGCCAGGGACTCAAATCCTGCAGTGCCAGACGTGTCCCCCTGCTTAAGCCAGTACATGTCCAGGCCCGTCTGAAGTTTGCTAGAGTGCATTTGGATGATCCAGAAGAGGATTGGGAGAATGTCATATGGTCAGATGAAACCAAAATAGAACTTTTTGGTAAAAACTCAACTCATCTTGTTTGGAGGACAAAGAATGCTGAGTTGCATCCAAAGAACACCATACCTACTGTGAAGCATGGGGGTGGAAACATCATGCTTTGGGGCTGTTTTTCTGCAAAGGGACCAGGACGACTGATCCGTGTAAAGGAAAGAATGAATGGGGCCATGTATCGTGAGATTTTGAGTGAAAACCTCCTTCCATCAGCAAGGGCATTGAAGATGAAACGTGGCTGGGTCTTTCAGCATGACAATGATCCCAAACACACCGCCCGAGCAACGAAGGAGTGGCTTCGTAAGAAGCATTTCAAGGTCCTGGAGTGGCCTAGCCAGTCTCCAGATCTCAACCCCATAGAACATCTTTGGAGGGAGTTGAAAGTCCGTGTTGCCCAGCGACAGACCCAAAACATCACTGCTCTAGAGGATATCTGCATGGAGGAATGGGCCAAAATACCAGCAACAGTGTGTGAAAACCTTGTGAAGACTTACAGAAAACGTTTGACCTGTGTCATTGCCAACAAAGGGTATATAACAAAGTATTGAGAAACTTTTGTTATTGACCAAATACTTATTTTCCACCATCATTTGCAAATAAATTCATTAAAAATCCTACAATGTGATTTTCTGGAGAAAGAAAATCTCATTTTGTCTGTCATAGTTGACGAGTACCTATGATGAAAATTACAGGCCTCTATCATCTTTTTAAGTGGGAGAACTTGCACAATTGGTGGCTGACTAAATACTTTTTTCCCCCACTGTATATACAGTTGAAGTCGGAAGTTTACATACACCTTAGCCAAATTCAATTAAAGTCAGTTTTTCACAATTCCTGACATTTAGTCCTAGTAAAAATTCCCTGTTTTAGGTCAGTTAGGATCACCACTTTATTTTAAGAATGTGAAATGTCAGAATAATAAGAACAGCACTTTATATATGCATATACACACACACACAGTTGAAGTCGGAAGTTTACATACACTTAGGTTGGAGTCATTAAAACTTGTTTTTCAACCCGCCA
Organism: Coregonus lavaretus; assembly: GCF_964263955.1. Taxonomy (NCBI): domain Eukaryota; kingdom Metazoa; phylum Chordata; class Actinopteri; order Salmoniformes; family Salmonidae; genus Coregonus; species Coregonus lavaretus. The sequence goes on along the minus strand of NC_140011.1, from coordinate 21,523,569 downwards.
CAAATTTCTTGTTAACAAACTATATTTTTGGCAAGTCGGTTACTTTGTGCACGACACAAGTCATTTTTCCAACAATTGATTACAGACAGATTATTTCACTTATAATTTACTGTATCACAATTCCAGTGGGTCAGAAGTTTACATACACTAAGTTGACTGTGCCTTTAAACAGCTTGGAAATGTCCAGAAAATGATGTCATGGCTTTAGAAGCTTCTGATAGGCTAATTTACATCATTTTAGTCAATTGGAGGTCTACCTGTGGATGTCTTTCAAGGCCTACCTTCAAACTCAGTGCATCTTTGCTTGAAATCATGGGAAAATCCAAAGAAATCAGCCAAGACCTCAGAAAAAAATTACAGACCTCCACAAGTTCTATGTTGTTATTGTCTATATTGTAATTGTTTTTAATAACCTGCCCAGGGACTGCGGTTGAAAATTAGCCGGCTGGCTAAAACCGGCACTTTTACTGAAACGTTGATTAATGTGCACTGTCCCTGTAAAAATAAACTCAAACTCAAGTCTGGTTCATCCTTGGGAGCAATTTCCAAACGCCTGAAGGTACCACGTTCATCTGTACAAACAATAGTACGCAAGTATAAACACCATGGGACCACGCAGCCGTCATACCGCTCAGAAAGGATACGCGTTCTGTCTCCTAGAGATGAACGTGCTTTGGTGTGTAAAGTGCAAATCAATCCCAGAACAACAGCAAAGGACCTTGTGAAGATGCTGGAGGAAACAGGTACAAAAGTATCTATATCCACAGTAAAACGAGTCCTTAACAGACATAATCTGAAAGGCCGCTCAGCAAGGAAGAAGCCACTGCTCCAAAACCACCATAAAAAAGCCAGACTACCGTTTGGAACTGCACATGGGGACAAAGATCGTACTCTTTGGAGAAATGTCCTCTGGTCTGATGAAACAAAAATAGAACTGTTTGGCTATAATGACCATCGTTATGTTTGGAGGAAAAAGGGGTAGGCTTGCAAGCAGAAGAACACCATCCCAACCATGAAGCACGGGGGTGGCAGCATCATGCTGTGGGGGTGCTTTGCTGCAGGAGGGACTGGTGCACTTCACAAAATAGATGGCATCATGAGGAAGGAAAATTATGTGGATATATTGAAGTAACATCTCAAGACATCAGTCAGGAAGTTAAAGCTTGGTCGCAAATGGGTCTTCCAAATGGACAATGACATTTACATTTAAGTCATTTAGCAGACGCTCTTATCCAGAGCGACTTAGAGTTAGTGAGTGCATACATTTTCATACTGACCCCAAGCATACTTCCAAGGTTCTGGCAAAATGGCTTAAGGACAAAGTCAAGGTTTTGGAGTGGCCATCACAAAGCCCTGACATCAATGCTATAGAAAATTTGTGGGCAGAACTGAAAAAGCGTGTGCGAGCAAGGAGGCCTACAAACCTAACTCAGTTACACCAGCTCTGTCAGGAGGAATGGGCCAAAATTCACCCAACTTATTGTGGGAAGCTTGTGGAAGGCTACCCGAAACATTTAACCCAAGTTTAACAATTTAAAGGCTATGCTACCAAATACTAATTGAGTGTATGTACAAATCTGACCAACTGGGAATGTGACGAAAGAAATAAAAGCTGAAATAAATCATTCTCTCTACTATTATTCTGACATTTCAAATTCTTAAAATAAAAGTGGTGATCCTAACTGACCTAAGACAGAGAATTTGTACTTGGATTAAATGTCAGGAATTGTGAAAAACTGAGTTAACATGGATTTGGCTAAGGTGTATGTAAACTTCCGACTTCAACTGTAGATATTCCATTAAGAAATCAGCCATTTCCAGCTACAATAGCCATTTACACCATTAACAATGTCTACACTGTATTTCTGATCAATTTTATGTTATTTTAATGTGGCAAAAAATAGCTTTTGAACGGTAGTGTATACACACATACAGTTGGGAGAACAAGTATTTGATACACTGCCGATTTTGCAGGTTTTCCTACTTACAAAGCATGTAGAGGTCTGTAATTTTTATCATAGGTACACTTCAACTGTGAGAAATGGAATCTAAAACAAAAATCCACAAAATCACATTGTATGATTTTTAAGTAATTAATTTGCATTTTATTGCATGACATACAGTGGGGGGAAAAAGTATTTAGTCAGCCACCAATTGTGCAAGTTCTCCCACTTAAAAAGATGCGAGAGGCCTGTAATTTTCATCATAGGTACACGTCAACTATGACAGACAAAATGAGAAAAAGAATCCAGAAAATCACATTGTACCGTCAAATATTGGGTGAGAACCTCCTTCCCTCAGCCAGGGCATTGAAAATGGGTCGTGGATGGGTATTCCAGCCTGACAATGACCCAAAACACATGGCCAAAGGCAACAAAGGAGTGGCTCAAGAAGAGCACATTAAGGTCAGCCTCGAAACCTTAATGACTTGGAGAAGATCTGCAAAAAGGAGTGGAACAAAATCCCCCCTGAGATGTGTACAAACCTGGTGGCAAACTACAAGAAACATCTGACCTCTGTGATTGCCAACAAGGGTTTTGCCACCAAGTACTAAGTTATGTTTTGCAGAGGGGTCAAATACTTATTTCCCCCATTAAAATGCAAATCAATTTATAAATTTTTTTACATGCGTTTTTCTGGATTTTGTTTTTGTTATTCTGTCTCTCACTGTTCAAATAAACCTACCATTAAAATTATAGACTGATCATTTTTTGTCAGTGGGCAAACGTACAAAATCAGCAGGGGATCAAATACTTTTTCCCCCTCAATGTACATACATACACAAACATATATATAAACTCAGCAAAACAAGATATGTCCTCTCACTGTCAACTGCGTTTATTTTCAGCAAACTTAACATGTGTAAATATTTGTATGAACAAGATTCAACAACTGAGACAAACTGAACAAGTTCCACAGACATGTGACTAACAGAAATTGAATAATGTATCCCTGAACAAAGGGGGGGTCAAAATCAAAAGTAACAGTCAGTATCTGGTGTGGCCACCAGCTGCATTAAGTACTGCATTGCATCTCCTCCTCATGGACTGCACCAGATTTGCCAGTTCTTGCTGTGAGATGTTACTCCACTCTTCCACCAAGGCACCTGCAAGTTCCCGGACATTTTTGGGGGGAATGGCCCTAGCCCTCACCCTCCGATCCAACAGGTCCCAGACGTGCTCAATGGGATTGAGATCCGGGCTCTTTGCTGGCAATGGCAGAACACTGACATTCCGGTCTTGCAGGAAATCACACACAGAACGAGCAGTATGGCTGGTGGCATTGTCATGCTGGAGGGTCATGTCAGGGTGAGCCTGTAGGAAGGGTACCATATGAGGGAGGATGCCTTCCCTGTAACGCACAGCATTGAGATTGCCTGCAATGACAACAAGCGCAGTCCGATGATGCTGTGACATACCGCCCCAGACCATGGCTATAGGGTGATTGCACCAATTTGTAAGTCGCTCTGGATAAGAGCGTCTGCTAAATGACATAAATGTGCCCTTGAGCAAGGCACTTAACCCTAATTGCTCCTGTAAGTCGCTCTGGATAAGAGCGTCTGCTAAATGACTAAAATGTAAAATGTAAAAAATGACGGACCCTCCATCTCCAAACCGATCCCGCTCCAGAGTACAGGCCTCGGTGTAACGCTCATTCCTTCGACGATAAATGCGAATCCGACCATCACCCCTGGTGAGACAAAAACACGACTCGTCAGTGAAGAGCACTTTTTGCCAGTCCTGTCTGGTCCAACGATGGTGGGTTTGTGCCAATAGACAACGTTGTTGCCGGTGATGTCTGGTGAGGACCTGCCTTACAACAGGCCTACAAGCACTCAGTCCAGCCTCTCTCAGCCTATTGCAGCAGTCTGAGCACTGATGGAGGGATTGTGCGTTCCTGGTGTAACTTGGGCAGTTGTTCTTGCCATCCTGTACCTGTCCCACAGGTGTGATGTTTGGATGTACCGATCCTGTTACACGTGGTCTGCCACTGCGAGAACGATCAGCTGTCCGTCCTGTCGCCCTGTAGCGCTGTGTTAGGCGTCTCACAGTACGGACATTGCAATTTAATGCCCTGGCCACATCTGCAGTCCTCATGCCTCCTTGCAGCATGCCTTTGGCAGATTCACGCAGATGAGCAGGGACCCTGGGCATCTTTCTTTTGGTGTTTTTCAGAGTCAGTAGAAAGGCCTCTATAGTGTCCTAAGTTTTCATAACTGTGACCTTAATTGCCTACTGTCTGTAAGCTGTTAGTGTCTTTACGACCACAGGTGCATGTTCATTTATTGTTTATGGTTCATTGAACAAGCATGGGAAACAGTGTTTAAACCCTTTACAATGAAGATCTGTGAAGTTATTTGGATTTTTACAAATTATCTTTGAAAGACAGGGTCCTGAAAAAGGGACGTTTCTTTTTTTGCTGAGTTTATATATATATATATATATATACATACACACACACACACACGATGGACTGTTGTTTATCTTTGCTTATTTGAACTGTTCTTGCCATAATATGGACTTGATCTTTTACCAAATAGGGCCATCTTCTGTATACCCCCCCTACCTTGTCACAACACAACTGATTGGCTCAAAAGCATTAAGAAGGAAATAAATTCCACAAATTAACTTTTAAGAAGGCACACCTGTTAATTGAAATGCATTCCAGGAACTACCTCATTAAGCTGGTTGAGAGAATGCTAAGAGTGTGCAAAGCTGTCATCAAGGCAAAGGGTGGCTATTTGAAGAATCTCAAATATAAAATATATTTTAATTTGTTTAACACTTTTTTGGTTACTACATGATTCCATATGTATTATTTCATAGTTTTGATGTCTTCACTATTATTCTACAATGTAAAAAAAAAAAAAAAAAAAATCCTTGAATGAGTAGGTGTGTCCAAACTTTTGACTGGTAGTATATATATATATATATTATAATTTTTTATCCCAGCCCCTGTCCCCGCAGGAGGCCTTTTGGTAGGCCGTCATTGTAAATAAGAATTTGTTCTTAACTGACTTTCCTATAGTTAAATACAAAATAAAATAAATGTATAGCATAACAAACAATGAAACTGACATGAACACCATACATTTACTGAAATCTTTTTTTTTACTATTTATTTAGATGGGTGACATTATCTGCCAAAGTAACACACCCTTAACATAGAACATTTTTGTATAAATCTGGTAGCTCTCAAAAGAGCCTTTGCTATGCTGAGTGTGCTGCCTGCCATCAGAAGAGTCTGTCTGCATGCCTGCCTGCCATGTCATCAGAGGAATAGATCTGTGAATACTGAAAAGTTAATAAGTTATTGCCAAGCTTTCACAGAGGCCTAGTTTACATTTTAGTCATTTAGCAGACGCTCTTATCCAGAGCAACTAGGGTTAAGTGCCTTGCACAAGGGTACATTGACAGATTTTTCACCTAGTCCGTTCGGGGATTCAAACCAGCCACCTTTCGGTTACTGCCCAACACGCTTAACTGCTAGATTACAAACCACAAAATGATAAACACAAAAAGGCAAATGGTAGTAGATAAATGGTAAGCTGGTTAAATAAAAGACTGTTCTTAGAACTTTCAGACTGCCATTGTTTTTCAAGTAGGACACCATTTTAAATCAGGATAATCTCCTCTTTCTAATTAAGGCTGGGCAGCGTACTCCATTGTCATCGATCGCTAGACCAGAAATAATCAGAAGTTGCCATTTATTTCCTACTTCCTTGTTATGCAGACATAAGCACACTTGGCACCATCGAGATGCGGATGTTTACTTTCTACACAAGTTGTTATTTTTCAGTTTTGTCCTAAAAACAGATTGTAGTGGTAAAATGAAAAGGTATACATTTTCTGGTGCCATTTAGGGAAAATTGAATTCTAAGGATCATTCCAGTTAAAAGAGGCTCAGCGAAGGTTAGTTTCAATTCATTTGCTATGGCCTCGCGCTAGTGTTCCAGCTCAACCAACGTTCTTTGGCCATTTTTCAGCCTTGGGTGAATTTTGACTCGTTCTATTGTCCAGCCTAATGGTATGTGTAACACTTCACCATGGTTAAAATGGTGTAGTAAGGCACTGTGCCAAGACATGAAAGTTTGTGACCCAGGACTACTCAGAGCCTGTGTGTGCATGTCTCTTACGTCTACACTCTCCGTTCAGGTTGTCCTTCTCCCTGCGAAGGTCGGCCTTCTCTCCCTCCATCTTGGCCTTCTCCTCCTGGATGCGCCTCTGCTCTGTGTTCACCACATCGATCCGCGGTGTCACGTCCGATATGTCGCCCAGGTTAGCCAGCTCTGCCCGCAGGTCGTCAATCATGCGTCGGGTGTTGCTGATTCGCTTTTGCCGGTCCGCCTCCTCCGTCTGCTTCAGGCTGAAGGCCTGCTTGATGTCCTCAATCTAGAGGGATAGGGGAGGATCAAGCTTTTTACATTTCTTTGATGTCATACTTTCTCATTGGTATCAAGAGGGTATCAAAATAAAGCAGAAATAGAGAAAGAAAACAGTGCCAGACCTCTCTGTGCTTACTGTCCAGGTGGTCCCGTTTCTGTTTACACTTCTGAGAGGCCTCCCTGATTCTGGCTGTCTGGAACACAACAAGGAAACATCACCACTAGTCCACGGGCTACACAACACACTGGTTCCCAAATGTCTGTGCAGTATCACCCACCAAGTAAATATAACCCATGCTTCTACCCAGGGCCCTGTTTCAAAATGAATAAGCCGTGAACCTGGAACTAAGGGGAATAAATGGACATCCCCCTCCATCCATCGCAGCTACACAGCCCAGGGAGCCTGTCTGACCTTGTCTTTCATTTGGTTCTCGATGGGCCTCAGCTGGCTGTCAATGTGCTGGATCTTCTTCAGCGTGGGGGCTTGGGACTCCCTCACAGTTTTCAGCTGCTTCTTGGCGTTCTCCCTCTCCTTCTTCACCCCCTCCAGCTCCTTACGGGCGGTCTCATATTCCTAGAGAGGACAGAAAGGGTTGACAAAGATTATTAACATATTCACATAACATTCATATAAATACACCCACACATGCAATTTGTTTTTACATGGAGGATAATCTACCCATGTCCAGTGTCTTATACCATGTCCAGTGTCTTATAGCAATCTATGAATGACTACAGGGTTGTATTCATTGGTGCACAACATAGCTAAATGTTTTGCAACGGAAACCGTTGTAGTGTTTGGAGTAAGCGGTTTACGTTGGTGTGCACTAATAAATATGACCCAGGTATGTCACATGATCTTGCTATGAAAACTCACCACCCAGGGTTTCTTCTTCTCCAGCATCTTAATCATATCCAGGTGTCTCTTCTTCTCGTAGTAGCGCTCCACGTCATGCTTGTTCCGTTCGTTCCTCTGCTTGAACTTCTCCAGGGCGCTGGCCTTCTCCTTGCACACATTCTACCAAAAAACAAACCAGCGTACCTTTGAACTTGCTCTCCCTGAGCAGTCAACACTGCAGCAAAAGCTTCTTTATAAAAGAAGAAGCTATGAGTCCCCATTCATCCATAGAGCGAGAATTAGAACTGTGCTCACCTCCAGTTCCCTCTCTTTGGTGCGGAAGGTCTTGAGCTCGCAGTGGAACTCGTACATCTCTGGAGGTCCCACTGACTTCTCTGTGGCCTCTAGCAGCTCAATCTTGGTCATCTTGGCAAACTCACCCACCTTCTCCTGCAAAGTCACAGGGCAGGAGGCAAAGGGTGGTCAGAGAATTTGAAAGAGTATGACGAAAGAGTATGACGTTAGCAATCAAGTATAAAAAAAAAAAAAAAAAAAGGGCTACCTCCAAGTTTACACTCACCTGTGGCAGGAACTGGCAGAGGTTGCTCACTTGGATCTGTAGAGCCTTCACCTCCTCCTCCACAGCCTTCTGGCTGGAGTGTCTCCCATTCAGCATCCACACTGACTGGTTATTCTCCACGTGGATCTCTCTGTTTATCACCAGGTTCGCCCCGGCCTTGTACCTGAAAACACAGGTGGGGTTCCATCCATGTTATTATACCCACTATTGGAGACATATGGGAATCAGTGTGATGGTATTTCTGATTAATCAATAACAGACTTACAATTCAATCTCAACCGATCCTTTGTTGCACCCACGCTTCACATACAGCCCAACCTAGTCATTAAATACAAGTTATCAATTAAATTCTGTACAATCAAATACAAAACCCAACACAAACAGAAATGAAGTACAATATTGAGTGCCATTCATGCAACAATCCAAAAGAATGCAACGGACAGTTTGAAGCTCTTGACAACATATCCCAGTTGTAGCTAGCTAACGTTAGTAACGTTACACTTGTTAATAAATAGCCAACTACCTTGTCCCCTCTGCCCAGGATGGCAGTCTTTCCTGCCAGACCCAGACATATGGCACAGACAATACTGGACTTGCCAGTTCCATTGGCTCCCACAATCATGTTCAGGTTTGGTCCAGGGTGAACTATGGAGTGGTCGTAGGTTCTGTGTGAAGGAAAGTGAAGAGTGTCAGCTTAACTTAAGTGCAGCAACTTTATCTAGTAGTTAACACATTCAGTTAGCTAGGTAGCCTCGGCTACAACACAACAACCTCTGTCGGACACATGCAAATTCAGCAACTTTTAAGTTTGCTAGCAAGCTAGCACATTCAGCTAGCTACAAGACTTGGTCAGAGATTAATTACCATCATCTTTGACTCGGTTGTTCATGCCAAGTAGGTGTCTCTGCAAAACAGCAACATCTCTCACAGCTAGCTAAATTACCTAACTAGGTAGATCAGCTTACTACAAACATTTCACAAGACTAACGTATGCTAGCACATAAGAGTCGTAGCTAGCTAACGTTCGGTAAATCGCTATCACTTCATCATGGTTAGCTAGCTGGTTTTTGTTAGCTACAGGAAGCTAGCTTGTTTGTTTTGGAGCATTTCAGAGGTGAGTTGACTTACAGGAAGTTTTGCATTGTGATGCAAAGTATGGATCCTTCGACAAATCCAGCCATTTTACCATCTCCAACGGCACGTGGGTCCGTTTTAATACCAGAGTACGAGCGTGCTCCATTATTTGAAGTTTGTGTGTTCGTTACGTTACTTACTCGTTTTCGTTTGCCCACAGAAGCCATGTTGCTCTTGCATGTTGATTTGTTTGTGAACTACACGTGACCCACCTTGTCCAATCATCAATCGACAACTTTCCACACTGGGCGTGCGAACCAGCAGTCTGTCACTGCGATTCGCGCGCCCAGTGTGGAAGGTTGTCGATTGATGATTGGACAAGGTGGGTCACGTGTAGTTCACAAACAAAACAACATGCAACTCATGTCCACTAAGTGGCAGTAACAGTTCGTTACCGCAATTACAGTAATTAATTAAGTCGGCCTTCCGCATCTGCTGTGGAAGGTGGCGGAGCTACAGCGGTGTTTGTCAAGACAATAAGACATCACGAAATTCGTAATTCTCACGAAAGCGTCTGTAGCGTTCGAACGGTTGGTGATAGTCTTCTCCGAAGTATGGTGCTAGTATTGTCCCAACAAAAGGGGTTACATATGTGTCCGAAAAAACATATTTACTGAGCTTGATATAGAACAGACACTTCAAACCCTAATTCCTTATGATACATTTTTTGACTGTCTTTTTTGCCGTTTATGAATGTGTTATTCAATGCGTTTCTATGGGCTATAGCAGTACAGGTCAAATTCAATATTTTATCAAAAAATTAATAATACAAAAATATATACCTAAAGGTGTCCAAAAATTCGAAATCAAATAGACATCGTAAAGTGAAGACAAAGGCATGCATTGTGATTTCTGATAAGATCAAGACAAGGACACATTTGAAGCATGTTGAAAAAGCTTCCCTCTTTTTATTTTACCATTCATCTATTGCTGTGGAAATGTTGACTATTACTATTTTGACATTTTAGTCATTTACATTTAGCAGGCGCTCTTATCCAGAGCGAGTTACAGGAGCAATTAGGGTTAAGTGCCTTGCTCAAGGGCACATCGACAGATTTTTCACCTGGTCTGCTCGGGATTAGAACCAGCGACCTTTCGGTTACTGGCACAACGCTCTTAACCACTAAGCTACCTGCCGCCCCATCAATCGACAACGCTATTACCAGTTTCTTTACAAAGAGCAAGTATAGTCAGGTGTGACATAGATACAAAATGTACAGTGATATAGCAATTTGATTGGTTGTAAATGCAGAATATATTTTACTCATCATGGCAAGGTTGCTGCATTTTTTGTTTGAAATCAATATGAAGTTATACGTGCAAAATGATTCGGTGCCATCAGTACAACATACACTCCTGAGTGGCGCAGTGGTCTAAGGCACTGCATCGCAGTGCTAACTGTGCCACTAGATCCTGGTTCGAATCCAGGCTCTGTCGCAGCCGGCTGCGACCGGGAGACTCATGGGCGGCGCACAATTGGCCCAGCGTCGTCCAGGGTAGGGGAGGGAATGGCCGGCAGGGATGTAGCTCAGTTGATAGAGCATGGCGTTTGCAACGCCAGGGTTGTGGGTTCGATTCCCACGGGGGGCCAGTATAAAAAAAAATATGTATTCACTAACTGTAAGTCGCTCTGGATAAGAGCGTCTGCTAAATGACTAAAATGTAATAAAATAACATGTATTTGGGGACATTTTTGTCCACATGTGCAAGTTTCAACTCAACTGATTCATGCATCCTATTCAGCACTATTCCCCTCTGCTGCTCCTTCACTCAATATCATTTGAGTTTCCAGAGGAATGGGTCATTTTTACTTCAATATCTGTGGACAAAAAAGAAAACCAACAGGAGTAATGAGTTGCATGAAAGACACAATCTAATCCCAAGCCGGATCTCGAACTGAGCCTGGGGACAAGGTTATGCAAGACTACATAAAAGCAAAACAATTCAAAACAATCAATTTTTGGAGAGGTTGTATGACCCTTATAGGGCAACAGATACAATACCTGGGCACGGTCCACTTTCAAACACAATGTTGTCAATGGCTATATCACTTCTTATTGAGGAACCCCTGATGGCCTCAAATACAATCTAGAACAATAGGAGAAAAAGAACAACAAGTGATGACTCAGTAAAAAAGTATTTGGCCTGAGCACATGTTGTGAATAAGACTGGGTGCAGTAGTAGTGAGTGTAATTCTTCAAATCTTTGCCTGAATATCGTTTTGTAATTTGGAGGTGGTGTTATCAAATAAAAGATGGTGAATAAATGAATATATACTGAACAAAAATATAAATGCAACAATCAACAATTTCAACGATTTTACTGAGTTACAGTTCATATAAAGAAATCAGTCAATTTAAATAAATAAATTAGGCCCTAATCTATGGATTTCACATGACTGAGCAGGGGCGCAGCCATGGGTGGGCCTGGGAGGGCATAGGCCCACCCACTGGGGAGCCATGCCCAGCCAATCAGAATGAGGTTTTCCCCACAAAAGGCCTTTATTACAGACAGAAATATTCCTCAGTTTCATCAGCTGTCCGGGTGGTTGGTTTCAGACGATCCCACAGGTGAAGAAGCCGGATGTGGAGGTCCTGGGCTGGCGTGGTTACACGTGGTCTGCGGTTGTGAGGCTGGTTGGACATACTGCCAAATTCTCTAAAACGACGTTGGAGGCGGCTTATGGTAGAGAAATTAACATTTCATTATCTGCAACAGCTTGGGTGGACATTCCTGCAGTCACCATGCCAATTGCACGCTCCCTCAAAACATGAGACATCTGTGGCATTGTGTTGTGTGACAAAACTGCACATTTTAGAGTGGCCTTTTATTGTCCCCAGCAAAGGTGCACCTGTGTAATCAGCTTCTTGATATGCAACACCTGTCAGGTGGATGGATTATCTTGGAAAAGGATGAAAAAGCGTCTCTAAATGGCATATATAAAATAAGAAATGCTCACTAACAGGGATGTAAACAAATTTGTGCACAAAATTGGAGAGAAATAAGCTTTTTGTGCATATGGAACATTTCTGGGGTAGTTTATTTCAACTCATGACACATGGGACCAACACTTTATATGCTGCGTTTATATTTTTGTTCAGTATAGTTCACTCAGGCAGTTTAACATTGGAAAAAAAGGTCAGTTCCAGTTTACTTAACTGGGTGTCTCTCATAGACACAAATGCAATAGCAGCTAATTAGTTCATTGACTTACATCGAACCAGAAAAAAAAACAGAATAAAACAACGAGTTGGGTGTCTCTTTCCTCTTACATCTCTGGTGTTATTGTACAGTGGAGGAAAGGGATTATGGGTAGTGAAGTTTTTCACCACTTGCCTGATGCTTTTGGTCACTCCGGTATTCCACAGTGGCTCTCAGCCAGGTGATGCTCTGCTCTCCAGTGCGTTTCCATAGCAACTCGTCCTTTCCATCCTTGCGCAGATGGATACTGAGCTCACCCGTGCCCGAGCCGTACATGTGGTAGAAGAAACGCAGGCACTGAGGACACCTGGACCCCCTCAGAGGACTGGAGAATAGTCGGGCATTTTGACCAGGCAGCATGTTAGAGGCCTCAATGTGCATGTAGTACCCTGACAAACAGAGTTTCACAGGGTCAAACTCTAACTATCATGGTATAACATGGAAACAGACTACAGTGAGATGTCACATTTACACTCCTTCAGTGAATGCTAGAGGGAGTTGGATACTCACCGACTCCTGTGGTGTGATCCCCCCTTGGCCCGGTGTAAGAAGTGGGGGTAGGCCCTCTCACCAGTACCCAGTCACCCTTATCACCCTCTTTGTCCTGAATGTACCCACAGTGACCCATCTCAAAGTTACAGTGCCCAGGGACAGACAGGAGAAGACCTGTATATGGACACCCAAAAAGACTCTCAAGGAGCTACATTATGTTTATCACAGAGGCACTACTTCTAGAGATCTCCCAGAGATCCTGTGGGCATACGTGAAGGTAAAGTTACCTGTTGTAAGATCACAATCCCCGAGGCTCACACTGATGTCATCCAGAGCAACTGACCCACAGTCCCAGAAGTTCGTACATGTGCTGACAAACACCACCTGGACAGCAGGGGCAGAGTGGGTGACATCATCAACAACAACAGACATTCTCAGAGGATATAGCTTCTGGACAATGTAACTGCATAATACATTTGCAGACAGTTACATCTATTTCATTCATTGTGATACGGTATAATTCATGTTTTAACAGGGCAAAAGCAGTTTAAAAAGAAAAACCATTGAGGAGAATCTCTGACTACTGACTTCAGGATCTTGTTTAAATGTGAAACATATGAAACCTTGTCATCTAACTGCTTCTCCTTATAAAGCTGGATTCAAACCAAAAGACTGACAATAAAAAAAACAATGTCAAAGATACAATGTAAAGCCGAACAAACTTCAAAGCCCCAAACACAAGGATTTCAGTTACAAACATTATGAAACACTATAGGAAGGGCATGCACAGGACATCAGTTGTTGTGACTGAGGAATGAAAACAACAACTAACTAAAAAGGGAAATATTATGTTAAGCCATTTTACATTGGCAACATGTGGACTCTGGAAGGTGATCTCCGTCGCTATCCAGACACCTCTGGACTTGTCGTTCTGGGTCCATATCCTCTCCTGTGTGATTCCGCTCTGATCCTGAAGGTAAACGGTGAGAGCCTGGTCGGTCTGGATGAATCCATGGAGAGAGTAGTGGAACCTCAGACAGTACTTCATGTTGCCGGGCAGAAGAGGCCCGAGCAGGCGGCTAATATAGCCAGCGCGTGGATTCAGCCGGGAGTGGGCCAGAAGGAAGGATCCTGTGGGGAGAGAAATAACTCTTATTATCGTCTTGCGCAACTCTGTTTCCTGTCAATCGGTTTGCCATGGAATATTTTCACTTTGCACCCATTGGTCAAGTCTCAAGTCTCACAATACGTCATTGTTTAAGTGTCTTTCTCACACCTGAAATACTTCAGGTTTTTACCAAAGCCAAATGTAATGTAGTGCAAATTGTCAGCAGGAGAAGATAGAGAAGCCATCTCTCATTCACTATTTGCGCCTCTAGCATCTCTTGGTGGTCAAAATCGTATAATCTCTTACCTGCCCCTGTTGTGTGGTCCCCAGTCCTGTAAATGTTGGGCTTGACTGACACTCTCTTCCATGGGGACCCTTCCTTTTGATCCTGTGTGTAGCGGCAGAAACCACCCTCAAAGTCACAGTTGGCAATGGAGGGATCAAAGGTTGGCTCTGCGGCACACATGGGAGACATTAGGAGGCTGCATCCCAATACTCTTTAATAGCATGCTTTTCTCCTATCTTACCTTTCAACTAATCTATGTAAGTCATGAGAGTTAGGAGAAGAGGAAAGGGACAATCTGAATCTACTGTGTGATCACATGGGATATGTTCCGGGTCGCCTCTGGGAATAACATTGGCGATTACACTGACTCGGTCATCAGGAAGTGCATAGAGGATGTTGTTTCTACAGTGACGATCAGAACATATTCAAACCAAAAACCGTGGATAGATGGCAGCATTCGCACAAAACTGAAAGTGTGAAACACTTAATTTAACCACGGCAAAGTGACCGGGAACATGGACATGTACAAACAGACCAGCTATGACCTCCGTAAGGTGATCAAAGAGGCGACAAAGTGGAGTCGCAATTCAACGGCTAAGACATGTGGCGTATGTGGCAGGGACTCCAGACAATCGGATTATAAAGGGAAAACCAGCCACGGCACTGACACCAACGCCTCACTCCCAAATATGCCGAACACCTTCTTCACCTCGTTTGAGGAGAATAACACAGATCCGCCGACTGCAGCCCACTCTGCTCACGAGGACTGTGATCTCTAGATCTCTGTGGCCGATGTGACTTTCAAGCGAGTTAACCCTCGCAAGGCTGCTGGCCCGGATGGCATCCCCAGCCGCGTCCTCAGAACATGCGCAGACCAGCTGGCTGGAGTGTTTATGGACATATTCAATCTATCCATATCCCAGTCTGTCGTCCCCACTTTCTTCCACCATTGTTCTGGTACCCAAGCAAGCGAAGGTAACTGAACTAGTAGTACTCACTTCTGTCATCATGAAGTGCTTTGAGAGGCTTATCAAGGACCAGATTATCTCCACTTTACCAGACACCCTCGACCCACTACAATTTGCATACCACCCCAACAGATCCACAGATGACGCAATAGCCGCTGCACTGCACACCACCCTATCCCACTTGGACACATCACGAAGGACCTGAAATGGGCCCACCACACCGACACAGTAGTGAAGAAGGCGCAACAATGCCTCTTCAAACTCAGGAGACTGAAGAAATTAGGCATGGCCCCTTGACCCTCACAAACTTCTACAGATGCACCATCGAGAGTATTCTGTCAGGCTGCATCACTGCCTGCTACGGCAACTGCACTGCCCACAACCGCATGGCTCTCCAGAGGGTGGTGCGGCCAGTCCAACGCATCACTGGGGACATACTGCCTGCCCTCCAGGACATCTACAGCACCCGGTGTCATAGGAAGGCCAAGATCATCAAGGACCTCAGCCACCCGAGACATGGCCTGTTCACCCTGCTACCATCTAGCAGATGGAGACAGTACGGGTTTATCAAAGCCAGGACCGAGAGACTGAAAAACTACTTCTATTTCCAGGCCTCAGACTGTTGAACAGCCATCACTAGCCGGCCACTGCCCAGTCCTCTGCCCGGCACCTTAGACACTGTCACTAGCCTAATATTGAGTTGCCGTAGCTTTCACCTGGATTCACCTGGTTGGTCTGTCATGGAAAGAGCAGGTGTTCATAATGCTTTGTACACTCAGTTTATATAGAAACATTAAACACTGGTCACTTTAACAATGTTTACATACTGTTTTACCAACTTTATATGTATATACTGTATTCTAGTCATGGCTAATCCTATATACTGTAACTACTGCTGTACACACCTTTTCTATTCATATACTGTCCATATAGTCTATACACACCATTTATAAATATATTGATATTCCGGACTCTGACATTGCTCATTCTCATATTTCTGATGTTCTAACTTTTGGAATTATGTGTGTATTGTTATTGTATTGCTAGATATTATTGCACTATTGGAGAAAGAAACATAAGCACTTCACTGCACCTGCGATAACATCTGCAAATCTGTGTACGCGACCAATAAACGTTGATTTGATTTGATGAAAACAGGAGGAGAGAGACCAAACACACAGACCCACCTGTCTCTGCACTACAGAACTCGGGAGAAAAGGTAATGTCATCGAGTGCCACTTGACCCCCTCTGGGGCTGTTGAAGGCCACTTCAAACACCACCTGGAGATAGCAGGTGTACACATACAATCATAGAACATCAGGCCAGCACATACAAAGAAGTGGACATGCTGCTCACTGTACATTTTACATTTACGTCATTTAGCAGACGCTCTTATCCAGAGCGACTTACAGTAGTGAGTGCATACATTTTCATACTTTTTTTTTTCCATACTGGCCCCCGTGGGAATTGAACCCACAACCCTGGCGATGCAAGCGCCATGCTCTACCAACTGAGCTACACTGTACTTAGTATTCAATCAGAATGTAAATCCAATTTGTACTCCTTGTGAAAACATCTGCACCCCACTGACCTGCAGAGGGTGCGGGGCCTTGATGTCCACCTGCACAGGTATCCACTCAGAGGTTGTATTGGTCCAGTCATTAAGGTTCTGGTCCTCTGGGTCAGATCTCCACAGATCTTGGTACTGGCCTGCCTGGTCCCTGGTGTAGACGGAGAACAGGTTCCCTCGCTCTTCACCCCGCCGGTACTGGAAGATCAGGCAGCCCGACATTGGCACCGTTGTCAAGGGAGACACCAGTTTGGCTACCTCCTGGAATGTCTTGGCGTACACTGAATCCACATACATGTAGTGACCTAAGAGGCAATGGCATCTTTCATTTTCAACTTGAAGTAATTATGGATGATACAAACTTTAGTTTCCCTTGTCCATTGTACTTCCTCAAGCTACAATTTATTGGCAGTTTGCTGCCATATGAAAAAAACGAAAGAGCTTTTGTGAACTATTGGAAGGAGGCCAGTGCTGTCAGTTGAGAGGGTCCCTTGCTGAGTATATATAATGTTGTTGTTCTGTTGAATGTTGATATTGTACTAAGTTATTTGTTTTGGTTGTGTTTCGTTTTAGCTGTGTTATTTGCTATTGACCTGTGTTGGGCTGTGCTATCTGCTTTTTTGTTGTTGTTGAGCTACGATATACATCTACTAGCATTTAAATGTGTGAGTTGCTAAGACTGCACCTGCTCCGTTGCTCCGCGTGTGGTCATCAGGTAGGTTACTCTGAGGGTCCCGTGCAGCCCCACCTCTCCTGTACCAGTTGATATTGGTGTTCCACTGATTTCTGTAGCCACACAGGTGGGACTCCTCGTAGTTGCACTCTGGAGACAACAGCACAGTAAACCATGAATAAACCACCACACCATGTGATATCATTAGCATTTCATATACATTAGATAACATACAGTATCATTCCCTGCTAGCACATAACGTTCTGAGTACCATATGTTTCTTCGAACTTGGTGAGAGAATGGTTGTCTTATGGTTATTTTGCATACAACCTTCCCACAACTTTGTGAGAATGGTGCAGGATAGGTACTTGGCTTTGGAACATTCTCAGCACATTTAAGGCACTTTACAAAAAACATAATTTTCTTGGTAATTCATTACTTTAACAGAATATTTCCTAAAAGTTCAAACATGGTTACATTTCATTTAAATGTTGGTAATGTTCTAGGAACGTTTTCCAACTGGTTTGACACTGGGAATGTTCTCAAATAGTTCAGAAAACTTTAAGAAACAACATTCTTCTGTGGGAATTTTAGTATTTCAGCATAACGTTACCTACAGGTTTCCCAATGGTTCTATACTGAACAAAAATGTAAATGCAACATGCAACAATTTCAACGATTTTACTGAGTTACAGTTCATATAAGGAAATAAGTCAATTGAAATAAATTAATTAGGCCCTAATCTATGTATTTCACATGACTGGGCAGGGGTACAGCCAAGGGTGGGCCTGGGAGGGCATAGGCCCACCCACTTGGGAGCCAGGCCCAGCCAATCCACAAAAGGGCTTTATTATAGACAGAAATACTCCTCAGTTTCATCAGCTGTCCGGGTGGCTGGTCTCAGACGATCCCACAGGTGAAGAAGCCAGATGTGGAGGTCCTGGGCTGGCGTGGTTACACATGGTCTGCAGTTGTGAGTCCAGTTGGACGTACTGCCAAATTCTCTAGAACAACATTGGAGGCGGCTTATGGTAGAGAAATTAACATTAATGTCAGATGAACCGATGTGGATGTGGTGGAGGAGTCAGGCGCAGGACACAGAGGCTTCGTCCCACAGACTTTACTAGTCAAAAGTGCAAAAATACAATACACGGCCTCGAAACAAACAGAGGCGAGTGAATACGTAAACCATGCGTAAACACTAAACAAACAAACAGAGCGTCAACACGCAGCTCCGAAATACAGGCAGACAACAACACACAATCTAACCAATACAAAACAGGGAACTTATAGGACACGTAATCAGAACACAAACAGACACAGGTGTACAAGACAGACCAAAGCAATCACACCACGAAACATTCAACGGTGGCAGCTAGTACTCCGGGGACGGCGAACGCCGAAGCCTGCCCGAACCAGGAGGAGGAGCAGTCTCGGCCGAAACCGTGACAGTACGTGCGCCGACCCCGGCTTCGGGGACGGCCAGGAGGACGCGGATCCGGGCGCGTGGGATGCCCACGGTGGAACTCAGTCAGGAGGGATGGATCTAGGATGTCCCTCCTAGGCACCCAGCACCGTTCCTCCGGACCGTACCCCTCCCACTCCACGAGATACTGGAGACCACTCATCCGGCGCCTCGAGTCCAAGATGGTCCGGACCCTGTACGCCGGGGCCCCCTCGATGTCCAAAGGGGGCGGAGGGGTCTCTCCTATCTCATCTTATTGGAGTGGGCCAGCTACCACCGGCCTGAGAAGAGACACATGGAACGAGGGGTTAATATTCTTGTACTCAATAGGCAGTTGTAACCTGTAACACACCTCGTTCAATCTTCTCAGGACTTTAAAGGGCCCCACAAACCGCCGACCCAGCTTCCGGCAGGGCAGGCGGAGGGGCAGGTTTCGAGTCGAGAGCCAGACTCGATCTCCCGGTGCGTACACCGGTCCCTCACTGCGGTGGCGATCGGCGCTCGCCTTTTGTTGACGGATGGCCCACTGCAGATGGACATGGGCAGCGTCCCACGCCTCCTCCGAGCACCGAATCCACTCGTCCACCGCAGGGGCCTCGATCTGGCTCTCGTGCCACGGTGCTACGGTGCCAGGACCGGCTGATGCCCTAAAACACACTGGAAAGGTGTTAAATTGGTGGAGGAGTGGCGGAGAGAGTTCTGGGCCATCTCTGCCCAGGGGATATACCTAGACCACTCCTCCGGCCGGTCCCGGCAATAGGACCTCAGAAACCTACCCACATCCTGGTTGACTCGTTCAACCTGCCCATTGCTCTCTGGGTGGTACCCCGAGGTAAGGCTCACCGAGACCCCCAAGCGTTCCATGAACGCCCCCCAGACTCTGGAGGTGAACTGGGGACCTCGGTCAGACACAATATCCTCGGGGACCCCATAGTGCCGGAACACGTGGGTAAATAGGGCCTCGGCGGTCTGTAGGGCAGTAGGGAGACCCGGCATTGGGAGGAGACGACAGGCCTTGGAGAACCGATCCACAACGACCAAAATGGTGGTATTCCCCTGGGAAGGGGGTAGGTCGGTTACAAAATCCACCGAGAGGTGGGACCATGGTCGTTGTGGAACGGGCAGGGGATGTAACTTACCCCTGGGCAAATGTCTAGGCGCCTTACACTGGGCGCACACCGAGCAGGAGGAGACATAAACCCTCACATCCTTAGCTAACGTTGGCCACCAGTATTTCACGCTAAGGCAGTGCACTGTCCGGCCAATACCTGGATGTCCAGAGGAGGGTGATGTATGAGCCCAATAAATAAGACGATCATGAACCTCGAGCGGAACGTACGTCCGCCCCACAGGACACTCGGGGGGAGTAGGGTCGGTACGCAGTGCCCGCTCGATTTCCGCATCGACCTCCCATAACACCGGAGCCACCAGACAAGACTCCGGCAGTATGGAAGTAGGCTCAATGGCCCTCTCCTCTGTGTCATACCGCCGGTACAGGGCGTCTGCCTTACCGTTCTGGGACCCTGGGATGTATGTGATCTTAAAAACAAACCGGGTCAGGAACATGTTCCACCTAGCCTGACGAGGGTTCAATCTCCTAGCTGCCCGGATGTACTCTAGGTTACGGTGATCAGTCAGAATGAGGAAAGGGTGTTGAGCCCCCTCAAGCCAATGCCTCCACACCTTTAGGGCCTGGACTACAGCTAACAGCTCCCTGTCCCCAACGTCATAATTGCGCTCCGCCGAGCTGAGCTTCTTGGAGTAGAACGCACAGGGGCGGAGCTTAGGTGGCGTGCCGGACCGTTGTGACAGGACTGCCCCAATACCGGTCTCGGACGCGTCTACCTCTACTTGGAATGGTAAAGAGGGATCCGGATGCGCCAGCACCGGGGCCGAGGTGAACAGGTTCTTCAGTTTGACAAATGCCCTGTCCGCCTCAGCTGACCACTGCAAACGAACCGGACCCCCCTTTAGCAGGGACGTAATGGGAGCTGCAACCTGTCCAAAGCCCCGGATAAACCTCCGGTAGTAATTAGCAAAACCCAAGAACTGCTGCACCTCTTTTACAGTGGTTGGAGTTTGCCAATTACGCACGGCCGACACATGGTCTACCTCTATCTCCACACCAGACGCGGACAACCGATAACCCAAAAAGGAGACGGACTCCTGGAAGAACAGGCATTTCTCTGCCTTGACATACAAGTCATGCTCCAACAGTCTTCTCAACACTCGGCGCACCAGGGCTACATGCTCGGCTCGTGTAGAAGAGTACACTAGGATGTCGTCGATGTACACTACCACACCCTGCCCATGCATGTCCCGGAAAATCTCGTCAACAAAGGATTGGAAGACTGAAGGAGCATTCATTAACCCGTATGGCATGACGAGATACTCGTAATGACCCGAGGTGGTGCTAAATGCTGTTTTCCATACATCCCCCTCCCTAATGCGCACAAGATTGTACGCGCTCCTGAGATCCAACTTTGTGAAGAACTGCGCTCCGCGTAATGATTCTGTCATAGTCGCAATCAGTGGAAGAGGGTAACTGTACTTAACCGTGATCTGATTGAGACTACGGTAATCAATACACGGGCACAAACCCCCGTCCTTCTTCTTCACAAAGAAGAAACTCGAGGAAACCGGGGAAATGGAGGACCGTATGTATCCCTGTGCCAAGGACTCGGCTATGTAAGTCTCCATAGCCGCAGTCTCCTCTTGAGACAGGGGATACACACGGCTCCGCGGAAGTGCCGCTCCTGTTTGGAGGTTTATCGCACAGTCCCCCTGTCTATGAGGTGGTAGCCGTGTTGCCCTCGTTTTGCTGAACACAAGTGCTAAGTCCTCATACTCAGGGGGAATGCGCATTGCGGGCACTTGGTTCGGACTCTCTACCGAGGTCGCCCCTAAGGAAACACCTAGACATTTCCCTACACACTGGGCAGACCACTCCATAAGAGCCCTCTGTTGCCACGCAATGGTAGGATCATGGGCGCTTAACCAGGGAAGCCCCAGCACCACGGGGTACGCAGGAGAGTCAATCAGATAAAACTGAATGATCTCCTCATGACCCCCCTGCGTCGTCATCTTAAGTGGTGCTGTGACTTCTCTGATCAGCCCCGACCCCAACGGCCGGCTGTCTAGGGCGTGGACAGGAAAGGGGGCTTCTACCGGCCGAAGGGGAATTCCTAACCTATAATAAAATGCACGATCAATAAAATTCCCAGCTGCGCCTGAATCTACTAGCGCCTTATGCTGGGAATAAGGTGCCACCTGTGGAAATCTCACAGGAATACTCATGTGACCAACAGAGAGCTCTGGGTAAGTGGGGCGCCTACTCACCTGAAATGACTCCCCAGTGCGTGACCTGTTGTCCCCTCTCCCAGGAGACCCTCCCCAGCACCTGGCCGCGGTGTGTCCTCCACGGCCACAGTTGGTGCAGGGGATGGCCCCCCTCGGGTTCTCTCTCCTCCTCTCTCTAGCGCCAGCACCCCCGAGCTCCATGGGAATCGGCTCGGAGGTGCTGGAGGGTGGAATGGACGACCCCCACTCGGGACGTCCGCGGGTAGCCAGCAGGGTGTCGAGACGGATGGAGATGTCCACCAACTGGTCGAAGGATAGGTTGGTGTCCCTGCAGGCCAGCTCACGACGAACGTCCTCTCGTAGGCTACACCGGTAATGGTCGATGAGGGCCCTCTCATTCCACCCCGCATCCGCTGCTAGAGTCCGGAACTCCAGGGCGAACTCCTGTGCGCTCCTCTTCCCCTGTCGGAGGTGGAACAGACGCTCCCCCGCCGCCTTTCCCTCAGGTGGGTGATCGAAGACAGCCCTGAAGCGGCGGGAGAACTCCGCGTAGGTGATGGTAGCGGCGTCTATTCCCCTCCATTCGGCGTTGGCCCACTCCAACGCCTTGCCGGATAGACAGGAGATGAGGGCGGAGACGCTCTCGTATCCCGAGGGCGCTGGGTGTAGGGTAGCCAGGTAAAGTTCCACCTGCAGGAGGAACCCCTGACACCCGGCTGCAGAACCGTCATATGCCCTCGGGAGCGAGAGCCGAATGCCCCTGGGTTCCGGTGCTGAGAGAGGAGGACTGGCCGTTGGTGATGGGATGGTGTAAGAAGACGTGGGCACCTCCCCAGTAACCAACCGGCGCAGAGTGTTGGACACCTCGTCCATGGCGGACCCAAGTTGCCGGATCATGGTGTCCTGATAGCTGATCCGTTCCTCCAGCGACTTGGGTGTCGCAGCTGCTCCTGCTGACTCCATGGTTGGTGTGTTGTTCTGTCAGATGAACCGATGTGGATGTGGTGGAGGAGTCAGGCGCAGGACACAGAGGCTTCGTCCAACAGACTTTACTAGTCAAAAGTGCAAAAATACAATACACGGCCTCGAAACAAACAGAGGCGAGTGAATACGTAAACCATGCGTAAACACTAAACAAACAAACAGAGCGTCAACACGCAGCTCCGAAATACAGGCAGACAACAACACACAATCTAACCAATACAAAACAGGGAACTTATAGGACACGTAATCAGAACACAAACAGACACAGGTGTACAAGACAGACCGCGAACGCCGAAGCCTGCCCGAACCAGGAGGAGGAGCAGTCTCGGCCGAAACCGTGACAATTAAATTCTCTGGCAACAGCTCTGGTGGACATTCCTGCAGTCACCATGCCAATTGCACGCTCCCTGAAAACTTGAGACATCTGTGGCATTGTGTTGTGTGACAAAACTGCACATTTTAGAGTGGCCTATTATTATCCCCAGCACAAGGTGCACCTGTGTAATGATCATGGTGTTTAATCAGCTTATTGATATGCCACACCTGTCAGGTGGATGGATTATCTTGGCAAAGGAGAAATTCCCACTAACAGGGATGTAAACAACATTTTTTTTATTGTGACACTGCATCAGTGTAATTCGAACCTATAATCTTATTTTCTCTATCCATGGAATTAGTCCACTGCACCCCCAGGATGGCGTTAGCATGCCATTTTAGTCTGTTTAAAGAGACCCCATTTAAAAGGAAACAAGCACTCATTAAGATCAGGTGTTGCCAACACGTCTGAACACACTTAACAAGACAGAGGATAGAAAGAGTTTTGTTGATGCTGAGAACTGAATGTATACGTTTTCTTGTGGTTTTTATGGAAAGTTTTCTTAACGTTCTCTGAACAATTTAAGAACATTACTTTAAATAGAACCATGAGGAAACCTGTAGGTAACGTTCTGCTTAAGTACTGAAATTCCCACAGAAGAATGTTGTTTCTTAACAGTCTCTGAACTATTTGAGAACATTCCCAATGTCAAACCAGTTGGAGAACGTTTTTAGAACATTACGAACATTTAAATAAAATGGAACCATATTTGAACTTTTAGGAAACGTTCTGTTAAAGTAATGAAATACCAATAAATATATATATTTTTGTCAAGTTCCTTAAATGTGATGAGGATGTTCCAAAGCCAAGCAACTATCCTGCACCATTCCCAGAAAGTTGTCGGAAGGTTGTATGCAAAAAAGCAATAGGACATCCACGCTCTCACCAAGCTCTAAGAAACATATGGTTCTTAGAACGTTATGTGCTAGCTGGGGGGCGTATGTGCATGATATCATACACTTTCAAAGTCTTACAAATCCCATGGGTATATGATATGTGTGCGATTCACTGACCTAAGCAGTATCCAGAGCTGATGCGTATCTCAAAGATGGCCACACTGCTGCCTGTGCTCTCACCGGGTCTGCCATCAATGACAATCTGATGGGAAACAGATGTTCAGTAATGGCCCTCAATCAGTAATGAAGTAGGAGGGGATATGGAGGTATAGTATGTCTGTGCTCCATTATCCCTGCTGAAAAAAACATTTCAAGCTGGTCTATTCTGGTCCATGCTGGTCAGTGCTGGTCTGATGCTGTTCAAGCTGTTCTGAACAACATGATCTAACTGGTTTTGCTGGCCGACCAGCATGGTCTAGCTCAGTGGTCACCAACCGGTCGATCACGATCGACTGGTTGATCTCCAAGGCATTCCTAGTCGATCACCAAACATTTCTGTAAAAAATCCAGCGATAAAGCCTTGCGTTTGGCGTAGGTGCACTTGATTCAGCAGCCCTAGCACTGGGAAGGCAAAGTGTTCCCATTTTGAACCATTTCATGTGTCTGAAGGTAGAACGCCTACTCAGTAGGCCCAGAGAACAAATCAAGTGCACCTATAGGCCTACCGCTGGCCAATGAGATAGCTCAGATCACCATGTCTGCACAGTTTCCTCGAGCTATAAACTGTAAAAAGAAGCCTCGAACGCACAGCAAAGTTGATACTGTGAGATTTCAAAACGTTTAAAACCATGACTACAGCCTGTGTGCAGTGCACCGCACGTTTCCACCATGCTCCCTTATTTCTATCAATCCAGTCAGGTTGTGCAGCAGGAAGTACATTTAAGAGGTTACATGCCATACAACAGGGGTCGGCAACCTAAGGCATGTGTGCCAGCCTTGGCAAGTGAGGGTATGCTAGCTGGGGGGCGTATGAGCCACCCCCCTTGCGTGGTGTGCTAAGCCTTGGCTGGACGTTTATTATCTCACTTATTTTTGCCATAAAAAAAATAAAAAAATGAAACTGGAGAAAATAATTGAAATTGCATGCATTGGTTTCGAAATTGCATTGGTATTCACTGCAATGTTGTAGTTCCCAAGGTATATCAATCCTGATTAGCCAATAGAATAGTTTCATATTATTAGTTCAGAGCAAGATGACCCGCCTCTCCCGCCAAATTTGGCAGCGCTGAAGATGAGAAATGTGTTTTCTCATGGCTAGCAGCTAGCAAACCTTCTTTTGTTATTTAAAAAAGTTCAGGGCGCAAAATGTCATTAGCAAAGAAAAATAAGGCATATGTCCGCTCATTTATTGCCTCTTGGACAAAGGAACATGGATTGTTTTACTGAAGGACGGCTCTGTTTGCGCTCTCTATTGTAAAACTGTTGTTTGTCGGACATCAAGTGTATGGCGTCATTTTGAAACGAGACATGAGAAAAACTTCAAGGATGAGGTGGACAAGGCTGAAGGAATCAAGAAGGCCGTCCAGGTATGAAAAGCAAAGCTGTGTGTTTACAAATCTACATGCAGTCACAAATCAAGCTACAGAGGAGAGCTACAAAGTTGCACAGTGCATTGCTAAACATGGAAAACCATTTACTAATGGGGAATATATCAAGGAGGCTTATTTGATGGATTACCTAAGAAAGACACAATCATCTCAAAGATAAAAGAGATGCCTGTGTCTGCCAGAACTGTTGAAAGGCGAGTTGCCGAGATGGTTGAAAATGTAAAGGAGCAGCAAACTGTAGCGTTAAAATATGCACCTGTGTTTAGTGTGGCTCTTGATGAGAGTGTGGATATGAATGACATTCCACGTCTGGCAGTTGTTGCAAGTTACTGTGACTCAGAGCAGGTACGTGAGGAGCTGCATTGTCTAAAACCCATGCATGGTACTACTAAAGGGGAAGATGTAGCAAAAGCCTTCACAGATCGTTTTGAGGAGAGAGGTGTCGATATTAAAAACATATTCACTATTACAACTGATGGTGCCCCCACTATGGTGGGGAAACCTAAAGGATTCTCAAAGCTGATTGAAGATAAGATTGGCCACCCTGTGGTTAAATGTCACTGTATCATTCAACAAGAGAATCTGTGTTCCAAGATCAAGCCCGTGGTGCTAATGGACAGCGCCCCTTTTTAGCGAGCTATGGAATTCTTCCTTTTGTGGGCAATTAGATATTCAATTGACACAATTAGTTGCAATGCACATATGAAAATCATAACTGGCATGCAGATCATTAGAAATGGTAGGATAAATTGTAAAATGGCACTCCACACAAAAAAGGTTGCCGACCCCTGCCATACATTGTAGCAGTACACAGACATGAGAGATTGAGCAGCAGATACGAGACATGCATGTCATTTCATGTTTGGACTAATCAATGTGAGGGCTCTAACATTTTCCAGGCCCCATTCCTCCACCTACGTATGGCAGTGTTTAGATTAGCACATATGTTTTAACAGTGTGTATGTGCCTCCCGTGTTCCTGAGGGTGTGTTGTTTACCCTGTACGGCTCTGTGGTGTTCTGGAGGTCGATGCTAGAGATGAGCCAGCTGTCAGAGGCGGTCTGGGTGCTCCACAGTGTCCAGTCGAAGCTCTCTCCCTCCCTGCGCAGCTGGACCTGCAGGGAGCCCGACCCAGAGAGTTGGTACACCAGCCTGAGACAGCTCCAGTCCTCTTGCTCCATGGCCGGGCTCAGCAGAACCCCCCTGCTCTCTCCCTCTGACCTTTCCTCTCCCTCTGGCCTCTTCTCCTGACTATTCTGGTACTCTAGTCCTGTGTCCACTGAGATAAAAGACCCTGAGAAGACATAGAGACAGTTTGAATAGAGGTACTATGAAAACAGAGAGAGATAGAGAGTATAACAGAATCTACTTCATCTATTGTCATTACGCCTTATTTCAAAGGATGCCAAGGGCGACAGTGGCAGGGAAGGATGGATAGAAAAAAGAAGAGAGGAATCAGATGATGAAGAGGAAGGACTGGAGAAGGTTCGCCACAACAGGACACAAGTAAAAGACAAACACAGGAGGAGACATTCTGTTTGCTCAGTGAACAACAGTTTATGTGTCCCTGTCTCAGGGCAAAACAGAATAATTACAGATCAATTATGATTACATGGTTGCCATAACATTTCATCTGCTTTCTTATGTGTCCTTTGATCATTCTGCTTAAGTGATGATGGACTTATCTGGGGTATAAATATGTATCTAGCACTCTTCAGAATAGTACCAAGTACCAACTCTTAGAGCTGTGAATGCCTAAATGTGCTATTTCACTGACTCCAGATGTGCTCTGATGTTGGAAACAATTGCATTCCAGATGTCTCTCTCTTGCTATTGTCTCTCTCCTTTCCCTCAGAACAACTGCAGAAACCACATCAACAAGTACAACAACTAGTACAACAACTACTACAGGCACTAGAATATTAAAATATGTGTAATAAGCCCCAATAATCTTTGCTGCATAGAAGAGAGGTCACTGTCTTCTTGTGTTTTCCATACACAACAACAGGTTGCCATGCATTTCAAGCACTTCAAAGGGTATAAGCTACTGTATTATAGGCACTTGTCAGTGTAATTTAAAGGGGGTAGGCTTCAACCTTTTTCAAAGTCTCCTACCATCTTTGTTGAGCGTCCAGCTCGTAAAGTCTGGGTCTGACGTGTATCCGCAGGCAGAGGTGTAGTCCAGGGTATACGCTGGTATACGGCGTATACCTACTTATTTTTCAGTCAGCATTGCGTATACCCACTTCTAAATCCCCCCTGATGCGCATCATTCAGTAATATCTGTGAGTCAGATTGCCTATTTTCTTCCTCGGGGATAGTGAAGCCATGACCCACCCTCCTCTGCCTCTAATTGGCTGGTACTCGCTGCTTTCACTGATTAGATTGGTTAACTTTAGGCATGAGGACTGATGAGCCAATCAGAGGCAGAGTAGGGCGGGTCATGCCGAGGAAAATATCGCTAATACCTCAGGTGCCAGTGAAAAAAAAAAAAAAAAAAACTCAGGTGCCGGTGCCACTTGACTACGATAACGGCAGCAGACCAAACAACGGATGAAGAAAGGACACAAGCGGCGGTGTGCCACCCCAGTTGATGGAAGACATCATTCTGAGGTAAGTTTTAAGGTGGTTTCCAAATGAATCATTATTTTAAACTACTGGCAAATTGCCAGTGACTGCACATTTAGAGGAGAAGAGATGTTGCCGCCAATAGTTAGTGCGAGTCGGCTAACGTTATGAAGCTAGCTACGTAGATTGGGATAATGTGGGGAAACCGGGGCATTGTTGGTTTTCAGTAAGTGTTTAATCAACCCAGTTCATAAGAATTTCATACCAGACTGATGAAACTGATTATCTCAATGTTTATGAAGCTTGTTTATTATTGTAAAGGTCTAAATTATAACGTTAGCCAAGTTACTAAGCCCTAAATTATAACATTAGCCAAGTTACTTAGCCCTAACTAACCTATATGATCTAGTTTAATTGCATAGTAGCTAAGCTGGTAGTTGATTTTTAAGTAAGTTAAAACACAAGAATGGGGACAAATAGTTTAAGATTCAGCCTAAAACAATATTGAGGTCTAATCAGGCTGTCTTATTTTGTATAGGGACAGGTAACCATGAAAAGGAAGGGAGATATTGCAGACTTTTTTGTAAAGAGGCACAAATCAGGCCCAGATCAGGCCCAGGCAGACCCCACCCCTAAAACCAGCAGCCCTGGCAGCTCTCAACCGGGAGCTAGCCAGGCAAGTCAGTGTGAGCATAGAGAAGGATCCAGTCTACCACCACCAGGTCAGAACACACAGGCAGTAAATTGCATCTCCAGTTTATTGAAAAGTGAAGCCTCACACTGTAACAAAAGGTGATTTTGACAGATTAAGCCTCATTTTGAATTTCTGTGTGATGTTATTTATTTTATTGCCCTTCTATTTATTTTGTCTGTATCCATGTTTGTTTTTTACAATGCTACTGTTATATAACATTTTGTGTTAAATTTGTTGTTTTTTTGTTAAATAAACTCTCCCAAGTATTTCACTCACTAATCTCCTGTATGCTTCAGCTTCACTTGCTGAAAATATTTCCACTTGGTTATGCAGATTGTTAATGTAAAGAGGGGGACCCATGTCTTGCTGATGACTATTGTGATCACAGTAGTGTGTGTGTGTGTGTGTGTGTGTGTGTGTAAGTGTGTGAGAGAGAGAGAGACAGGGAGATGCATAATTAGTTTTGTTGTTGTCTGTAGACATCAATAATGACTGGCCAGACCTGTGGAGTGCTAAACAAACAGAAGACTTCAAATCCAAGAACCCCTGGTTGGGATCCAAAAACAAAAAATTGGGTAAGTTTAGGTAGATTGCTAGTTTGGGTAACTTCTGAAACAGTGGGCACAGATAACTTTGTGTGTGTGTGTGTGTGTGTGTGTGTGTAAAGGACCATGCACACGTACAGCTGTGGATACAGGAGTAGTTACATTGTTTGTTTATGCTTCGCAGGATGTCTGGTCTGTAGCAGTGTGAACTCCATTGGGATCGACAAGGAGCAAGGACAAGGTGTATCGCTCTCAAGAGAATGGATGAACTTTGAAATTCAAGTGTCTGGCCAGGGAAGTAGAACAACAAGTTTGTCAATCTTGAGAAATAAGGTGAGGAAACATGCGTTGTCCAAGGCCCACACTCAGGCTGTGAAGGTGGCAGAGCAACAGAAAGAAGCTGCCATTGAGAATGCAGTGGAGACTATGACTGAGTCCTACATGAAGGAAACTGAAGCTGTGTTTCGAACAGCCTACCATCTGGCCAAAAAGAACCGACCCTTTTCTGACCATGAGAGCCTCATTGAGCTGCAGGAACTGAATGGTGTAAAAATGGGCTCAATACTTCATTCACGTTACAGTGCAACACAAATAATACAACATGTTGCTAGTGAGATGCAGAGCAAAATCATCAGTAGCATTATAGCATCATCCAGTAAGTTAGCTGTCCTAATTGACGAGGCATCTTCTTTAAGTCACAAAGCTGTCATGACAGTTTCTATTAAAGCATCAATTCAAGAAGAAAGCCCTGAGTTCATATTCCTGGAACTTGTTGAACTGGAAAATCAGAGAGCAGATGGCATATTACAGGCGTTACTCACCTGTTTAACTAATGCTGGCTTTACAGAAGAGTGGCTTCATGAAAACTGGGTAACATTTGTATCTGATGGAGCCAGTGTCATGCTAGGAAAGAAGTCAGGAGTAGCAACCAGACTGACTTTGAGATTCCCAAAGCTTTTTGTATGGCACTGCATGAACCATAGACTTGAACTTGCTGTGTCAGATGCAGTTGATGAGGTAAACTCTGTCAATCACTTTAAAACTTTTATCCAGAAGCTATACTCTCTGTATAGTGTGTCAAACAAAAATGAACGTGAACTTGTTAATGCAGCAGCTGAAGTAGGCTCACAACTTCTTCGCATTGGCAGAATCTTGGATGTACGCTGGGTGGCCAGTAGCTTTCGGACTGTTCGTGCTGTTTGGACATCCCTGGGAGCTCTTGTGCAGCACTTTAAAAATGCTTGCAGTGATGAGATGAGGTCCACCAAAGAGAGGCAGATGTACAGAGGTTTGTTAGACCGTGTTCAAAGTCCAGAATTCATTTGTGACCTTGGCCTCATGTACGACACTCTCCATGAACTAAGTCTCCTGTCACAGGAGCTTCAGTCTCGTTCTATAACGCTCCTCAGAGCAGAGCATCTGCTGAAACGCTCAATCAGAGTGATCCAGTCATTCAAAGAGAGTCCAGGTGAGAAATATAGTGAGGCTTTAGAAGCAAAACAGACTGGGGAGTATCGGTCTATAGCCCTGAAAACAAATGCAAAGCTGAAGTCTATCAATCCAGGCCAGTTCTTACAAAGCCTTGTGAACAATCTGGAGAAACGCTTGTCTTTTGAAGATGAGACCATCATGGACCTCAGCATCCTTGATCAGAGTAAGTGGCCATCAAAGCCCAGCATCCGCCATGGTGAAGAACAAGTTAAGCGACTGTGCAAGCGATTTAACTTGTGCACAGACCAAGCACTGAATGGGATGCGGGACCTACTGGAAGAGCCCAGTAGTGAGCCCAAGGACCTAAAACCACTTATGAACTGTATGAAAACATTCCCTGTCGGTACAGCAGAGTGTGAGAGGAATTTTAGCCTTATGAACAATATAAGCTCAGACAAGAGGGCTGTCCTTCTGATCTCAAACATATCAAACTTGATGATGATTAATATCAACGGCCCACCAACTTCCAAGTTTGATCCTAGAAAATATACAAGGACCTGGTTGAAGAGCCATCGTGCTGCCTCTTCGGTGCGTTCTAGACAGTGCAGTGTGAAAGCTCCTGCAGAAAGCAAATTTGTCTGGAATATACTGTAGTATGAGCAAAGGTCAGAAACCCAGTGCTGGGTTGAGAGAGTATATCACTGTTGATGTGTTGTTAATGCATATATTTTTGTTAATTGTTAACTAAATATTGTTGTAACATATTTTGTTGAATGATTTACCGGTAAATGAACATGTTCAAAACAAAGCATATAGCAATATGAACAAGGATGCATTGTCACCTTCAGATTTGAAGTATTTTATTTAAATAAATGTGCAAAAAATAATCGAAACACCATTTCCTGTTTGCCTCATGATAAATACATTTTACATTCATCCAGGCTGCTCTTGTGACCAGTAGTAACTACAAACTGCTCCTAATCAAGTCATGATCATTTTATAATAGTGTGCAAGTAGAAATTACATATTTTTGGGTAAACTAAATCATAGTCTTACATGTCACTGTTTCTAAAACAGGGCTTTTTTCTGGACTACTTAAAAAAAAAAAAGGTGAATACTGAGAGTATACCCACTTCTCCAGGGACCACTACACCACTGTCCGCAGGTGCTGGACTCAAAGCTACAGCAGCCTGGCAAGGGCCCATTCTGGCCTTGGACTGTGGCTGGGAGAAGAGAGAAGATGGAGGATATGAATCATACACAGACACTAAAACAAGCATCGCTGCATGTACAAAAACATGCACATATTCACTGCAAATGTGTTTTCTTTACTCACCAAACAGGGTGAAGAGGTAGAATGGAAGCATTGCAGTCTTACATAAAAATGATCCAAGACCAGGAGACGAGCTGAAGTACCTTCAAACAAATGCAGGAGCAAGTGTGCGTGCCAACTAAAATCAATGCCACCCCAAGGTCCACACCGTCATTATCTCTGTCTGGTCATCTGTCAAAGTCTGTTCCTGTCAGTATCAATCAGTATCAATCTGTGTCAGTGGCTCTGTCGGTGGCTCTCCAGCTCACAGACTGGCAGCACACTGTAGAGTCTCAGATTGGAAGACTATATCTGGAGAGTATGCTGTGAGGAGGAGGAGGAGAAGGAGGAGGAGGAGAAGGAGGAGGAGGAGAGAGGGAGGGAGTAATAATCTGTACCAGAATCAGGC
Organism: Coregonus lavaretus; assembly: GCF_964263955.1. Classification (NCBI taxonomy): domain Eukaryota; kingdom Metazoa; phylum Chordata; class Actinopteri; order Salmoniformes; family Salmonidae; genus Coregonus; species Coregonus lavaretus. The sequence goes on along the minus strand of NC_140011.1, from coordinate 21,490,807 downwards.
AGCAGAACTCTCTCACACTTCTCTCACCTCAGATTCCTGGAGAGTTTGTCTTTATTTATACTGTGGGAGGTAGCCTTTAAGGTACACTGCTTTTGTATTTATACATATTGGTCAGTCCCCAAGTAACCTCGACTCCAGCAGTTCTAGAGAGGTTTCTCCAGAATGTCAAGCACTGATTCTCAATTCACGAAAATATGGTGTTGACTTGAGATATGGCTCGTGACTAGTCTACAGGAGACAGGAAATAATAATACAAGAGATGTAAAAAATGTCCAGCAAGTAAGACATGGTACCAATAAAAGCTAAACATTTTGCAAGCTGCTATGCCTTTTGCCTGCCTGGCCTTTTATCCCAGCTAGCACATTTGGTTCCTTGGAAGTTGTGGGAACGTATGTTTTTTCTTTCACATTGGTTGTTGGAACAATTTAAGAGCATGACTTTAAATAGAACCATGAGGAAAACTGTACGAAACCTTATGCTGAAGTACTGACATTTCCACAAAACAACATTGTTTCCTAACGTTCTTGGAACAATTTGAGAACATGATTTTAAATAGAACCATGAGGAAACCTGTAGGAAACGTTATGCTGAAGTGCTGAAATTCCCTCAGAAGAACGTTGTTTCTTAATGTTCTTGGTGTCACGGTTTCGGCCGAGGCTGCTCCTCCTCCTGGTTCGGGCAGGCTTCGGCGGTCGTCGTCCCCGGAGTACTAGCTGCCACCGATCTATGTTTCATGTTCGTTTGGTTTTGTCTTGATGTTGTACACCTGTGTCTTGTTAGTCCTCGTTAGTGTCCTATTTAGTTCTCGTTGTGTGTGTTTGTCTTTGTGTGTGATTGCTCTTCTGTTTCGTGTTGGAGCTACGTACTTCCCTCCAGTGTTTTGGAGAGGTTTTTCGCACATGTTAGTGCGCCGTTTGTTTGACGCCTGTGTGCGCCGTTAGTTCGCCTTCGGGCTTATTGTGCTTATTTTCTACGTGAATATTGCACTAAAGTCTTTTGGACTGAGCTTCTGCGTCCTGCGCTTGATTCATGCACCACACCCACCTTCAGCACCCCTTGACACTTGGAACAATTTGAGAACATTCCCAATGTCAAACCAGAACGTTCCTAGAACATTACCAAAATTGAAATTAAATGTAACCATGTTTTACATTTTAGGAAATGTTTTGTTAAAGTAATGAAATACCAATAAATAAATAAAAATAATTCAAGTTGCTTAAATGTGCTGAGAATGTTCCAAAGCCAAGCAACTATCCTGCACCATTCCCAGAAAGTTGTGGGAAGGTTGTATGCAAAATAACCATAGGACAACCACGCTCTCACCAAGCTCTAAGAAACATATGGTTCCCAGAATGTTATGTGCTAGCTGGGATGTGTGTCATATGTTTGTATACATGTCCTTGACAACCAAAAATAAACATTGTGAACTGGTCCTTAAATCCCTGCTCTTAATTAAAAATGTTTACAAAAGGCTGACATTCAACACACACACACACATGGCACACGGCACACTGAGTCCTTTGTGAAGCTTCCTTTTCAGAGAGGACTGGCAGTATTCTGTGGCATGGAACATTTTTAGCTGAAAAAGTGACCTGATGGGAATTATGGGTTAAAATTATCAGAAGTAAATCACAAGAGGCTGAATGACAGCCAGCCTTTGATAATAAAAAGATGGTTGTCTGTTAAATTCTGTCATCTGCTTCAGAACATAAACAAATGAATGTCAGAGGGAGGTAAAAGTCAAGAGCCATCAGGGTGATGGATTGGGCAGAGAGGGTCTGATGCTAGTTATACGGCACATCTCACATTCGTCTTCCATATGTACTTTAACTGTCTGGTCTGTTCCTTCGTGTTCGCCTTTCCCTCTTTCCTGAAGGTGCAGTGAAATGCTATACGGGAAAACAGATGGAGGTCAGTTCTGGGTGAAATATTACAGTATACACACTTGATTATGTGAAGGAGGGCCAGACTTCGCTAAGAGTGAAGAGTGGGGTAATTTACAGTGTAAGACCAAGCATTGAGAGAACTGAACCAGCAAGATACACAGAATTCCATTAGGTCGGAAACTACCACAATCATCATAAAATGACAATCAACAAAAACGGTATAAATAACAGCATGTAATTTCTCAAGCACCTTGTAAACTGGGACAATGGTTTCATAAACACCTAAGTGTGCTTGAAGAATATGACATCTGTAGCCACGTGGGTCGACACAGTGCTGTTGTGTGTAAGCTGATACTCTGACAGGTTCTGTGCAGAATGTGGCAAGGGACCAGAGGACTCTATGGGTCAGGTCCTTTTGGGCCCCACCCATCCCCGGGGCCAGCCCAGCCCAGATGGCCTCATTAGGGGCCTGGATGGATAATAGCTAGTCCCCCCTCTCTCTCCTCCCAGAACAATCATCGACGACAGCATCCCAAAAGAATGTCTCTCAACCAGTTGCAGTTGTCAATGTGTGGAGTTTCTAGGCAAGCATTGTGTGGAGTTTCCAGGTCGTCATTGTAAATAAGAATTTGTTCTTAATGACCTGCCTGTTAAAGTAAAATAACAATTACAATTATTTAAAGTCCCTGTTTCTGAATGGCACCAAAGATAATCTGAATAATAATATTATTATTAACATTATAATGCAAGAGCTAGGACATAACCTTTGAATATACAGTACCAGTCAAAAGTCTGGACACACCTACTCATTCAAGGGTGTTTCATATTTGTACTATTTTCTACATTTTAGAATAATAGTGAAGACATCAAAACTATGAAATAACACATATGGAATCATGTAGTAACCAAAAAAGTGTTAAACAAATCATAATATATTTTAGATTTTAGATTCTTCAAAGTAGCCACCCTTTGCCTTGATGACAGCTTTGCACACTCTTGGCATTCTCTCAACCAGCTTCATGAGGTAGTCAACCTGGAATGCATTTCAATTAAGAGGTGTGCCTTGTTAAAAGTTAATTTGTGGAATTTTATTCCTTCTTAATGCGTTTGAGCCAATCAGTTGTGTTGTGACAAGATAGGGGGGTATACAGAAGATTTACCCTATTTGGTAAAATACCAAGTTCATATTATGGCAAGAACAGCTCAAATAAGCAAAGAGAAACCAGCTTTGCTGGTGACACTTTCAGTGATTTATTTAGAATTCAAGGCACACTTAACCAGCATGGCTACCACAGCATTCTGCAGCAATACACCATCCCATCTGGTTTGCGCTTAGTGGGACTATCATTTGTTTTTCAACAGGACAATGACCCAAAACACACCTCTAGGCTGTGTAAGGGCTATTTGACCAAGGAGAGGGATGGAGTGCTGCATCAGATGACCTGGCCTCCACAATCACCCGACCTCAACCCAATTGAGATGGTTTGGGATGAGTTGGACCGCAGAGTGAAGGAAAAGCAGCCAACAAGGGCTCAGCATATGTTGAAACTCCTTCAAGACTGTTGGAAAAGTATTCCTCATGAAGCTGGTTGAGAGAATGCCAAGAGTGTGCAAAGCTGTCATCAAGGCAAAGGGTGGCTACTTTGAAGAATCTCAAATAAATGTTGATTTGTTTAACACTTTTTTGGTTACTACATGATACATGTTATTTCATAGTTTTGATGTCTTCACTATTATTCTACAATGTAGAAAATAGTAAAAATAAAGAAAAACCCAGGAATGAGTAGGTGTGTCCAAACTTTTGACAGGTACTGTATATTCAAACAATGTCACACATTGCTTATGGGAGTGTCATGGATTGTTATGGGAGTGGTTTGAGCCTTGCAATGATGTACATATTCTGTAAGCACAGGAAGTTGATAGGCGTACCATATGGTTGGTCAGCTCATATCAAAAGATTAAGAACAGTTCAGCCATTGGACAGTGCCACCTGCAGCCCAGCTCAGCACAATGGTAAGTACTGGGAAGATGGTAGAGGAAGAGACAATACTACACTATCCAACCCTTGCTTTCTTCAGTGGAGTCTAAGCCTGGAATACTGGAGGTCTTGCATGTGGGCCATAGGTTTTGCGTGACAACACTGCAATGGACCTGATCAAACATTTATGAATTATAATTTCAAAGATGGGTTTTAAACTCTACGAGATCGGTGTCCCGTATACGGGACGGTTGAGCTAACGTGCGCTAATGTGATTAGCATGACTGTTGTAAGTAACAGCTAACTTTCCAGGACATAGACATGTCTTATATGGGCAGAAAGCTTAAATTCTTGTTAATCTAACTGCACTGTCCAATTTACAGTAGCAATTACAGTGAAAAAATACCATGCTATTGTTTGAGGAGAGTGCACAACAACAACAAACTTATCACGGCAACTGGTTTGATACATTCCCCTCTGAAGGTAAATAATGTACTTACATTCAATAATCTTGCTCTGATTTGTCATCCTAAGGGTCCCAGAGATAAAATGTAGCATAGTTTTGTTTGATAAAATCAATTTTTATATTCAAATGTAGGAACTGGGTTCTACAGTTTGAACCCCTGCTGCCTCTGGCTCCACACCCACCCCGCTCGGCCATCTAGATGTGTGAAAGTTAGTGTATAAGCTAATGATCCATCATGTATGACATTCCTGGGAGTGTGTAAACTTACATTTTGTATTACCATATCATTTTTGTATGTTCTCTATAGTTATGTACTTGAAAATGTATCAATTGACCAATTCGGGACATTTGGGCAGACTTGATACAAAATAGTCCAGTATTGCAATGCTTCACTGGATCAATCTGAAACTTTGCCGACACACTGCTGCCATCAAGTGGCCAAAATCTCAATTGCTCCTAAACTGCAATATTATATTGTGGCCTTTCTCTTGCATTTCAAAGATGATGGAACAAAAAGAAAAAAAGAAAATGCATGTTCTTTTGTTTGTATTATCTTTTACCAGATCTAATGTGTTATATTCACCTACATTAATTTCACATTTCCACAAACTTCAAAGTGTTTCCTTTCAAATGGTATCAAGAATATGTATATCCTTGCTTCAGGTCCTGAGCTACATACAGGCAGTTAGATTTGGGTATGTCATTTTAGGTGAAAAAAAAAAAAAAAAAGGGTCCTATCCAATAAACATGCTCTCAAGCCTGTTATGTTCCTAAATAACTTAAAACAGAATATATACCTTCATCAATGAATGAAAAGAAAGGAGAATAAATTATTGATGCCCAGTCTCAAAATAGAAGAGCAAATGTGTGAATGGGAGCATGAAATGCTAGGTGACACCTATAAGAAGGGGGTATATGATAGGCTACTTTATGAATCCAACATGGATGAATCCAAATTTGCCAAACCAATCACTCCTTTACCGTTCAAGAAGGAGCTGAAATTATGGATGTGCGGGAAAGAGAGAGGGAGAAGGGACAATCAGGCCCCTCTAGGTTGAAATGCTGATCACAGATTGGATACCATGGTTACTACTGACATCAGTATCTTCAGTCACATGTTGTCACGGTAACGACAGCTCTGCTCCGGTGAAGAGAGGTTTATTGCAATCCGGTAACCTTGGGACGTATCTACCTCAACCCTAAACTTAACCCATACCCCTACCTTAACCATAAACCTTACCTAACCCCAACATTAAACCTTACATTAACCGTTTTAAATGTCAACTTCAATAGGTTGACGTCAGAGTTGGGACGTCCCAAGGATTCCGTTTAGACTTTCGAGAAGGTAGCAATAGAGGTGTGAGTGCGTTCTAGGGAATATGTTCCTCCTAGATAACGTAGGCTAGTCTACATCCATAGGCTATTCTGATAAAATGCTGTGAGCGAGTGTCCTTGAATTGTTTGTTTTGTGTGCTTGACACCGTGGTGTGGATATTTTGCCTACACAAGTGTTTCCTAGCCCTAGGGGGTGCATTGCGGGCAAGGGAATAATTGGCGGGCTCTGATATCGCACTGCGAGTGGGAAAAAGTGGTGCAGACCACAGCAGTGTAGCCTACGAAGAGGTGGAACACGCCCGGTGCAGCGCCATCATGTTGAAACACAGCAGTCTTTTAAAGGCGCTTTGTGCATCGGTAATCCGCTCAAATGTCACGATGCCGCAGGAACTGACAGATCGGGCCGAATCCATGCAAGTTGTTTGAAGGTACAGAGCAGAGGGACCAGTAGGATGAACATTGTGAAGCGGATTGTTACGCGATCTACACATTCCTAGTCATGAACAGGTAAACGCCTATTTATCATCCAGGAGATAGGGCAACGATGTAGCCTACATTACGGCGACTCGCATAACACCACTGTATCGATTTCAATCGATGAAGGTACCGGTGGCGCCGATGATTTGACCATGAAAAGCACCTGGCGGATCATTTAATTAGTGACGTGTCACATCGTATAGGCTTTCATCGTCGTCGGACATTCAGACAGGTGTCTCTTTTTTAAATAGGACGATAGCCCGTTCGTAGAGCAGTTGTCAATAAACAAACATGTATTAGGATATTTAATCGCAGGAGCGCCTAGTCAGCTTGCTTTCCTTTTGGGTTATGTCCCACTCCACACATGGTGACAGAATCGGGACAGCGCTTTCTGTACAAGCTACCTGCTGTCCCACCCTTTTAATTTCCTCACGTTCAGGCAGATTTTTTAAAAATGTCCTCCCAGCGGCCATCCAACGTGGGACTTGAATAGCCTACAAGCTTTTGTCAGTCGTCACACCACCTTGCTTAGCCTATGCATTAATCCTGTCCTGCTGAAACCACAAACACGTCAACAAAATGTAACCAATAGGCCTACTGATGCTAGGGGAGAGTGGGGTAAGTTGAGCCAAAGGGTTAGTTGAGCCACCCCTTGTTTCTAGGAAACCATACACAAAATTAATCATGTGACCAAATATTTAGGAAGAGGTCATCATTTCATTGAGTCTATGAAGGACAAAACCACAAAAAGTAGTAAGCAAGTTAGGTACCCAAAAACAGATTTTCACAAAGTCAAATGAATTTGTGTTATACGTTTCATGATGCTTGTATCTAAACCAACGTTTTATCTAAACCAAATATTGTTTTATACATAATTTGGGGTCTCTATAAACTACAATATGAGGTCCTTAATCTAGCATGAAAGTGCATCCTTGTAGCTGTGTGGGCTAATATAGTCAACATGTTTGCCTTGGGGTAAATTGAGCCAATGGCCTTGGGGTAAGTTGAGCCAATGTCGACCATACTCCATACAAATTATGATTACATTTGGTCAGTTTTATGCATAATATGCATAGTATTTTTGCAATGTGTCATGCATATGAGCTCAAGTGCATTTTTTGTTACAGAGCAGACATCATCATTGAGGTTCTTGAGAGAGCAGCCAAGGAAGTGAGAGAAGGGAATAAGTCCATTAGAGCAGCAGCAAGGGATGAACAAAATCTACTGAATGACGCTTAAGAGGTTCACTGACAAACAAGAAAACAAACATGTACCTGTGCGAAAGAGAGGCTGTGATACAGTAGCAGAGGCACACAAGGTCTTATCTGATGACATGGCGTCTGAGCTTGCTAAACATATTAAGAATCTCGTGGACCAGTTTCATGGGCTTAGTATCCTCAAATGCAGAGAACTTGCCTACGAATTGGCACATTGAAACAACAACCTTGTCCCAGACAACTGGTCAAGAAATGGAAGGGTAAGTGATATTGAACAGAGAGATCTATATCTGAATGTAGGCATACATTTAATATATACAATATACCACACCCCCATTCCATGAATTAAACTTTGACCTACCACCCACTTACCCCATGGCGGCTCAACTTACCCTGCTCAATTTAACCCATACCCCGGGTAAATTGTGCCAAGAGACCGCTTTTTTTTGGACAAGCTATGTTTTGTAAACTGTTAGGTTTACATTCATTCTGGTTATATCCAGGGATACACAACATCCTGAAATATACACTGAGTGTACAAAACATTAGGAACACCTGCTCTTTCCATGACATAGACTGACCAGGTGAATCCAGGTGAAAGCTATGATCCCTTATTGATATCACCTGTTAAATCCACTTAAATCAATGTAGATGAAGGGGAGGAGATGGGTTAAAGAAGGATTTTAAGCCTTGAGACAATTGAGACATGGATTGTCTGTGTGTGCCATTCAGAGGGTGAATGGGCAAGACAAAATATTTAAGTGCCTTTGAATGGGGTATGGTAGTAGGTGCCAGGCGCACCGGTTTGAGTCTGTCAAGAACTGCAACGCTTCTGGGTTTTTCACGCTCAACAGTTTCCCGTGTGTATCAAGAATGGTCCACCACCCAAAGGACATCCAGCCAACTTAAAACAACTGTGGGAAGGATTGGAGTCAACATGGGCCAGCATCCCTGTGGAATGCTTTTGACACCTTGTAGAGTCCATGCCCTGACAAATTTAGGCTGTTCTCAATGCAAAAGGTGGTGCAACTCAGTATTAGGAAGGTGTTCCTAATGTTTTGTACACTCAGTGTAGATATCTTTGTTAGAAAGAATACTATATTTCCCTTGATGTAGTGATGCTGAATGTAAGAAATGGCTCAACATACTCTCCCCTGCAAGTAAACACTGTTTTAACATTGGCCTGTCTGTGTGTGTGTGTGTGTTAGGCTTGCGTAAGATCAGTGAGTTAATGACTTGGTATTGTAAATCCCCTCTCTGGGGCTTTCACTGGAGCCCTGACAGATGGAGGAGCTGTACACAGCTCATAGCTCCCTCCGCCGACCGCTTGGCTGATGTTGCCCACAGCCTGACCATCTGTGACCTGGCACTGCACCCCAGGTGCCCACCCAGTCAGCAGCACCAAGCACCGGGGAAAGGGCATACAGTGGGGAGAACAAGTATTTGATACACTGCCGATTTTGCAGCTTTTCCTACTTACAAAGCATGTAGAGGTCTGCAATTTTTATCATAGGTACACTTCAACTGTGAGAGACGGAATCTAAAACAAAAATCCAGAAAATCACATTGTACGATTTTTAAGTAATTAATTTGCATTTTATTGCATGACATAAGTATTTGATCACCTACCAACCAGTATGAATTGCGGCTCTCACAGACCTGTTAGTTTTTCTTTAAGAAGCCCTCCTGTTCTCCACTCATTACCTGTATTAACTGCACCTGTTTGAACTCGTTACCTGTATAAAAGACACCTGTCCACACACTAAATCAAACAGACTCCAACCTCTCCACAATGGCCAAGACCAGAGAGCTGTGTAAGGACATCAGGGATAAAATTGTAGACCTGCACAAGGCTGGGATGGGCTACAGGACAATAGGCATGCAGCTTGGTGAGAAGGCAACAACTGTTGGCGCAATTATTAGAAAATGGAAGAAGTTCAAGATGATGGTCAATCACCCTCGGTCTGGGGCTCCATGCAAGATCTCACCTCGTGGGGCATCAATGATCATGAGGAAGGTGAGGGATCAGCCCAGAACTACACGGCAGGACCTGGTCAATGACCTGAAGAGAGCTGGGACCACAGTCTCAAAGGAAACCATTAGTAACACACTACGCCGTCTTGGATTAAAATCCTGCAGCGCACGCAAGGTCCCCCTGCTCAAGCCAGCGCATGTCCAGGCCCGTCTGAAGTTTGCCAATGACCATCTGGATGATCCAGAGGAGGAATGGGAGAAGCTCATGTGGTCTTATGAGACAAAAATAGAGCTTTTTGGTCTAAACTCCACTCGCCGTGTTTGGAGGAAGAAGGAGGATGAGTACAACCCCAAGAACACCATCCCAACCGTGAAGCATGGAGGTGGAAACATCATTCTTTGGGGATGCTTTTCTGCAAAGGGGACAGGACGACTGCACTGTATTGAGGGGAGGATGGATGGGGCCATGTATTGCGAGATCTTGGCCAACAACCTCCTTCCCTCAGTAAGAGCATTGAAGATGGGTCGTGGCTGGGTCTTCCAGCATGACAACGACCCGAAACACACAGCCAGGGCAACTAAGGACTGGCTCCGTAAGAAGCATCTCAAGGTCCTGGAGTGGCCTAGCCAGTCTCCAGACCTGAACCCAATAGAACATCTTTGGAGGGAGCTGAAAGTCCGTATTGCCCAGCGACAGCCCCGAAACCTGAAGAATCTGGAGAAGGTCTGTATGGAGGAGTGGGCCAAAATCCCTGCTGCAGTGTGTGCAAACCTGGTCAAGACCTACAGGAAACGTATGATCTCTGTAATTGCAAACAAAAGTTTCTGTACCAAATATTAAGTTCTGCTTTTCTGATGTATCAAATACTTATGTCATGCAATAAAATACAAATTAATTACTTAAAAATCATACAATGTGATTTTCTGGATTGTTGTTTTAGATTCCGTCTCTCACAGTTGAAGTGTACCTATGATAAAAATTACAGACCTCTACATGCTTTGTAAGTAGGAAAACCTGCAAAATCGGCAGTGTATCAAATACTTGTTCTCCCCACTGTAGGTCTAGCATATAATTTTACATTTTACATTTTAGTCATTTAGCAGACGCTCTTAACCAGAGCGACTTACAGGAGCAATTAGGGTTAAGTGCCTTGCTCAAGGGCACATTAACGTCATTTAGCAGACGCTCTTAGCCAGAGCGACTCACAAATTGGTGCGTTCACCCTATAGCCAGTGGGATAACCACTTTACAATTTGGTGGGGGGGGGGGGGGTTAGAAGGAATACTTTATCCTATCCCAGGTATTCCTTAAAGAGGTGGGGTTTCAAATGTCTCCGGAAGGTGGTGAGTGACTCCGCTGTCCTGGCGTCGTGAGGGAGCTTGTTCCACCATTGGGGTGCCAGAGCAGCGAACAGTTTTGACTGGGCTGAGCGGGAGCTATGCTTCCGCAGAGGAAGGGGAGCCAGCAGGCCAGAGGTGGATGAACGCAATGTCCTCGTTTGGGTGTAGGGACTGATCAGAGCCTGAAGGTACAGAGGTGCCGTTCCCCTCACTGCTCCATAGGCAAGCACCATGGTCTTGTAGCGGATGCGAGCTTCAACTGGAAGCCAGTGGAGTGTGCGGAGGAGGGGGGTGACGTGAGAGAACTTGGGAAGGTTGAACACCAGACGGGCTGCGGCATTCTGGATGAGTTGTAGGGGTTTAATGGCACAGGCAGGGAGCCCAGCCAACAGCGAGTTGCAGTAGTCCAGACGGGAGATGACAAGTGCCTGGACCAGGACCTGCGCCGCTTCCTGTGTAAGGCAGGGTCGCACTCTCCGAATGTTGTAGAGCATGAACCTGCAGGAGCGGGTCACCGCCTTGATGTTGGCGGAGAACGACAGGGTGTTGTCCAGGGTCACGCCTAGGCTCTTCGCACTCTGGGAGGAGGACACAGCGGAGTTGTCAACCGTGATGGCGAGATCATGGAACGGGCAGTCCTTCCCCGGGAGGAAGAGCAGCTCCGTCTTGCCAGGGTTCAGCTTGAGGTGGTGATCCGTCATCCATACTGATATGTCTGCCAGACATGCAGAGATGCGATTCGCCACCTGGTTATCAGAAGGGGGAAAGGAGAAGATTAGTTGTGTATCGTCAGCGTAGCAATGATAGGAAAGGCCATGTGAGGATATGACAGAGCCAAGTGACTTGGTGTATAGGGAGAAAAGGAGAGGGCCCAGAACCGATCCCTGGGGGACACCAGTGGTGAGAGCACGTGGTGCGGAGACAGCTTCCCGCCACGCCACTTGGTAGGAGCGACCGGTCAGGTAGGACGCAATCCAGGAGTGAGCCGCGCCGGAGATGCCCATCTCGGAGAGGGTGGAGAGGAGGATCTGATGGTTCACAGTATCAAAGGCAGCAGACAGGTCTAGAAGGACAAGAGCAGAGGAGAGAGAGTTAGCTTTAGCAGTGCGGAGAGTCTCCGTGACACAGAGAAGAGCAGTCTCAGTTGAATGACCAGTCCTGAAACCTGATTGGTTTGGATCAAGAAGGTCATTCTGAGAGAGATAGCAAGAGAGTTGGCTAAAGACGGCACGCTCAATAGTTTTGGAAAGAAAAGAAAGAAGGGATACTGGTCTGTAGTTGTTGACATCAGTGGGGTCGAGTGTTGGTTTTTTGAGAAGGGGAGTAACTCTCGCTCTCTTGAAGACGGAAGGGACATGGCCAGCGGTCAAGGATGAGTTGATCACCGAGGTGAGGTAGGGGAGAAGGTCACCGGAGATGGTCTGGAGAAGGGAGGAGGGGATGGGGTCAAGCGGGCAGGTTGTTGGGCGGCCTGCAGTCACAAGTCGCAGGATTTTATCTGGAGAGAGAGGGGAGAAAGAAGTCAAAGCATAGGGTAGGGCAGTGTGAGCAGGACCAGCAGTGTCATTAGACTTAACAAACGAGGATCGGATGTCGTCAACCTTCTTTTCAAAGTGGTTGACGAAGTCATCCACAGAGAGAGAGGAGGGGGGGGGGGGGGATTCAGGAGGGAGGAAAATGTGGCAAAGAGCTTCCTAGGGTTAGAGGCAGATGCTTGGAATTTAGAGTGGTAGAAGGTGGCCTTAGCAGCAGAAACAGATGAAGAAAATGTAGAGAGGAGGGAGTGAAAAGATGCCAGGTCGGCAGGGAGTTTAGTTTTCTTCCATTTCCGCTCCGCTGCCCGGAGCTCTGTTCTGTGAGCTCGCAATGAGTCATCAAGCCACGGAGCTGGAGGGGAGGACCGAGCCGGGCCGGGAGGATAGGGGACACAGAGAGTCAAAGGATGCAGAAAGGGAGGAGAGGAGGGTTGAGGAGGCAGAATCAGGAGATTGGAGGGAGAAGGTTTGAGCAGAGGGAAGAGATGATAGGATGGAAGAGGAGAGAGTAGTGGGAGAGAGAGAGCGAAGGTTGCGGCGGCGCATTACCATCTGTGTAGGGGCAGAGTGAGTAGTGTGGGAGGAGAGTGAGAGAGAAAAGGAAACAAAGTAGTGGTCGGAGACATGGAGGGGAGTTGCAGTGAGATTAGTAGAGGAGCAGCATCTAGTGAAGATGAGGTCAAGCGTATTGCCTGCCTTGTGAGTAGGGGGGGACGGTGAGAGGGTGAGGTCAAAAGAGGAGAGGAGTGGAAAGAAGGAGGCAGAGAGAAATGAGTCAAATGTGGACATAGGGAGGTTGAAATCCCCCAAAACTGTGAGGGGTGAGCCATCCTCAGGGAAGGAACTTATCAAGGCGTCAAGCTCATTGATGAACTCTCCAAGGGAACCTGGAGGGCGATAGATGACAAGGATATTAAGCTTAAATGGGCTAGTGACTGTGACAGCATGGAATTCAAATGAGGAGATAGACAGATGGGTTAGGGGAAAAATTGAGAATGTCCACTTGGGAGAGATGAGGATTCCTGTACCACCACCCCTCTGACCAGATGCTCTCGGGGTATGCGAGAACACATGGTCAGACGAGGAGAGAGCAGTAGGAGTAGCGGTGTTTTCAGTGGTGATCCATGTTTCCGTCAGCGCCAGGAAGTCGAGGGACTGGAGGTTGGCATAGGCTGGGATGAAGTCAGCTTTGTTGGCAGCAGAACGGCAGTTCCAGAGGCTGCCTGCGACCTGGAACTCCACGTGGGTGGTGCGTGCAGGGACCACCAGGTTGGAGAGGCAGCAGCCACGCGGTGTGGTGCGTTTGTGTAGCCTGTGCAGAGAGGAGAGAACAGGGATAGGCAGAGGCATAGTTGACAGGCTGTAGCAAATGGCTACAAAAATGCAGAGGAGATCGGAATGAAATGGACTAAGCATCTGGGAGCGGAGAGAGCAGGGCCTCCCTCACCAAAAACTTCTACCTCAGAAACTAAAATTGTTTCACTGAACCACCCGAACAAAAAACTCTCCCAACTTCCGCCTTTGGAAATCAGAATTGTTGTGAACCACAGCGGTTCAATGTTTAAAGGAATAGACTCAACCCACTTTGTTCAGCTAGCCAACTATGACACCATAGCCAACTAGCAGACTAGCATCCAATAACAATAACACACCGTTTAGCACCAACACTTGGTCACAACAAACCACCAATAATGTGATAACACACTAAACAGATCATTCGTGTCTGTGTCAAGTTCCTTTCATGACGCAGCAATGATTAGACGTTGGCTAGCTAGGACAAGTATATTGTGGTTAGCTACTACAGTACAGCCAGCTGGTCATGTTGGGTAGCTAGCAATGGCCACTGTGTTGACTCTGTTTGAAGAACGGCTAGCTAGCTAGCTTCGTGCTACAGCCGGCACGGCCGAGGACACTGCCAAGACACAGTAACTACCCACAACAACCCACGAAGCCTAGCTATGACGCCGTAGCCAACCTGCAAGCTAGCATCCATTAACACACAACTTAGCATCAACACCTGGCCACAACAAACTGCCAAGAGTGTGTCAGCACACCAAACAGACAATTCAAGTCCGTGTCGAGTTCCCTTCACAACGCAGCAAAAAATAAAATAAAAAATTAAACGTTGGAACCAGCTCTCCAGCGTTGCTAATCGTTACCAGTAGCTACCCGCTAGCTAGCTAGCCTCGTGCCTCGATACTAACCTACAACTACCCAAGGAAACCTACAATAACAACAACACCAACCTACAATAAATACAATACCTAACTACAGCTAACTACCTACCTACGATCTAATACATGGTTAAGCAAAAGTTAAACGTTGGCTAGGACTACATTACCATTGGAACCAGCTCTCCAGCGTTGCTAATCGTTACCTGTAGCTACCCGCTAGCTAGCTAGCCTCGTGCCTCGATACCAACCCACAATTACCCACGGAAACCTACAATAACAACAATACTAACCTACAGTAAATACAATACCTAACTACAGCTAACTACCTACCTACGATCTAATACATGGTTAAGCAAAAGTTAAACGTTGGCTAGGACTACATTACCATTGGAACCAGCTCTCCAGCGTTGCTAATCGTTACCAGTAGCTACCCGCTAGCTAGCTAGCCTCGTGCCTCGATACTAACCCACAATTACCCACGGAAACCTACAATAACAACAATACTAACCTACAATAAATACAATACTTAACTACAGCTAACTACCTACCTACGATCTAACACATGGTTAAGCTTTACTCAACACTACATGTAGCTTACCTCCTGCTTACCTCCAGCCAGAGAAAAACACGACCTCTCCCGACAACCTCGCCCCAAAAATCTACACTCTTTGTCCTCCTCACGTCTCCTCTCTGTCAGATGACTTTCAGTCTGAGGTACTGCATTAACCTCTGCCCCTAGTCTCCAGTCAGATATCCAGCCTTTATTAAATCTGTACACTCTCTGCTTTCTGTATCCATCGAATTTGCATTTCAGCCACTAATTCATACAGTACAATAGGCTATAGCTCTTAAAGCTACAAAATACTGTACCTGCAATACTGTGCACAATTTTGAAAACTGATCCTATACGATACTGTGAAGTCAGGCCCATTCACAGGCCTGATCACCGACAACGACGAGAGCCTATAGGGAGGAGGTCAGAGACCTGGCCATGTGGTGAACTCCTGAGTGGCGCAGTGGTCTAAGGCACTGCATCGCAGTGCTAACTGTGCCACTAGAGATCCTGGTTCGAATCCAGGCTCTGTCGCAGCCGGCCGCGACCGGGAGACTCATGGGCGGCGCATAATTGGCCCAGCGTCGTCTAGGGTAGGGGAGGGAATGGCCGGCAGGGATGTAGCTCAGTTGATAGAGCATGGCGTTTGCAACGCCAGGGTTGTGGGTTCGATTCCCACGGGGGGCCAGTATAAAAAAAATATGTAATCACTAACTGTAAGTCGCTCTGGATAAGAGCGTCTGCTAAATGACTAAAAATGTAAAAAATGTAAAAAATGGTGCCAGGACAACAACCTCTCCCTCAACGTGATCAAGACAAAGTAGATGATTGTGGACTACAGGAAAAAGAAGAGGACCGAGCACGCCCCCATTCTCATCGACAGGGCTGTAGTGGAGCAGGTTGAGCTTCATGTTCCTTGGTGTCCACATCACCAACTCACTAACATGGTCCAAGCACACCAAGACAGTCATGAAGAGGGCACGACAAAACCTATTCCCCCTAAGGAGACTGAAAAGATTTGGCATGGGTCCTCAGATCCTCAGACGGTTCTAAAGCTGCACCATCGAGAGCATCCTGACTGGTTGCATCACTGCCTGGTATGGCAACTGCTCGGCCTCCGACCGCAACGCACTACAAAGGGTAGTGCGTACGGCCCAGTACATCACTGGGCCAAGCTTCCTGCCATCCAGGACCTCTATACCAGGTGGTGTCAGAGGAATCAAATGGCTACCCAGACTATTTGCATTGCCCCCCCCCCCCCCCCCCCCCTCTTTTACGCTGCTGCTACTCTCTGTTTATTATCTATGCATAGTCACTTTAATAACTCTACCTACATGTACATATTACCTCAATTACCTCGACTAACTGGTGCCCCCACACATTGACTCGGTTCCGGTACCCCCTGTATATAGCCTCGCTATTGTTATTTTACTGATGCTCTTTAAATATTTGTTACTTTTGTTTCTTATTTGTTTAGGTATTATTTCTTAAAACTGCACTATTGGTTAAGGGCTTGTAAGTAATCATTTCACTGTAAGGTCTACACCTGTTGTATTCGGCGCATGTGACAAATACAATTTGATTTGATTTGATTGATGCTGAGTATTCAGCACAGTCTATCTAGAGTTCAGACATCAGTATTCTGTACACTGAGCATAAAGTTAGGTATTTAGCCCGACCTCTCTCTCAGGTCGGTGGTGTCAGGGCTTTGTCCCATCTGCCAGCAGCTGTGATGTGGCGTGGTGCCGCTGCTGGTGCAGGGAGAATATGCCTGAGATTAAACAGACCCAGATGAATCCCATGGGATTTAGGTTTTACCCTGGAGTAGAGGGAGCCCCTGCAGCTCTGCTTATCTATCAGGATCTTGTGTGTGTGCGTGTGTGCATGCGTGCTTTGTACTTTGTAGATGTGTGGGGGATTGGCAGATCTCAATATTTTCCTTTTACCGAAATGGAGGATAGAATTGACATTAACATGGATATTGGGAGAGTGATACATAGATCTACTTCATAACCACAGGGGTGCTCTCTCACTCTCACAATCACAATCTCCTGTTTGTAGACATGCCTTCCTGATCCTGCTGTTTCACCCATAACCCCTGAACTATGACCTATCTGTTCACATTCATTTCCTCTCTCCCTGCAGGCAGTGTTGTGAGTGGTGTTTCCTAGGAGACGGAAGGACCATGTTCTAAAAATAAACAGACCACAGCAGAGTGATGAGCTACAAGCAGAAGGGGGAGGGGCTAGGTGATTCTGTGGTGGGGGAGCATAAGGCTTCACCTGCTCACAGAAACTGGCAGCCCAATGGGACAGCAGGAGGAGGGGGGGGAGGAGGAGGAGAAGGAGAGGGGGTCACTGTCCGGAGAAGTTGGAGACCCTGCCAAATGCTCGGTCAGGACGGGCAGGATCCTCACCATCATCACCACCACCATCATCATCCTCCTATTCCGCACCAAGGCTCGGGCCGCGGCCCCGCACGGCACCGTAGGCGCACTCCCTCAGGGCAGAGCCCGTCCAGACAGGGGGAGGGAGCAAACATGGAGCCTCCTCGCCACACCCAGCCGCCCCGCTCTGGCGTGGGCCGCTACCACCGCCAGGGAGAGCCCAGGGTCAGAGTTCACAGACCGCTGCTGAGAGACGTCCAAGACACCCACGACCCGCCGTTTCAACAGCAACGGTCATCTGGCGGTCCCCTGACTGAACAGAGAGACATGACTGGTCCCGCAACAATGAAGCAGCAGCACCCACCACACACTCGTCCACCCCACCACACACAGGACAGTGGAGCACCTGACATTACTGCTGGTACCTCTCTTACCCCCACACACCACACACCATGTCCTCCTGCCCCTGATCCCCCTTCCCAAGACCTGCCACTGCCCCTTCCCAACATAGAGTCTCCCCAGCCTCAGGAGGATGCAGAGGAGGAAGAGGAGGAGGAAGAGGAGGAAGGGTACAGCTCATCCATAACTCAGTCTGTTAGTACTCAAAGTGGATTTGACAACCAGACAGACCTAGAGAACCAGAGGGAGGGGGGCCATGGAGAGGGGGACCTAAAAGAGACAGGTCTGGGAGAAGAAGACAAAAGAGAGAGGGATCTGGGAGAGGACGACCAGGAAGATGGAACAAATGAGCACTGTTCTGACACTGAGAGTGCTGCCTCTCTAAGCATGGAGGCTCCACCCTTGAGTTCACCTCCTTACCAATCACCACCCACCTCTCCATCCCCATTCTTGCCCCATCCACTTCAGTCTGAAAACTCTGACCAATGTAGTGACGAGTGTAGCCCAAGCCCCATCTACGAAAATTACATAATGGCTGATGATGAGAGCTGTGCTAATTCTCCACTGTCCCACCCCAAATCCTTCACTTTCACCGACTCGTATCCTAAGACCTATGCAGAATTTTATAATGAGTCCTACCCACAGGCAGAATCTATCACAGAATCCTACACAGAGCCCTACGCAAAATCCTACCCCCAGTCCTTCCCTGAACCCTTGAAATTGATTAATTATCCAGACAGAGAGCCCCACAGGAGATCTGATGAGCCATATTCAGAACCCTACCCAGAGCCCTACAGTCGTAGGCAGAGGGAGTATGTTTATAAGGGAGCTCCAGACACTGATCCACAGCCACGTGCCTCCTGGCCAGGTAGGGATGTGGGGCTACCACATACCAGCCCCCATTGGCAGGGTTGCTCAGTCGGCTCAAGACTGCACCACTACGATGACACTACGTCTGACGGGGAGGGCGACAGCCTCAAAGAAAGCCCCAGCTCCCAAAGCCTGGGGCCACCTCCCAGGAACGTGCAAGGTGAAGCCCAGTCAGAGCGTCCCAGCTCTGTGCAGCCTGGTTCAGGTGAGTTCCAGGATGAGCAGGCCGGGATGGAGCGCCGACCTCCAGTGGAAGGCCTTTCAGAGGACAGTGTCATAGGTTCAGGGGATGCTATCTCTCTAGCCATCAAGGACATCCGAGAGGCCATAGAGGAGGTGAAGACTAAGACGGTGCGATCGCCGTACACTCCTGACCAGCCCACAGAGCCTGTGTGGGTGATGAGACCGGAGGTCAGTCCTACTGAGGACGAAAACTCCCCAGAGCAGCCACCGGGAGGCGATGTGAGTGTGAGTATGAGCCAGCTCTGGATCACTACAGAAATCACTGTTTTGAAATGTTTACATAGTGGAGTAGAATGGACGTTAGTCCTATTATTGCATCAGTGATAAGAGTGAACTCGGTGGTAATAATGTTATCTACTCTGATCTGTTTAAATGTGCCACCAGAAATCAACTGATGTTTAATCTCATGTATCTCTTAATCTGTCCTACAGCCTGTCTCTCAGTCTCCTTCTCACTATACCCCAGTTCCAGCCCAAGTTCCAGCCCCAGTCCGAGTTCCGGTGCCAGTCCCAGAGCCTGTCTGTCCTGTGAGGGCAGAGTCCTCCAGAACACACCAGGTTCAGCAGAGGGAGACACCTAGGATACAATCCATTGAGGAGGTAAGCGACTGCTCTGCACTGTCACATGCACCACTGTGAAAAGAGATGACTGAGGTTTAAGGAAGTGCTATTCTACTGTTACTGTCATCATCACCATCACCATTACTGATATATAATAGTAATATTCCATTCTATTTTCATTTCAGATCCAGAGGCATATGCCGGCCTTCCCTACATACGTGGAAGGTGAGTGTCTCAGTGGTTGGGGGATCATTAGTGAGAAAGAAGAAGGAGTGTGTTTTTGTAGAAGCTTTGCTGTGGTATAAAATGCATTTCAATTACTTGATGGAAAAAGTTAGGCATCAGTGGCATGTTTTCGCTCACTTTCTTTTTCACTCACTTTTGATTTAGTTTTCACTCAAATCAAAAGTCATTTATGATGACTATTGATTGTAGCTAACCTCAATGACCGTCTTGTCCACAGTCCCAGGGCCATGTGACCCAGAGGACCTGATCGATGGCATCGTTTTTGCGGCCAGCTACCTGGGCTCCACCCACCTGCTGTCAGAGAGGACTCCCACTAAGACTGCCCGCATGCAGCAGGCCCAGGAGGCTATGAGCCGTGTCAGGGTGAGCCACACATAGGGGTCATATCAGCTAGGACCGAATACTCTTCCCTCATTTTCAATTCTCCTTCCCTCACTTTTCCATCTTTTAAGTGACCACTGATCAGGCAGTAAGATTTTTGAGAGATAATCATTCTCATGTCCTTAGTTTCATATAATTATGTGCATTACATTTTTACTAAATAGCTATTGATAGATCTGCCAAATAACATTATTTAATGTCCATAAAGAAGCATTGAAGAATGCCTAGGGCATCTGTCTGTTAGTCTATGTTGTTAACACATGCAGTCTGTTTGTTTCTTGAGGGATGTTAATGTCACATTGATAAAGGGGCAACTTTTGAGGATGTTTGCTTTATAACCTCTGGGCCAGTAACTTTTGTCAGATGTGATAGACAGCTAAAATCACCACCTGCCCACACAAGGCACGTGTGCGCGCACACACACACACACACACACACACACACACACACACACACACACAAACACACAGCCCTAATACTCCATAATATCTCAAATGGGATGGCCAATCTTCTGTGAGCCAATCGAGTGTCGTCCATACCCTTGCCGCAGCTTACTGTTTTTGACGGAGCACTGTCTCTCTCTGTCTCTCTCTGTCTCTCTGTCTCTCTCTGTCTCTCTCTCTCTATTTATTTTGCTATTCCATATGGCAGGCCGCACAAAAGCAAGCTAAAAACAGAAAGAAGGTACAGTGACAGTGCTATGGCTGTATCATATTTTTCTACTGTCTGTTCTGTGTCTTTCTTTATTATTATAAGTAAGTCATATTTACTGTTTGTCTGTTATGGTTGTTTGAATGTCTTATGTTGTTGAAATTATGCTCTCATCTCCCTAAATGTGCAGACTGAGGGTGAGATTCCTTCCTCCACTGAAGTGGATCTCTTCATGTCTACACAGAGGATCAAAGTGCTGAATGCAGACGCTCAGGTAAATAAATACTGTATAGGACTGACCTTTACATGGACTCACTCAAGGATAGCAAACACTATGTTACAGGTACCAAACAATCGCTATAGTATTAGTAATCCAAACACTAATTGGGTCGTTCCATGAAATGAGTGCCTTTTGCGTGTGTCCCTTTTGATATTTTAAGTAGAAATTGTGCACTAATATTGAATGTTAAAAGCCTGTTATATTAAATGAAGTGAGCTTTAATATAGACCACATGGAGAATTCAATAAATGCTTGTGCCAAAATTCTGCATTTTGACATGTCCCTCCGTGCACCCTCTGTGACTTCTAGAAAGATCTTAACCCACTTAAGCCCAACATTTCTCAAAGTTTTCACCATCATTGTAAAGCCTTAATTATTTTATTGCTTTGACAAAGTAATTTCTGAAGATTATTATTTATTTCACTTGTTTAGTGATTCATTTACATCTGCCCCTCATTTTAAGGTCAACCCTGTTATGTGAACTGAACTCTCGTTTTAATATGGTGAAACTATTCCTTTAAAAATATTTTTTCAAAAGAAACATTGAACATCTAATAGTCAAATTATAGTGTTAAAGCAGGTGAGCTGGTTTTACCCTTTGTCCATTTTCTGGTGTTTTGTGGTAGAAAACTGAGTGGGTCGAGCATAACACGTCAACACTATTACCCATAGATAGACAGGCTAGAAAAGTTTTAATTTCCTTTTTTTGCATTCAATTGCCCCTCCCTGTTGTACACAACAATCTTCCCCTGTCACGAGGGGATTTATTGCTGATTTAAGATGAAATTGTCAACCCTGTTATGGTCAACCCTGTTACTTTATTTGACACTTAATAGGCACTTACTATAGTAACATGTTTTTTTATGAAGTTGAACGTGCTCTTAATGACAATGTTAAAATTAGGTGAGAAAATGTTTTTTGGCACCGAATTGGTGGAACGGCACAGTTATCAAACTTACCTCTCCACATACACACTTAAACTACACCCAGATACTATACTGCCAAAAACCTATCTTTCCCTCTACAGCCACATAACCATGTCCTTATCCTGTGTTTCTAGCAGGAGTCCATGATGGACCTGCATCTGAGGACCATCTCATACATCGCTGACATAGGCAACATGGTGGTGCTGATGGCCAGGGGGAAGATGGTACGCTCCAGGAGCGCTCAGGAACATCTGAACCATACCACTGACCACTCTGACCACACCAACAGCCCAGCCAGCGACGACCGCCGCCAGTACAGGATGGTCTGCCACGTGTTTGAGTCTGAGGATGTAAGTGTGTTTGTGTGTTGTGCTTGAGTGTGTTTACAAATGATCTGTTTGACTCAGACACAAGTGTGTGTATGAAGGAACTGTATGACGTACAACGTGATATGTGCATTTCCGTATTCATCCAGTGTGTTTGATGCCACTCTGTCCAGGCCCAGCTCATAGCCCAGTCCATTGGCCAGGCCTTCAGTGTGGCGTACCAGAAGTTCCTGCGGGCCAATGGCATCGACCCAGAGGACCTGAGTCAGAGGGAGTACAGCGACCTGCTCAACACTCAGGACATGTACAATGATGACCTCATCCACTTCTCCAAGTCAGAGAACTGCAGAGACGTGAGTCAACCACCAGGTGGCAGGCCATTGTTATGTGCTTAGTATTTTGATATGGGATTTTAGACCTAGTGGCCTATTACTCCTAAAACAGTGCGAGAGGTAGACTTGAAATACACATAGCCCTTCTTGTTAATGTAATGCAATGCTAATTAAAAGCATGAAGACATTCAAGTGAACAGTTGCCTTGACCGTAGTGGTGTAAGTAGTGGTATATCTGTTATGTGTGTATCCAATCGCAGGTTTACATTGAGAAGCAGAAGGGAGAGATGCTGGGTGTGGTCATAGTGGAGTCAGGCTGGGGCTCTATCCTGCCCACCGTCATCATCGCTAGCATGATGCATTCTGGGCCGGCGGAGAAGTCTGGTCGACTCAACATTGGTGACCAGATCATGACCATCAATGGAACCAGTCTGGTTGGACTGCCCCTCTCCACCTGCCAGAGTGTCATCAAGGTTTGCCTTTCTCTTTTGTCTCTCAGTTTGTGTTCTTTTACCTTTCTTGAAGCCTCTTTCCCTCGTCTCCCTGCCTTTCTTCACCTTCTCTCTCTCTTTCTGTGTCACTGCAGCCCAGCTGTGCATTTCTGCTGAAAATGCAAATGCACTCATCTTGTGGTCAGGCAGACAAAGTCCATCGTTTTAAATCTAAATCTAGTATGCCCCTCTGCAACCTGGCACACATTGAAAACAATTCACTTTGACTGCTTGACCATACAGTGCTGCAAGCATATTCTTTCCCTCTTCTCTTGGCTGACTCCTCCTGTTATAATCCACCCCTAATCTGTCTATCTCTCCTCCTCACCAGGGTCTGAAGGCCCAGTCCAAGATGAAGTTGAACATCGTCAGGTGTCCCCCCGTCACTATGGTACTGATCCGCAGACCAGACCTCCGATACCAGTTGGGCTTCAGCGTACAGAATGGCATTGTGGGTATCATGACAATAAATAAAAAAGAGAGGACCCTTAGCTTTGAGTGCTCTGCTTCCTGTACTATTGCACATTTTTAAAGTAGATTCAATTTCTTGTAGTTGTCATTTTTTATATAGATTAATGTCATTTTCATTATCAGCTGTTTGTGTCCCTCCCTCCTCCTGTACAGATATGCAGCCTGATGAGGGGGGGCATTGCTGAGAGAGGAGGGGTCCGTGTCGGTCATCGCATCATTGAGATCAACGGCCAGAGTGTGGTGGCCACACCTCATGAGAAGATTGTTCACATCCTGTCTAATGCAGTGGGAGAGGTACGAATACACACCTAACAGTAACATGTAATACAGTCCAGTGTCCGAGGTCAAGAACTTAAGTAAATACAGTCATGAGTAATACTGATTGAATCTGTAAATGGCATTACAATTAATTTATGGAATTTTATTGAGTTGAGATGGAATTAACTGTCAATCCAAAACGGCTGGAAAACTCCATGCTCCGCTGTGTTGGAGGTCTTTGATCATGCAACCTGTGTGTTTTTTCATTGTGCTGCAGATCCACATGAAGACAATGCCTGCAGCCATGTACCGTCTGCTGACTGCCCAGGAACAGCCTGTCTACATCTAAGACTGAACCTGGGACTTGCTCTCTCTCCCTCTCTGGACAGAACTCTCCATTCCAGTTCACATCAAGAGGATTTTACTTCAGTTTTTATTTAATTACAAACATTTATCAGCCATGTATTTATAGATTTTTCACATCATCTCACTGTTTGTTTGCTTGAAAACAAAGTATTTTCATGCATCTCATCTCTGACTTGCCTTAATCTGAATCTGTTATAAGACATGAATGACCGGTGCATCTCTGAAGTAAAACGCCACAGATTAATTTACTAGGCAGAGTATAAATGGGATGTGTCTGATCAATAACCAAAGATAACTGAATTTAAATGTGCGTATTTAGGTTGAACGTAGAGCAAGGAATACCTTTGGTCTTTCAGGATCCTATGAATGTACTATACATGCAAACTGTCTCCTTGGGGGCATGGTAATGCAAATGATGTGAGCTTCTCATTGGACCAAAACCACTTAAATATAGCCTTGCATGTAAAAATATGCAACTCTGCAAAACAAAGGCAATGTCCTTAGATGTTGCAGCTATGCTATAATTTGCACCTGGTTGAATGAACTCCCAAGAAGCCATCCTGCCTGAGGCTGCATTAGAAACACACAACACTCTCACCATTATTTATAGAATGAACTAAGACATGACACAAATGAAAGTTTAAAATCTATTTATTTATATTTGTTTGAGAAAGTTTAAAACTAGACTCACTACAGTTGATTTCAGCCGCATGAGGATCATGAATCAAATAGTAGATAAATACAGATGCGTAGAACTAAGCAACAGACATCACAGTATCACTTTCCTGATACACCCTGGTAAAACAAGAGACTGTCCCCTCTTTAGCGTATATATAATGTATATGCCATAAAAATGTGATTGTGTCTCAGGTTGTATGTATGCAGCTAATACAGAGAAGTAAACTGCCATGTTTTGCCCATTACCTCTGACAGCCTAGTGCTGACTGCTTCTTTGTTCTTTCAGTGATCTGACACTGTTACACTTTCAGAGCTAAAGGCACTTTGTATGTGCTGATCTCTAGTACTAAAGTACACATACACAAAGGACAGAATGTCCAGGTGTACAGTAAATCAGAGGGTATGCAATGCATGATTTAAAGAATAAAAGGACACTCTCCACCACTAGACACAGAATACCCCATGTCTGTCCAGATACGTTTATTTCAATGTAACAAATAATGCTTAAGATTTATAACATGTAAAAAAAAAAAAAAGATATATAAATACATTTTTGGGACAGATATGACTGAGGGGATGTGGTTGGGGGTGAACATCAAACACCACCCATCAGGGTAGACATCGTGGGGTTGGGAGGTTAAAAGGCAGATACGCCATCCACACAGTGAGGCAAACAGTCAAGGTAAGGACACACCTGAACGGGATATATCGTCCTGCCACTAGGTGGGGCCACAGAACAGGATAGGCAAAGGGATAGGTTGTTTGAGTAACCACAGTGAGGGCCTCCCTGATTGGGTGAGCACAGTGAGAACAGTAAGGTGTGACAGGTGGGTCTGTCTGTCCTACATCTCAGTGTCTTTGTATTTCTGGGGGTTGCTGTAGTAGCCTCGTCTGGTCTGGTCGGCAAGCTGTCTGCGGTACTCTTCCTTATCGTCGTCGTAGTGACCCCTGCTCTCAGAGTACGGTGGCCTGGAGGACTGGGGCTCTGGGTTGGAGCTGGAGCTGGACACACAGGAGAGCGAGAGAGACATTTTCGTTCATTCAGATTGTTGGGCATCAAGTCTGTAAAAACAAAAGCATTCAACACAACCTGAACCCAACCTATGACAGGCAGTGGAAAGTTAAGTAAAAATGCTAATTTGTGTGGTGACCGACAAGGTTAAATAGATTAACTTACCCTATTGGCTGTGGGCGGTTGTGGTTGGGCTTTGGTAGTTTCACTGGGACTGCATAGATGTCTGGGTGCTTCTGGGCTATTTCCAGCTACAGTCAGAAAGCAGGAGGAGGCCCAGTTATGCCAAAGCACATACTGTACATTACAAACATAAGGCAACATATGCACTTGAATATACCTTTTGGTACTTGCAATAAAACGTTTATCAGAATATATGAAATGATCACACTCCCCTGTAGATCCATTTGGTTCTGTTTATGAAGCGTTACATCTTACCATTGCACAAGCATTACTTTCTATCTATTCACCAAGTTTTCCACCAGTAGTACTGACCCGTGCATGCTCGGCCTCCTGGAGCTCCAGCATCCTCTGGGCTCTGGCCAGGTGGTCCATCTTTTCGAAGGCCTTCACCTTGCCAATGAATGAGTGGTTGGCCGGGTCCTCTCCACCCTTGACACTGTGTTCCTCAGACGACTGGCTGAGGGCCTTCAGGGTGGGCTTAAGGGCCACGGGGGGCGGGGCGGGCTTGGGCCCCCCGGCCGCGTCACTGCTAATGGTGCTGCTGGAGTGGGAGTCATATCCCCCGCGAGACTGCACCCTCACCTGCTGTAATAGAAGAGGATATTATGGTCATTTAGCAAGCACTTATATAACCTTAGTATTCTAAGTCTTATAAGCAAGCACAAGATGTGGTACAGGGTTTGGGGTTGAGGGGATTGAGAGTTGAGGGTGGGGTTCAAGGGGGTCTTACCTTGGGGGGCTCAGGGACGAAGGAGGGGGGTGGGCTGGGGTCTCTCAGCACCTCTCTGCTCCCTGATCTCCTCATACGAGGTATGGGGGCAGGATGGGGTCTCTATAGGTGGGAGGGATGTACATATACATATGTCAACAGATATACATACAGACAGTATGTCAACAAACACAGACTATGTCAACACAACAAGTCAAGATTGTTGACTGACAATGAGAGATTGACAGATTAATGGAGTACACTTGAGAGAGACAGATGCCAGTCTCCATCTCTGACACAGAATGAGTGATTGACAATGAGGGATAGTGATTGACAGTAGTAAAGCCCACCCACCTCCTCTGGTAGTACGGGCTCTGAGGAGCGGCTGATGGCCGACACCGGCTGATGGGGCTCGTCCATTGGCTCGTCCAGCTCGTTGTCGGTGTAAGCCCCGCCCTCGTCAGCCGTGTCATCATAGTCGCTGGTCAGTCGACTGTCCATGCTCAGGTAGTCGGCGCTCATCGCTGATAGGTACGACATGCGGTCATCATGGATATCCAGTTCCTCCTCCGAGCCGTCCAACTGAAATAAATAGAGAGAGAGAACGAGACAGAGAGAAAATAGAGAAGACCGGAGATGAGAGAGCGAGAGAGACGCAAGTAGGTGTGAAATCGACACTCAAACACACTACATACAGTACGTAAACTCACTGTATATATACACACTACCGGTCCAAAGTTTTAGAACACCTACTAATTCAAGGGTTTTTCTTTATTTTTTAAAAACTATTTTCTACATTGTTGAATAATAGTGAAGACATCAAAACTATGAAATAACACATATGGAGTCATGTAGTAACCAAAAAAAGTGTTAAACAAAACAAAATATATGTTATATTTGAGATTATTCAAATAGCCACCCTTTGCCTTGATGACAGCTTTGAACACCAGCTTGATGAGGTAGTCACCTGGAATGCATTTCAATTAACAGGTGTGCCTTCTTAAAAGTTAATTTGTGAAATGTATTTCCTTCTTAATGCATTTCAGCCAATCAGTTGTGTTGTGACAAGGTGGGGGGGGGGGTATACAGAAGATAGCCCTATTTGGTAAAAGACCAAGTCCATATTATGGCAAGAACAGCTCAAATAAGCAAAGAGAAACGACAGTCCATCATTACTTTAAGATATGAAGGTCAGTCAATACAGAAAATTTCAAGAACTTCAAAAGTTTCTTCAAGTGCAGTCGCAAAAACCATCAAGCGCTATGATGAAACTGGCTCTCATGAGGACCGCCACAGGAATGGAAGACCCAGAGTTACCTCTGCTGCAGAGGATAAGTTAATTAGAGTTACCAGCCTCAGAAATTGCAGCCCAAATGAATGCTTCACAGAGTTCAAGTAACAGACATCTCAACATTAACTGTTCAGAGGAGACTGTGTGAATCAGGCCTTCATGCTCGAATTGCTGCAAATAAACCACTACTAAAGGACACCAATAAAAAGAAGAGACTTGCTTGGGCCAAGAAACACGAGCAATGGACATTAGACCGGTGGAAATTTGTCCTTTGGTCTGGAGTCCAAATTGGAGATTTCTGGTTCCAACCGCCGTGCCTTTGTGAGACGCGGTGTGGGTGAACGGATTATCTCCGCGTGTGTATTTCCCACTGTAAAGCATGGAGGAGGTGGTGTCCAGCATGGCTACCACAGCATTCTGCAGCGATACACCATCCCATCTGGTTTGGGCTTAGTGGGACTATCATTTGTTTTTCAACAGGACAATGACCCAACCCACCTCCAGGCTGTGTAAGGGCTATTTTACCAAGAAGGAGAGTGATGGAGTGCTGCACCAGATGACCTGGCCTCCACAATCCCCCGTTCTCAACCAAATTGAGATGGTTTGGGATGAGTCGGACCGCAGAGTGAAGGAAAAGCAGCCAACAAGTGCTCAGCATATGTGGGAACTCCTTCGAGACTGTTGGAAAAGCATTCCAGCTGAAGCTGGTTGAGAAAATGCCAAGAGTGTGCAAAACTGTCACCAAGGCAAAGGGTGGCTATTTGAAGAATCTCAAATATAAAATATATTTTGATTTGTTTAACACTTTTTTGGTTACTACATGATTCCATATGTGTTATTTCATAGTTCTGATGTCTTCACTATTATTCTACAATGTAGAAAATAGTAAAAATAAAGAAAAACACTTGAATTAGTAGGTGTTCTAAAACTTTGGACAGGTAGAGTGTGTGTGTGTGTACACACACACACACACACACACACACATACACACACAGAACAAAATTATAAAACGCAACATGCAACAATTTCAAAGATTTTACTGAGTTACAGTTCATATAAGGAAATCAGTCAATTTAAATACATTCATTAGGCTCTAATGTATGGATTTCATACGACTGGTCACAGATACCTTTAAAAAAAAAGTAGGGCCGTGGATCAGAAAAGCAGTCAGTATCTAGTGAGACCACCATCTGCCTCATGCAGCGCGACACATCTCCTTCGCATAGAGTTGATCAGGCTGTTGATTGTAGCCTGTGGAATGTTGTCCCACTCCTCTTCAATGGCTGTGCGAAGTTTCTGGATATTGGCGGGAACTGGAACATGCTGTCGTACATGTCGATCTATAGCCTCCCAAACATGCTAAATGGGTGACATGTCTGGTGAGTATGCAGGCCATGGAAGAATTTTGGCATTTTCAGCTTCCAGGAATTGTGTACAGATCCTTGAGACATGCGGCCGTGCATCATCATGCTGAAACATGAGGTGATGGTGGCGGATGAATGGCACAACAATGGGCCTCAGGATCTCATCACGGTATCGCTGTGCATTCAAATTGCCATCGATAAAATACAATTGTGTTCGTTGTCCGTAGCTTATGCCTGCCCATACCATAACCTCACCGCCACCATGGGGCACTCTGTTCACAACGTTGACATCAGCAAAACGCTCGCCCACATGACACCATACACGTGGTTTGCGGTTGTGAGGCCGGTTGGACATACTGCCAAATTCTCTAAAACGACGCTTATGGTAGAGAAATGAACATTCAATTCTCTGGCAACAGCTTTGGTGGCCATTCCTGCAGTCAGCATGCCAATTGTACGCTCCCTTAAAACCTTAGACATTTGTGGCATTGTGTTGTGTGACAAAACTGCACATTTTAGAGTTGCCTTTTATTGTCCCCAGCACAAGGTACACCTGTGTAATGATCATGCTGTTTAATCATCTTCTTGATATGCCACACCTATCAGGTGGATGGATTATCTTGGCAAATCAGAAATGCTCATAAACAGGGATGTAAGCAAATTTGTGCACAACATTTGAGAGAAATCAGCTTTTTGTGCGCGTGGAAAAGTTCAGCGATCTTTTTTTTCAGCTCATGAAATCAACACTTTACATGTTCCGTTTATATTTTTGTTCAGTGTATATGTATTAAGTATAAACATAGAGCTTACCTTGCCCTCACAGATCCACACAGCCCGCTCCTGCTGTGCACGGATAGAGTCTTTCACACTCCCGTACCACCCGTCATTGGCTGAATTCAGGTCAACGGTCGCTGTGTAGGGAAACAAACCAGAATGATTGGCACAACAGAAATAGGAGTAATACAGCTTAATCATAGTTTATTCCTGAAACAATGTGGCCTCAATAGACCAACCATAGTGTTCAGGCCTCATAATACTAGGGATTCACCTGGGAAGTAGCATCAGTGCCACGTACAGTGGAGCTAAAAAAAGGACAGATAGTCAAGGTGTGTGTGTGTGTGTGTGTGTGTGTGTGTGTGTGTGTGTGTGTGTGTGACTGACCAGTGAAGAGGTGGGAATAGTTCTTCCTCAGTTTGACCGCCTGCTCGTAGAGTTTGCGGGCGCTGCGATTGGAGCCGGGCACAAGGCGGTTTCTCATCGTCTTGATGCCCACCTTGCTGTCCGGGTTTAGGAACACCACAATGGGGTACCACTGGGTGTAGTTCAGGGTGTCCACTGCCTTGGGAGTCACGTCCAGCAGGGCATGGTGGTCCTGGGGAGACAGGGAAGGAGAGGGTCAATGTGAGAGGGAAGCTGGAGAAGATGATAGTGAAGTGGAAGAGTAGGGTGAGGAGGTGGAGGATGATGACTATGGTGATGAAGGTAAGGGGTGTATGAAGATGATGATGGTAATGATGATTGAGGTAAAATGATGGGGAGGATGAAGATGCTGGTGGTGGTGTTTACCTGTTCGATGATCTGACGAATGGTATTGAGTCTCACCACACCGGAGGACTTCTCAGTGCCTGCATCCTTGGCCTCAGTCTCTGTGTGGGCAAACAAAAACACATCAGCTTCTCACCAATACTACAGAAACACACATGATCATAGAAGCAATAAGGCAGCGCTCAATTTAGCGTGCCCGGTCAGCGCAGGGTGAACAAATGTGTTACTATTCCATTGAAAAAAAAAAAAGATAAATCGAGTGCACCTAACGTAAATACATGATGCACCTTCATTCACAAGCAGAAGTAAGGAACATCATACTCACTAGCTATGACAAACTCCTCAGGCAGGTCGTTGGCCAGTTTCTCATTGACTGCATCTGCAATGGGCCCGAACACAACCACTGGTCTCCTGAAGCCAGCTGAGGATCAAAACAGACACACAGTATCTCATATCTGTAATATAGCTCTGGTTAGACATGATATCTAGTTTGTCTGTGCATGTCATTATGGGAAAGTTCCTAATAATTTCATAAAACATTCAGTTGATAGTTAAGTTCAATCGAAAGTTTAGAACTTATTCTGTTCTATGCAGTGAAGTGGCTCTTAGACCACACCACAACAGGAGATGGGAGTCTTTTGCGTTGGGAGACGTACCTTCTCGTAAGACCACCCTCTCGTAGGCAGGGAAGCGAGTGGTGACTGGGATGGCAGTCAGGTCCTCTCTGCTCTTACGGAGGTCCTTCTTCTTTGCCGCCCTTTGACCCCTCAACCTCCAGAAGTCTCCTCTGTCATTGGCTGTTCCTCTCTGGGCATTCTGCACATTTGACATTTGTTCCGCCCTGATAAGCAGAGAACACCGGGAATCATTAATTAGCACTTAGTCTCAATCATTACACACACACACACAGATGTAGGATCTTAATTTGA
Source organism: Coregonus lavaretus (assembly GCF_964263955.1). Taxonomy (NCBI): domain Eukaryota; kingdom Metazoa; phylum Chordata; class Actinopteri; order Salmoniformes; family Salmonidae; genus Coregonus; species Coregonus lavaretus. The sequence goes on along the minus strand of NC_140011.1, from coordinate 21,458,974 downwards.
GCCACTTTGCTAAAGCAGGAAAATAATCCTGCAGCAAAAGGAAATGTGAATTATTATGTGGATTATAATTAATGGACATGTTCGTAGGGGTTGATACATTTTTCGTAAAGTAAAATCTAGTCGGAAATTTCAAAGTGGAAATTACAAACTTCAGAAGGCTTTTTAAACCTCAAATTAGGGCTGCACGATTTGGTAAAAATATCTACAGTTGAAGTCGGAAGTTTACATACAGTGGGGAAAAAAAGTATTTAGTCAGCCACCAATTGTGCAAGTTCTCCCACTTAAAAAGATGAGAGAGGCCTGTAATTTTCATCATAGGTACACGTCAACTATGACAGACAAAATGAGGGAAAAAAAATCCAGAAAATCACATTGTAGGATTTTTTATGAATTTATTTGCAAATTATGGTGGAAAATAAGTATTTGGTCAATAACAAAAGTTTCTCAATACTTTGTTATATACCCTTTGTTGGCAATGACACAAGTCAAACGTTTTGAAAGACCCAGTCACGTTTCATCTTCAATGCCCTTGCTGATGGAAGGAGGTTTTCACTCAAAATCTCACGATACATGGCCCCATTCATTCTTTCCTTTACACGGATCAGTCGTCCTGGTCCCTTTGCAGAAAAACAGCCCCAAAGCATGCTGTTTCCACCCCCATGCTTCACAGTAGGTATGGTGTTCTTTGGATGCAACTCATCATTCTTTGTCCTCCAAACACGACGAGTTGAGTTTTTACCAAAAAGTTATATTTTGGTTTCATCTGACCATATGACATTCTCCCAATCCTCTTCTGGATCATTCAAATGCACTCTAGCAAACTTCAGACGGGCCTGGACATGTACTGGCTCAAGCAGGGGGACACGTCTGGCACTGCAGGATTTGAGTCCCTGGCGGCGTAGTGTGTTACTGATGGTAGGCTTTGTTACTTTGGTCCCAGCTCTCTGCAGGTCATTCACTAGGTCCCCCCGTGTGGTTCTGGGATTTTTGCTCACCGTTCTTGTGATCATTTTGACCCCACGGGGTGAGATATTGCGTGGAGCCCCAGATCGAGGGAGATTATCAGTGGTCTTGTATGTCTTCCATTTCCTAATAATTGCTCCCACAGTTGATTTCTTCAAACCAAGCTGCTTACCTATTGCAGATTCAGTCTTCCCAGCCTGGTGCAGGTCTACAATTTTGTTTCTGGTGTCCTTTGACAGCTCTTTGGTCTTGGCCATAGTGGAGTTTGGAGTGTGACTGTTTGAGTTTGAGGACAGGTGTCTTTTATACTGATAACAAGTTCAAACAGGTGCCATTAATACAGGTAACGAGTGGAGGACAGAGGAGCCTCTTAAAGAAGAAGTTACAGGTCTGTGAGAGCCAGAAATCTTGCTTGTTTGTAGGTGACCAAATACTTATTTTCCACCATAATTTGCAAATAAATTCATAAAAAATCCTACAATGTGATTTTCTGGAGAGAAAAAAATCTCAATTTGTCTGTCATAGTTGACGTGTACCTATGATGAAAATTACAGGCCTCTCATCTTTTTAAGTGGGAGAACTTGCACAATTGGTGGCTGACTAAATACGTTTTTTTCCCCCACTGTAGATGGTACAATGATTCTCTACACTATAGTTGCTTGTTTTGTCACAAACAGAAATTAGCCGAACTATACAATTTTTAGCAACCACAAAATGGCTACCCCCACTGTACACCTTAGCCAAATACATTTAAACTCAGTTTTTCACAATTCCTGACATTTAATCCTAGTAAAAATTTCCTGTCTTAGGTCAGTTAGGATCACCACTTTATTTTAAGAATGTGAAATGTCAGAATAATAGTAGAGAGAATGATTTATTTCAGCTTTTATTTATTTCATCACATTCCCAGTGGGTCAGAAGTTTACATACACTCAATTAGTATTTGGTAGCATTGCCTTTAAATTGTTTAACTTGGGTCAAACGTTTCAGGTAGCCTTCCACAAGCTTCCCACAATAAGTTGGGTGAATTTTGGCCCATTCCTCCTGACAGAGCTGGTGTAACTGAGTCAGGTTTGTAGGCCTCCTTGCTCGCACACGCTTTTTCAGTTCTGCCCACATATTTTCTATAGGATTGAGGTCAGGGCTTTGTGATGGCCACTCCAATACCTTGACTTTGTTGTCCTTAAGCCATTTTGGCACAACTTTGGAAGTATGCTTGGTGTCATTGTCCATTTGGAAGACCCATTTGCGACCAAGCTTTAACTTCCTGAGTGATGTCTTGAGATGTTGCTTCAATATGCCATCTATTTTGTGAAGTGCACCAGTCCCTCCTGCAGCAAAGCACCCCCACAGCATGATGCTGCCACCCCCGTGCTTCACGGTTGGGATGGTGTTCTTCGGCTTGCAAGCCTACCCCTTTTTCCTCCAAACATAACGATGGTCATTATGGGCAAACAGTTCTATTTTTGTTTCATCAGACCAGAGGACATTTCTCCAGAAAGTACGATCTTTGTCCCCATGTGCAGTTGCAAACCGTAGTCTGGCTTTTTTATGGCGGTTTTGGAGCAGTGGCTTCTTCCTTGCTGAGCGGCCTTTCAGGTTATGTCGATATAGGACTCGTTTTACTGTGGATATAGATACTTTTGTACCCGTTTCCTCCAGCATCTTCACAAGGTCCTTTGCGGTTGTTCTGGGATTGATTTGCACTTTTCGCACCAAAGTACGTTCATCTCTAGGAGACAGAACGCGTCTCCTTCCTGAGCGGTATGACGGCTGCGTGGTCCCATGGTGTTTATACTTGCGTACTATTGTTTGTACAGATGAACGTGGTACCTTTAGGCGTTTGGAAATTGCTCCCAATGATGAACCAGACTTGTGGAGGTCTACAATTTTTTTTTCTGAGGTCTTGGCTGATTTCTTTTGATTTTCCCATGATGTTAAGCAAAGAGACACTGAGTTTGAAGGTAGGCCTTGAAATACATCCACAGGTACACCTCCAATTGACTCAAATTATGTCAATTAGCCTATCAGAAGCTTCTAAAACCATGACATCATAAAGGCACAGTCAACTTGGTGTATGTAAACTTCTGACCCACTGGAATTGTGATACAGTGAATTATAAGTGAAATAATCTGTCTGTAAACAATTGTTGGAAAAATTACTTGTGTCATGCAGAAAGTAGATGTCCTAACCGACTTGAAAAAACTATAGTTTGTTAACAAGAAATCTGTGGAGTGGTTGAAAAACAAGTTTTAATGACTCCAACCTAAGTGTATGTAAACTTCCGACTTCAACTGTAATTGCGATTTTTGGGGCCAGATATTGCAATTGCGATTATGAATTGCGATTTTCAAACACTTGGGTGAAAACTTGGTAATTCCATCAGGTTAAACCTACTGTCAGGGTAGAGAACATCACTTCTAAAATTGAGATCATATGAATTATTACATACTGTGCCAACTGAATACAAAGCCAAATTAAACAAATATTTTCAAAAATTGTTATAGGCTACAGAGTATGATAATAGATATGATTATTAAACCTACATATAAGCACAGCATTAATTCATGAATTAATTAATAACATTATGAGTTCCTATTTTACCATTATGAGTTCTTAAGTAACCTAAGTTAATTATTTATTCAGGCAGCCATAGGCTGCAGATGGAATAGGAGTCTTATGATTGTGTAATTATGTATAAGTAGGCTCAATCATTATTATATAATTGAAACTATAAATCAAAGTGCCTTAAAATCATGTAACACGTAGCCTACCGATTGCAAGGTGCAGCCTGTGTCCAAACATTGGAGTCTAGTCTAGTAATTCAATGCGACATGCTTCAATGTCTACCTTAAACGTGTTATACAGTGTTGGGATGGCGACTTGGGAGAAATATGTGCGAGATGGAATCTTGTATCTCCTCTCCAGCTTGTTTATCCTCTCTTGAAGCTGTCTTTGCGGACTGTGTAAATAGGAACCATGTCTTTGGCTATGTGATGGGTGATAACCTCTGTGACTTCTATGTGTCTGTTTCTTTGTAGGCCTTACATTTGAAAACGCATCTGCAATCAAAGCCTGTTTAACGTAGGTGGTTGGTTGTGGCTTTGCTGCTGTCGGGGCGTTTAAAAAATATATATTGCAATGGTCGTAAAGTAGGGGATGGTTATTCTTCAAATGATAGAATACATTGGTTGTGTTGCTTCTTGTCGCCGCCACAACTCTGAGGCACTTTTTGCACAACACTTCCATTTGGTTGACATCGGTTTGCCTGTAGCCGAAATACTGCCATACCACTGAAGATGCGTCCTCCTTTGGCACCAAATCGACGTTCTCGTTAGCACTAGCAGCACTCATGTTTCCGACACACTGAGGTAAAGCCACAGAGTTCCTAAACCTCATACTGTATTGTCTTTGGTAAAAGCCCTTTCTCTCCTCACCAGCATCTACCTGCGCGCTCTAAGTGGGGACGCTTGTGATTGGCCAGCATGTGCATGCCATGCAGAGAGTGAGAGACCCCGCTTGTGATTGGTCAGCATCCTCTGTGCATGTAGAGAGATAATTAACAGAGTCTAGCGCATCTCATTGGAGGAGGTACCGTAGTCTAGTTTTCGTTGTATTAATGGAGTGTAAAAAAAATAAAAGCAATATGGATATCGCACATGTCAATATCGCAATTTCGATCTGAATTCGATTAATCGTGCAGCCCTACCTCAAATACACTACAACTTCTCCTGCAACAGGGTGATAAAATTAAGATATTACATCTTTACCCGCACACACACACACGCACACACACACACACACCTGCTCTTGTTGGGGATGATACCCTTCTCCAGCAGCTGGTTGTCTTTGTCAGTGCGGATGGCCAGCCAGTTGCCCAGCTTGCCATCGTAGAGTGTGTCTGTCACCTTGAAGATCTCCCCTCGAGAGAAGGGCAGGCTCTGGGGAACCTCTTTCTCATACTCAAAATGGGTCCTGATGAAGAACGAGTCCCCCCTGCCCGATGCCAGGATGTCCTTATAGACTGGAACAGAGGACAGACACCACAAACATCAAACCACTTCACCTGCAACATGACCTGAAATAATGACAGATTTGTCTTTATCTAGAGAGTGAAGGCGTTACTCACCATCAGGTTTGCTCTGAGCCAGGATGGTGACATCATCTCCCTTTGGAATCTCCAGCAGGTACAGGACAGCATCCTCACGCACCATGCCCCTGAAGTCCATGTTATTCACCTGACAGACACAAAGACATCAGAAGACATAACATTATAGATCATATGTAAAGCACTCATGAACAGACATGAGGAATTTCACAAACATGACAAACATTAAAAAGACACATGAGACAAAGACATGCTACTCATATAGTGACACCTTCATGATCTGGTCCCCAGTGTGAAGACCCTCCTGTTCTGCAGGACTGTCCTCCTGAATGCCTGCGATGAAGATTCCCACATCGTTTCCTCCCGCCAGCCTCAGCCCCACGCTCTCTCCCTTCTGGAAACGCACCATCACCGTGTTGGGCCTGGACAACACACAATCCATTTAAGACAAACGGCAAGTTAATAACATTTATATTGATAATCTACATTAGAGTATACTACTCTGTTGAGTTAATAGTGAGTCTGTACCCTAGACCCATTCTCTGTAGATTTGTTTGTGGAACCAACACTCACCCGTATATCTCCTGATCCTCTATGCTTGGCCTCAGTGGTACCTTTGGGGCAGCGTGGACTTTTGGGGCAACAGTTACTACCGGTGCTGTAAAAGCAAAATGGAAATTCTAGTGAGACTCATTGGTGATTTTATGCTGCTTTCAGCATTGCTACAATAGATGTGTAAGTTAACTGATGCACTGCTTGTATAACAGATAAATGTGATAATGGAAATAAAAATAGTCCCAGATTCAGTTATTCAAAGTCATTGTGCTTACCTGGGGGTGTTTCTGGGCGGGGTTCCTCCCTCTCTGCTGGCAGAGGGGGCGTGTCCTCCACAACTCTATCCGGCTTTCGCGCCGGCATGGCGAACGGTGTCGGCATAGCGCCCATTTTAGCCAGCCTGCTGGGAGGTTCCTCCCTGATTGTAAAACACACAGAATCCCATGGTTCTCAAACAGTACAACACAGCTACAGTATGCTTTCATCTTCTCCGAAACGTCATAGTGATGGAGTAAAGATCCTCAACGTAAATATCATCTGAACTTGTCAGGAACTTGTCAGCCTTGTCATGACAATACAGTTGAAGTCGGAAGTTTACATACACTTAGATTGGAGTCATAAAAATGTTCAACCACTCCACAAATTTCTTGTTAACAAACTATTGTTTTGGCAAGTCGGTTAGGACATCTACTTTGTGCATGACACAAGTAATTTTTCCAGCAATTGTTTACAGACAGATTATTTCACTTATAATTCACTGTATCACAATTCCAGTGGGTCAGAAGTTGACAGTGCCTTTAAACAGCTTGGAAAATTCCAGAAAATGATGGCTTTAGAAGCTTCTCATAGGCTAATTGACATCATTTGAGTCAATTGGAGGTGTACCTGTGGATGTATTTTAAGGCCTACCTGCAAACTCAGTGCCTCTTTGCTTGACATCATGGGAAAATCAAAAGAAATCAGCTAAGACCTCAGAAAAATATTTGTAGACCTCCACAAGTCTGGTTCATCCTTGGGAGCAATTTCCAAACGCCTGAAGGTACCATGTTCATCTGTACAAACAATAGTACGCAAGTATAAACACCATGGGACCACGCAGCCGTCATACCGCTCAGGAAGGAGACGCGTTCTGTCTCCTAAAGATGAATGTATTTTGGTGCGAAAAGTGCAAATAAATCCCAGAACAACAGCAAAGGACCTTGTGAACATGCTGGAGGAAACAGGTACAAAAGTATCTATATCCACAGTAAAACGAGTCCTATATCGACATAACCTGAAAGGCCGCTCAGCAAGGAAGAAGCCACTGCTCCAAAACCGCCATAAAAAAGCCAGACTACGGTTTGCAACTGCACATGGGGACAAATATTGTACCTTTTGAAGAAATGTCCTTTGGTCAGATCAAACAAAAATAGAACTGTTTGGCCATAATGACCATCGTTATTATTTGGAGGAAAAAGGGGGATGCTTGCAAGCCGAAGAACACCATCCCAGCCGTGAAGCACGGGGGTGGCAGCATCATGCTGTGGGGGTGCTTTGCTGCAGGAGGGACTGGTGCACTTCACAAAATAGATGGCATCATGAGGAAGGAAAATTATGTGGATATATTGAAGCAACATCTCAAGACATCAGTCAGGAAGTTAAAGCTTGGTCGCAAATGGGTCTTCCAAATGGACAATGACCCCAAGCATACTTCCAAAGTTGTAGCAAAATGGCTTAAGGACAACAAAGTCAAGGTATTGGAGTGGCCATCACATAGCCCTGACCTCAATCCTATAGAAAATGTGTGGGCAGAACTGAAAAAGCGTGTGCGAGCAAAGAGGCCTACAAACCTGACTCAGTTACACCAGCTCTGTCAGGAGGAATGGGCCAAAATTCACCCAACTTATTGTGGGAAGCTTGTGGAAGGCTACCCGAAACGTTTGACCCAAGTTAAACAATTTAAAGGCAATGCTACCAAATACTAATTGAGTGTATGTAAACTTCTGACCCACTGGGAATGTGATGAAAGAAATAAAAGCTGAAATAAATCATTCTCTATACTATTATTCTGACATTTCACATTCTTAAAATAGTGGTGATCCTAACTGACCTAAGACAGGGAATTTTTACTAGGATTAAATGTCAGGAATTGTGAAAAACTGAGTTTAAATGTATTTGGCTATGGTGTATGTAAACTTCCCACTTCAACTGTATATGGTACAGTACATAAGAGTGATCCATACTGCAGGTGGGAGCAGAGGGAGACTGTTTACCTGGGTTTGTCTCTGAGCCTCTCATTGGAGGAGTGGGAGGACAGGTCTGAGTGGGGGGCCCGTCGGTCATCCTGTGGCGAGTAGGAGCGGTAAGACTCGATCTCTGAGATATCTGGAACACAAAATATTACCAACATCTAGTTCATCTTCAGACAGATCACCCAAGTCATGCTTCATACATGTAACACTAACTCGACTTTTCCCATAAGAAACGTTACATTTGGTATTAGTGGAGAGAAACAGACAAACACAGCAAACCTCAGACAGTTACATTCTGGCAGATACCTGACACACAGACAAGCACCCCTGTTCTCAATACACAAGCTGCAGTTCCAATCATTGACAGCACATTTATTTGCTACATTTCAGACCATAACATAATGAAATTCAGTCATATTCAATAAGTGGATTATCGGGGGGGATTATATTCCCCTGCCAAGCGCTCACACACCACGTCCCTGAATGGACCAAAGTGGGTCAGAAGTCCCCGGGTGTGTGATAAGGCCCCCCTCAAAAGCTTTGAGTCAGCGCATCGCCCCACCCTCCCATTTAATTACACAGCCCAATCATAACCTGCACTTTGATCACGTGACAAATATACCAAAATAGAGCCAGTAGCCATAGAGACAGCCAGGTGAAACTGAAGAGAACAGATTCTCTTTTCATGCATTATTTCTATAGAAATGTTAAATGTAATTGATGGAATATACTAAATGTCATCAACAAGGTGTCTGTTTGGCTGACATGCATGGGTATACCGTTTCATATTCTATCTCTATACCAATGACAGGTCGGGTGGAGGGTGAGTAAAGTTGAAAAAAACTTTATTATCCCTAAGGGGAAACTTGCCAGAATCAAACAAAAACAAAAGACATTGCAATAAAACCAGACATGGACAGGACAATACACAACAGACAACATACATTTCCAAATCAGCAGACAATACAGGAGGTTAAAACACTAAATGAAAGACTTATACAAAGCACTGGGACCGTTCTGAATCTGTCCACATAAAAAGTGTTTTCCTTAAAAAGGAAAGGAGATGCTGCCACAGAGACTGAGACTGGAGGGTCTCTCACCATCGAGCTCAGAGTCGCTGTCTGCCAGGGGAGGAATCCTGATGAGGACCTGTCTCCTGTCTCTCTGCACCACCAGCTGCAGCTTTCCTCGAGACTTCTCAATCAGCTTCCCTGCATCGCTCAGAGACAGGTTCTCTGTCACTGTACCATTGATCTGACACAGAGTGAGAGAGAGAGTCAAATCACATTCACAGTGTATGGTAGCAATCGCATTATATCTGTAGCCCACTGTCCGAGACGGATCAATTATAAGATATGGTGGGGGGTGGGGGGGATAAGTCCCATTATAGTTTTTTGCCAACAAAACATGCAACTTTTGAAGAGGCAGCAGTGAAACAATGCTTCCCCCAGGTCAGAGATTAAACAGTGGTCTGTATGTGAGGCCCTTCCTACCTTCAGTATGATGTCTCCCTCCTGGAGGTTGCCATCCCTGCAGGCCAGACCTGTGCTTGTCATCTCCTTAATGAACAGCTGACTGCCCAGACGCAGACCATACTCTATAAACACACACGAAAACAATTGTGTAAACATAAAAACATGGTTTAACTAATAGTAAACATTTAGCACAGGCAGTCTTAGAGGAATGAGCATAGTGGAGCTATAGCACTGTAAATATGGAGTGTTAGTACAGTATGTATGTATGCAGACCTTCATTGGGCCTGTTCTTCAGCAGCAGCACACTGAGGGGTTTCTCCAGGGGCTCCTGCTCCCGAGGGGGGCGGGCCATGGGGACTGGCATGGCGGCGGGGGAGGGTGAGCGGTCCAGACGCTCCCTGCTCCCGCTCCTCTTCATCTGCTCTTTCCTGTGGTCGCGGTCACTAGGAACACGTTCACGGTAACTCTCAAAGCTGTGGTCGCGACCATGGCTGCGGGCAGGACTGTGACCGGCTCTGTACCGCAGGTCGGGGCTGTTGGTGCGGTCCAGAGTGCGTTCACTACGGAAACGCCTGTCGGGGCTGGGGTCGCGGTCAAGGGCCCGTTCACTACGGTAACGCCGATCGGGGCTGTGGTCACGGTCAAGAGTGAGGTCGCTTTTGTAGCGGCGGTCAGGGCTACGTTCACGGTCCAGAGTGCGACCCATGCTCCCGTCTCGTCTGTACTGCCTGTCTGGATCGAGGTCCCTCTCCATACTTCTGCCTCGGTCATCTCGACCGTAATCACGGTCAAAGCCCCGTCCCTGGTAGCCAGCGTCTGTGTAACACCCCCTCTCCTGGCTGTGGTCGCGGTCTTGATGACTGCTGCGTTCGCTGTACACACTGCGGCGGTCCTGATCGTAGTCATCGTTGTAGTCGTTACTGAAGACGCGGTCATCAGGGGAAGGAGCGCGTTTCAGCAGGTTGACCGGAACCTTCCTGGGCCTCTTGACCGTCTGTGAAAAACAAAAGACCACATCAGGCAATGACTGAACCATCAGGAATCATTTACATTGAGTGCATTGAGACCAGGGTCTCATTTTCAATGGTGCCCTGAGGACAACAGATTCATGAACCCCCCCCCCCCCCCAAAAAAACAAAAAAAACAAACAACAACTATAGGTTACCAAAAAAATTAAACAAGAGGCTGCATGCTCCTCAAACAGTGGTTGATGCGTGGAGTAAAATAAGTGTTTTTATAAGCCCAGACATCTCTATGCAATCACGTCTGAAAGCAGAGTTTTGATGGTTGCCACTAAAAAGGAGGAGGATCCCAGCTGCTACTATAGTTATTTCTCAGCTGCTTGTATTTGATAATGGGTCATTCTAATTTGAAACTCATTTTACATATTAGTAAAGACAAGATTACATTGAGAATTGTCTGATGGGTGAAAATATGAACACTTGATGAGAGAACAGTGTGCAGCCTGAGGCAAGGAACAGAGCTCAAGCTTTTTTGCAACTATCTCAAATCATCAATAGCCTATAGTCGCATCATGCAGCCATATATGTTTTGATTTCTAAGACATTCTAAGGTTTGTATCATTCACAACTGAAGTCGCCAAATAACTCTAAATCTAGCGTATAGCGTTTAATAATATCCAGGAAACTAGACTTAACACCATCAGAAATCACAGTGTCCTGTCTGACAGATCATTCTCAAACCACTTGAAAGAAGCCTGATCCATGCCTATTTCAGTCAACCTTTGAATGAGAATGTAATGGTCAACAGTGTCAAAAGCCTTGGAAAGGTGTATAAATAAGGCAGCACAATAATTTTTAGGATCTAAGCAATTTAGCACATCTAAAACAAGCGTAGCAGCTGAAACGGTGCTATGTCCAGGTCTACCCTCAGATCCCAAACACCTTTACTTGAGTTCTAATTGTGAATCACAAGCATCTTTATCTTTTGCCACCATAATATTTTCACACACACACACACACACACACACACACACACACACACACACACACACACACACACACACACACACACAGTGTATTCGGAAAGTATTCAGACCCCTTCCCTTTTTCCACATTTTGTTACGTTACAGCCTTATTCTAAAATTGATTCAAAAGTGTTTTTTCCTCATCAATCTACACACACACAATACCCCATAATGACAAATCAAAAACAGGGTTTTAGAAATGTTTGCTAATTTATAAAAAATTAAAAACTGAAATACCTTATTTACATAAGTATTCAGACCCTTTGCTATGAGACTCAAAATTGAGATCAGGTGCATCCTGTTTCCATTGATCATCCTTGAGATGTTTCTACAACTTGATTGGAGTCCACCTGTGGTAAATTCAATTGATTGAACATGATTTGTAAAAGGCACACACCTGTCTATATAAAGGTCCCACAGTTGACCGTGCATGTCAGAGCAAAAACCAAGCCATGAGGTCGACGGAATTGTCCGTAGAGCTCCGAGACAGGATTGTGTCAAGGCACAGATCTGGGGAAGGGTACCAAAACATTTCTGCAGCATTGAAGGTCCCCAAGAACACCGTGGCCTCCGTCATTCTTAAATGGAAGAAGTTTGGAACCACCAACACTCTTCCTAGAGCTGGCTGTCCGGCCAAACTGAGCAATCAGGGGAGAAGGGCCTTGGTCAGGGAGGTGACCAAGAACCCGATGGTCACACTGACAGAGCTCCAGAGTTCCTCTGTGGAGATGGGAGAAACTTCCAGAAGGACAACGATCTCTGCAGCACCACCAATCTGGCCTTTATGGTAGAATGGCCAGACGGAAGCCACTCCTCAGTAAAAGGCACATGACAGCCCGGTTAGAGTTTGCCAAAAGGCACTTAAGGACTTTCAGACCATGAGAAATAAGATTCTCTGGTCTGATGAAACCAAGATTCAACTCTTTGGCCTGAATGCCAAGCGACACGTCTGGAGGAAACCTGGCACCATCCCTACGGTGAAGCATAGCGGTGGCAGCATCATGCTGTGGGGATGTTTTTCAGCGGCAGGGACTGGGAGACTAGTCAGGATCAAGGGAACAATGAATGGAGCAAAGTACAGAGGACAACAACCCTAAGCACACAGCCAAGACAACACAGGAGTGGCTTCGGGACAAGTCTTCGGGACATGTCCTTGAGTGGCCCAGCCAGAGCCCGGACTTGAACCTGATCGAACATCTCTGGAGAGACCTGAAAATAGCTGTGCAGCGATGCTCCCCATCCAAGCTGACAGAGCTTGAGAGGATCTGCAGAGAAGAATGGGAGAAACTCCACAAATACAGGTGTGCCAAGCTTGTAGCGACACACCCTAGAAGATTTGAGTCTGTAATCGCTGCCAAAGGTGCTTCAACAGTATGAAAAATGTATGCACTCACTAACTGTAAGTCGCTCTGAATAAAAGTGTCTGCTAAATTACTAAAATGTAAAAAATGTAACAAAGTACTGAGTAAAGGGTCTGAATACTTATGTAAATTTATTCTTTCATTTTTTTTTCATTTTTTGGTGGGAAAACATTTCTAAAAACCTGTTTTTGCTTTGTCATTATGGGGTATTGTGTTTAGATTGATGAGGGAAAAAAACGTTTGAATCCATTTTAGAATAAGGCTGTAACGTAACAAAATGTTGAAAAAGTCAAGGGGTCTGAATACTTTTCGAATGCACTGTATGTCAAACATACTCACAATTTTGGCTACTTTTCCACACTTCCTGAGGGTCTGTACAGCGAAGGAGTGTGGCACGCCGTCCATGGGAGTGGCGTTCACCTGCACCACCCGGTCATTATCACTACGAAACACAATTAACATATGAGGAAAAATCTACTGTGAGATATTCAAACTGTACACAAATTAGCTCCTCAAAATGACAGAACACTTGATGCATCATAATGACTGATTGACAGGAGGTACGTACAATAGCAGGCCATCGGCGGGCCCTCCCTGAAGCACATCAGACACCACTATGGACATCTCCCCGCTTTCCTCGTTGGGGTTGTCCCGGCCCCCAGAAACCGCAATACCAAAACCCATCTTGGGGTCCTGCAGTGGAGAGGACGTGTTTTAGAGATGCATTTGTATGGATGTGCGAGTACCTGTGTGACCTAGTCTGTTCAGGTTAGTGTGTTTCTGTGTACTTCTGTCCACATGAGTGTGTCCCTCTCCTTTTTGTCTGTGTGGTGTACCTGCCCCCGCACTGACCAGATTAGATTAGAGCAGAGATTTAACACCACATCTCCCCTCCCTCTCCCCTCTCCAATCTGTACTAAAAACATTCCCTGCTCCACTCCACTCGCGAGAGTTTGGCCGATAGTATCGCCATGTTAAGGTTGGTCGAAAATTATCTGTGATATGCCAAACAGTACCTATCCTGTAACAGCTAAAGGAGCATCACATTAGCCCGTTACAATCTGCTAGCTGGGATAGGGAGAGAGTATGACAGCTGGAAGTGGAAGGGTCAGTGATGTGGCGGTAAAAGCAGCTTCAGAGCAGAGTGAGGGGATGAGACAACGAGTAGGAGCTCCACACGATTAACTGTACTGGGCAGATGTGGCTGCATGCATGGCATTATTCCAGTCTGTGTGCTGTAGATGGGTGAACATGTACTAGAGTGCGTCAGATGTTCTGAAACATCTTAAAAAGCATCCACGGTGTATTGCATTGTAATCTGGTGGTGTAGCTGCGCATGACAATTATAATTCCATTCTGTTTTAGTTATAAAGTATGCATTGAAATGTGATACAGTTTCAGTGAAGAGTTGTAGTGTGTTATTGTTGCAGTACTTAAAAAAGGGATGTATTGTGTGGTAATCCAGTGTGGTGCTGTATGTGATGTGTATTGTTGTAAAGCTGGACTCACCCTCTGCAGCGTCACAGTGTACTGCTCCCACACTGTTTCCTCCATGACTGGGCTCTATGGGAGAAGGACACATTCCACAATGAACAGGAGATAACCATGTGTTTCTCTCATTTCAATAGGACACACTGAGGTGCACACTATTAGCCCAATCATGAGGGACCATTCCAAACATCATGCTCCAAATCTCATATGCCCAACAGAAAGGTCACATAAGATAGCATTCTGCTATACCCGGCACAAACAAACTCCATGTTCCCAACCAATACTCTCTGAGCACATGGTACAGTACACACCCACTAAATCAGCAGAATCACACATGGACTACTGCTTTCGCACACTGTCAGCTTTTCACCAACCATCCAATACAGTACACATACCAGTTGAAAACAGAAAACTTGACCAAAGTACCCACCCACATTTTAACCAACTTCACCACCTACTACACCCACCATGAAACACTTGTCACAACTACCTGTCTACCTGCTTATCGGTCTACCTTTCCACCCAGAGACCACCTGTCTAACTAGAGCCAAGATGGAGTCACTCACGAGCCCCTGGAGGATACGGATGGCCTTGTAGGTGTGGATCCATTTCCTGTGCAGGTGGAGGACAGTCTTCATGGTTCCTTCTCTGCTCCTCTATCTACCTCTACTGATTCTCTGCTCTGGCTGCCTGAGCTTCTGCCTGCTATGCCACTACCCTCTCCATTTCCACAGCAGCACCAGTGGTAGCAGCAACACCCTGCATTTATCTGCCTGCCTAGCTTTGACGTAAGCTGTATTCTGCTGGCCTACATTCAGCGCAAATCCCACCGTCCACAGACTGTAAACACACAATCGCAAACACGCCGATGATTAAATACAAATGCCCATGCACACACAAAATAATGTGCATAGATCCACCAAGATAATCGCACACAGACATACACTACCGGTCAAAGGTTTTAGAACACCTACTCATTCAAGGGGTTTTCTTTATTTTTACTATTTTCTACATTGTAGAATAATAGTGAAGACATCAAAACTATGAAATAACACATATGGAATCATGTAGTAATCATTTAGTAACCTTTGCTTTGATGACAGCTTTGCACACTTGGCATTCTCTCAACCAGCTTCATGAGGTAGTCACCTGGAATTCATTTCAATTAACAGGTGTGCCTTCTAAAAGTTAATTTGTGGAATTTCTTTCCTTCTTAATAAGTTTGAGCCAATCATGTGTGTTGTGACAAGGTAGGGGTGTTATACAGAAGATAGCCCTATTTGGTAAAAGACCAAGTCCATATTATGGCAAGAACAGCTCAAATGAGCAAAGAGAAACGACAGTCCATCATTACTTTAATCATGAAGGTCAGTCAATCCGGAATATTTCAAGAACTTTTAAAGTTTCTTCAAGTGCAGTCGCAAAAACCATCAAGCGCTATGATGAAACTGTCTCTCATGTGGACCACCACAGGAATGGAAGACCCAGAGTTACCTCTGCTGCAGAGGATAAGTTCATTAGAGTTACCAGCCTCAGAAATTGCAGGCCAAATAAATGCTTCACAGTGTTCAAGTAACAGACAGATCTGAACATCAACTGTTCAGAGGATACTGTGTGAATCAGGCCTTCATGGTCTAATTGCTGCAAAGAAACCACTACTAAAGGACACCAATAAGAAGAAGAGACTTGCTTGTGCCAAGAAACACAAGCAATGGACATTAGACCGGTGGAAATTTGTCATTTGGTCTGGAGTCCAAATTGGAGATTTTTGACTCCAACCGCCGTGTCTTTGTGAGACGCGGTGTGGGTGAACGGATGATCTCTGCATGTGTATTTCCCACCGTAAAGCATGGAGGAGGTGGTGTTATGGCGTGGGGGTGCTTTGCTGGTGACACTGTCTGTGATTTATTTACAATTCAAGGTACACTTAACCAGCATGGCTACCACAGCATTCTGCAGTGATGGTTGAGAGAATGCCAAGAGTGTGCAAAGCTGTCAATGCAAAGGGTGGCTATTTGAAGAATCTCAAATATAAATATTTTGGGTTACTACGTGATTCCATATGTTTAATTTCATAGTTTTGATGTCTTCACTATTATTCTACAATATAGAAAATAGTAAAACAAATAAAGAAAAACCCTTGAATGGGTAGGTGTTCTAAAACTTTTGACCGGTAGTGTATATGAATGAGGATATGCAAATGTACGTGTGAAAGCATTTACCTCAAATAGGGTAAATCCACTTGAATTCAATCACTTTTTGACATTACCCCTTTTGATTTAAACAAAACCTAACTTGCCAATTGTAGAAGTGCTCAGAAAGTGACTTTTGGGACCTGAACGCCAAAATATTCAAGAGATAAAAGTGCTCAAAGTTTACCTATTTTGCATACTCCACCATACCATGTTTTCATCACTGGAAAAGATAAACGGTTGAGATTAATATAATTTAAAAGCTTACAAAACAGGGATGTCAAACTATATTATAATTTATGGAAAATAATTATTTTACAATTGTCATTTTTTAAAAACATTTTTAAAGGGAGATTTCACAATATTTCAACTTCATATTCCTCATCTCCAGCACCACCCCAATATCAACATGTGAAAATGGTAAGTTTCTATGTTTTGCAGTGAAACAAAAGTATCTAAGTGTTTCTAATGACATCACCAACCAATTCATAGACAATTAGCAGGCAACTAGTAAGCAATAGCTACTCACAATTGGTCAAAATCACACGATGCAAACCGATGAGGTCACTGGAAGCACTTATCTTTCTCGTATGTTTTTTTACTACAAACATAGAAACTCACAATTGTCACATATGTTGATGTTGGGGTGGTGCTGGAGTTGATGAATATGAAGTTGAAAAATTGAAGTTTCCCTTTAACGTCAATTATCTAAAAACGCATGAACTCTGTTTACATATTTGCATACGTTGTAGCTTAGACCCTATTTTACATCATCTAACGTGTTCGTGTTCTGCCTGCCATTGGTTGAGACACAACATGCTCTTGAATACAGGGTGGGTGTCATGTTTTGGTTGATAAATGCATTAAAATGGGAATCAAATTGAAATTTAAACTTTCAAAATGGTACCAAAAAGATGGGAGGTCCTCACATCAGACAATGTTGACTTGAATGGGAATATTTGTTGTTTTAAATTATACTGTCAATCCTCCATAGGAAACCATGTGAAATCATAGAAATCTAGTTAATAGAATAGACATGAATATCTTCCATTTAAAAATATTCTCTGGTACTTTTGTATACCTTTTAGTCAGTAGTTCTGAAAGTAGCACTCACAAGCCAAAAGTGGTCCCTGAAAATTGCGTACAACATCACATATGTGCAGGTATATGCGCCATGTCATTGCTCTCTCCCGCTGCTGTGTCGACAGATGTTGGGCCCGCCCTGCAACCTCATTGGATATTGCTTGGCAGGCCTCTTGCTAGCTGTCACTCAAATGCGAGGGGCTGAAGCTCATTGGCTTGAACTCGAATTGCTAGGCGGCTGGCCCACGTGGGGGAAAATGTAGGGAAAATTGCACGGCATAGCTTCAAGAAAACAGTTGCTTTCAAACTAGGGATTTCGTGGCTAATTGAGGTAAAACAGTATTTCTGCCCAAAGCGTGAGGTTTAAAAAAAAGTATTTCTTAGTCACCAAAGTACAGGGGCATGTTTTAAAGTTAACATTCACTTGGTGGGTGGACCAGTAGTCATCTTAGTTTTTTGGTAGTAATTAGAAGTTACAATTTCTATTCAATTAAAATGTCTACCAGCTAACTTGCAGTGGTCTGAAGGGATAGGTCCAGTCTATGAATTATATTTCTATGTTTGAAATGACACACCTTCTATTCAAGAGAATGTTGTGTATCAACCGATGGCTGGCACAACACAAAAACCTCAGATGTGAAACGGGGTCTAAGCTACAACATACTGTATGCGAATATGAAAAAGAAAAATCAGATTTTCCGCGTTTTTAGATAATTGACCAATTTAGGAAGACAATTGTTTTGTACAAAAAATTAAAATAATTGTTTGACAACACTGTTTGTAATCATTTAAATTATATGTTTTGGCATTCAGTTCCAAAAAGTAACTTCTTCCATGGGCAAACATGTATGGAAGGTTTAAATCAAAAGAGATGCTGTCAAAAAGTGATTGAATTTAAATGGATATAACCAATCCTCACACATAAAAGCAAATGCTTTACACACATGCTTTAAAAACCACATGCCCCCCCCCCCCCCCCCACACACACACACACACACACACACGCACAAGCACACATGCAAGCACACACACAGCCAATCTGAGTGCAGGTTTTAACATTGACTTTGTGACCAAAGTGGAGCTGAATCCCTGCACTGCTGACATCTCCAGCCCAGGCTTATAGTAACAGCGGCATCACTCTGGCTGACATGGCAGGGTAGGGTAGAGGACAGATCATAGCCCACTTTTAGAAGTTGAAACTCACAGGACAGAACCGATGAAGAGTGGTCAGGGAGGACTAGGGTGTATTCATTAGTGCACACCATAGCAAACGGTTTTGCAATGAAAACAAGCATTTCTTATTGGACAAGTTTAGGTTAGCCCCTCCCCATTTGGTCTGTTTTCTTCTGTTTGGTTCCTAGTGAATACACCCCTGGACTATTGCTATGACTATATAAAATGAGTTTATATTGAGACACAGGTGTTCTACAAACTAGTAGAACTACTGTATATTGTAACCCACTCATGATTAAGTGTGATACAGAGGATATTGCCACACATCTGTGATAGAGAGAATATTGCAAAATGCACCATGATAAAAAGAGAAGAGAACACTGTGATCGGTCTGGATACTAGTTAGAAGGCCTGAAAATGGAAGTCACAAACACACCTCATCAATGAGGTACTGTTGGATGATGCCAAACATGTTCCCATTCATTGTACTTCTCAGCATATAAAAACAACAAATCCAACAAAGATTGGTTTTATTGAACATAAGTCACAGACAGTGCTATGGGGATCAGCTGAGGGACATTTGATTTCGGTTGAAAGATCGGTTGTCAAACTAAAACGTGCCTACTAAATGCAAAAATGTACCATGACAGAACAGACACACACTCCATCTCCCACAACACAGCATCTAGAACCACTCTAAACAAATCCTCCCCTTAAGCATGCACCTGACCAGCTGGCAGTGAGTGTGGCACTAGCTTCTAGTGGTGGGACAGAGACAACCCCACCTGTCTAGTCTGCCTGCTCCTACTGTCCATCTACCTCTCCTGAGCAGTGATGAGAACAGGCTACATGCAAGCCCAGCGGCACAGTGAGTCAAAGTGTCTTCCTCTGCTGTGTGATGTCATTTAGTTCACTGGCAGGGCTGCTGGCTGAATCTTGGCCTCCTGAGGGCATTACGCAAGAACACACAGTTTCACTGATGAGATTGAAATGTCTGAAATCCCACAGCGCTATCTTCATGTGAAGTGGCTTAGGAGAACAGATCCTTTATTCTTGCTCAGGCAAAACAACAGAACAACACTGCACACGCACTAGAATAAGACAACACAAACAACCATACATATCTGCTACAAAGCCTTACACAATACACACATGCCAGGTATGCCTATAACTCCAGCACTGCAATTCTATACAGTTCCCATTATGGTGTGGTTTTATCTACATGGTAGCCATCCTAGCCATCAGTCTAGTCCACTCTAGAATGTCTTGTTGTAGCAGTACGCCCTCTACTTGCAGTACAGCTAGCTGCACTACATGGACTGCACAAATGCACTCTATCAAATACACTGGAACAGATTTCAAGGGGTAACTTCTACCTACAGTACTCCATTAAAACCACTAGTAGGCTAGGACCTTAGAGAGCTATTTATAACTTGTCAGAAATATCCAGATCAACTAACCCATGTCAGCTAAAAAAAATTTTGCTAGGTTTTTTAGCCCATTGATTTTATTGTAATGTTTGAGTCACTCAAATATCACAAGAACACACATAACACATGGCAAAATGTGTAGAATTGCAGGA
Source organism: Coregonus lavaretus (assembly GCF_964263955.1). Lineage (NCBI taxonomy): Eukaryota > Metazoa > Chordata > Actinopteri > Salmoniformes > Salmonidae > Coregonus > Coregonus lavaretus. Next base: position 21,438,773 of record NC_140011.1, on the reverse strand, counting down.
AATAAGCGTTCTACCTGCAAATGTTCTACCTGCCAACAACAGGGGGGTGAACACTTTGTCATGAACAGTGCTTGTGCCCATAGAAATAGACGTGGGGGAGGATGTTACCCAATGCTGGAAGAGGGGACTGAGTTAAAACGTTTTTTAAAGACTCAGTAAAACAACCCAGTAAGTTGAGTGAGTCAGAGAGCGCCGAAAGAGACGACAGTATTAGGATGTCCCAATTCAAGATGGGGGTAAGTGTCTCGATATTTTTTATCTCAATAAATACATAGACCTGTAAACGCAGTCCATTACCACAACCAACAACATATATAAAAACGCCCCCAACAAATGTTAATTTAGTATTTAAGCCAATAAAATAAAACATGCATTCATTATTGTTGGGAATTCTGTAAATGTTTTGAAAAAATGGATCCTTCTAGATTACTTTAATAACAGAGGCAGGGCAGTCAGTCAGTTCCAAAATGGACAGTATGATTGTTAGTGGTACAGTTTCAGTGTTGTAAAAAGGACAGGTATTTCAGTCTAACAATGAAAGCTGAATAAAAATATGAACATGCGTGTGTGTGTGTCATTCCAGTATCAGATTCAGAGCTGTCAAGTTATGTGGCCATCAAGTGTAGCTCCATATCATTGCATCAAAGTAAAGTAGATAACTGTGCTACTAGTAGCCTCGAGAAAACAGCACTTTCCAGTTGCACATGCATTCAGACCAACAATATGTTGTGATGGGTGGCCTGAATCTCCTAATATTCCTGGTTAAATATACATTGGGTGAGGTGAGTGGACCAGCAACTTCCAAATTGGGCTATGGGACAAAGGCCTTGGATACATACACTTTGTGAATGGGGAACATGAATAACCAAAGGACGATTCAAGGTAATAGATATCCAGCAGAGATTGTCCAACTGACTTTTAAACCATATCCTACTGCCAAAACCACTCTGGATTTCCTGTTTACAGAGTAGATCACAAAATGGTACTGTAGAAATCATACGTCCAACCACACACACTCACGGTCTTAGGGCAGAATAGGATGGGTAAAGGATACATGCACAAAGTGAGCAGAAATGATGACGTACCTTCAGAATAGCAGAGTAGCTGGGTGAAGAGAGTCGACGGAGACACAGGTACTGGGCTTCTTTGGTCCAGTAGAAGCTATCCCAGGAGCAGCTAGATCGGAACAGGTCAGTGTTGGATTGGTCAGTACTGGATGTGTCCCTGTGGGGAGAGACAAAAGGGCTTTAGATAACCATTACTCAACATTAAGATCAGAGTTCAACTTTGTATAAGGGATTGTAATTGTCAACCTATGTAAAATGTAGCTCGGAAGAAAAGGGTAGAAACTGTATGAAATTAATTTAATTCCACATTAGAGAATTATAATGGTGAGGGCAATTAAAGTGAGTGACACATTAAAATGTGAGAGATTTTGGTTCAAACACCATTCCATAACAGTCCACTGCATAGTAAACAAAGCCTGGACATTGTCACAAGCATATACACCGACAAACAAACATGAGTGCACATGCAAAGGCACAATCTAATGCACGTGCGCACACACACTAACTAAGAACAATTATTTGTATTGTAATGTTGGACCAATTAGCATTCCATGTACTGTTGCTTGGTAGGTCTGTGAATGTGTTAGTGTTGCTTCAGTTCCTCTCCTTGCCCCAACATTGGCTCGAACCAGGGACCCTCTGAACACAACAACTTCCTCCCAGGAAGCATCGTTACCAATCGCTGCACAAAAGCCATGGCCCTTGCAGAGCAAGGGAAACAACTACTTCAAGGTCTCAGAGCGTGTGACGTCACAAAATTAAACGCTACTAATGCGCAACGCTAACTAGCTAGCCATATCACACTGGTTACACATGTACTATAAATATACCTTATTTTATTGATTAACATCTGTATTATTGAACGTCGTGATATGGACGTGCGGCGACAAAGCATTTGTCATTTCTCTATTTGCACATAATCTCTTGCACATCTATCATTCCAGTGTTAATACTATTTGTAATTATTTTGCACTATAGCCTATTTATTGCCTTACCTCCATAACTTGCTACATTTGCACACACTGTATATATATTTTCTGTTGTATTTTTTACTTTGTTTTGTTTTACCCCATATGTAACTCTGTGTTGTTGTTGTTTTTATCACACTGCTTTGCTTTATCTTGGCCAGGTCGCAGTTGTAAATGAGAACTTGTTCTCAACTGGCTTACCTGGTTAAATAAAGGTGAAATAAAAATACAATGTTTATTCTGCCCATTGATTGAATACAAAAATCATAATAATCATACACAATTAAAAAATAGATTGCATTGGTAAGAGGGTAGAGGAGGGCGGAGGGGACAATAAGGAGACCCCAGTGTAGCTGCAATCTGTTTGCATTTGAGCCAAACATATGCTCTACTGCCATTTGGCCTCGTGTCAGAACAGGAATAAATACACTGAACAAAAATATAAACGCCACATGTAAGGTGTTGGTCCCATGTTTCATGAGCTGAATAAAAGATCCCACAAATGTTCCTATACGCACAAAAAGCTTATTTCTCTCAAATGTTTTACACAAATCTGTTTACCTCACTGTTAGTGAGAATTTCTCCTTTGCCAAGATAATCCATCCACCTGATAGGTGTGGCATATTAAGAAGCTGATTAAACAGCATGATCATTGCACAGATCCACCTTGTGCTGGGGTCAATAAAAGACCACTCTAAAATGTGCAGTTGTGTCACACAACACAACGCCACAGATGTCTCAAGTTTTGAGGGCGCGTGCAATCGGCATGCTGACTGCAGGAATGCCCACCAGAGAATTAAAATGCTAATTTCTTTACCATAAGCCACCTCCAATGTCGTTTTAGAGAATTTGGCAGTTCGTCCTCCAACAGGCCTCACAACCGCAGCCCAGGACCTCCACATCCGGCTTCTTCACCTGCGGGACCGTCTGAGACCAGCCACCCAGACAGCTGATGAAATTGGGTTTGCACAAAATAATAATTTCTGCACAAACTGTCAGAAACCGTCTCAGGGAAGCTAATCTGCGTGCTCGTCGTCCTATTCCAGGGTCTTGAACTGACTGCAGTTTGGCGTCATAACAGACTTCAGTGGGCAAATGCTCACCTTCAATGACCACTGGCATGCTGGAGAAGTGTGCTCTTCACGGATGAATACCGGTTTCAACTGTACCGGACAGATGTCCGGCGTCGTGTGGGCGAGCGGTTTGCTGATGTCAACGTTGTGAACAGAGTGGCCCATGGTGGCTATGCGGTTATGGTATGGGCAGGCATAAGCTACGAACAACGAACACAATTGCATTTTATCGATGGCAATTTGAATGCACAGAAATACCGTGACGAGATCCTGGAGGCCCATTGTCGTGCCACTCATCCGCCGCCATCACCTCATGTTTCAGCAATGCACGGCCCCATTTCACAAGGATCTGTACACAATTCCTGGAAGCTGAAAATGTCCCAGTTCTTCCATGGCTGCATACTCACCAGACATGTCACCCATTGAGCATGTTTGGGATGCTCTGGATCGACGTTTACGACAGTTTCAGTTCCCGACAATATCTAGCAACTTTGCACAGCCATTGAAGAGGAGTGTAACAACATTCCACAGGCCACAATCAACAGCCTGATCAACTCTATGCGAAGGAGATGTGGCGCACTGCATGAGGCAAACGGTGGTCACACCAGATACTGACTGGTTTTTAAATCCATGCCCCTACTTTTTTTTTTTTTAAGGTATCTGTGACCTACAGATGCAAATCTGTATACCCAGTCATGTGAAATCCACAGATTAGTGCCTAATGAATTCATTTCAATTGACTGCTTTCCTTATATGAACTGTAACTCAGCAAAATCTTTGAAATTGGTGTATGTTGCGTTCATATCTTTGTTCAGTGTAAATAAGTGATTGCTTTGACCAAATGCTCAGCTCGTGGTGTTTGCCTTTTCCTTTCCAACTAACTCCCAATGCCCTGACTCTAGCAGTGTTTAGCTGTGCAGGGAAACTATAGGCAAGCTTCTATCAGCATATGAGACTACACGATTAGGAAATCTCCAAACTGAGAATACTGGAATCCATGGATCTTGGGAGAATGAATAAAACCATTGTTGTGCATAGTGAATAACTGATCTACAACATCAACCTCAAAGTGGGTGAGGGATCACATAGAACTTTGTGACATCTGCTGATGTAAAAAGGGCTTTATAAATAAATGTGATTGATTGATAAATACTCACACACACAGAGAAACCTTTAAGGAGCTTCGTTGAAAAGTAACCACCTGACTGTGGCAATACGCTGCAAATAACAAGTTGTGTCCATAGACTAAAGAACGGTTCCATAATGAATCTGAGAATTGATCCGGTGATGACTGGACTGGGTCAGCTAAGGAGAGCCATGCTGCTCACAGGATCTCTGCTACATTCATCTGCTGTGCATCTATAGTCAACTCAAAGCTCTTTGACCTGAGCTGTAACTCATGACAACAGACATGCTCATGCTGTAGCATGTAGGCTAGTACCATCTGGTGAACAAAGCTGAAACATCTATACATTACAAATCATGGTTGTGAATCGCCTAGAGACATTCTGACACACACAACTGATTATTTGTAGTGCAAATGATTCAACTATTTCAGAGGTGCAGTAGATGCTTGTACTTGAATCCAGCAGAGTTAGGCTACATACTATAGACACTAGACCCACATTCATTTCACGCAAACACGCTCATACGCCACACATCCGCTTCACTCACCCTGGGGGTTTCCATAGTTTCCTCCCAGGCGGTAGGAGCTCTCGTTTGTTGAGGGGGACGATCCCCATGGCCGCCTGCATGATGGTAATGAACTTCTTAAACTTCATCTTTGAGCCCTCAGTTGTTTCTTCACTTACAACTGTATTACATACACCCCATGCTACTCACAACGGCTCCACTAACATAACTCACTTCCCTCCGCAATATTCTAAATGAAGCCCTGAGTACCAACCCTCTCTCCCACCACTGTGCTCACTGCCATCACACACACACACACACACTACACTGAACCCTAGCTACTACAGTCGCGATAACAAGCCCCGTGTCCCCTACCGTCGTCTCTGACAGATGTCTTTTCCCCCTCAGAGAAATGAAATGGACAACTACAGCCACGTTACGGGCGGTGGGCAGGCCCTGATGGGATGACAGCAAGTCACTCTTACACAATTCTGAAGATCTCTAAACATTACACTAATGAAAACGCTGCTGCTGCCGCCGGGATAATTGTGGTACTAAGCCCTGACAGATCATGTATGCACCCCGCCCCATTTTCCCATAATCCCCACGGAGGCTTAGTCCTCTGGCCATTAACACCCAGAGCCCCCCATCATCATCATCATCATCATCTCACACACACACACACACACACACACACACACACCTTACCATCCTCACAACATACCCTCTCCATCTCCCAAAAGATCCTCCATCTAGCACCCCATTTGCATTTCATTCACATGGGTGTATATATGTATGCCCTGTCACCCGCTGACAGCACGCAGCCATGTCCCGTAAGGGGAAATAAATAAATAAATAAATAAATAAATGCATCCACCGAGCTGCCAGCCAATGCAAACCTCCGGGCAGGAATTATATTGCAGCAGTTTGCACGTCTGGATTACCACTCTCTGTATGGCTGGTCAATGAGAGCAGACGATTTCACTGCCAAAGAGCATGGCACAGAAATCCCTGAGCACTCCAAGGGCCCCAAACCAGCAGCAAGCCTATAAATAACAATCTAAAACCCTCACTTTTTCCCAGAACATTACATTTACATTTTAGTCATTTAGCAGACGCTCTTATCCAGAGCGACTTACAGTTAGTGAGTGCATACATTTTCATACTTTTTTCATACAGAACAACAGTTTAATACATAAGGCATGGTCCCATAGAACCAAGTTCTTTATAGTAATCTCATGAAATATATTCCTAATATTAATCCATGTAGTCAGTAGCTCAGTTGGTAGAGCATGGCGCTTGCAACGCCAGGGTTGTGGGTTCGATTCCCACGGGGGGCCAGTATGAAAAATGTATGCACTCACTAACTGTAAGTCGCTCTGGATAAGAGCATCTGCTAAATGACTAAAATGTAAAATGTAAATGCGCACCAGTGTGAAGACAGTCTCAATGGAGGTGTATGCTCAACACAAAATTATAACCAACTCATCGCTATTCTGCCACAAAATTGGAAGAGACAATTAGTCTGTCTGCCTCCCAATAAAAATCATAAATGGCTTAAAATGATTAGTATAAATCGAAAAATGTGTCAGTTTCACTTAAAGTCAAAAGGTTTGACAGCAATACCGTATAAAATTCAAGTCAGTTGGGAACAGGTTTTTTACCTTGGCATCGGGTCTATGAACTGACATACAGTGGGGAAAAAAAGTATTTAGTCAGCCACCAATTGTGCAAGTTCTCCCACTTAAAAGGATGAGAGACGCCTGTAATTTTCATCATAGGTACACGTCAACTATGACAGACAAACTGAGAAAAAAAAATCCAGAAAATCACATTGTAGGATTTTTTATGAATTTATTTGCAAATGATGGTGGAAAATAAGTATTTGGTCAATAACAAACAAGCAAGATTTCTGGCTCTCACAGACCTGTAACTTCTTCTTTAAGAGGCTCCTCTGTCCTCCACTCGTTACCTGTATTAATGGCACCTGTTTGAACTTGTTATCAGTATAAAAGACACCTGTCCACAACCTCAAACAGTCACACTCCAAACTCCACTATGGCCAAGACCAAAGAGCTGTCAAAGGACACCAGAAACAAAATTGTAGACCTGCACCAGGCTGGGAAGACTGAATCTGCAATAGGTAAGCAGCTTGGTTTGAAGAAATCAACTGTGGGAGCAATTATTAGGAAATGGAAGACATACAAGACCACTGATAATCTCCCTCGATCTGGGGCTCCACGCAAGATCTCACCCCGTGGGGTCAAAATGATCACAAGAACGGTGAGCAAAAATCCCACAACCACACGGGGGGACCTAGTGAATGACCTGCAGAGAGCTGGGACCAAAGTAACAAAGCCTACCATCAGTAACACACTACGCCGCCAGGGACTCAAATCCTGCAGTGCAGACGTGTCCCCCTGCTTAAGCCAGTACATGTCCAGGCCCGTCTGAAGTTTGCTAGAGTGCATTTGGATGATCCAGAAGAGGATTGGGAGAATGTCATATGGTCAGATGAAACCAAAATATAACTTTCTGGTAAAAACTCAACTCGTCGTGTTTGGAGGACAAAGAATGCTGAGTTGCATCCAAAGAACACCATACCTACTGTGAAGCATGGGGGTTGAAACATCATGCTTTGGGGCTGTTTTTCTGCAAAGGGACCAGGACGACTGATCTGTGTAAAGGAAAGAATGAATGGGGCCATGTATCGTGAGATTTTGAGTGAAAACCTCCTTCCATCAGCAAGGGCATTGAAGATGAAACGTGGCTGGGTCTTTCAGCATGACAATGATCCCAAACACACCGCCCGAGCAACGAAGGAGTGGCTTCGTAAGAAGCATTTTAAGGTCCTGGAGTGGCCTAGCCAGTCTACAGATCTCAACCCCATAGAAAATCTTTGGAGGGAGTTGAAAGTCCGTGTTGCCCAGCGACAGCCCCAAAACATCACTGCTCTAGAGGAGATCTGCATGGAGGAATGGGCCAAAATACCAGCAACAGTGTGTGAAAACCTTGTGAAGACTTACAGAAAACGTTTGACCTGTGTCATTGCCAACAAAGGGTATATAACAAAGTATTGAGAAACTTTTGTTATTGACCAAATACTTATTTTCCACCATAATTTGCAAATAAATTCATTAAAAATCCTACAATGTGATTTTCTGGATGTTTTTTCTCATTTTGTATGTCATAGTTGACGTGTACCTATGATGAAAATTACAGGCCTCTCTCATCTTTTTAAGTGGGAGAACTTGCACAATTGGTGGCTGACTAAATACTTTTTTTCCCCACTGTATAAAACAACAATTACATCAATCTGTTCGTTTCAATTTAAGCTGTTATATAAGATACTTGCTACAAAACGAATGCTCAATATATTGGGCACTGAACAGTCAGCCTTGTGCAGACTCTGCCACGAGGAAACAGAATCAATAGAACATATTTTCTGGTACTGTCCATCGGTGGCTTGCTTTTGGAGTCAGGTCCAGGAATGGTTGTCATAATATCAGGGTTCAGATGGACCTGCAAACTGTATTGTTAAGGGATCTGAAAAACCACGATCAGTTAATGGTCAGACATGTGAAAAGATTCTGGGGATCAGCATTCGCATTTTCAATATCTACCCATTGTTCCTCTTAAGTGCATTTAACTATATGTTGCAAGTAAAAGCCCTGAGTACAGCAGGAGTTTAAAGGACCAAAGAGTTGTCTGCAACAGGTTTTCATTTTTGCCATAGAAAACTGTGATACTGGTATCGTCACAGCCCTAATGTTTCACATCAAATAACATTTCCCTCAAATCAAAACTGCTAGTGCTCAACATAATCTACATAGCTGCAAGGTGATACAATTTGACCGAAGCCTCTGGTAGAGGTTGGTTCTTTGCATTGCTAAATGCATTTACACTAGTTCTCTTTTTTACTTATTTAAAAAGTAAAAGATCCATTCTGTATCTTAAACACAAGCCATGCTCAATCCAAAAAATACCATTTGGATCAGTACAGGTAAGCCTATTGGCTTGGCCTATTACTCACACCTGAACACACCGCCAACTGTTCAGAATTCAGATGAGAGAAAATAATAAAAGTTGCTTCAAAAGGAATCCAAAATAGACTCGTGGATTTTCTTTCTAAATTTGTTATACAAATATCAAGACTGTCTGGGAGTGGGATAATCAAAATGCAGCGGATAAAAATTATATTCCTTAAAGGAATACTTCGGGATTTTGGCAATGAGGCCCTTTATCCACTTCCCCAGAGGAAGACGAACTTGTGGATACCATTTTTATGTCTCTGTGTCCAGTATAAAGGAAGTTAGCATTTGCTCGCGAAACTACCTCTAACTAGTGTTAGCACAATGACTGTAAGTCTATGGTTTCTGCTAGCATGCTAACTCTAGTTAGCAATTGCACTAGTGCTAGTTAGCAACCTTCTTCAAACCACATGCAAAGCGATAAAAATATCCCTTTAACTAAGTTAATTCTACTATACTGTAGAGTGATTTCTTGCGAGTTGTTTAATCCCATGTTTTGGTTTTCTTTATGACTTTACATGAGCAGTCGGCTTCATTGTGACCCTGTCCCTCACCACGTGCAGTATTACCATAGTATTTTGCTTGATCTGCTTTCACATTATGCAATGTACATACAGTGGGGAAAAAAAGTATTTAGTCAGCCAACAATTGTGCAAGTTCTCCCACTTAAAAAGATGAGAGAGGCCTGTCATTTTCATCATAGGTACACGTCAACTATGACAGACAAATTGAGATTTTTTTTTCTCCAGAAAATCACATTGTAGGATTTTTAATGAATTTATTTGCAAATTATGGTGGAAAATAAGTATTTGGTCAATAACAAAAGTTTCTCAATACTTTGTTATATACCCTTTGTTGGCAATGACACAGGTCAAACGTTTTCTGTAAGTCTTCACAAGGTTTTCACACACTGTTGCTGGTATTTTGGCCCATTCCTCCATGCAGATCTCCTCTAGAGCAGTGATGTTTTGGGGCTGTCCCTGGGCAACACGGACTTTCAACTCCCTCCAAAGATTTTCTATGGGGTTGAGATCTGGAGACTGGCTAGGCCACTCCAGGACCTTGAAATGCTTCTTACGAAGCCACTCCTTCGTTGCCCGGGCGGTGTGTTTGGGATCATTGTCATGCTGAAAGACCCAGCTACGTTTCATCTTCAATGCCCTTGCTGATGGAAGGAGGTTTTCACTCAAAATCTCACGATACATGGCCCCATTCATTCTTTCCTTTACACGGATCAGTCGTCCTGGTCCCTTTGCAGTAAAACAGCCCCAAAGCATGATGTTTCCACCCCCATGCTTCACAGTAGGTATGGTGTTCTTTGGATGCAACTCAGCATTCTTTGTCCTCCAAACACGACGAGTTGAGTTTATACTAAAAAGTTATATTTTGGTTTCATCTGACCATATGACATTCTCCCAATCCTCTTCTGGATCATCCAAATGCACTCTAGCAAACTTCAGACGGGCCTGGACATGTACTGGCTTAAGCAGGGGGACACGTCTGGCACTGCAGGATTTGAGTCCCTGGCGGCGTAGTGTGTTACTGATGGTAGGCTTTGTTATTTTGGTCCCAGCTCTCTGCAGGTCATTCACTAGGTCCCCCCGTGTGGTTCTGGGATTTTTGCTCACCGTTCTTGTGATCATTTTGACCCCACGGGGTGAGATCTTGCGTGGAGCCCCAGATCGAGGGAGATTATCAGTGGTCTTGTATGTCTTCCATTTCCTAATAATTGCTCCCACAGTTGATTTCTTCAAACCAAGCTGATTGCAGATTCAGTCTTCCCAGCCTGGTGCAGGTCTACAATTTTGATTCTGGTGTCCTTTGACAGCTCTTTGGTCTTGGCCATAGTGGAGTTTGGAGTGTGACTGTTTGAGGTTGTGGACAGGTGTCTTTTATACTGATAACAAGTTCAAACAGGTGCCATTAATACAGGTAACGAGTGGAGGACAGAGGAGCCTCTTAAAGAAGAAGTTACAGGTCTGTGAGAGCCAGAAATCTTGCTTGTTTGTAGGTGAGCAAATACTTATTTTCCACCATAATTTGCAAAGAAATTCATAAAAAATCCTACAATGTGATTTTCTGGATTTTTTTTTCTCAATTTGTCTGTCATAGTTGACGTGTACCTATGATGAAAATTACAGGCCTCTCTCATCTTTTTAAGTGGGAGAACTTGCACAATTGGTGGCTGACTAAATACTTTTTTCCCCCACTGTATGTACAGTGAGCTCCAAAAGTATTGGGACAGTGACATTTTTGGTTTGTTTTGGCTCTGTACTCCAGCACTTTGGATTTGAAATGATGAAATGACAATGGAGGTTAAAGTGCAAACTGTCAGCATTCATTTGAGGGTATTTTCAGCGATATCGGGTGAAACGTTTAGAAATAACAGCAGTTTTTGTAGATAGTCCCCCCCATTTTAGGGGACCAAAGTATTGGGACAAATTCACCTAAAAATGTGAAGTTAAGTATTTGGTCAATATCCATAGCACGCAATGACTACATCAAGCTTGTGACTCCACAAATTTGTTGGATTGGATGCATTTGCTGTTTGTTTTGGTTGTGTTTCAGATTATTTTGTGCCCAATAGAAATGAACGGTAAATAATGTAGTGTCATTTTAGCGTCACTTCTTTTGTAAATAAGAATAGAATATGTTTCTAAACACTTCTACATTAATGTAGATGCTACCATGATTACGGATAATCCTGAATGAATCGTAAATAATGAGTCAAAGTTACAGAGGCATAAATATCATATGGTATGGGCAGGCATAAGCTACGGACAATGAACACAATTCCATGTTATCGATGGCAATTTGAATGTACAGAGATATCGTGACGAGATCCTGAGGCCCAATGTCATGCCACTCATCGGCCGGCATCACCTCATGTTTCAGCATGATAATGCACGGCCCCATGTCGCAAGGATCTGTACATAATTCCTGGAAGCTGGAAATGTCCCAGTTCTTCCATGGCCTGCATACTCGCCAGACATGTCACCCATTGAGCATGTTTGGGATGCTCTGGATCGACAGCGCGTTCCAGTTCCCGACAATATCCAGCAACTTTGCACAGCCATTGAAGAGGAGTGGGACAACATTCCACAGGCTACAATCAACAGCCTGATCAATTCTATGTGCCGCGCTGCATGAGGCAAATGGTGGTCACACCAGATACTGACTGGTTTTCTGTATCTGTATTCCCAGTCATGTGAAATCCATAGATTAGGGCCTAATGAATGTATTACAATAGACTGATTTCCTTATTTGAACTGTAACTCAGTAAAATCTTTCAAAATTGTTGCATGTTGTATTTATATGTGTTTTTGTTCAGTATAAATGGAGTGTCTCGGATTTACGTACAGAATAATACGAAATGCTTTGAGACCAGTTTACGTAATGATGTCCCTGACTCTGAGTAAATTCACTGAGACATTCAGTCAACATCCCACAGTTGAGAACTAATCTAAGTAAAGCGTGCAGTGATTGAAGGAAATCTTTTAGTAAATGAACGCACACAGATAGCAAAGCTGAAGCTATCACGATGAATGGTGATGAATCTCATTCTAAACCTGCAGCATTCAGAACTGGTCATGACTCCGATCAAAGAAGGCCTCACATTAACACATATATATTCAGTTCTTACAAACATAGTCTGGGCAAGTATACTGAAATAAATGGAGTAAAAGGAGATGATAAAACAAGAGAAAAAAAGAGCGATGGAAGAGGATCAATAGATATTTTCTCCACATGGTGTGTAGTGAACCTTATCTCAAAGTGATATTTTGACTGGGATTTGTTATTCTGAATAATGTCTGTGCTTTGGGTTAGACACACCCATAGCCCAATAAATGGACTAAAGGAGCCTAACATTACTCCTTATAGTCCAAGGACCTTACATGTTCTGTTAAAAAGTGGAATTGGCTCTGGAAGCCAAAACAGCCAAATACTCTAGGGCTGGGCGGTATCCCGTATTTTACGATATACCGGTATTGATGCACAGAGCGATTTGGGTTTTTACTTCACCTTCTATAACACTATTTGAATGTTTGGTTTGTTAAAATGTGATACATCGTGTGTAACGCCCATTTTTATAATTTACTTCGCTACTTGAGTCATCACTCTCTGCTGTCTCTCTCTCCATGCTGCTTTCCACACACACCTAGCCCCGCCCCGTCACTCAGGGAGCACATTTGCTGTTCCTCGACCACGAGACACTTGCGTTCAGTCTGCATGGTTAATGCAGCACATGCAACAATGTTGAAGACAACGATGCAGTTTTCACTTTGCTTCTTAATATAAATCCACTAGTGTTCTATAATTACACTATTAGTTTGTGTTTCTGACATCTGCAAACAGCTAGTTTGTCTTTTCTTAGCAAGTTGGGCCTAAATCTTGTTAGCCGCTATAGCTAATAACATTTACTGAGTCAGAGCAAACGTAATTAGCTATACAGCCTGATAATACCAGTGATGGTGTAGACCTAAATCAGCATGTTGTTTGTGCAACAGTATCTTCTAAAAGAGGAATACGCGAAGCAAGAATATGTTAGCTACAGTTGAAGTCGTAAGTTTACATACACTTAGGTTGGAGTCATTAAAACTTGTTTTTCAACCACTCCACAAATGTCTTGTTAACAAACTATAGTTTTTGCAAGTCGGTTATGGCATCTACTTTGTGCACGACACAAGTAATTTTTCCAACAATTGTTTACAGACAGATTATTTCACTTATAATTCACTGTATCACAATTCCAGTGGGTCAGAAGTTTACATACACTAAGTTGACTGTGCCTTTAAACAGCTTGGAAAATTCCAGAAAATGATGTCATGGCTTTAGAAGCTTCTGATAGGCTAATTGACATCATTTGAGTCAATTGGAGGTGTACCTGTGGATGTATTTCAAGGCATACCTTCAAACTCAGTGCGTCTTTGCTTGACATCATGGGAAAATCAAAAGAAATCCGCCAAGACCTCAGAAAAAAAAACATTAGACCTCCACAAGTCTGGTTCATCCTTGGGAGCAATTTCCAAATGAAGGTACCACGTTCATCTGTATAAACAATAGTACGCAAGTATAAACACCATGGGACCACGCAGCCGTCATACCGCTCAGGAAGGAGACGCGTTCTGTCTCCTAGAGATGAACGTACTTTGGTGCGAAACGTGCAAATCAATCACAGAACAACAGCAAAGGACCTTGTGAAGATGCTGGAGGAAACAGGTACAAAAGTATCTATATCCACAGTAAAACCAGTCCTATGTCGACATAACCTGAAAGGCCGCTCAGCAAGGAAGAAGCCACTGCTCCAAAACCGCAATATAATATAAAATAAATATAATTGGTCATTTAGCAGACGCTCTTATCCAGAGCGACTTGCAATAAAAAAGACAGACTACGGTTTGCAACTGCACATGGGGACAAAGATCGTACTTTTTGGAGAAATGTCCTCTGATCGGCTATGAAAAGCCAACTGAGAGACCTGAGCCCTAGGACCATACGTCGGGACTACCGGCCGTGGTGACTCCTTGCTGTCCCCAGTCCGCCTGGCCTTGCTGCTATTCCAGTTTAAACTGTTCTGCCTGCGGTTATGGAACCCCTACCTGTCCCAGACCTGCTGTTTTAAACTCTAATGATCGGCTATGAAAAGCCAACTGAGATTTATTCCTGATTATTATTTGACCATGCTTGTCACTTATGAACATTTTTGAACATCTTGGCATGGTTCTGTTATAATCTCCACCCGGCACAGCCAGAAGAGGACTGGCCACCCCTCATAGCCTGGTTCCTCTCTAGGTTTCTTCCTAGGTTTTGCCTTTCTAGGGAGTTTTTCCTAGCCACCGTGCTTCTACACCTGCATTACTAGCTGTTTGGGGTTTTAGGCTGGGTTTCTGTACAGCACTTCGAGATATTAGCTGATGTAAGAAGGGCTATATAAAATAAAATTGATTGATTGATTGATTGGACTGATGAAACAAAAATAGAACTGTTTGGCCATAATTACCATCGTTATGTTTGGAGGAAAAGGTTGTGGCAAAATGGCTTACGGACAACAAAGTCAAGGTATTGGAGTGGCCATCACAAATGTGTGGGCAGAACTGAAAAAGCGTGTGCGAGCAAGGAGGCCTACAAACCTGACTCAGTTACACCAGCTCTGTCAGGAGGAATGGGCCAAAATTCACCCAACATATTGTGGGAAGCTTGTGGGAGGTACCTGAAACATTTGACCCAAGTTAAATAATTTAAAAGGCAATGCTACCAAATACTAATTGAGTGTATGTAAACTTCTGACCCACTGGGAATGTGATGAAAGAAATAAAAGCTGAAATAAATATCTCTCTACTATTATTCTGACATTTCACATTCTTAAAACAAAGTGGTGATCCTAACTGACCTAAAACAGGGAATTGTTAGTAGGATTAAATGTCAGGAAATGTGATCAACTTAGTTTAAATGTATTTGGCTAAGGTGTATGTAAACTTCCGACTTCAACTGTACATTAATTAGCTAAGAGAAATCATTAAATGTAGCCAAAGAGTATTGTGTCCCGTAGGAAACACTTATCAACACTTTGGTTCCTACCCTGTCACAATAACTCCTCCCTGGCATTTTCATTCATTGTGATGTCAAACACTGTGGCAGTGTGGAAATGATCTCAAATGAGTGCAGGAAATTGATAAATGATTTTTGGTTGAAGTTGAATTGAACAGTATAAAACAATCTAAAAGGAGAAAGACCCATTGAAATCACTTTGAATGTATGTGTTGCCACCCTAGGGTCAGGCAATACACAAAGCAAATTCTGAACCTGTATTATTCAAAAACATAAAACAGTCAAATACTGTCATACAGTCCTCTTTTTTATTTTCTATACCGTGATATAATATTTTGGCCATATCACCCAGCCCAAAATACTCCCATCTAAACTTGAATCGATTCTTAATTGCGGTAAGGTTCTAGAAACATACATCCCTCCCTCTACTTTCATATCTCATCACAAATGCAAAATACACAATTACTGTACACTGTTTTAACCGGTTTTAACACAGTTGCAGCTAACATTATTTTTCAGTGACAACAGGTTTGTGGCATCAGGTGTTCGAGACACAGATAGCTAATTAGCACCATAGACATTAAAAGCAGATCAGCACAGGTAGTCCACTCAGTCTTCCGTCTGTTTCCGTAAACAAGTGCGGCAACATGAAAATATGGCCGTGTGGGAACCCTAAACCTATCAAAATGTTTATATCATTAGGATAGTAAGAAAAGCCATGCGTGAAACATAACCGTTAAATTAGAGTCTCCTGAGTGGCGCAGTGGTCTAAGGCACTGCATCGCAGTCCTAACTGTGCCACTAGAGATCCTGGTTCGAATCCAGGCTCTGTCGCAGCCGGCCGCGACCGGGAGACTCATGGGCGGCGCACAATTGGCCCAGCGTCGTCCAGGGTAGGGGAGGGAATGGCCGGCAGGGATGTAGCTCAGTTGATAGAGCATGGCGTTTGCAACGCCAGGGTTGTGGGTTCGATTCCCACGGGGGGCCAGTATAAAAAAAAAAAAATGTATTCACTAACTGTAAGTCGCTCTGGATAAGAGCGTCTGCTAAATGACTAAAATGTAAATTAGATCTGTAAACGTTACGACTATGAATGAACATTTACACGTTCAATTCTTACTTTACGTCTCCCTTTACTCAGTTACATATCTTTTTTTTATACTTACAAACTTTTGTCAGGAATGCGGCATCTGCAAAGGACATTAACCGAATGTAACTAGTCCAAGTTAGCTAGTCAATCAAGCAACTCTAACCCAGACGTTAGTTGCTTTGCAGCGTCCGGTTTAATTTCCAAAATAAAAGCCTAGAGCTTGTTTTAGAACGGTATTCGATAACGACGTTATACCAGTAGATAGCGTAGTATAGGCTTGGGCCTTCAGCAAATGACTTATGTGAGAATTAAACTATAAAGACACAGAAGAGCCTTGTCTAGAATAACTGGCTGAGCTGCAAAATAGAAAGTAAATATGATTTAGACTAGGCCTATTCCACTATCTAAATATGCCATGCTGTTGTGTGTTATTTAATGGCCATATAATGGCCAAATCTATTTTTATAGCTGTGTGGGGCTACTGTGGTGATCATGTAACCTAATGAATCACACTGTTTCCAGTATTTGGGAGCACTGACTGTAGGCCTTATTAGGCATTTTGACTGTTGTATTTATGAATTCCACTCTGTATGTAGGCTTGTTATAGCCAATGTTTTATTTAGAGGCTATATTTAGAGGCCTGCGAGATAGGGCCTCTTTTTAAGCGGACCCCTGTAATAAAAACTGTTATAAAACACAAATACAGCTCTATAATTATTCCGCAAGACACCAGTACCCAAAATTATAGACTAAATTGCAATGCCTACAAGTTGAAGGCCTATTTTTTAATTTGGATAGGCCTAAATTAAACATTGAATTATTAGTGATAGGCTAAAGAACTTGATAATTTTGAATACACACATGGATTTCAATAAACAAATGGATAAGACTGTTCTATTCTCTTTGATTTAGTTCCTATTGCAACTCAGACAAATTACAGAATGGATGACATACTGACTGACTGAACTGAATGAAGGATGAATTAAATGTTCAAATATGTTGGAATGATGAGTTGCACGCATCATGCATGCTCTGCACTTTATTTGGCTAGTAGGCAAACAGGCCTACATTAGGGTATAATGACTATGGCTGCATGCCTCTAGAAGGGCATCTTCTGAGGCTGAGGGGTGCTTTTCCAAAGGCGCATGGTGCTGTGGTGCTGCATGGAGATCACAAGCTCTTCAACTGGGCAGCAGTGTCGCGATGGAGGGAATAGCCTATAAGGAGACTACCTAAGACCACTGCAACATAGTTATTGTAAAGTGTGGGAATAAGCTTATGCCAGACTTAGCCTCCGTTTAACCTCTCCCTTGATCATTTCAAAGTCCATATGTTCATGACCCGATTCATATAAATCATGTCAAATTATTTTAAATTCCTACAGAATATGCTTTGGCAAGATTAAGTGATGAAATAAATGTCAAATTGTTCTATAAAAACTATTTTGAGTGGCAAAGACTCCAGTGGTCATACATAATTCAAAGATTCACCAAACATCTATTATTATTATTATTCTGTTTAATTATTCCTGGTATATACTACTGGTTATGATTGCAGACAGAGCCCAGAGAATGGGATGGTGCAATATTGAATTAGTCATATTTTGATAAGGTGCATGCATTGGGATGTTCACGTCACCCAGAGATATGCCCATGCTGTAGAGATACACCTAGCGGACTGAAACGTCATTGTTGTAGGCATAATACAGCTAGTGCCATCTAGACTTGCGCTGGCAAACAAATCCATTACATTAGCTACCTAAATGTGAAGTAAACTCAAATGAGGAGTAATAGAGACTTTTAACTTTGAAACGTGCAGGATACTGCTTTCCGGCTTCCCTGACCGTTTAAAAAAAATACTGTTATGCTTGTTTGTGTAGCACTCCTCACAGGCCATTTGGTGTACGTTTTTTTTGTTAGTGAGATTAAACTGCCAAAACTCTGAAAGGTATTATTGTATGACAGAATTGCAACACAAGATTTGTTCAAGCCTAAAATTTAAGTCCGTAATCTTAACATGGTGTTTGTATGTTCACAGATGAAACTTCGATTGACGTTTCATGCATAGCTTTTCTTACTATCCTAACGATACGTACGTTCAACCTTTTGGCAGCTATTTGGCTCCATACTTATGCTTTCAAAACGCAACACAAGCAATGCGTATAAATGTGCATCGGCAAACTCCCCCATACTGAAGAAGCCTTCATCCAATGACTTGTGTGTATTGTAATGGCACCGAGTCATGATCAAGGGCTAGAAACACCCATAGCCACACTCAATGAAAAATACACCAGTTAACATTTACAGTATAATTATAAGTCAGTATAAAATACGTTTTGGTTACCCAGAAAAGCAAGAGTGGATGAATAGTTGAATACGTCAACTATTAGACATGAACAAATGGAAATGGGTCAATAGTAACAACATTGAGTTGAGGCCTCCTCAGAATGTAGGCCAAATCGTAACGTTTCTGTAACAGAATAGCCCTCGTGAGTGGGCTACAAAGGACAAACACTGAGGCCGCCCAAACCTGATCAGTTATCATTTTAATATATTATCAATAGTTCATGTTTTTCTTTATAAATAAAGCGCATGAGATGGCTATTGAATACGCGCAACAGAGAGGCTACTGTGAACAATGGTCAATGCCCAAATAAGGCAAGAGAAGCAAACAGAGAGACTATAGGTTACATTACAAAAGGCAGTTTCGAAGTTTGACTTACCTAATGGAAATTCTGGATATTTGGAAGTTTGCTATGGAAAACCACAATCAAAAACCGAATTATAGTACACCAGCAGAAGGTGAGTTTTGAAGTAACAAAAAAATCAGTTACTTTTCCGTCAATGCTTTGCGTTTCCTGGTTTTTGCAGGTATGGGCGTGGCGTTGAAACAGCAGGTGAGTCGCGCACACCGCCGTAGCCTACCACGTGACCATACGTGGGTGAGTTCAGTTCCGCCCAAGGGCATGAGTCACTCCTCAAATGTACACTTATATAGCCCACTTTCCGTTAGGATTTCCACACTCCCTAGTGAATTGTACAGAAACTGAATGTCAGCTCATTAATATGTAAGGTGAGACAAAGCCTACTCACTTCTCTCAATCACACACGCCTTAGAATTCCAAGTAGGGCCTAATCCACACTGAAACTGTATGACTCATACCTGGGAAGTGGAACATAAAAGGAAACTCATCCTCCACTCAACACATTTTTCCTCAACCATGACCACACTTCTCCAACCCCTACCTACATGTTATCAATAGGTTACAATTTTAATACAGTGCTTCTACTTCTGGATTGATTGCTGTTTGGGGTTTTAGGCTGGTTTCTGTATAACCTCTTTGTGACATCTGCTGATTTAAAAAGGGCTATATAAATAAATGTGAATACCTCTCTGGTAGGTTTGACCCATATCATGTATATGGAGGACCCTGTGGCATATCCAGATCCCCCTCTAGCTTTTTGGGGGCCCTAAGCGAGATTTGTTGGTTGGTACAGTGCATTCGGAAAGTATTCAGACCCCTTCCTTTTTTCCACATTTTGTTACGTTACAGCCTTATTCCAAAATGTATTAAATGAATAAAAATCCTCATCAATCTACACACAATACCCCATAATGACAAAGCGAAAACAGGTTTTTAGAAATGTTTGCAAAATGTATTAAAAATACAAAACAGAAATATATGTTTTACAGAAGTATTCAGCCCCTTTGCTATGAGACTCAAAATTGAGCTTAGGTGCATCCTGTTTCCATTGATCATCCTTGAGATGTTTCTACACCTTGATTGGAGTCCACCTGTGGTAAATTGAATTGATTGAACATGATTTGGAAAGGCACACACCTGTCTATACAGTGGGGGGGAAAAAGTATTTAGTCAGCCACCAATTGTGCAAGTTCTCCCACTTAAAAAAGATGAGAGAGGCCTGTAATTTTCATCATAGGTACACGTCAACTATGACAGACAAATTGAGATTTTATTTCCAGAAAATCACATTGTAGGATTTTTAATGAATTTATTTGCAAATTATGGTGGAAAATAAGTATTTGCTCACCTACAAACAAGCAAGATTTCTGGCTCTCACAGACCTGTAACTTCTTCTTTAAGAGGCTCCTCTGTCCTCCACTCGTTACCTGTATTAATGGCACCTGTTTGAACTTGTTATCAGTATAAAAGACACCTGTCCATAACCTCAAACAGTCACACTCCAAACTCCACTATGGCCAAGACCAAAGAGCTGTCAAAGGACACCAGAATCAAAATTGTAGACCTGCACCAGGCTGGGAAGACTGAATCTGCAATAGGTAAGCAGCTTGGTTTGAAGAAATCAACTGTGGGAGCAATTATTAGGAAATGGAAGACATACAAGACCACTGATAATCTCCCTCGATCTGGGGCTCCACGCAAGATCTCACCCCGTGGGGTCAAAATGATCACAAGAACGGTGAGCAAAAATCCCACAACCACACGGGGGGACCTAGTGAATGACCTGCAGAGAGCTGGGACCAAAGTAACAAAGCCTACCATCAGTAACACACTACGCCGCCAGGGACTCAAATCCTGCAGTGCCAGACGTGTCCCCCTGCTTAAGCCAGTACATGTCCAAGTTTGCTAGAGTGCATTTGGATGATCCAGAAGAGGATTGGGAGAATGTCATATGGTCAGATGAAACCAAAATCAACTCAACTCGTCGTGTTTGGAGGACAAAGAATGCTGAGTTGCATCCAAAGAACACCATACCTACTGTGAAGCATGGGGGTGGAAACATCATGCTTTGGGGCTGTTTTTCTGCAAAGGGACCAGGACGACTGATCCGTGTAAAGGAAAGAATGAATGGGGCCATGTATCGTGAGATTTTGAGTGAAAACCTCCTTCCATCAGCAAGGGCATTGAAGATGAAACGTGGCTGGGTCTTTCAGCATGACAATGATCCCAAACACACCACCCGGCAACGAAGGAGTGGCTTCGTAAGAAGCATTTCAAGGTCCTGGAGTGGCCTAGCCAGTCTCCAGATCTCAACCCCATAGAAAATCTTTGGAGGGAGTTGAAAGTTTGTGTTGCCCAGCGACAGCCCCAAAACATCACTGCTCTAGAGGAGATCTGCATGGAGGAATGGGCCAAAATACCAGCAACAGTGTGTGAAAACCTTGTGAAGACTTACAGAAAACGTTTGACCTGTGTCATTGCCAACAAAGGGTATATAACAAAGTATTGAGAAACTTTTGTTATTGACCAAATACTTATTTTCCACCATAATTTGCAAATAAATTCATTAAAAATCCTACAATGTGATTTTCTGGATGTTTTTTCCTCATTTTGTCTGTCATAGTTGACGTGTACCTATTATGAAAATTACAGGCCTCTCTCATCTTTTTAAGTGGGAGAACTTGCACAATTGGTGGCTGACTAAATACTTTTTTTCCCCACTGTATAAGGTCCCACAGTTGACAGTGCATGTCAGAGCAAAAACAAGCCATGAGGTCAAAGGAATTGTCTGTAGAGCTCCGAGACAGGATTGTGGCGAGGCACAGATCTGGGGAAGGGTACCAAAAAATGTATGCAGCATTGAAGGTCCCCAACCACACAGTGGCCTCCATCATTCTTCAATGGAAGAAGTTTGGAACCACCAAGACTGAGCAATCGGTGGAGAAAGGCCTTGGTCAGGGGGGTGACCAAGAACCCGATGGTCACGCTGACAGAGCTCCAGAGTTCCTCTGTGGAGATGGTTGTCCTTCTGGAAGGTTCTCCCATCTCTGCTGCACTCCACCAATCAGGCCTTTATGGTAGAGTGGCCAGACGGAAGCCACTCCTCAGTAAAAGGCACATGACAGCCCGCATGGAGTTTGCCAAAAGGAACCTAAAGGACTCTCAGACCATGAGAAATAAGATTCTCTGGTCTGATGAAACCAAGATTGAACTCTTTGGCCTGAATGCCAAGTGTCATATCTGGAGGAAACCTGGCACCATCCCTACGGTGAAGCATGGTGGTGGCAGCATCATGCTGTGGGGATGTTTTTCAGCGGCAGGGACTGGGAGAAGAGTCAGGATCGAGGGAAAGATGAACGGAGCAAAGTACAGAGAGATCCTTGATGAAAACCTGCTCCAGAGCGCTCAGGACCGCAGACTGGGGCGAAGGTTCACCTTCCAACAGGACAACGACCTAAGCACACAGCAAAGACAACGCAGGAGTGGCTCTCGGGACAAGTCTCTGAATGTCCTTGAATGGCCCAGCCAGAGCCCGGAGTTGAACCCGATCAAACATCTCTGGAGACCTAAAAATAGCTGTGCAGCGACGCTCCCCATCCAACCTGACAGAGCTTCAATACAGGTGTGCCAAGCTTGTAGCGCCATACCCAAGAAGACTCGAGGCTGTAATCACTGCCAAAGGTGCTTCAACAAAGCACTGAGTAAAGGGTCTGAATACTTATGTAAATGTTATATTTCCGTTTTATTTATTTTTATTTGCAAAAATGTCTAAAAACCTGTTTTTGCTTTGTCGTTATGGGATATTCTGTGTAGATTGAGGGGGGAAAAACTATTTAATCAATTTTAGAATAAGGCTGTAACGTAACAATTTTTGAAAAAAGGGGTCTGAATACTTTCCGAATGCACTGTATGTTGATAGCCTGTTGTATGTTTCCATGATGTCAGATGCTTTTCTGCATATGAAAATCATGGATGGGTTCATTGTATTCAAACAGTGTATATTGATAGCATTGGCCAGAAAAGTCCATAGAAGAGTGTAATAGTTTAGTGGTCTCCAAACTGTGATCCACCAGAAGCCTTTTGAATTTGCCCGTGCATCTCCAGATAACGAAAACAATGTTTGAAGCCACAACAGCCCATTCCTAAACCGTGGCCCAGGAGGACTTGGCTGTGGATCACCAGGGCCCAGTTTTTCAAAGATTATCTATCCAAATTTCGGCTATCGGATAGGATTAAATGCACAGGTATGTTGATAGCCTTGCTAGAATGAATAAAACGGGAGTCCCCATTCAAGTAAAAATTGTTTAACTCAGTTACATAAACAGATAATGTATCTTTTCTATGTTTAGTTTTCACTGAAAAAGCTTCTATATGGAATATTGATAGCATTTGCATCTATTCATAACATAATCCTAGATGAGGAAAGAAACAAGAGATCATGACTGATCATTAATAGGCCTACACCTACATGAAATACATTATAAAATGTGTGATCATGAAAGGAAGACACTTAAAGTGATCTGGCATAATCACAAGTCTTTAGCTACATAACATAAGCCTTCGATGGTATTCTTTCACCATGGCATTGTTTTACAATCTTGACCAATTCAATTCATGGAACATTGATTGGCAACTAAGGGTTCAGACACACATAGTGTTTGCTGGCCAAGAGTAGGACTATTTAGCACCTCTGAACGTAATTTGCGAACCAAGTGCAAATCAATTTTACATGTAGAATCGCCAGAAAAATGTTGGCAGTCAGACATCTACAGCGGGTGGTCCCTAAAAGCACAGCGTGATGAACGATTGGCAGATGAACGCTAGACCCACATTCGGTGCGATGTGTGTGAGCCTTAAGTCCCCTCTACCTTGTGTCCAAGGTCTACTGCACTGATTGTGATATGACTTAATGGGTTGAGTTCTGGGGTCTCAGAAGTATGTCATGTAAATAAAGCATTTGCTCAATACATTATCTTCTTGTCCTATTCTAGATTATTTATTTTCATTAAATTCTGCATAAAAAGAGTCTCTTTATGCATGTATGTAAATGTTTTTTAATGCTTTATTTAAAATCAAATAAAATTGACAGATTTAATCTTTCAGGGATCCAGCCTCAGCGATTTGAACATTATTATGAGTGACATTTAAACATTAAAATCCAGAATCAATCACATAGAGAAGCATTTAATAGAAGTGATTTGACATGCTCCACAAGGTGACTGTTTCTAGTAATCTCCATTTGAAAACCTTAGGATTGTCCCTGATTTTAAAGTAGCAGCAAAGTGTACGGTAGCAGGAGAAAGCTGCTTCATAGTGCAGGTCATGACTTCAAAGGCAGGACCGTCTGTATTGGAGCGCTGTCATAATAGTGTTTCGTGTGCAGTTGATGCTTAGAGAGGTCATTGTCTATTTAGTGGTGCTGTTGGAAGAGACTTTTCATCTTCTTCCATCATTCTTCACTAGAACATAAGAGGTTGAGAATCAGTGATGTAACAGAGTGGAGCACTGTTGGTGATGATGGCATAGATTAGCAAACAGACAGGGATTTCACACAGAGGATTGGTAATAGAGAAGAACAAAAATGATGCAGCTGTCACAGAGACACATTGAAAAGGAGACAAGCAGAAGTGATGATGTCATAGACACTATTAAGCAGATAATGACTCCTAAATAAATGCATAGTGTATCTTGTACACCCACCAAGTAGACAATGTGTACAGAGTCTGGGTTGCCTTGGGTATGGAGAGAGGGGACAGTGTTTTCCAGGGCCACAGTCGCACTGGAGTCACGACGGTTATCACTGGGGAGACAGTGGGAAGAGTTACAATGACAACAGAGATAAATAACTCCATCACTGTCTAATAGAACAAACTGTTGATTCCATCAAGGGGTTAACCTTGAAAGGTATAAGGGTGCTAAGGTGGCTAAGGAGTGGGTGAGGTCTGGTGTATATGAAGTGGTGCGGTGTACAATCAGGGTGAGGACCCACTGGGCACCCCACATAATTTCAACATGGAAATTTGGTAATATTTGGTTGAGACGTTGACCAATGAGATTTCAACCTTTATTCACCCACTCAAAAAGACAGCCAGAGGTTTGTTGAATTCCCAATGTGCCATCACTATGCTTTCAACCATTTAAAAGCACAAAATTCAAAATGGGAATACAATGTCAGATATGTTTTATTTATACAACAACTTGTGTTATCACTGTGCTTCATCTAATAGCACAACCAAATGACCTGGATTGCAGTTGAGATTACATTAAAAGTACATAGTGCAAGTGATCAATGCTGTTCAAGATTCTGCACAGATTATTATAGCAATTGTGAAGATCTCCACAGACCTGCGACCTTGAACATGCATGCTTTCTATGATTACATAAGAAGACATTTATAGTTACAGTAGGCTAACTTCAAAATGTGGCCATGGATGTGTGACTCATTTTAAGGTTGAATAAATACTGTTACATTCGTTTGTAAGAGCCTTAACTTTCAGCTATTTACTGTATTACAAAAGTATTATTTAATTGTGTTTGGTTGACAACGCAGCCAAATATCAACATTTAAAGTATATCTAATCCTTGGATTCATTCATCTGAGCGTGAATCCAACATATCATTTGTTAACTTGTCGACAAGTTAATAGGCTATTTGTGTTTGGTTGTCAACGCAACCAAATATCAACATTTGAAGGAGATGCATCTTTGTGCCACTGACAGAGTCTGGCTTTAATTCCAGTTTGTCTACAAATTAATGATATGTTGAATTCACGTCTACATCTCAACCAAAGATCTAAAGTTGAACCCTGGGTTGAATTGAAACAATAACTGTTGATGACTTTGCAAATGCCTTATAGGCCTAAATAGTATAATTGATTATATGACTTAGTGCCTTCAGAAAGTATTCACACCCCTTAACTTTTTCCACGTTGTCTTACAGCCTGAATTTAAAATTGATTACATTTTGTTTTTTTGTCACTGGCCTACACACAATACCCCATAACGTCAAAGTGGAATTATGTATTCAACCCCTTTGTTATGGCAAGCCTAAATAAGTTCAGCTGTAAAAATGTGCTTAACAAGTCACATAATAAGTTGCAGGGACTCACAATTGTGCAATAGTGTTTAAAATTATTTTTGAATGACTACCTCATCTCTGTACCTCTCGTGGCAAAATTACAACTTCTGTTATGCACATACGCTGTATGAGCCTTAAACCTGTACATTTCCAACTGTCTGTTTGGAGGGCTTGTAAGAAGCTGGTATTTATCTACTCTGCCTCTGTTCAACTTCGTCACACGGTCAAGAGAAAGAGCCTCTGAGAGTGACCACAGTGTCTCAGTCTATCCTGTTCTTCTCATATCCTTCAAGGGCACAGCTGTGTGACCTGCGTGATCAAGGAAGCCACCTCAAGCCTATAATCCTCGGCAAGTAAACAATTGCCGCATTGGAACTCCGAGTGATCCGGTTTGTTCCGAAACAAAGCGTAATAGATAGTTTCTACAGCGCTGGAACCGTTCATTTAGTTCTCCAGACAAAGAGGGCTCCATTGCAAAACTATGACCCGATACACATAGCCACAAGAAGAAAACAAGGTAGCTTATGATGCACTGATCTGCATGGGAGTGGTGGAACCAGCCATGACTAAGCATTTTAGGTCCACTATATAAGACCTCCGCATTTCCTGTATTGATGGGTTCTCAACGATCACCTAACGGGTGGTCGTTGACCAGCTCCATTATTGCAATAATTAATCGATATCAAATAAAGATTGATTGTTTGAAGAAATGACAAAGTCTCTCTCACTTGATTACAATTTCCACCACAATACTTGGCGACCCAGATGGGACACCAAACTCCATCTGCTGACTGCTCCTGAGGACCTAGGTTAAACCGTGCACAGGGGCCACACCAAGTGGCTCAAGAAAACCCGCACTCCACTGAAGGAGAAATCAGGGACCTGCCTAAGATCTGGTTGAGTGTCAGCGGGTGGATACAGTGTCCCGAACAGAGACAGATAAATAGGGTGAGACTGACATTTCTTGGAAACAATGATAAAACATTTTTATTGAAGAAAATTTAGTTCTGAGGGAACTTAGCGTTGAAATATATGAAATTTGTTTAAGGGGAATACATTTGGTATTGGAATGACTAAGAGTACTGTTGTAACTCAGTGGACTCCTTTAGACCTTCCTAAATTTTATAAGATCTACGATTGCGGTAGACTGTAGTTTAAAAAAATTATAACTAAGCTACTGACTGAAGGAGTTATGACCGATTTCCATTAATACCATTTTCTGTCTGCCTGCTAGTTGTAGCAGTGTTGTAACTGCTAACCCTTGCTTTCACAGCACTACCGGTGAAGACTTTAGAATTCTACGTTTTAAAAGCTAATGCTTTGAGCCTCGTGTAGAGAAGGCCTGTGTACACAATTTGAAAAGGTGTTCTTGATGTAACGGATTCCTAGTTTTCAAGTGAGTTGACACGTGTAGTAAGAATACCTGAACTCTCGGGAACTTAATTTTTTGAATTTAATTTAGAATAGGCCAGGAATTAGTTAACTGATTGATCTAGCTAAGAGTTGACGGCTGTTAAGAAATGTAGACACAGTAAAATAACTAAACAAATAAAGAGGGGTACCCCATTAATTGATGTGTGGACACACACAATAACAGAATGATTGTGAATTAATAATGATGAACTGTTTTAACACTGATCTCTGTTGGCCACAAGATGGTGATGAAGGACAAGATAAAGTGGACTCCTGAGTGTTTGCAGGCACTTGGTGTTTGGATTTTTTAAAAATGGTTTTATGTCATCTGTCCTTATATAGGATCACAGTGGGAAGCAGCCGCCCGTTGCATACTACTCTAAGAGACTTAACAGTGTGGTGAGAGGGTTGGGGTGTTGCCTCAGAGCTGTAGCAATGTCAATGTGCCCTTTAACCTTTAAAGTTCCTCACACTGTTCATGCTCTCATTTCACAGGCACGTACTGCTCACCTCACCCCAGAAAGGCTGCTCCATTACCAGAATGTGCTGTTAACAATGTGTGAGAATTGTAAGTGGGAATTGTAAATAATTTTTGGTTTGCTCCAGGGTTTTCTGTATTTGCGGAGCAATTTTTTGCAAAATGTGTAAACCCCTTTTTTTATAATAATAATAATAATAATAATAATAATAATAATAATAATAATAATAATAATAATAATATCAGAACAGATTGACACTGATGGGTTGCGAGGATCAAATGGTAAGCTACTGTGATGCACTATACAATGTTCTGAAGTCTATTTTCCCCAGGATAAAAGCGGCTTTGCCTGAACCAAAGGGAGGACAGCTCCACAAATTGCAGCCAGGAGATTGGGTGGTCATCAAGGACCTCTGCAGAAAGACTTGGCACAAACAGCGCTGGACTGGTCCATTCCAGGTGCTCCTGACGGTTGCAGAGAGGTCGTTGTGGGTTCATGCCAGCCACTGCAGGAAGGTGCCCCACAACCCAGACGAAGATGTACAAGCCGATGAATCGTCATAGGCGACTCCAGTGGCCATGGGAGGACCAGGACTGGACTCTACGCATCATGTTTGTTGCTTTCGTGGTCAGTCTTTTCATTGCAGCTGTTGTATGGGCCCTGGAAGAAGTGGCCACAATGCAACTGAAGAATACCAGCATAGTTCCACGGCTAGACTTAAATAACAGCCGCTGCAGCGTGAGCCAATGGCAGGCTCAGGACGGGAGTCCAGCAAACTATAGCTGCCCCATTGTTTAAGAGGACTGAGATCGATGCATCAACGTGATGATTGTCCTCTTTGTACAGATGAAAAGTTTACTTCTGTATAACTTTTTAATTGTTTAAATGACTCCCTTAAGAATGTTTTGCATCATGTGAAGGTGAAGTTAATTGGAAAGTTAACTGGAAAGTAAGAATTCAAATTTTAAATGGTTTGGACTGATTAAGATTTAGCAAAGTGAAAACTAACTAAATGTTTATGTTATGAATATTTGTTAATGGTGTTAATACCGTGTTCGATTTACTGTGTGGGGTCTTTTTATTTTGGTTTTAGTGGATATTTCACAGGTTAGAAATTATACACATTAAAGGGCAAACAAATGACATTTTCAAAAGTTTCTATTGCCAGAGTTTTGGTTGCACACATGTACATTATCCTGATAACAAATGTACTGAAAAACCCAATGTAAACCTGGTACACAATGTTTGAAATGTCTTGAAATAAAGTCTGAGGGTCCAGGGTAAACACTAATGATTAGGAAAAAGTGTTTAATTTAGCAATAGTCCTATGTGTGATTCGGACCATGGCAAGGACAGAGAGAGTGCGCTGCCCCTGAATGAGGGACACCTGTCACTAATCAATTTGACAATTCCTTGAATTACCTTATGGGATACAATTAAGTTAAGGTAGGAGCAGATTTACCGCTTGTGGGAGTTCCCATAGGGGTAAATCTGACTATGCAAATGGACTTACCATTCTTACTTGAGATACCATGTAACCCTGACCCCATGACGTTCTCTGTATTTCACAATCACACAGGCCCACCGTCGTTTGCTAGGCCAGATAATACCGGGTTTGGAGGGTGGATCATGCAACTGTGTCTGACTTTTGTTTTAGTCATTGTATTGATTTTGCTGCTCATCCTCATGAAGTTTTGCTGCAATATGTTTTTAAAACTGGTAACAAATTCAAGGCCAAATGTAATGTTAACTGTTGCCATGACCAGGGCCAGAATGCAGGATGTGAAGGATTAGCTGAGCTACCCTTTACTGCTGAAGACAGTGATGTTTGACCTGTTGCATACTTAGAAATGCGCCTGTTGTAGACAGAGGTATGCTCTCACAAGGTCGGCTCAGTGGGTGTGGAATATTGTCTGAATGCCCAGATGCTGTGATTGCTAGGTGTTCTCTCCTAAGCATCCGCACTCTTGGAGCAAACGCTTTTCTGAGAAAGGATAGACACTGGCAAGTTAGAACTGTATAGGGTATGTGTAGACGGTTAAAGGTTTTAAACTCAGTAGCACAACAGAAGCCATTTACAATGTACTAGTGTAAGAAAGCCCTCTCCTACAATGTTTCATATTCTGCTTGGTTGAGGTTTTGCTTAGATTATGACATAATTGCCTTACATTATGAATTATTACTTACATGCTTACTTGTAATTTTATATTAGGTTGAGATTAATCTCAAAAAGGGAGGAATGTCGTGGCAAAATTACAACTTTTGTTATGCACATGCGCTGTATGAGCCTTAAATCTGTAAATTTCCAACTGTCTGTTTGGAGGACTTGTAAGAAGAAGCTGGTATTTTTCCACTCTGCCTCTGTTCAACTTAGTAATACGGTCAAGAGAAAGAGCCTCTGATAGTGACCACAGTGTCCCAGTCTATCCTGTTCTTCTCATATCCTTCAAGGGCACAGCTGTGTGGAGATACAAAATAAGTATTTGGTCAATAACAAAAGTTTCTCAATACTTTGTTATATACCCTTTGTTGGCAATGACACAGGTCAAACGTTTTCTGTAAGTCTTCACAAGGTTTTCACACACTGTTGCTGGTATTTTGGCCCATTCCTCCATGCAGATCTCCTCTAGATCAGTGATGTTTTGGGGCTGTCGCTGGGCAACATGGACTTTCAACTCCCTCCAAAGATTTTCTATGGGGTTGAGATCTGGAGACTGGCTAGGCCACTCCAGGACCTTGAAATGCTTCTTACGAAGCCACTCCTTCGTTGCCCGGGCGGTGTGTTTGGGATCATTGTCATGCTGAAAGACCCAGCCACATTTCATCTTCAATGCCCTTGCTGATGGAAGGAGGTTTTCACTCAAAATCTCACGATACATGGCCCCATTCATTCTTTCCTTTACACGGATCAGTCGTCCTGGTCCCTTTGCAGAAAAACAGCCCCAAAGCATGATGTTTCCACCCCCATGCTTCACAGTAGGTATGGTGTTCTTTGGATGCAACTCAGCATTCTTTGTCCTCCAAACACGACAAGTTTAGTTTTTACCAAAAAGTTATATTTTGGTTTCATCTGACCATATGACATTCTCCCAATCCTCTTCTGGATCATCCAAATGTACTCTAGCAAACTTCAGACGGGCCTGGACATGTACTGGCTTAAGCAGGGGGACACGTCTGGCACTGCAGGATTTGAGTCCCACGCGGCGTAGTGTGTTACTGATGGTAGGCTTTGTTACTTTGGTCCCAGCTCTCTGCAGGTCATTCACTAGGTCCCCCCGTGTGGTTGTGGGATTTTTGCTCACCGTTCTTGTGATCATTTTGACCCCACGGGGTGAGATCTTGCGTGGAGCCCCAGATCGAGGGAGATTATCAGTGGTCTTGTATGTCTTCCATTTCCTAATAATTGCTCCCACAGTTGATTTCTTCAAACCAAGCTGCTTACCTATTGCAGATTCAGTCTTCCCAGCCTGGTGCAGGTCTACAATTTTGTTTCTGGTGTCCTTTGACAGCTCTTTGGTCTTGGCCATAGTGGAGTTTGGAGTGTGACTGTTTGAGGTTGTGGACAGGTGTCTTTTATACTGATAACAAGTTCAAACAGGTGCCATTAATACAGGTAACGAGTGGAGGACAGAGGAGCCTCTTAAAGAAGTTGTTACAGGTCTGTGAGAGCCAGAAATCTTGCTTGTTTGTAGGTGACCAAATACTTATTTTCCACCATAATTTGCAAATAAATTCATAAAAAATCCTACAATGAGATTTTCTGGATTTTTTTCCTCAATTTGTCTGTCATAGTTGACGTGTACCTATGATGAAAATTACAGGCCTCTCATCTTTTTAAGTGGGAGAACTTGCACAATTGGTGGCTGACTAAATACTTTTTTTCCCCACTGTATGAGGTGAACAGAGGCTGGCTTGAACAGAGAGGAGTAACAGAACTAACGTTATCACTTGTTTGTTCACTATGACCCGATACACATAGCCACAAGAAGAAAACAAGGTAGCTTATGATGCCCTGATCTGGGGTGGAACCAGCCATGACTAAGCATTTTTAGGTCCACTATATTAGACCTCAGCATTTCCTGTATTGATCGGCTCTCAACGATTCCCTAACGGGTGGTCGTTGACCAGCTTCATTATTGCAATATTTAATCGATATCAAATAAAGATCGATCGTTTGAAGAAATGACAGTCTCTCTCACTTGATTAGATTTTCCACCACAATACCACATACAATTATCTGTAAGGTCCCTCAGGTCGAGCAGTGAATTTCAAACACAGATACAACCAAAAAGACCAGGCAGGTTTTCCATATACCTCGCAAAGGGCACCTATTGGTACACCCAATCACTACAAAGATACAGGCATCCTTCCTAACTCAGTTGCCGGAGAGGAAGGAACCCTTCATGGATTTCACCATGAGGCCAATGGTGACTTTAAAACAGTTACAGAGTTTAATGGCTGTGAAAGAAGAAAACTGAAGATGGATCAACAACGTTGTAGTTACTCCACAACACTAACCTAATTGACAGAGTGAAAAGAAGGAAGCCTGTACAGAATAAAAATATTCCAAAACATGCATCCTGTTTGCAACAAGGCACTAAAGTAATACTGCAGAAAATATGGCAAAGCAATTAACTTTTTGTCCTGCATACAAAGTGTTATGTTTGGGGCAAATCCAATACAAAGCATTACTGAGGACCACTCTCCATATTGTCAAGCATAGTGGTGGCTGCATCATGTTATGGATATGCTTGTAATCATTAAGGACGGTGGGAGTTCTTCAGGATAAAAAAAGAAACTTAATGGAGCTAAGCACAGGCAAAATCCTAAGCACAGGCAAAATATGTTTTCCATCAGACACTGGGAGAGGAATTCACCTTTCAGCAGGACAATAACCTAACACACAAGGCCAAATCTACACTGGAGTTGCTTACCAAGAAGACAGTGAATGTTCCTGAGTAGCCAAGTTAGTTTTGACTTAAATGTACTTGAAAATCTATGGCAAGAACTGAAAATGGTTGTCTAGTAATGATCAACAACCAATTTGACAGAGCTTGAAGAATTTAGAAAATAATAATAGACAAATGCTCTTAGATTTACCCAGAAAAACTCACAGCTGTAATCGCTGCCAAAGGTGCTTCTTTCTACAAAGTATTGACTCAGGGGTGTGAATACTTATGTAAATGAGATATTTCTGTATTTAATTTCCAATAAATTTGCAAACATTTCTAAAAACATGTTTTCACAGTCATTCTGGGGTATTGTGTGTAGATGGGTGAGAAAACAAATCTACTTAATCCATTTTGAATTCAGGCTGTAACACAAAATGTGGAATAGGTCAAGGGGTATGAATACTTTCTGAAGGCACTGTATTAAGTATGGTTACATTTCATTTGCTCTGTTAAACCTACGCTTTGGAATGACTTCGATAGAAACAGTTAATATATTTAGTTATTAAGAGATCTCTCAATAATTGTTCTCATGATAGCACATTGGTAGTAGTCAGTGACAAATATAAAAGCAAAGCAGGGCTTGGTTAAAACCCTGGATGGGAGTCCAAATCAATAGTACCCTGGATGGGAGTCCAAATCAATAGTACCCTGGATGGGAGTCCAAATCAATAGTACCCTGGATTGGAGTCCAAATCAATAGTTCCCTGGATGGGAGTCCAAATCAATAGTTGTAGATCAACTCTCCAGTAGGAAGTGCTGCCCAGCCTATTATCTTTTTTATTTCTGATAGTGGATATAACATTGAAGATCTGACATTGTTTCAAATGTACAAATTCAACATATTTTAACAAGGTTTGTCTTTGTTGAAAATTGGTTACAATTATGACATTCGCAATCCGGTGGTTGAAATTTCACCCTCAAAACAACTTTTTTCATATCCAATGTATTTTCCATTGGATTCCAATGACGATGAAACAACGTTGATTCAACCAGTTTGTGTTCAGTGGGGAAGGTGTAAAGATTGTATGTGCAGTCGACACTGTACCTATTCTCCAGGTGCTCCTCAAGGTCTTTCTTGATCTTCTCAAGAGTGGAGGAGGATGAGGAAACAGCCTGATTTAAACATTTAGGGAGTAGGACTAGGTCAGGTTGCTTGTAGGGACTCATTACTGTTGAACAAAACAGAGAAATACAAAAAAAACCGTCAAAGGATAAAGCAGAGAGTGCATGACGTGAGAAGTGTGTTTGTGTCCAGGCCCAATAGATTGTGGGTTGTGTCGTTTTTTTATGAAGGGTGACTACATTGTCCGTTCAGGCTATCCATGCTTTGGGCCTTTCTCTCGTCCTTCTTCTCCTCCTTTTGGGGGGACAGTACCTCCTGGGAGGCTGACCTCATCGCATGGATGGAGCTCCTCTTCCTCTTGGAGGATGCTCCTCTTACAGCTGAGAGAGAGAGAGAGAGAGAGAAACAAAGTTGATCTACAACTATTGACTAAGAAAAGGAATGGGAACATTTATAAGGTCTATTTGAGTGTGTTTGAGTGAAAGAAGTCACTTACGATGGATCTTTTTGAATACAGTGCCGCCCATGAACTTCAGAAATCTGTCTGCATAGAAACTGGGCCTGTGAACTGACACTGTATCCTGACACACAAACATACACAGGTGTCAGGCCGCTATGAGAGCCAAATGGAATATGAATACAATCACACGCGCACACACTGTAGCCTACCCCATCGTGTACGAGGGCTTTCCAGGAGTGCTCCACCTTCTTGATGAACCTTAAAAAGAAGTACAGATGTTACAAAGATAAGTTACGTTATGTGTAACATAGATACGTTTTTCTTGATGGAAATGATGACAGTGGTTCCACAAAAAGCTCTTACCTGTAGGACTGGAGGATGTCAATAATCCCTAAGAAGATCAGCAGCTTCTCATCTTTGTGTTTAGCTGGAATTCCACCCATTCTGATAGACAAAAAATGAATTTACATCTCAACCAGCTGCTATGCAGTGTATGACTGAATTACGGTGTGAATAATACAATGTACTAACGTTTACAATGACTCATTGTGTAGTCAGTGATATGTCATTAGTGAAAGGGCCTTATGAAGGTGAATGTTCTCTCACGTGTCATCATCTGCCACTGGCTCTGTAACCTTGCCGTCCCCTTCCCCTTGGATGGACTCCAGGGCAGTGGAGTAGAGGACCCTCTGGCCATTGAGGCGCTTACTGTCCCCCCTGGCCCCCCTGTCCAGACACTTCTTGTCCAGCACATGCACCCCCAGCAGGAGACTGTAGTCCATGATCTTAAAGCTCTCCAGGACCTGACCACAGAATCCACACAGATGAATATGACAGGAACATAAAAGTACACGTGACCAAAGCACAAACATGACCACATTTTGTTCCCACTTAATAAACAATTCTGAACAATCCTCTTAAGTGACCACTCCCCGAGACCTTCGACAACCACCCGTGCTGAAAGTCTTGTCAAACTAGCCACCAAAGATGGATTAGCAAACCAAAAACACTTAAACCTCTAGCCTTCTGACCAATGTTCCCTCAACAAAATGTAGGCACTGAGCAAATTTCTGGTCTGCTGAGCACAAACTTGAACGTTGTGAAAATTCTGTGCAACTTCCGGCACGCGTTTACTGTGAACACTGAGGCTGTACCTGCTTTAAGTTACAGTTTCAACAATTGCCAAGTAGGTTACTGTGGCTATTTGATCATAATGTAGGCCTAACAGAGTGGCCTACCATCAAAAACAATAGAGAAAAACGCATCCCATAACATTTTAACATGAAAATAGCTGTTCTATCATTCAGCCTGTGTGGTGTTCAATGCCTACATTCCATGAGACTTTTGGAGAAAAAAACATGCAGGGCTTGACATTAACCTGTATATCCACTTGTCCTTCAGACAAGGAGGTGACTGAAAATGTTGTGTTTGATGCAAGAAACCACTTTACATAAAATTAATTATTATTCCCATACCATTATTACAGAGAATCAGACAAATAATGCCACGCTTTGGCTATTGGCTACTTAGCTTATTCAAAGTCGTCTCAAAATACAACACTTCCCCTTTAAGACATAAAAAAGCTCTTTACCCGACTCGCTTTTCAAAGATGGCTAGAAATGCACACATTTTGTGCTCGTTGGAAGCAACCACTCCCCTATTGTTGACTAGAAATGAGCTATAACTGGGCTAATAACTCACTAACTAGCAAAGAATATGAACCAATGTGCACACCTGGCTACATGCAGAACTCACTTTGATCTCAAAACAAGCGCATCTACTCGCGACCACTCATACTGTAGCCTAAACAAAGTCCAGTTCAAAGTGAATGGTAAAGATCCATATATGGCAATGGCTATTTGCATATAGGCTTACTGCAGCTCTGATTGGTTATGGCGGGAAGGCCCTCGGTGGTTAGGTGGGGAAATGGAGACTGTGCTTGAATCTGAAAGTGCGGCAAGTGAAGTGTGTGATAATAAATGGAACATAGTGAAATCAAAGAATGGAACAAAACGAGCAAAAGTTGTAGTAGAAGACAAGGACCGGTCCCATAATGCATTTCTTATTGGACTGCGTTTTTTGGACAAGGAGGTTCATTTGGGAAATCCATTTGTAATATCGAGGGCTGTGAAGAAAGCAGTGGGAAAGGTGGACTCAATCAAGGTGACTAGAAGCAGCCTTGTTTTAGTTAATTGTGTCGAAGAACAGAAGAAGTGTGCACTGCATCTGGCAAAATTGCCCATGTCAGAAGTAACCTGTGTTGATCTTCGGAGCAGGGCGCCTGCAAAAGGAGTTATAGCTGGAGTCTCATTGGATATACACTACCGGTCAAAAGTTTTAGAACACCTACTCATTCAAGGGTTTTTCTTAATTTTTACTATTTCTACATTGAAATAACACATATGGAATCATGTATTAACCAAAAAAGTGTTAAACAAATAAAAATATATTTTATATTTGAGATTCTTCAAATAGCCACCCATTGCCTTGATGACAGCTTTTCACACTCTTGGCATTCTCTCAACCAGCTTCATGAGGTAGTCACCTGGAATGCATTTCAATTAACAGGTGTGCCTTCTTAAAAGTTAATTTGTGGAATTTCTTTCCTTCTTAATGCATTTCAGCCAATCAGTTGTGTTGTGACAAGGTGGGGGGGTATACAGAAGATAGCCCTATTTGGTAAAACACCAAAGTCCATATTATGGCAAGAACAGCTCAAATAAGCAAAGAGAAATGACAGTCCATCATTACTTTAAGACATGAAGGTCAGTCAATACGGAACATTTCAAGAACTTTGACAGTTTCTTCAAGTGCAGTCGCAAAAACCATCAAGCGCTATGATGAAACTGGCTCTAATGAGGACCGCCACAGGAATGGAAGACCCAGAGTTACCTCTGCTGCAGAGGATAAGTTCATTAGAGTTACCAGCCTCAGAAATTGCAGCCCAAATAAATGCTTCACAGAGTTCAAGTAACAGACAGATCTGAACATCAACTGTTCAGAGGATACTGTGTGAATCAGGCCTTCATGGTCTAATTGCTGTAAAGAAACCAGTACTAAAGGACACCAATAAGAAGAAGAGACTTGCTTGGGCCAAGAAACACGAGCAATGGACATTAGACCGGTGGAAATTTGTCCTTTGGTCTGGAGTCCAAATTGGAGATTTTTGGTTCCAACCGCCGTCTCTTTGTGAGACGCGGTGTGGGTGAACGGATGATCTCCGCATGTGTATTTCCCACCGTAAAGCATGGAGGAGGTGGTGTTATGGTGTGGGCATGCTTTCCTGGTGACACTGTCTGTGATTTATTTATAATTCAAGGCACACTTAACCAGCATGGCTACCACAGCATTCTGCAGCAATACGCCATCCCATCTGGTTTGGGCTTAGTGGGACTATCATTTGTTTTTCAACAGGACAAGGACCCAACACACCTCCAGGCTGTGTAAGGGCTATTTTACCAAGAAGGAGAGTGATGGAGTGCTGCATCAGATGACCTGGCCTCCACAATCCCCCGACCTCAACCCAATTGAGATGGTTTGGGATGAGTCGGACCACAGAGTGAAGGAAAAGCAGCCAACAACTGCTCAGCATATGTGGGAACTCCTTCAAGACTGTTGGAAAAGCATTCCAGGTGAAGCTGGTTGAGAGAATGCCAAGATTGTGCAAAGCTGTCATCAAGGCAAAGGGTGACTATTTGAAGAATCTCAAATATATTTATATTGGTTTAACACTTTTTTGGTTACTACATGATTCCATATGTGTTATTTCATAGTTTTGATGTGTTCACTATTATTCTACAATGTAGAAAATAGTAAAAATAAAGAAAAACCCTTGAATGAGTAGGTGTTCTAAAACTTTTGACCGGTAGTGTAGATGACGAGTACCTTAGTCAGAAAATCCCAGGAGTGGTCAGCGCATGTCGCCTGACCCGTATGGTAAATGGAAGGAAGGAGAAAAGCCTATCGATATTATTGTTGTTTGAGGAGACTCTACCTGAACATGTGAAGCTTGGATATGTGAGGTATGCGGTGAGAGCATTTGTGTCCAAACCATTACAGTGTGAGAATTGTAAATATGGGATATGGGCACATGTCAAATGTTTGCAGATGGGAGAAGTATGGTATTGAAGAATCGGTAAATGGAAACTGTTGCAACTGTGGTGGGGATCATACTCCGGACTTCCTTGAGTGCCCTGTTAGGGTGAAGGTGGTTCGAGGTGTCAAGGATCAGGGCTGTGTAGCGGTTCTCCTATGTGGAGGCAGGGAAGAGAGTCAAAGGGGCAAGAGGCAATAGTGTTGAAGATTTGTCATTGGATGCATCGCAACCAGTTGCTATTGTTTTAAGTCAATCGAGTGATCTGGAT
Source organism: Coregonus lavaretus (assembly GCF_964263955.1). Lineage (NCBI taxonomy): Eukaryota > Metazoa > Chordata > Actinopteri > Salmoniformes > Salmonidae > Coregonus > Coregonus lavaretus. Next base: position 21,399,851 of record NC_140011.1, on the reverse strand, counting down.
ACATAAAGAAGGTGGATTTTGTGTCATTTATAGCCACAGTGATTAGTTGTACAGCACAAGTGTCTTAGAAGTCCAAGGAGCTGGACATCATTATATCTGCAGCCGATAAGTTTTTGGGGTTCCAGAACTTCACGGCAGAAGCACTGCAAGGACTATTGTCGCTAGGAAATGTCCCGCCCTCACAGGAGTCTTCTGAGCCTGTGTAGGGACCTGTTAAGAATTCGTTTTTTACAGAAAAGCAGGTTGATTTTGTTTAGTTAATTTATTTTTTGATAGTTTGTTTGATTATTATTATTTTTGCCCACATTATTTCCTTTTTTGGGATCCTTATTATCCACCCGCACAGTAGGTGGCGGAATGCACATCCGATTGTTGTGAATGCCATTATACCACAGAAGAAGAAGATTGGTTATGGCACACAGGTCTGTGTACGGGTCGGAGTTGTGCCTGTCAATGGAATAGAATCCTACTCCAATGCGCTCTGCCTACAAGAAAATCTCTTGGTTAGTTTTGCATTCTAAATCTTGCATAGTTGTTTTGTTTCGGTATATTACAATTGAAAGTGGCTAATATTGCGTTGATTCAATCACAATTCCCACAGTAGAGCGAAACGTTGATAGTGTTAACTAAAGGGGAAAACTCTAGAAAGTTGAGTTTAGTTCAATCTCGTGCTTCTCTGCGCGGGCTCATAACGCAGCTTAGAGAGAACATTGCTTCTGACCAACACTGATGTGACACTATAACTCCTCTAAACAAAGGCCTTAACAGTGCCTGAGTTACCCTACTGTGCTGCTGCCTAACTACCACATTGTGTTGGGTGACTGTTATTCTGCCTCAGTCCAGTTCCTCTGTTGAGGAGTCTACTGTGCTTTCCCACTAATCAAACAACATGCAGTAATAATGCAGTCATTCAGAAGGGCTCAAGGTGATGGAGGAGAGGCCGGTCATCCTTATGTAACATTATCGCCAATGAGCGTTCAAAGTTCAATGAGAAATATCCAACCAAATGCTACTGAAGGAACAAAAATGTCCCTCTAACAACACCAATTTGACTAGCCTTCATGCTTTGAATATGCAATACCAATATGTAAGTGAATCAACTGCGAGTGGCCTCACCCTGCAGTCCCTCTGCAGTGTCTTCATTAAGGCACTGTACGTGTCGCCATCAAAGTGCAGGCCCTCAAGCATCTCCTGAAAGTCGAGGTCTTTGAAGGTGGGCGAGAACTTGGCACGCTCCTTGCACGAGGCATGGCGTTGGTAGGTGGAGCCCTTCAGGTCGTATTTGTAGTGCATCTGGAGGGCCCTGGGCAACACATTGTTCATCACCACCAGGCGGGTGTTGAACCCAGCACACTGGATGCAGTACAGGCCGTAGAACTTCGGTAGCAGTGTCCTCGGGTTCTGATTCAGATTCTGAAATAAAACAAGATGGAAAAAGAGAAACATTTACATATTTAAGACACATTTGAGAATAGTTCACACATGTTGCTAACATTTAAATAAAACTTTACAATCTTTGAATAAGAATTTCCTGAAGGCACTAGAACTGATAGGAGTTGCTCTATTTATTGTGACAGGAATGGTGTTCGTGTTAAGGGAGAGGCTCACCATGTAGTAACCAGGAAGGAGTTTCTGCAGGAACTCAGCCTCTTTATGCTGCACAGTCTTAATGATGAACTCATCATCGCTGGTCAGGTAGAACCAGGAACTGCTGGCCCCGGGGTTGGACAGCTCGATCAGAGGCTCATTACAGATGGAGTACTGGAATTCATACAGGAAGAACCAATAGCATGCATTTATATAGACAGGACAGCAACAAGGAAGTTTTCAACTAACAAATCAAACCCACTGGGCAAAAACTGGTTGAATCAACATTGTTTCCACATCATTTCAACCAAAGAATTCAAATGTGATGACACTGAATTAACGTAGAAAACTGATTGGATTTGAAAAAGGTAATCAACTTAAGGGAATTCTTTTTTTCACCCAACTTTTAACCTAAACCCAATGTGAATGTTGAATTCACGTTAGTTAACAACTCAACCAGACATTGAACTGACATCTGTGCCCAGTGGGAACACTGTGCTCTTATTGATAGAACTCTGATGGGGTGTATTACTACATGATTGTATACTGTATTATCAGAGAAGCACATGGTGTGTAGGAGTGTTTTCTGTAAAGGGCTTTCCACACTAACCAGGTAGTCATCTGCTTTGATGCCAAAGAGCTCCCTAAAGTAGCGGAAGGCGAGAGGGGCGTAGGTTTTGAGGCGGAAGTCTGGGAAGTGGTGCGCTGGGGTCATGTTGCTCCCCTCACTGACAACCCAAGCATTATCACACAAACAGATTAGTGTTATCAGTGTACAACAGCAATCCTATACATCCATTTACAAACACTAATTTATCACTGAAAATATGTACATTTGCATCCCGAGAGAAGAGTGCACAGTACACAAATGTATCAGCTAGAGCAGTGGTTCCCAAACGTTTTCCACTCGGGCCCCCCTTCCATCATTGGGGAACAAAAAACATTAGCTGACATGGGCTAGTAAGTTGGTTCTGGTCATTTCTAAAACGTTATAAGAGATACCTAATCAGTTGCACAATGGAGTGCATTCAACCTAAATGTGTCTTTCGCATTTAACCCAACCCCTCTAAATCAGAGCGATGCGGGGGGCTGCCTTTATCGAAATCCACAGCACAGTTTTTGTTGATGGGGATTAACGGCAGATTTTTCCACCTTGCCTGATCGGACATTCAAACCAGCGACCTAAATAGCTCTCTGAGGGAGCAATGACTGACATGACATGGGGAAAACTGCTGATGCACTACCTAATTTTGAAGTATTCTACTATTACAGCTTTCAAGAGTAAGTTGGCCCCAGAGTTTGGGAACCACTGAGTTAGAGCAAACAGAGAATATTGTGACTGAGTGATTGACCCCTACAAGGAAGCTTTTGAAGTATACAATAAGCATCAGCTTTGTGATAAGCAGTGCCTAACTGATGCCACAACAGATGTGCATCTTTCAGTGAAGCTTTGAGGGTCATGCATGTCAAGCTAAGTGTTGTAGTTTTAAAGACGTCCTCCAGCGATAAAAAAACAAAAAAACAATCCTGTTGAAAAGCGATATCCCAAGTATAAATACAGTAAAGTACACACAAAAAGGTTTAATTATTATTATTTTTTTAGCAAGATTGAGTATTTTTTTAGACACAATTGCTAACTTTAAAGACACTTAAAATGCAACGAGAGAGCTTCATTTCCTACGTACTTTTGTGTGGCTAATATTTTGAAACAGACAGTATATGACACTCCAGCACTCTGTTTGCGTAGGGTTTGTTGGGCCCTTAAAGTGGCACTCCAGTCTCATTTCACCTTATTTAACACCTGATTTACTTAACAAAAGGCACATTTCAATAGGTGGTCCAGGTATGTCATGACATAGCACAAGGCAGGGTGTTGGCATTTCCTCTTCTGTTCTCTATTGCTCCTATATTGTTTCTCAAGATCACGGATTCCCATCAGACCAACTCTTTGAATGCCCTACTAATTTGTTTAACCTTTGTGAGTACTTTACTGTATTTATACTTGGGATATCGCTTTTCAACAGTAAAGGTAAAACAATTAAACTATTAAAATCGGCCCCCCTTGTGCCATGTCATACCTGGACCCTATTGAGATGTGCCTTTTGGAACTGACAGCGTTTTAACGACTTTGCAGATATGAAACAAAAAGACAAATCATATCAGTAAAAAATATCAAATTCCCAGCTTACGCTACAAAACCAACTTTATAAGACGTTTTTAAAATAGGTTATATTTGACTCAAAATTCCATGACGTAGAGTAAGGCATTGTTGGCCGATGGATGCAGTTCAATGAATGGATAATATAATATATAATTCACCAATAACTGTTTCGGTAGTCCAACAAATATTGTTATCACAGCTGGCCTGGTACATTGTTTTCTTCCTCCAGCCATTCGGGATGCACCGTTTCAGTTTCAATGACTCAATATGTTGGACAAAAAAATTGACGAATGTAACTAAGGATGAGAATGTCAATACAATCAAACTAGTAAGGGCAATGATCATAAGTCATTCATAACGTTGCTAATAGGCTAGCTTATCTATTTATGTAGCTATTTATTTACCAACAAAAACACGAAGCCTAACGTTAGCTAGCTAGCTAGCTGGCTGCTGGGACGATGTTATGTGATTGGATGAGTGGGTGAGTGGCCAACTTTTCCGTCATATCGTTTTTCTGTGGCTACAGCTAGAGGGGCAGGTGTCATTTGGTTAGCTAGCAAGAAATGTGAATCACTTTGCTAGCTAGCTATGCTGAACTTGAACGACTGTTATCCACAATTACCATATCCCTTAGTTGTCAATCAAATGTATTTGGCATCGACCAAATGGGCAGGCAGGCAAGTTTGTTCCCATTCAGTTGTCAAAACGTGGGTTGGGACAAGCATGCATTGGCAGGCAAGCTGCAGAAGGGCGAGCAGGCTACTATTCCACATCATTTATCAGTGCAATTTTGGAGTTTGAGAGGGTTTATCTACTGTTCCCTCGTTAGATTTTAGCTCTTCTCGCTCTGGCTATCAGTTGTTGTTCTTGTTGATGTGCATCAAATCAAATTGTAATTGTCACATGCTTCATTAACAACCAGTGTAGACTTACAGTGATCTGCTTACTTTACGGCCCTTACGAACAATGCAGAATACAATTACAAACAAATTATAATAAAATAAAAAAAATCATAACACAAGGAATAAATACACAATGAGGATTGATAGCTTGGCCATATACAGTTGAAGTCGGAAGTTTATATACACTTAGGTTGGAGTCATTAAAACTTGTTGTTCAACCACTCCACACATTTCTTGTTAACAAACTATAGTTTTGGCAAGTCGGTTAGGACATCTACTTTGTGCAAGACACAAGTCATTTTTCCAACAATTGTTTACAGACAGATTATTTCACTGTATCACAATTCCAGTGGGTCAGAAGTTTACATACACTAAGTTGACTGTGCCTTTAAACAGCTTGGAAAATTCCAGAAAATGATGTCATGGCTTTAGAAGCTTCTGATAGGCTAATTGACATCATTTTCGTCAATTGGAGGTGTACCTGTGGATGTATTTCAAGGCCTACCTTCAAGCTCAGTGCATCTTTGCTTGACATCATTGGAAAATCAAAAGAAATCACCCAAGACCTCAGAAAAAAAATTGTAGACCTCCACAAGTCTGGTTCATCCTTGGGAGCAATTTCCAAATGCCTGAAGGTACCACGTTCATCTGTACAAACAATAGTATGCAAGTATAAAACACCATGGGACCACGCAGCCGTCATACCGCTCAGGAAGGAGACGCGTTCTGTCTCCTAGAGATTAACGTACCGTTTGCCGTGCGGTAGCAGACAAAACAGTCTATGACTTGGATGGCTGGACTCTTTGACAATTTTTAGGGCTTTCCTCTGACATCGCCTGGTAGTATAGAGGTCCTGATGGCAGGGAGTTCGGCCCAAGTGATTTACATTTTTAAAAACATTTTTGTCATTTAGCAGACGCTCTTATCCAGAGCGACTTACAGTTAGTGAATACATATTTTTTTATACTGGCCCCCCGTGGGAATCGAACCCACAACCCTGGCATTGCAAACGCCATGCTCTATCAACTGAGCTACATCCCTGTGATGTACTGGATGTACTGGGCTGTACACACTACCCTCTGTAGTCCTTGCGGTCGGCTGCCGAGCAGTTGCCATACCAAGCGGTGATACAGCCAGTCAAGATGCTCTCAATGGTGCAGCTGTACAACTTTGAGGGTCCATGCCAAATCTTTTCAGCCTTCGGAGGGGGAAGAGGCATTGTCGTGCAATCTTCACGACTGTGTTGGTGTGTTTGGACCATGATAGGTCCTTAGTGATGTGGACACTGAGGAACTTGAAGCACTCGACCCGCTCCACTACAGCCCTGTCGATGTGAATGGGGGCGTGTTCGGCCCTAAGTTTCCTGTAGTCCACGATAAGCTCCTCTGTCTTGCCCACGTTGAGGGAGAGGTTGTTGTCCTGGTACCACACTGTCAGGTCTCTGACCTCCTCCCAATAGGCTGTCTCATCGTCATTGGTGATCAGTCCCACCACCGTCGTGTCATTGGCAAACTTGATGATTATGTTGGAGTCGTGCGCAGCCACGCAGTCGTGGGTGAACAGGGAGTACAGGAGGGGACTAAGCATGCACCCGAGGGGCCCCCTTGTTGAGGATCCGCGTGGCAGATGTGTTGTTGCCTACCCTCACCAAATGGGGGCGGCCCATCAGGAAGTCCAGGATCCAGTTGCAGAGGGAGGTGTTCAGTCCCAGGGACCTTAGCTTAGTGATGAGTTTGAAAAGCACTATGGTGTTGAACGCTGAGCTGTAGTCTATGAACAGCATTCTCACGTAGGTGTTCCTTTTGTCCAGGTGGCAAAGGGCAGTGTGGAGTGCAAAAGAGATACGTCATCGGTGGATCTGTTTGGGCGGTATGTGAATTGGAGTGGGTCCAGGTTTTCTGGGATGATGGTGTTGATGTGAGCCATAACCACTTTCAAAGCATTTCATGGCTACAGATGTGAGTTCTACGTGGCGGTATTCATTTAGACGGGTTACCTTCGCGTTCTTGGGCACAGGAACTATGGTGGTCTGCTTGAAACATGTAGGTATTACAGACTGGGTCAGGGAGAGGTTGAAAATGTCAGTAAAGACACTTGCCAGCTGGTCAGCGCATGCTCTGAGTATGCGTCCTGGTAATCCGTCCTGCGGCCTTGAGAATGTTAATCTGTTTAAAGGTCTTACTCACGTCGGCTACGGAGAGCGTGATCACACAGTTGTCCGGAACAGCTGGTGCTCTCACGCATGCTTCAGTGTAGGATTCTATCTTTGTCCTGTATTGACGCATTGCCTGTTTGATGGTTCGTCGTAGGGCATAGCAGGATTTCTTATAAGTGTCCAGATTAGTGTCTGCTCCTTGAAAGCGGCAGCTCTAGCCTTTAACTCAATGCAGATGTTACCCGTAATCCATGGCTTCTGGTTGAGATACAGTGGGGGAAAAAAGTATTTAGTCAGCCACCAATTGTGCAAGTTCTCCCACTTAAAAAGATGAGAGAGGCCTGTAATTTTCATCATAGGTACACGTAAACTGTGACAGACAAATTGAGGAAAAGAAATCCAGAAAATCACATTGTAGGATTTTTAATGAATTTATTTGCAAATTATGGTGGAAAATAAGTATTTGGTCACCTACAAACAAGCAAGATTTCTGGCTCTCACAGACCTGTAACTTCTTCTTTAAGAGGCTCCTCTGTCCTCCACTCGTTACCTGTATTAATGGCACCTGTTTGAACTTGTTATCAGTATAAAAGACACCTGTCTACAACCTCAAACAGTCACACTCCAAACTCCACTATGGCCAAGACCAAAGAGCTGTCAAAGGACACCAGAAACAAAATTGTAGACCTGCACCAGGCTGGGAAGACTGAATCTGCAATAGGTAAGCAGCTTGGTTTGAAGAAATCAACTGTGGGAGCAATTATTAGGAAATGGAAGACATACAAGACCACTGATAATCTCCCTCGATCTGGGGCTCCACGCAAGATCTCACCCGGTGGGGTCAAAATTATCACAAGAACGGTGTGCAAAAATCCCAGAACCACACGGGGGGACCTAGTGAATGACCTGCAGAGAGCTGGGACCAAAGTAACAAAGCCTACCATCAGTAACACACTATGCTGCCAGGGACTCAAATCCTGCAGTGCCAGACGTGTCCCCCTGCTTAAGCCAGTACATGTCCAGGCCTGTCTGAAGTTTGCTAGAGTGCATTTGGATGATCCAGAGGAGGATTGGGAGAATGTCATATGGTCAGATGAAACCAAAATAGAACTTTTTGGTAAAAACTCAACTCGTCGTGTTTGGAGGACAAAGAATGCTGAGTTGCATCCAAAGAACACCATACCTACTGTGAAGCATGGGGGTGGAAACATCATGCTTTGGGGCTGTTTTTCTGCAAAGGGACCAGGACGACTGATCCGTGTAAAGTAAAGAATGAATGGGGCCATGTATCGTGAGATTTTGAGTGAAAACCTCCTTCCATCAGCAAGGGCATTGAAGATGAAACATGGCTGGGTCTTTCAGCATGACAATGATCCGAAACACACCGCCCGGGCAACGAAGGAGTGGCTTCGTAAGAAGCATTTCAAGGTCCTGGAGTGGCCTAGCCAGTCTCCAGATCAACCCCATAGAAAATCTTTGGAGGGAGTTGAAAGTCCGTGTTGCCCAGCGACAGCCCCAAAACATCACTGCTCTAGAGGAGATCTGCATGGAGGAATGGGCCAAAATACCAGCAACAGTGTGTGAAAACCTTGTGAAGACTTACAGAAAACGTTTGACCTGTGTCATTGCCAACAAAGGGTATATAACAAAGTATTGAGAAACTTTTGTTATTGACCAAATACTTATTTTCCACCATAATTTGCAAATTAATTAATTAAAAATCCTACAATGTGATTTTCTGGAATTTTTTTTCTCATTTTGTCTGTCATAGTTGACGTTTACCTATGATGAAAATTACAGGCCTCTCTCATCTTTTTAAGTGGGAGAACTTGCACAATTGGTGGCTGACTAAATACTTTTTTTCCCCACTGTATATACACACGTACTGTCACTGTGGGGATGACGTTGTCTATGCACTTATTAATGAAGCCGGTGACCGATATGGTAAACTCCTCAATGCCATTAGATGAATCCCGGAACATATTCCAGTTTGTGCTAGCGAAACAGTCCTGTAGCTTAACATCTGCTTTATCGGACCACTTCCATATTGAGCGCGTCACTGATACGTCCTGTTTGAGTTTTTGCTTGTAAGCAGGAATCAGGAGGATAGAGTTATGGTCAGATTTGCCAAAAATGGAGGGCGAAAGAGAGCTTTGTTTGTATGAGTCTCTGTGTGTGGAGTAAAGGTGATCTAGAGTTATTTTTCCTCTAGTTGCACAGGTAACATGCTGGTAGAAATGAGCTAAAACTGATTTAAGTTTTCCTGCATTAAAAGTCTGCAAATGTAAGAGGACTCCCGTGGTATTTACATATTTGCAGAAATCCATTCAGGTATATTTTGTGGCCTTAGGTGAATGCTTTCTAATGATCTGAAGTTGTGCTGTTGCTACTGCCTGTAAACACACAGTCCAATTCAAATTGAGTGATGGCTGGCCCGTGTGGCAAATGGCTTATTTGCATATAGGCTTACTGTAGGTCTGATCGGTCTGTGTAGAGTCCGGTCCTGGACAAGACAGATGTTTTTATTAGGTTTTATTTACTGCAGTGTCTATTAATTGTCCAAACGCACAGCCACTTTCCCACACTACATTGCTATCGAATTTTCCCAAATGCCTTACTCTGCGTCATTCCCAAACATTCTATGAATGTATGAAAACTTGGAAATGAACAGGTGTTAAATGAGGTGAAAAGGACACTGGAGTAGGACTTTTGTAGTGAAAGGGACTTCTGTGTCAATGGGAAAATCTGACCAATGAGGTTCAGATATGCTTCTTTAACAGAGTTTGTGCTGTATTCGTGTCACTAACTAGTGATGTGTATAAGCCTGCTGAGTGATGCCAGTGCTGTGTACTGTACCTGGGTAGAAAGACACTCTCCACCATGTAGAAATCCTGCATGAGCACATCTCTGTCAGGCTTGGATGTCAGGTTCCCCACAGCATACCCAATGCCCAGCTGGATGGCTCCTTTCAGTGCAGCATCTGTGGGCTGGGACCACACAAACATTATATTCTAAATCAATACAACACAGATTATAATGTGTAGGATTCCAGATCAAACCATACCCATAAAATTTTTGTACATCTGAAAGGTACATCTGATGCATGTCAGTCAGCATGTTCATGGATACCAGGACCACCTGTAGCTTTTTAACTGATTTCGGGATTTCCGTTCTGAACCGACAGAAAGGCAGAAAATCTGCAGGGCAGTCAGCGTGCCTCTTGTGTGGCTAAACACAGTGGCTGATCTACCTAATCACGTTATCCGCCACTCTGGCCCCTCCATCAGCCAACACAAACAGACAGACTGAGCACTGTTACGTAACGCTCAACCACAACACCATCTCCAGTCCAGGGAGGGCAAAGCATTGCCCAATATTAAGAGGAATGGCAGTAATCCTTCTTGACGCTCAGTTCACCAATGGAATCTCGTTCACACTCAGAAGGACATTATACAGGATTTGTAGATGTGTGCCATACATTATAAATCAATTACCGGGGCCCAAAGACTCCATACCTTTTTGTAATCTTTTGACCCACTGGTTCCTCCACCTCCATTCTCAGTGGTTGTTGTTGCCATCTTTTGGATAGAGAAAATATAGATTCATTTAAAAGCAAGTTTAAGTATATACCCTTTCACCCTGTTTAACATGACATAATAATAGATTTATTCCATTCTAAATCATGGTTGTGGTATTTCATTATTAACCAATCAAATCACATTCATTTCATAAAGCCCTTGTTACATCAGCAGTTGTTAGAGTGCTTTACGTACAGTGGGGAGAACAAGTATTTGATACACTGCCGATTTTGCAGCTTGTAGAGGTCTGTAATTTTTATCATATGTACACTTCAACTGTGAGAGACGGAATCTAAAACAAAAATCCAGAAAATCATATTGTATGATTTTTAAGTAATTAATTTGCATTTTATTGCATGACATGAGTATTTGATCACCTACCAACCAGTAAGAATTCCGTCTCTCACAGACCTGTTAGTTTTTCTTTAAGAAGCCCTCCTGTTCTCCACTCATTACCTGTATTAACTGCACCTGTTTGAACTCGTTACCTGTATAAAAGACACCTGTCCACACACTCAATCAAACAGACTCCAACCTCTCCACAATGGCCAAGACCAGAGAGCTGTGTAAGGACATCAGGGATAAAATTGTAGACCTGCACAAGGCTGGGATGGGCTACAGGACAATAGGCAAGCAGCTTGGTGAGAAGGCAACAACTGTTGGCGCAATTATTAGAAAATGGAAGAAGTTCAAGATGACAGTCAATCACCCTCGGTCTGGGGCTCCATGCAAGATCTCACCTCGTGGGGCATCAATGATCATGAGGAAGGTGAGGGATCAGCCCAGAACTACACGGCAGGACCTGGTCAATGACCTGAAGAGAGCTCGGACCACAGTCTCAAAGAAAACCATTAGTAACACACTACGCCGTCATGGATTAAAATCCTGCAGCGCACGCAAGGTCCCCCTGCTCAAGCCAGCGCATGTCCAAGCCCGTCTGAAGTTTGCCAATGACCATCTGGATGATCCAGAGGAGGAATGGGAGAAGGTCATGTGGTCTGATGAGACAAAAATATAGCTTTTTGGTCTAAACTCCACTCACCGTGTTTGGAGGAAGAAGAAGGATGAGTACAACCCCAAGAACACCATCCCAACCGTGAAGCATGGAGGTGGAAACATAATTCTTTGGGGATGCTTTTCTGCAAAGGGGACAGGACGACTGCACCGTATTGAGGGGAGGATGGATGGGGCCATGTATCGCGAGATCTTGGCCAACAACCTCCTTCCATCAGTAAGAGCATTGAAGATGGGTCGTGGCTGGGTCTTCCAGCATGACGACGACCCAAAACACACAGCCAGGGCAACTAAGGAGTGGCTCCGTAAGAAGCATCTCAAGGTCCTGGAGTGGCCTAGCCAGTCTCTAGACCTGAACTCAATAGAAAATCTTTGGAGGGAGCTGAAAGTCCGTATTGCCCAGCGACAGCCCCGAAACCTGAAGGATCTGGAGAAGGTATGGAGGAGTGGGTCAAAATCCCTGCTGCAGTGTGTGCAAACCTGGTCAAGACCTACAGGAAACTTATGATCTCTGTAATTGCAAACAAAGGTTTATGTACCAAATATTAAGTTCTGCTTTTCTGATGTATCAAATACTTATGTCATGCAATAAAATGCAAATTAATTACTTAAAAATCATACAATGTGATTTTCTGGAATTTTGTTTTAGATTCTGTCTTTCACAGTTGAAGTGTACCTATGATAAAAAAATCACAGACCTCTACATGCTTTGTAAGTAGGAAAACCTGCAAAATCAGCAGTGTATACTTGTTCTCCCCACTGTATATCCAGCCTAAAACCCCAAAGAGTAAGCAATGCAGAGGCAGAAGCACAGTGGCTAGGAAAAGCTCCCTAGAAGGCCATCCTTCTGGTTCTTTTGTTAAGCATAAACAGGAAACAGGTGAGTTCCTGTTCCACGACACATTAAATGGTGTGATATCAGGGCTGCTTTTACCTTATAAAAAGCAAACATTTAGCAATTACTGCCTATACCAGTTACACACTTCCTAGAGGAGATAGAGAGGGTCAAGTCCAAAAATTATCAGCAGTATAGCGAACACAAAAAACATCTGTATCCCACTGTCCATATCAAGTTCCCATCTACAAAACGGAGACGTTTACGCAATCAGCTTGATGAAAATACATTATACTGTAGCAAATATGACAATTTAAGTCAAGAAAGCACTCAAGGGACCAACATCGGAGGTTTCACTGAGATAAAGTTATTCAGCTCTGAAAAAGGCTTCTTCTATAATCAACAACCTTCCATTCCCAGCCGCTCAGTAAAGTTGTGTGCATCTGTTCGATAGTTTCTGCCAGGGTCCAATACCTGGGCATCTTGTAGTCTTTCAATTAGGCTCTCTCTTCCCAAAGAAACAAAACAAATCAACAAGTAACACTGAGGTAAAGTTGCTCGGTGAAGTGGACACGAGACCCATTGTTATAAGGGCTTATTCATGATTCATTAATTAATTCATGATTTAGAGTCTCTGCCAATATGATGACCACAATAATATACCACTCCAAATCTTGGAAAGCAAAGCAATTATTCGACACATTCTCACATTGTGTTGTGAAAAACAATGACGAAAAAAGTATTTACTTGTGCTACTTAATCAACAGACTCAATGTAAATGCAACTCATCTGCTAACCTCACACCAACCCATCAACCACTCACATTCTGAAGCAACTTATGTGAGCATCTAAGTCTTCATACAGGTAAAGTGGCTGAAGGTAGCATCATACAGTGAGGGAAAAAAGTTATTGATCCTCTGCTGATTTTGTACATTTGCCCACTGACAAAGAAATGATCAGTCTATCATTTTAATGGTAGGTTTATTTGAACAGTGAGACAGAATAACAACAACAAAAAAACTGAAAAACGCATGTTATAAATTGATTTGCATTTTAAATGAGGGAAATAAGTATTTGACCCCCTCTCAATCAGAAAGATTTTTGGCTCCCAGGTGTCTTTTATACAGGTAACGAGCTGAGATTAGGAGCACTCCCTTTAAGAGTGTGCTCCTAATCTCAGTTCGTTACCTGTATAAAAAAAGACACCTGTCCACAGAAGCAATCAATCAGATTCCAAACTCTCCACCATGGCCAAGACCAAAGAGCTCTCCAAGGATGTCAGGGACAAGATTGTAGACCTACACAAGGCTGGAATGGGCTACAAGACCATCGCCAAGCAGCTTGGTGAGAAGGTGACAACAGTTGGTGCGATTATTCGCAAATGGAAGAAACACAAAAGAACTGTCAATCTCCCTCGGCCTGGGGCTCTTTGCAATGATCATGTGGACTAGCCAGTCTCCAGACCTTAATCCCATAGAAAATCTGTGGAGGCAGCTGAAGGTTCGAGTTGCCAAATGTCAGCCTCGAAACCTTAATGACTTGGAGAAGATCTGCAAAGAGGAGTGGGACAAAATCCCTCCTGAGATGTGTGCAAACCTGGTGGCCAACTACAAGAAACGTCTGACCTCTGATTGCCACCAAGTACTAAATCATGTTTTGCAGAGGGGTCAAATACTTATTTCCCTCATTAAAATGCAATTCAATTTCTAACATTTTTGACATGCGTTTTTCTGCATTTTGTTGTTGTTATTCTGTCTCTCACTGTTCAAATAAACCTACCATTAAAATTATAGACTGATCATGTCTTTGTCAGTGGGCAAACATACAAAATCAGCAGGCGATCAAATACTTTTTTCCCCTCACTGTAGATGCATCAAATAGATGGTGTATCCTGCTTCAAAGTGCCAAAGGATGTGCAATTGTTCAATTTGATGTTTAGGATTACCATAGCTCACATTCCCTGCTTTTTTTGGTACAGTACTGGAGTCGTGTACTGTACATTTTGTGTGGTAGCCTTTCATTGTGGGGGTTTCAGTTCATACTGGTTAACTTGGGTGGGAAATGAATGTGTATTTCTATGGGCACAAGTACTGTTCATGACACAAACTGTTTATACCCTCTTGTTGGCGGAGAGAAAATGGTCTTGCAATTCTATACATTTTGCAATGTCTAATGTGTATTCATGTGATATTTCGGTGACTCAAACATTTCTACAAAATCTATGGGCTAAAAAAGTTAGCTAGAAAACGTTAGCTGATCTAGACATTTCTGACAAGTTACATACTGAACAAAAATATAAAACGCAACATACAGCAATTTCAAAGATTTTACTGAGTTACAGTTCATAGAAGGAAATCAGTCAATTCAAATATTCATTAGGCCCTAATCTATGGATTTCACATGACTGGGCAGGGGCGCAGCCATGAGCGGGCCTGGGAGGGCATTGGGCCCACCCATTTGGGAGCCAGGTCCACCCACTGGGGAGCCAGGCCCAGCCAATCAGAATGAGTTTTTCCCCACAAAAGGGCTTTATTAGACAGACAGACAGACGTACTCCTCAGACGATCTCACAGGTGAAAAAGCCGGATGTGGAGGTCCTGGGCTGGCGTGATTACACGTGGACTGGTTGATGGAGGGATGGATATGGGGGTCACATCTGCCCTCTTCTTTCTGTTTACTTGTCTTTGTCCTGTATAGCTTATTTTGTATGATACATTTTTTTACCTACAACTCTGGGTCTTTTTGTATCTGTCTGCTCTTTTATGTTTATATAAGAATTGCATACTTGTCTTTTCTACAAGGTACCTATACACCATTCTTGTGTGTGTTGAATAAAAAAATATTTGAGCAACAACTTTCAAAAGTTGAAAGTCAGACTGAGTACCTTTAAAAAAGATATATAATAAGACCCAAAATGTAAAAGTAGGCTACAAAAATGTAGACTAAAATCATTCCAATCCCGATTAAAATGCAACGGCTGTTTAGTGTGTTGATGGCTGGCTTTAGGACCATGCGGATCATTCCTTGGAGAGAAGCTGCCAGCCTGCGTGCCTTTCATTTTAAGCAGAGACAGTGCCAGACAAGTGTGCGGATTGCTTTGAATTTGATGTCGGCATTTGAACTCGGCCTTGTAAGCCTCAGGGCCAGCTGTTTTATGTAGCGGTTCCTTTCACATTGATGTTGGCATAGGCGGCGCATCCAACAGGCTAGGGGAAAAAAAGCTTCCCCTAAAGTGCATTTAATTAAGTTGTCAAAATTAGCTATAATTACTCGTGCCTATACAGAAATAAATACAATCATTCAAAATACTACACCAAAGAGCATGATTTGGCCACAGAGGATCATTAGTTTCTTAAAAAATGTTTTTGCTATGGATTTTTTTTAAGCGCACAATTTAGTAGCGCGCTGCAAATAGCCTACCAAATAGCTCATTGTTGAATTGCTGCGGTCAGTGAAAAGCAGTTAAATAGGCCTAGGCCTGTCGAAATATTTCAAAATACAAATCGTAGGAAAAACAGTTTAGAAAGCAAATGACTATTGCTGAAAAGAGAAGACAAAGAAAATACCCCAATCTGTCTCTAGTTATCAAAATGCTCAACTCCCAATTGAGCGAACAGTAGCATATCTTATTGGCACCAGCAGAGATAAATCGGCCATATCCCTGGTGAGTGTGTGCATATTCACTGTCTTTATCATTGGATCAGTACCACTGGAAAGTTTTGGGGGATAACAATATCTAGATGTACATCAAATTGTACAATTTGTGTCTGCCTTTTTCATTGGCCTAGATTAGATGGTCATTTTTACTGATCTGTTTGCCAGTGTCAGCAGAATAGGCTACTAATTTGTGTCATATTAAAAAAGATGTTGCTTATGTCTCCAGTCATATAAGGTGTAGTGGAATTGCATGAAATGTGTTTATAAAAGGCTACATTTTTCCAGTGCAAAGAAAGGAAAATAAATGTCTCTGATTAGGCCTACTGTCACTACGCACACAGGTTTGCATTGTTCATAACTGCCGGTTTTGCTAACAGTGATTGAGTTATATTATTAGCCTAAATTATGACTATGCAATCTACTCATCACATTAGGAATAGTAGCACATCTTACATTAGTCTGCAAATGCGATGACAGATGCATGCAATCCTTTATTATAAAGGTGCAATTTTACAGTGAAGAAATTGCTTCCCCAAACTTGAAACTCACACGCCCCCTATGGATGTCGCATTTGAAGTCAGCCTTGTTGTAACTTGATAGTGTGTATTATGCATCTATTTCACGTTGTACTGTGTGCGCAGTTCCACAAGTAAATTAGTCAATTTATGATGAGGTTGAGTAGTGGTTGACATTGTATATGCCGTTCCACAGACCTGTAAACCTAACATTGCGGTGATAATTAATGGCTGGGGTCATTTGTTTGTTTTTGCTGTTCTCCAAAGAGCATTTTAGAGTTTTTAAATTGTGTAGAAATGCCCCACTTTGCTATACCCTAGGTTAAGCTGAACCTTTAATGTCAATCCCTGATGACCAAATCACTGGATTATATAATATTACGTACAGCACAACGTGAGTAAAAACATGGAACCTCTGAGTAGTCACTGCTATTCTACTTAGAGTCATCGAAGGGTGTTAAGAGATTACCAGTTGTGAAAGGCTCTCCCCATCAAAAACAATGATGCAAAGAAAAGCTGTGCTTGGTCAGACTTTAGATTGAATACCATTCAGTTAACCTTAACATCAACAAGGGTTGATGTGTGATGCTATCATACTGGGGCACTGTGAAATCTGAGCTGAAGATTTGTTGACCATGCCATAGTCAAATATGGTCCACACACACCCACCCATACACACTACACATACTGTTTCATAAATAAATGCCTCTTTAGGAGTGAAAGATAGGAAATGCAATATAAAAGAGAGGAAAGAGGTTAATGTTTACATTTCGTGTGGAGAGGGTGATAGGAGAGAAAACAATTATGCAAATAAGGCCAGAGATCACCTAAGCAAACAATGGACTGACAGTATTGTGGGATAGGTGGTAGAAGAGCAGATTAACCTGGAATAACCCTGCCAAATGTGAACAAAGAAACCCCTGAATGCAGTCCTATTACGGTCTGTCCATGGGGACTATTCTAGTAGAATTTTGTATAAATATCTGGTTTATATCTGATGCCTGAATGCAGTCACAGAGCCAAAATAGTGTTAGCATCATATCCTGTTCCTACATAATATCATATGCAGGTCAACAACTCCAGTTACTAGTTTACTGAATTGTGTATACTTTTATCCCAGGCCAATCATATTCATAGATTCCATAATTATGCATGTAAACAATAATGGGTAGCCTACATTATTGTACAAAGTGAAGTTCCTACTCTGTCAGGTTATGGGGAAGTGACAACCCACTGGGCACAAACTGTTTCAACGTAATTTGTCAAGGTATTATGACGTGGAATCTACATGCAAAATACATTGAATTTGAAAAAAGTAATCAACTGTTGTTTTGAGGGTGAAATTTCAACGCCAGGATTATGTCATCATGGTGACCAAATTTCAACAGACAAACCTTGTATAAAATATGTTGAATTTGTACCTTTAAAACAACATCAGATCTTCAACGTTATAGCCACTATCATATATAGGCATGGCAGCACCTCCTACAGGAGAAGTGATCTATCTACCGCTACCCTTTGGTCTCCCATCCAGGGTTTTAACCAAGCCCAGCCTAGCTATTTGTCACTGACTATTACTAATGTGCTATCCTGAGAACGATTGTTTAGAGATCTCTACTTAAAAACTAAATAGATTCATTGTTGCTATCCAAATAATTGCTAAGGGTTTAACAGAGCAAATGAAATGTATCACTCATATATCTTTAATAATGGTATTTAGGCCTATATAGCATTTGCAAAGTCATCAACAGCTATTGTTTCAATTCAACCCAGAATTCAACAAAACATAGACAGTACAATAGGCCTAGGGTTTCAAACTCTGGTTGATTTAAAATGTAATGATTTTTAGTGATATTGAATTGTGTTTAGTTGTCAACGCAACCAAATATCAACATTTGGATAGTTCCATCTGTGCCACTGATTTAGTCCGGCTTTAATTCCAGTTTGTCTCCATTTCAACCAAAAATCTAAGTTAAAGAATAGGACTAAATCAAATCAAACTTGATTTAAATTGAATTTAACATTTTGATTTAATTTGATTTAATCCTTAGATTAGTTGGATGCCAGATGTATTTCCTCCTGTGGTTCAGCAAATCAACTTCGTGTCATCATCATCAATAGCCTTCATTGCGATTATCAAATGCAATCTTACCAAGACTGCTTGGATTGAATGTCAAGAACAGCAAAGAAAAGTGATTTGCAGTGAGAACTTAGACTATGTCAATCACAGAATAGTTAATTATGTTATGAAACCAAAAAGTGGCGTAGGCTATTCGATTGATCACCAAAACGTCGACAGGTGCCACCAACAATGGCCGACATATTCAGGCGGTGTCAAGTTTGTAAACAATTGGTGACAAGAAGACAACATATTATTTTTCGCATGTAAAATATGTGTGCGTCCTTACCTTGAATATTATCGTCGTTGTAAAAATGAAAAAACAAAGACGAGTAACTTTTGCAACCAGGTTTCATCGCTTCTGACTCCTCTGAAGGCTTACGGTAATGATGAGTCAGTGACGCGCGAGAATCCTCGGTGCTTCGAGCCATCCTCCGCCTACTGTCATGTCACGCACCTTTGTGTAAAACCCGGAGGTATGGTGTCCGCATATTCGCACAAAGCTGTTGTAGGCTACTATGGGCTGGCTACTTAAATGATAAGATAAATTGAAAAACGTAATCTATAGTTGAACGCATTCCAGTACTCCTATGGATTTGAAGTCAAATAGTCTGCAAACCCATAAGCCTATTATAAGGTCTCACATTTGAGTAAATGCAGTGATTTAGCCAGTTTCGCGGGAGCCACTGCATTATATTTTTTGCCATGGGGCAGAGAAAAATTTGCAGTTTAATAGCTAACTCATGCCATTTTACACATTTTGTAAAATGTGGGGGGGTGCTAAGCCAGTGAGTAAATGGCATAAACCTACAGTGGTAAATATTATATATTGTTTGTATTGGTTATGGCTTTTGCCTATAGTTTGCCATTAACCATAATAATTAGTTGTTGTTCAGAGCTGTGAGTTGTGTATCTTAGTCAGTCGAGGATGGTGCAATTACACTGAACAAAAATATAAATGCAACATGCAACTATTTCAAAGATTTTACTGAGTTTCAGTTCATATAAGGAAATCAGTCAATGATAATAAATTCATTAGGCCCTAATCTATGGATTTCACACGACTGGGAATACAGATATGCATCTGTTGGTCACAGATACCTTTGAAAAAAAAGTAGGCGCGTAGATCAGAAAACCAGTCAGTATCTGGTGTGACCATCATTTGCCTCATGCAGCGTGACACATCTCCTTTGCATAGAGTTGATCTGGCTGTTGATTGTTACCTGTGGAATGTTGTCCCACTCCTCTTCAATGGCTGTGCGAAGTTGCTGGATATTGGCAGGAACTGGAACACGCCGTCGATCCAGAGCATCCCAAACATGCTCAATGGGTGACATGTCTGGTGAGTATGCAGGCCATGGAAGAACTGTGACATTTTCAGCTTGCAGGAATTGTGTACAGATCCTTGCGACATGGGGCCGTGCATTATCATACTGAAACATGAGGTAATGGCGGTGGATGAATGGCACGACAATGGGCCTCAGGATCTCGTCACGGTATCTCTGTGCATTCAAATTGCCATCGATAAAATGCAATTGTGTTCGTTATCCATAGCTTATGCCTGCCTCATACCATAACCCCTCCGCCACCATGAGGCACTCTGTTCACAACATTGACATCAGCAAACTGCTCGCCTACACAACGCCATTCACGCTGTCTGCCATCTGCCCGGTACAGTTGAAACCGGGATTCATCCGTGAAGAGCACACTTCTCCAGCGTGCCAGTGGCCATCGAAGGTGAGCATTTGCCCACTGAAGTCGGTTACGACGCCGAACTGCAGTCAGGTCAAGACCCTGGTGAGGATGATGAGCACGCAGATGAGCTTCCCTGAGACGGTTTCTGACCATTTGTGCAGAATTCTTCAGTTGTGCAAACCCACAGTTTCATCAGCTGTCTGGGTGGCTGGTCTCAGACGATCCCGTAGGTGTAGAAGCTGGATGTGGAGGTCCTGGGCTGGCGTGGTTACACATAGTCTGCGGTTGTGAGGCCAGTTGGACGTACTGCCAAATTCTCTAAAACGATGTTGGAGACGGCTTATGGTAGAGAAATTAACATTCAATTCTCTGGCAACAGCTCTGTTGGACATTCCTGCAGTCAGCATGCCAATTGCACCCTCCCTCAAAACTTGAGATTTCTGTGGTATTGTGTTGTGTGACAAGACTGCACATTTTAGAGTGGACTTTTATTGTCCACTCTAGTGTACCTGTGTACCTGTGTAATGTTCATGCTGTTTAATCAGTTTATTGATATGCCACACCTGACAGGTGGATGGATTATCTTGGCAAAGGAGAAATGCTCACTAACAGGGATGTAAACAACTTTGTGCACAACATTTGAGAGAAATAAGCTTTTTGTGCGTATGGAACATTTCTGGGATCTTTTATTTCAGTTCATGAAACATGGCACCAACACTTTACATGTTGCATTTATATTTTTGTTCAGTGTGGTTCAGAATCATATGATAGCCTAGACCTACTATACTCTGAAGCTCAGCATCATACTGTACACAACACGAGAAAGATCATACTTGAAACTGAACATGTTGTGTGTGACAATCATATTGTACACTCAATATGCTTTGGTCTTCCATCTTATAATAATAATATAATAATATGCCATTTAGCAGACGCTTTTATCCAAAGCGACTTACAGTCATGCGTGCATACATTTTTTTTGTGTATGGGTGGTCCCGGGGATCGAACCCACTACCTTGGCGTTTCAAGCGCCGTGCTCTACCAGCTGAGCTAAAGAGGAACATTACACAATGCATGGAAAGCAAACACAAAACAACAAAAGCAAAACACAATTATATGAAACAAACACATTTTTTTGTGTTTGTATGCAGATCCTCTCAGTGGATATATCCTCTGGCGTGTTGATGTTAATGTGTCGATGTTCTCCGTATCCATAGCCAGAATGATTTTGCAGTGCATGGTGATCGAACAGGTTTTCTGTTATATTCATCAGAGGTGTAGGGAGGGTGAAGTCTGTGAATCCCAAAAATTGTAATTATACAGATGATTAACAAAACATGCACACAACATAATGCATATCATGGTTTTTGTGGTGAATGTGAATGATAATGGTTTTCATACACATACCTTGGCTATAATGTAGAGCTCTATGGGATATTCATTGAAGAGGTAAGGGAGGAGGATGATAAATGTGATCAGCATAACATAGCAATACCAATTGACATACCTTTGTATGCCTCATCTGTATACCTGCAGACACAGGCACAAAAGTGAGCAGTTCTGTCATCTGCATCCAATACAGCTAGCCTTCAACATATTCTTATAGCTTACATATTCTTACCTCTTTGTTGATTGATATCCATTGAATTGTGTCCATTTTCTGTTTTAGAAAGTGATATTACGTCTTTATACAGGATTAGTTAATGTTTGATATTGTGAGCTGCATATGATTTGGAGGATGAGGACATTCCATGTATTTATTTCTGTCACTGGTGGGTGCCAGAAGGTATGCGTGCCAAGATAGCTGGGGGGCCACTGGTGCTAATCTTAGAAGGAGTACGTGATGGAATATCCTGATTAAGGTGCAAGATGATACCATATAGGGTGATGCTATTGTGGTGAGGAGTGACACTCAATAATGGTTGGCAACTGTTGGAAAGAATTAGCTTGTAAAGTATATAAGCTAAGAAATGTCCTTTGTTCAGGAGTTCAGATAGCAATGGGCCACCCACGTGCTGTTTGCTATGTGAATCCGGTACCGCAATATTAAATACTTTGCATCAACTCTCCATATAAGTGTTTAAGTATCTTCTTGCATACTGAATTACTTGATGCCAGAGAAACTCATCATAACAGATTGGTGTCTAAATTAACAGGATGCAGTTTACAGCCAAAATAACAGGTAAGCAGACTTTCATTTTATTGATTATGTAAAATTCTGCTTATCTGTGGAACGTTTAAAATTCAATATTTTTTTGAGGGGAATAGATGAGTGGTTTTCAAGTATGTAAACATATGTAAGGAGAAATATCCAATTAGACAATGACATGGTGCTATGATTCAAAACAGGGTGTGTTCAGAGTAATGAGTAAAAACAACTGAGGAGAAGGAGAGTGGGTTTAACAAGATTGGGCGTAGGGTCTTTTAATGTGTACGACATTATAGAGATAAAGAGTTGTAAGGTTTGAGTACTTTAATATGAAAAATCATTATAAAGTTGTTAAGAGGTTCAAGTCCTCAACAAGAAAAATATTTATAAAGTGTGATAAAGTTAGGTTTGAGTCCTGTGGTGTGTAAGAATCATCATAAAGTGTTAGTTTTGAGTAAAGGTTAGAGTCATTTGAGAAGAGGTTCAAGTCCTCAACAAGATTTGTTTAGAGGTTAAAGTCCTCAACAAGATTTGTTAAAGGTTAGAGTCCTTTGTAAAATCCCTATGAGAGAATTAGCCCTTTGTGAATTACTCAAAATGGTCAGGAGAGAGAGAGAACAATAACTCATACGGCATAAAGAATCGAGCAGATACAATTAAGCATGTTGAATCATGGCATCAATGACAAAATTGGCAAACAACATTTTAATAAAGATCAAGTTGGAAATTTGATTCAAATATTTAATTGCTAACACTGCATTAATTAATATAAATAAGGGGGAGTCAATTTAGTAGACCTGAATCTGGCAAGACAATCACAATTGACGATGATAGTGATATATATGATGGATTATTTATAGAATTTATGGAAGTCAGGCTAATAAAATATGTTATCCTAATATAAATTATAGTAAAATGTTAATGTGATGGATGTGATTCCAAGTTTGGCCCTTTTTATAGAAGTAATATTCCTGCAGGTTATACAAATATTGATTAAGTGTGTTTGGGAAATAGTATTGTGTGAATATGGACATATGTATTAATCTGAAGGTTGGATAATAAAATATAGAAATATGTATGATAATTTGATATAAATTTGGATATTAAGTTTTGATATAACGTTATCTTGTGGTTCCGTACATCAATGCCCATCATAGTATATCACGAAGTGGTATTGACAGTGGGATGTAGTTTAGAAAGTAGAGACAAGTCTATATTTTCTGGGAGGCTTGACTTTGACGGGGTTTCCGGAAGGTTAGAGAACCGTTGAGGATCCCATGACAAGAAGGTCAGTGTCCGGGAAACTACAGTCTGTTTTCTTTTGGTTCCGCTGGGAATATGTTTGAAGAAGCTGATTTGTGTCGATTGAGAATCGTTAAAAAACACGAAGGGATTGTTTGATGTGAGTACCTAAGGATTTCTAACGTTCTATATGGATTATGTGAAGATATGAAAATATGATGAATTTTATGTGGGTGTAATCGATTACTAGGGATTTGATAAAGTAATAATTACAATAATATGTATATATTAACTTGCTCACCCAAAGGTGGACTTAAGTAAGGGATAGGAAACAATAAATGAACATTTTCGGAGTTGGTGCTGTTGATGGATTATTTGATAGAGATAAGGTTTAAGAAATAAATGGCCCATAAGGTATGGAAATTAACGATGTAACTTATAACATAGTACAAAGCCAATTTAGGGTTTCCATTAAACTAATTGGCATTGCGGAGCTAACGTAATGTAGTAAAGGAATTTCATTATGTCGCAAGGGAACACATAATCCATTTGATTAAACTCGTCAGATCTATTTCCAAATCAATAAATGTGGATTTGACTCATTGACTGTATTTGTGAGAATCAGGAGAAGAGGGCGTAACCAGGGAGAAAATATAATAGTTAAACCACAGTTATTTAAACAGTGGTGTATACAGGAAATAGTGAAAATAGAAATCTGGCTTGGAGAATTTCAGATATGGACTAGCCATTCAGATATACACATATATATAAAGAAGTCAAAGAAAAAAAACTAAAAAGGAAGCATTAGGGAATAAATGCAGAGATGAAGATTAGAAAGAGAACCACAGGAAAGTAGATATGATATAAGGGGAGGTTACATAGGGGAATGGCAGCAAACATAAAAATAATAACATATGAGGTAAACATGTGGAAGGAAAGGAACAGCTATAAACAATTTAGATAAGGGAAACATAGAGTAAGTCGATGCAAATGGAGGACCAGTGGAGAGCAACGCAATGTGGATATTAATAGGGGAAGACAGGGTGATGACTCTGACCAAGAATCACAGCAAGGAGCTATGGGAGGCAAATTAAAAAGAGAATTGAGAAACAGAAAGACAATGAAATAGCCAGATGTTAAGACGACAAACCATTGTAATTGGGCTATTTGCGGGATTTCTTTGTCATTTCAATAGCATTGGGTCTATGGCATAGACTAAAATGTGGGTTTCTGAGTGTAATTCAACTATTGGTATGTTTTGCTGAGACAGATACTGCAGCCAGTGTTTGTTTTGGTGATGTAGAATGGACAATTTAGCAGCGTGCTTGGTTCAAATTGAAAGACTCACTTATGCCATCGGAATAGCGAGACAATTTCGAGTTGCCTAATGGTTTGCTAGCTTAAACTACTGTGAATGGGGTCGTAATTTCAATCACTAAATTGAATGTTAATACTATGGATACAAATTGAATATATGCT
The DNA here is from genome assembly GCF_964263955.1 of Coregonus lavaretus. Taxonomy (NCBI): domain Eukaryota; kingdom Metazoa; phylum Chordata; class Actinopteri; order Salmoniformes; family Salmonidae; genus Coregonus; species Coregonus lavaretus. The sequence goes on along the minus strand of NC_140011.1, from coordinate 21,374,763 downwards.
TGTCAGCTACAGCAAGTGTTTGGTTTGTTACCTGTAGCCCAATCAAAGGACAGTTACCTAGATCTGCTGACTTCTAATAATGGCGGATTGGTGGTGTCATTAGAGCTGTGGCTATGATCTTAGTTGATAACAGGGGAAATAATAGTATAGTGCTGAAGCACAGGGAAGCGAGTGTGTTATCTTAATGGGAAGTGAAACAAGGGGACAAAGAGAATAAAAATAGTATTAAAAAACACCAGGGATAAAAAAGCAGTGTTGGAAAGAAGCAGAGTATGAAAGATACCATTAACTGAGGAATATAGAACATTTTAGCTGAGATCACTACAGAAATATTACTGACCCAGTATCGTAACAGAGACACTGAACCAAAACATGAAGCTACAACAGCAATCTAGGATTGTGAAAGTTGTCAAGTTAGTTTTTTAACCCTACGATAGAGGTAAATTCAGAACGCTGTTTGAGAATGGTTTTTATTTTTTCTGCTAGTAAGAATAGGAGAGTTTCCAGGTGTTGGTCTGCGGGTGTTAGCAACTGGGGCTCGCTGAACTCGAGCGAGCTGTAAGGGACATAATGGGTTAAGTTTGGTGTAGTGGGATCACAGGTTGCTGCAGAAAAGGAGGAAGTCAAAGGGGGGTGAGTGTTATCGGTGTGAAATGGCTAGCTACTTAGCGGTGCGAGCTAGTAGCGTTTCAATCAGCGACATCACTCGCTCCGAGACCTTGAAGTAGTTGTTTTCCTTGCTCTGCAAGGGACAAGGCTTTTGTGGAGCGACGGATGACGGTGCTTCGAGGGTGAGTGTTGTCGATTTGTGCAGAGGGTCCCTGGTTCAAGCCCAAGTAGAGATGAGGAGAGAGACGGGAGCAAACTGTTACAGTGATGATGTTGACCCGGATCACTGGTTGCATTGATTAGATTATACAGTGGGGGAAAAATGTATTTAGTCAGCCACCAATTGTGCAAGTTCTCCCACTTAAAAAGATGAGAGAGGCCTGTAATTTTCATCATAGGTACACGTCAACTATGACAGACAAATTGAGGAAAAAAAATCCAGAAAATCCCATTGTAGGATTTTTAATGAATTTATTTGCAAATTATGGTGGAAAATAAGTATTTGGTCACCTACAAACAAGCAAGATTTCTGGCTCTCACAGACCTGTAACTTCTTCTTTAAGAGGCTCCTCTGTCCTCCACTCGTTACCTGTATTAATGGCACCTGTTTGAACTTGTTATCAGTATAAAAGACACCTGTCCACAACCTCAAACAGTCACACTCCAAACTCCACTATGGCCAAGACCAAAGAGCTGTCAAAGGACACCAGAAATAAAATTGTAGACCTGCACCAGGCTGGGAAGACTGAATCTGCAATAGGTAAGCAGCTTGGTTTGAAGAAATCAACTGTGGGAGCAATCATTAGGAAATGGAAGACATACAAGACCACTGATAATCTCCCTTGATCTGGGGCTCCACGCAAGATCTCACCCCGTGGGGTCAAAATGATCACAAGAACGGTGAGCAAAAATCCCAGAACCACATGGGGGGACCTAGTGAATGACCTGCAGAGAGCTGGGACCAAAGTAACAAAGCCTACCATCAGTAACACACTACGCCGCGTGGGACTCAAATCCTGCAGTGCCAGACGTGTCCCCCTGCTTAAGCCAGTACATGTCCAGGCCCGTCTGAAGTTTGCTAGAGTGCATTTGGATGATCCAGAAGAGGATTGGGAGAATTATGGTCAGATGAAACCAAAATAGAACTTTTTGGTAAAAACTCAACTCGTCGTGTTTGGAGGACAAAGAATGCTGAGTTGCATCCAAAGAACACCATACCTACTGTTAAGCATGGGGGTGGAAACATCATGCTTTGGGGCTGTTTTTCTGCAAAGGGACCAGGACGACTGATCCGTGTAAAGGAAAGAATGAATGGGGCCATGTATCGTGAGATTTTGAGTGAAAACTTTCCATCAGCAAGGGCATTGAAGATGAAACGTGGCTGGGTCTTTCAGCATGACAATGATCCCAAACACACCGCCCGGGCAACGAAGGAGTGGCTTCGTAAGAAGCATTTCAAGGTCCTGGAGTGGCCTAGCCAGTCTCCAGATCTCAACCCCATAGAAAATCTTTGGAGGGAGTTGAAAGTCTGTGTTGCCCAGCGACAGCCCCAAAACATCACTGCTCTAGAGGAGATCTGCATGGAGGAATGGGCCAAAATACCAGCAACAGTGTGTGAAAACCTTGTGAAGACTTACAGAAAACGTTTGACCTGTGTCATTGCCAACAAAGGGTATATAACAAAGTATTGAGAAACTTTTGTTATTGACCAAATACTTATTTTCCACCATAATTTGCAAATAAATTAATAAAAAAATCCTACAATGTGATTTTCTGGAATTTTTTTTTTTTTCTCAGTTTGTCTGTCATAGTTGACGTGTACCTATGATGAAAATTACAGGCATCTCTCATCTTTTTAAGTGGGAGAACTTGCACAATTGGTGGCTGACTAAATACTTTTTTTCCCCACTGTATATACACACGTACTGTCACTGTGGGGATGACGTTGTCTATGCACTTATTAATGAAGCCGGTGACCGATATGGTAAACTCCTCAATGCCATTAGATGAATCCCGGAACATATTCCAGTTTGTGCTAGCGAAACAGTCCTGTAGCTTAACATCTGCTTTATCGGACCACTTCCATATTGAGCGCGTCACTGATACGTCCTGTTTGAGTTTTTGCTTGTAAGCAGGAATCAGGAGGATAGAGTTATGGTCAGATTTGCCAAAAATGGAGGGCGAAAGAGAGCTTAAGTGGGAGAACTTGCACAATTCGTGGCTGACTAAATACTTTTTCCCCACTGTATGAAAGGGATTGTCCGACCAACCCATGGCGGCCTAGGATAACATAGTAATTAAAGTGGCCTCCCTGTGAATAGATGTTTTGTTTGTTTTGACTATAATTTAACAATAATTTGTCACCTGCTAAAGTAACATTGGATAGAAAGACAGAGGTAGAGGATAATAGAGATTGTAGAGGGTTTTCTGGGTTAAAAGGAAAGTAAGTTAATTGGGAAATGAGAAATGTCGAATTGGATTGTTTGAGTAGACAGGTATTAAAATAATGCTTTCTAGTAATGTTAATTCAAATATGTTAGTAGGTATTGGTGGTTTGTGGACAGAATTGACTAATGCCATGATTTAGTCCGCGGGTGAAAGAGAGTCGTGCTCGCTGGGCTATATCGGGATGTAAAGGACGCAGGGGGTAATGTGAAGCAGAGATCTGAATAGTTGAATAGGAAACGTTCTTTAACAATTTTTTATTATTATTATTCAATTCTATAGTTTGTGTAACTCCAGTGAGTTATGCAGACAGTTAATGAATTCTAAAAAGATAATATGTTTCTGGTACGTTGAACAGTGGATGGGTGGTAGTTTTGACTATTACGCTGATGGGGAAGTACCAACTTTTTGTAGGTTGTGGAGTTATTAACCAACAGGTTTATATTTTTAATAAATCAATGCAACAGGTTGCGATGATTACATTACCGGAAAGGGGTTATAGGTTTATATTAGAAGGTGTAGTCTACTTAATGAAACGTGTTATTATCTGATGTGTTTTAAGTAGGATTATTTATTCTAGGATTGGTGGAAGTACCCTACAGTATGTATGTTAAGGAAGACATAGGAGATCACATCTCAAACAACTTTTTAATAGACACCTGGGATCAAATATAGCTGTTCTTTATGTGTAGTAATTGATTATATTTGCTCATGACTAAAATATTACATTTAGAGGGGTGAAAGGAACAATCTAAGGGGAAACAGCTATTTACTATGTCATTGATCCAGTAACGATACCGCGATAGGAGAAATGGAGCTGATTTTGGGGTTGAATAATCATTGTGAGAATTACAGAGAATGAAGTCTAAAGGGTAATCAATTAAAAATACTAATTGTAAACTCAGAGAACCTTGAGTGGTTTTCATCTTTTGAGAGATTTTATGTCATCTTCTTCTGGAGTAGTCACGAGGAATTAATTTGAAACAAACGATTAATGAGTTAAGGGAAGACAGTGGAATTATCGTTGCCATGCTTGTTGATGATTAAGAGTAAATGTTAACAATTTGTAAACTTTCATTTCCAGGAGAAAGGGCTTTCATTATCTTTTACAGATTTTCCCGTGTATGTGGTCTTGGGAAGAGATGTTAGTTATATTCGGCAGTTTGATAAATATGAAGATATCCGGATTAGGTCATAAGAGGGAGCTACAGAATTAAATAAGGCATGACCATTTTTGTTTGTTGTTTTACTATATGATTTTTCAAAAAACCACATACAACCCACCTAGTATGATGGTTATATAGGGTTTTTATTTTTATTTTAGGGGGTTTTCACAGGTTAGAGATGATAAATCTTAAAGGGGCACACACTTGGAATTTTCGGTCGTTTCTTTTTCTGAGTGAGTTTTGGGTAAACACGTGATTTCTTTTGAGAAGAAATGTAATGAGGACTTACTGTACACTTGGGATACAACAGTGATGAAATGTTTTGACTGTTGTTAATCATTAGTCTACTATAGAATAAAACACTTATTTGAAGTGTTTGAATGACCTCTGACCTCTGTCCTGACTTTCTAGTGTGATTTGATCACCCACACTGGAAAACCGAGAGACATAGGATGATGAATTTAAGGTAATTTATTATACCGAGTTGAGGGTCGTTTATAATACTGATAATTATGAAGAAGTTTATAATAGTCCTATATATGATTCGGACCATGACAAGGAGAGTGAGAGAGCTAGTCCTGAATGAGGGACACCTGTCGCTAGTCAATTTTACTATTCCTTGTATTACCTTATGGGATGCAATTAAGTTAAGGTATTATCAAAGGTTGTCATTTTAATTTAATTTATTATTTTGGTTTAACAGGCAATGTTGTTGTTTTGTTTTTTGAACGCATGAATCACGATGTGAGTCATGTGTCCAAAGGGGGGAAGTACTGGTCGCATGGGGCTTTTTGGTAGATATGCAAATTGTATTAAGAATATGAGCAGTAGTAATTAATGTGTTATGGGTTAGATTAAATGTTTTATGTGTGTCAAGTTCTGCGTGATTTCTGGCTGACCACAGCTCTGCCCAAACTTGAAAACGGCTTTATCCTTGATGAACGCAAAGGACAACTCAAAACTGTTCACTTTATGATTTTTTATTGTCATAAAGATGGAACAGAATAGGTTGATAACCTTCAAACCACACAAACAAAAAACCATGGATTAGTTACAAATAACTCTCAATTCCACTTTCTCAAAAATAAGCATAAACTAATGTTACCGAATCCTCAAACCTAACCAAACAATCATTTCATCATTTAGATTAACCTAGGATCATTGCAAGTTAATAATTAAATATCAATATCATAATTAAACATTTAACAATACACATGATTATAGTAACGTTACTGTCAAGTTCTACGTTCACATAATGAAGTCTTCACTATTTAATTTAATTAATAATTGTATGTTACAACCAAACAAAAGGGCATATAGAAGCATGAATTCACAACACATTCTGTCCTACCAGTTGCGTCTTTGGATGATCAGGAGCTGTGGTCATTGGTATCTCTTCTCAGGAATGAGTGAGAGCCAAGTAAGCTTTTACCAAACATTTCGATGCCATGCACATGCACTGCTTGTGGGTGCGCAGGTTAATATGGTCCCCAGAGCACTTCCTGGTGGTTGGTTTCAACAGCTCCGGTTGCATGGTTGCCCCCTGCAGGTTGGGAGTGCTTTGAGCACCCTGGGTGGATTTAGGCTTGAGTGCTCGGTATAGCTTGTAGTCAGGAATTGACACAACACCTCCCACTTGACCTCCTGGTTCTTCAACCCAAGGAGGTCACACAGAACTGTGATGTGTTGGATTCAGTTACTCTATTTTGATCCTGTTGCTGCTGCTCTTCAACTGGAAGCAAGAAAACTATCCGTCTGACATCCCTGTGAAGAACTGTTGCTGGTATCTTGATTGAATGGTTTTCCATCTTTTTAGTGGGCTTCACAGTTGCGACTGGGTAGCTGGGGAAGGATTGGAGATATACATCCCTCACAATTCCCTTCTTGTCCGTGTTAACGTCAATAACTCTGGCAAGCCTGTACTGACCTCTCAAGGCGTTCTGGTCGGCCAGCCAGACGACATCTCCAATTGCCACATTCCTGTGAGCGGTGTGCCACTTGGTCCGGACAAACAGGTTTGGTCCGGCTAACTGACTCCATTTCCTCCAGAATCGGTCAACTTCTGTTTGGATGGTTCTTAATCTCTTGTAGGAGTAACCTTCAAAGTCAAAGGTCCCTGGATCTCCTCTGGGTCCGGTTCGTCCGAGTAGAAGTGAATTTGGGCTAATGTATTCTACACAGTCCTCTCTGCTCTGAGTCCTGGCATCAATAGGCCGCTCATTGGCAAGGTTGGAAGCCATATAAAGGAAAGTCTGAAATTCACCCCATGTGAGGACTCCATTACCTCCCAGATTGTGTAAAGCCCGCTTCACAGTTCGGACAGCGGCTTCAGCAGCTCCGTTTCTGTGAGGTGAGTCTGCTGGATGGATCCTCCAGCTCCATTCTGTGCCATGCTTGGAAACGTCGTTTTCAAGCTTCGACTTCTCCAGCCGGTCCAGAAACATGTAGAGTTCTTTGAGGGCAGGTCTGGCTCCGACAAAGTTTTTTCCAGGATCCGACCACAATTTCCTTGGATGCCCTCTCAGTGCCGTAAATCTTTGGTAGGCTAACAGGAAGCCTTCAGCTGACTGGTCGCTGACAAGGTCTGTGTGCATAGCTCTTGACACCATGCAGCAAAAGACAATTCCCCACACCTTAAGTTTAACCTTCTTTCTCACCTCATCCTTCACTTCATAAGGTCCAAATAAGTCCACTGTGGTGTACTCAAAGGGATTGGCTGGTGTTATTCTCTCCGATGGAAGGTCACTCATGATCTGTTGGCATCTCCGGGCCTTAAGTTTCCTGCATGTCACACAGTTATCCACGATCTTTTGAGCTAGTTTCCGGCCTCTTACTACCCACGCTTTCCTTCTCATCCGGAGGAGTGTGCCTGCGATGTCTTCATGATTTGTCTTGTGGGCTTCTTGAGCTAGAAGGGAGGATACCCATGACGTGCAGGGCAAGATTGGTACTGCAGTTTTTTCTTCATTAAAGATTTGGAATCTTCCTCCACAGAGCAAGAGTCCAGTGTTTTCCTCTTTGACCACAGCAAGCCTGTTGAGTGTGGTGTCTGGCCAGGTTACATCCTTTTGGGCTGCAAGGAAGAGATCCCTGAGTGCATCTTCACACTCCATGATGGTAAGTGTAGCTTTCTTGATTCTGGACTTGATCTCAAGAGCTGAAGGAATTTCCTTTTTCTTTGGCTTGCTTGTGGTGGTGGTCTTGGCTAGCATTTCTTTCCACCTTGTGGCAGCTCTCCACACCCAGGCAATGACTCTTGTCAACCTGGTTAAACTGCTGAACTTGCTGATGTTAAGGATATTCCCCACTGAATAACCAGAAGGTGGTCTTTGGACTTGGACTTGGTGCCCTCTTCCATTAGGGCTGCTTTGCAGGTCTTTACCTTTGTCAGAGGTTGGAGATATTGGTATACGTGGAGCATGTTGGATTTTTTTCCCCACCTGCGCTCGGGTCAGTGCTGCTGTAAAACATTTCCTTTGGAGCTTGTTTATGCCTTCTTTGGCATCTGCAGCGACTTCTTTGGCTGACTTTGTCGGCCAATCCTCTACAGGTCGTTTCAGAAACTCTGGGCCGTTCTGCCACACAGAGTTCTCTTTGAGGTCCCCTGGGGTTGCTCCTCTTGTCATGAGGTCAGCAATGTTTTGCTCACCTGGAATCCATCTCCAGTCCTCAACTGATGTGGACTTCTGGATCTCTCCCACTCTGTTTGCAAAAAAGGTCTGGTACCCATAACTGTCCCTTTGGATTGCACCCAGCACAGTTTGACTATCTAACAGATGGATCCAACGTCCTACTTGCATCCGACTGTGCTTTTCAATGTATTTCCTGAGTCTTGCAGCGAACACAGCACCACAGACTTCAGCCTTCACTGGTTCTCCCTTTTGGTCAAGTGGTGTAAGCTTGGCTTTGGACTCAACAAGTCGGACCAGGATGCCTTGCTCGGTCTCCCACCTGAAGTATGCCACTGCTCCATAACTCTGGTCGCTCCCATCTGAGAATGTTATTCCCCAGGGTTCTCCAATCCTTTTGACTGGAGTCAGGCTTCTATGGAAGGTAATTTGGTTGAGGTGTCTGTATTCCTCAAACAGGCGGATTGCTTCTCCTCTAAGTTTCTCAGACAGAGGTGTGTCCCTTGTGTCTCTTGTTAGAGCTTTGCCTCCAGTTTCTTGGAATGCTTTTCTGACTAAAATGGCTCCTTTCTGTTTGGCAGGTGTTGCAAGGCCTATTGGGTCATACAAACTAGCTACTTGGCTAATCAGTTGCCTTCTGGTCAGTGGGTTTGGAGTTTTCATTCTCACTTCCTCTCCAACGAGATCTTGACTGATCCTCATCTTCTTTTGTCTCTTTGAGAAGTTTATCGAGGTCATGAGGTACAGTTTGTCTGATTCGACTAAATAACCAACTCCAAGGGCTCTGTTGTCTCCTTCTCTCACTTGGTTGGGGAGGATGAAGACTTCATCTGATGATGTTGGATGTTCTGATGTAGATGTTTGCCTCCCACTTTGGCCTGATCGGACCCACGGCTTGAGGAAGAATCCACCTGCCTTTAGGATTTCTTCGACTTTTTTGGTGGTTCCGTCTAGCTTTTCCAGGTCATTATGGGATGTCAGGATGTCATCTACGTAGGAATCCTCTTCAAGGACCCTCCGTTCCTCTTTCAGATGTGTGAACATGGGCAACTTCGCTGTTTCTCTCATGGCTAGTTGTGCGATACACCCTGCTGGTCGATCGCCCATGTTGACCCTGGTGATGGCATATTCCTCAATGTCCCCATCATCACCGTCTCTCCAGAGGAATCTATGGAGGTGCATCTCCAGGTCTTCGAGCCACACAGAATTGTACATCTTTTTGATGTCGCCGAGAGCAGCATGGATTCCTCTCCTGAACCTTAGCAGTACCGCTCGAATAGGATTAAGTACATCAGGCCCTTTCAGAAGAAGGTCATTCATGCTGCTTCCTCTAAACCTCTGGCTGCTGTTCCATACCAGTCGGACAGGTGTAGTTATAGAGTGTGGGTTTGGTGCTATCAAGTGACTGACGTACCATACTGGACCTTTCCAGTCGGCAATGGTCTTTCTAGTGAGTTTCTTTGCTGCCTTCCTTTCCACCATCTCATGAACTTGAGTTGTGTATGCTGCACGCCAATCTGGTTCTCTCTTGAGTTGTTTCTCCGTCCTCAGAAACGTGGCTTCCACTGCGCTTCTGTTGTTGGGCAGGGAACTTGGATCTTCAATCCAAGGGTATTTTGTGTCCCAGTGAGGCTCCTGACTATGCACATCTGACTCCACGTAACTGAGACCTTGCCTGATTATCTCAAGCTCTCTTTCTTCACTAAGAGTCATGTCTTTGCCGCCTGGTTGACAGTTACCACAACGACATCCTCCACACATGGGTTCACAGGCCGCACCAATGCTGTCCCACTTCCACCAGTCCAAGAACTCTTTGCCAATAACAGTGGTTTTAGTTTCAGCTCTAGATTCTTGCATCTCAGCAATTTCTTGATACTTTACTGCTGTGATTCTCATAGATCGTGCAAAATGAGTTTCAGAATTGTGCAGGGCCATGTCCACTACTTCACAGAGGTCTGGATGTGCTCCTCCAACGGTCTTTCCTAAAGGGCTCTCCCACAGGACAAGATCTCCTACTACCTTTACTCTCTGTGGAGCAAGTCTTCCTTCCCGGTGGCTTATGAGAAGCTCAACATGTTCTGGTCTGTGAAGGTCTTCCAGGTTGGTATCGGGGAAGAACTTCTTGAGGTGTTGTGCTTTGATTGCTCTGTGAACTTTTGCAATCTCATCCAACCCATAACAGATCAGCTCATGAGCTTTCTCCGTGCCTCTTGGTGTCTTGACTCTCACCTTGAGTAAGTATCTTTTGGTCTTCACCTTCATGGCCATGCCTCCAACTCCATGGACGACTAGTGTGATCCTTTCACTTCGAAGCTTCAGTCTCCTGGCGGCTGTGTGAGTGATGTAGTTGGTGTCTGATGCTAAGTCAATGAGAGTTCCAATTTTCTGCCCTGCGTTAGTAGTTACTTCGAGAAGCATAAGAATAACTGGTAATTCACGTGTGCTTGAGTCCATTACCCCAGGAAGGCTTCCTCCAGTGCAGTGTGATTTTGCCATGTTGGTGAAAGCATTCCTGAATTTTTCTGCCACGTCCGGGGTGAGCTCACGTATTAATCTCTCTTGCTCCTCTGTGAATGTTTGCCTCCTGGTGCTGGGTTTTTCCACTTTCACGTATTCTTTCCTCTTAGCCCCTCCTTTAAGGCAGAGAAAGAAATGGTGATCCGAGGAGCTTCCTCTTTTGCAGTCTCTGTTTCTGCAAAGGTAAGTGTCCGTACATTCCTCATCCTCTCCATGACATCTGAGGCATCTTCTGCATGCTCCCAGTCTTTCGACAGCATTCAGCTTCTCACTAGGCTTTAGTTCTTTGAACTGCTTACAAAAGAAAATCTTCTCACGGTGCTTTTCATCTCCACACACAACGCATCCTCCCTTTCTCGTGGACCTTGTGGAAGCATACCGCTTCTCCGGGTACGTAGCTTTCTTTTCAGGGTTTTCACTTACACCCAACTGGTCTAGTTATTATTTCACTTACACCCAACTGGTCTAGATTAAGTGTATTTGTGGTAGGAGGCAGGATGTAGAGGAGGCCTGTCTCTGAAACTAGTGGACTGCAACAAGCTGCAAGAATGTGCACTTCGTAATCTCAAGGCTTCTCCTGACTGATAAGAAGACATGGTATAGTAGCATACGGTGTCTCACCTAACAATGTTTTTAAGACTTTCTTCCCACGAGTGAAGGCTTCTCGCCCAACCTAGCAGGAGAATATGAGCATTGTCTGCGCCCTGGAGACTGGCGGTAAAGGATTACAGAAGTAAGAGATGGAAAAACCCTAGGTGGAGAGGTCAGTACTAGGTGTTGCTGGCTACCTCGATGGAGGGGAAAGTAGCAGAGAGAGATACCTGCATCCATGTGTCCCACTGTAGGAGTGTTCCAAACCAGAGGAGGAAGATGGCAACGCCACTGCGGAGCATAGTTTTTTCTTGTGTCTGTGTGTCTTTGCAGCAGTGACTCTTAGCTTCCCTATTGGTATGCTGCCAGAAGGACACACTACACAGAATGATGTTGATAAATTGAGAAAATTCTGCCTGAGCCCGAGACCCTAGTGACGGAAGAAGGTCCAGAGCCAAAGGGACCATACATTGTCACCCAGGCTACACCAACGGATGTATGGATAAAGGGGAGATCGACCTGGTATCATCTAAACCACTACAACAGAGTACTACGAGGAAACCGACGACCTAGAGATGAGGGAGCTGGAGCTGACCAGAATCAGGTGATGGGAGACGATGGCAATGGGAAGGCTACTGATGAGCTACGTGATATGGCTGATTCCCTCGGCGGAGGGACAGACCTCCAAGGACATCCAAGAACTTCAAGATCTTCCAGAAGTTCAAGAATCACCTGACTTTTACATTTACATTTTAGTCATTTAGCAGACACTCTTATCCAGAGCGACTTACAGTTAGTGAGTGCATACATTTTCATACTGCCCCCCCCCCCGTGGGAAACGAACCCACAACCCTGGCGTTGCAAGCGCCATGCTCTACCAACTGAGCTACAGGGGACTACACACCATTAATTTCTCTGACTGTGGAGGGTTTCCCTAACAGAAATTGAGGTCTAACTTCCCAATCCTGTGAATCTGCGGTGTAGTTGATAGGGTGATAAGGGGAGTATATTAGAAATTGGTATTAAAAATAATTGGTAAAACATAATAATTTGTCATATAGTCAATGCTTATATGGATTTCTTGGATTAGAAATGAACTCAACTAAACTGTTATGTTCTGTCTTCTCTTGAGGTAAATACAGATGGTGACTTGATGCATAGCAGGGATAATTCGGCCTAGAATGGTGTGAACCTAAAAAGAAACCCTCTAAACTGGCTGAAGATGAGCATCAGAGGCGTTGAAGACGTTCCTGTACAGCACCACTTCTACCTGCAACCGGTCTACAACAGCCAATCGAAGCTATCAACTGCTTTTCTCTCATGCCTTTTTTCTCGGGAGTGGGACAGGAGTCCACAAGGAGTGAGGATGAAGAGAAATCTGTTCAAATGCAACATTTATCATGTTGTTGGTATACTGGTTGGCAAATGGACAAGACACAATGGGGTGTAGAGATGGTGGTGACTCGGATGAGACACTGAAGTTGGGACATTGTCATGGGCAATTCATTTTGAACTATGAAGCTGTCTGAAGAACATAATGAAGAGACGCCAGAAGATTGAGTGTCGGGGAAGAAAGGGGTTGGTCATCTGTGTCGATAATACATTTGGATTTATCTACATTTGGGAATTTGGGAATGAGGTTGATGTAGGAGGTATATACACTGCTAAATTAATAGTACTAAGAATGCATTGAGATAATGATTTGTAGTTATTCTCAGGATGAGGAAGGTCATACTAGAATTATGGATATTTATACTGTATGTTAATATAAGTTTACATTCTGACAGTTGTAATGTGTGATAAAGTTGAGGGTTTTAATTTTGAGTGATAGGACCAATGTGAATCACTAAGAATTGTCCTTCTTAATTTGGTTGAGATAAGTAATTTGGTTTTGGTTATGATTTATAAGATGACTGAGTGATTTAAGTAAATCATTAGTATATATTAGTAACTAAAGATGTTGAAACTATTTTTAGCATGTCTGGTATTGCTTGTACAATTGCGAGATAACTATCTTAAATAGATATTATGGTTAAAACAGCGATACATTATTTTTATGTGTTAAGATACACTTATATGATTTATTTCGAGTAGAAACTTTTGAATCGTACTGTTTGAAACATATAAATTAATGCAAGGATTGTGCCTGATATCATGAACATGTTGAGTATTAGGTTACTGTATTCACATATTAGTCACTATATACATTTGAAGTATTTGGAGGTATTGATATGGGACTATTTATTCCCAAAGAGGGGGGATTGATGTGGATGTTTAGAGTGGTACATATCTCTGTTGCTAGGCAAGAACTTAATTGGTTCCTATCATGGGGTTTGGTGTGTGTGACATAGGAATGTTTATACTATTTTCATCTGATCTGACCTTGGGTTGAATTCCTCATTCCTGCCTAATCCAAGGCTGTGTTGATTTATCAGTGACTGAAAGTATCTCTCTTCAGGCATATTATGGAACAGAGTCAGGGTTGAACAGAGTTGAACATGGTACCTATTAACAGTCATGGGTTTTCAAGCGATTGGGTATGAAATGTCACTCATTGGACAATATGCAATTGATAATCACATAGCATTGGATGCTATTACAGTAGATAAAGGGGGAATGTATGCGATTATAGGGGGAGATGCATGTTGTACATACTTGCTATCAGAATAGGAAGGTTTTGGGAATTTAACTAAAGCTATTGGAAATATTAGAGAAATACAGGATGGGATTAGTGATTACAGCTAGAGATGTAACTTAGAAATTGTCATGAATCAATGTATTTTCTGGGATGATGTCATGAGGTTAGGAATTAATTTGTATGTTTGGTTTGTTTGGTTTAAATAATGATAGATCTGTGGAATTTTACTTACAACAGAAAAATAATGAAAATGGGGGATTGATATTACGTCTTTTATACAGGATTAGTTCATGTTTGATATTGTGAGCTGCATATGATTTGGAGGATGAGGACATTCCATGTATTTATTTCTGTCACTGGTGGGTGCCAGAAGGTATGCATGCCAAGATAGCTGGGGGGCCACTGGTGCTAATCTTAGAAGGAGTATGTGATGGAATATCCTGACTAGGGTGCAAGACGATACATATAGGGTGATGTTATTGTGGTGCATCAACTCTCCATGTAAGTGTTTAAGTATCTTCTTGCATACTGAATTACTTGATGCCAGAGAAACTCATCATAACAGAAAGATTTACACAAATACAAAAAGATTGATGGTATCATCATAAAACAATATCAATTTAGATCATACAAGGGACAAACCTTACCTTATATTGAGGAGATCTTTACATTTTTCAGTTAAGTTTCTGCACTTGCTGTCCTTTCACATTCAAATGTTTCAGTTGGGCAGTTAGGTTCCTGCAAGAACCCCCACCAACTAAGGAGGTTCCTCGATGAACACCACCTCTTATGGGGTTCTTGGAAGAACCTTTTGGGGGCCATTTTCAGTGCCACAATCTAAAAATTAGGGGTTCAGCAAGGGTTATTCTAAGATCCTCAAAGTTCTTCGAAGAACCTTAGGGTTCTTGGCACTGAAAATTGCCCCCAGCGGTTATTCCAAGAACCCCATAGGAGGTGGGGTTCATCAAGGAACCTCCTTAGTTCACTACAGTTCAACTTGAGAACATATGCTGGTTGCCTTACAATTGTAAGTTCAATCAACATTGTATATTTTTTTTCAGTGCAGCGTATGTGCACGGGTGCGCTTCATGCTGCTACAACGTCGTAGCTACTGGGACCAAAACAGCTGAGAAGTTTAGCGTCGCGCTACAACGCTCTTGGTTGTTGCGGAAATTGACCCTACTACTATTTACTTCGTGCATCTACATCCTCTTGCTGAGTCTAGCTTTATGACCTAACCTAACCTATGACCCTAACCCATCAGTTTATGTATTACTTCCCCACTGTGGCAAGAAGTGACATCCCAAAAAACAATATAACACATAAATGGACGCATAGGCTACTTTCTGTCCCTGTCACGCCCTGACTCAGGGGACTCTTGTATGTTGAGTCAGGGTGTGGATATTCTATGTTGTATTTTCTATGTTTGTGATCTAGGTTTTGTAGTTCTATGTTTGGCCGGGTGTGTTTCCCAATCAGAGGCAGCTGTCGCTCGTTTTCTCTGATTGGGGAGCATACTTAGGCAGCCTATTGGCAATTATGGGTTGTGGGATCTTGTTCCGTGTTGAGGCTTGTTTAGTGTTCAGCCTTAGGACTTCACGTTTCGTTTTGTTGTTTTGTCGTGTGTTTATCATTGTAATAAACATGTACGCATTTCACGCTGCGCCTTGGTCTGACCCGTCCTTAAACGAACGTGACAGTCCCTAACACTAAAACTACGACCGAAACTAAATATAAAAAGGAAAGATAAATGCTTTTTTTACAACTTATACTTAAAACGAGTAAATCAGATCTGAAAACTAACTGAAACTGAATTTCAAATAAAAATCTTAAAACTAATAGAAATAAAAACGAATAGAAAAACACTCATGTTACACTCATGTTTGTGTAGTGTTCCCTCAGTTAAATTGTAGGTATCTTATCTAAGCCTACAGTCGCAGACATGCTGAAGTCAACTGGAGTCATTGACTTGGGACATTAGGCCAAAACATCAGTGGAAGCTTTGAAGTGTAACACCGAGGAAACGTAATTTCCAGAGAAATGTCAAGGAAGATTTCCTCGCATTGGTACTTAGCAGTAGTCTAAATTATAATTGTATTCAGTACTTTTTGAGAAGCATGATTTCATAAATGAAATTGTTTTCGCTTGCAGCAATGTTGATCAACAATTATCCACTATTGTCGAGGTATTAGTTGCAGCGTCAGTTGCGGAGATGGGAAAACTCCTCCGCTGCTGTTATGCCGTTCAGCAGAATGAGGAAAGTAGTTTGCTGAAGAGTAAACTTAAACTGGTGAACAAAACCAAGACGGTGAGTACACATTTAGTCGGTTGCTATTGGGGGGGAAACGAGTTTGCTGTTGAAAACGTGGCTAGCTAGCAAACTGTAGATCGCTACAAACTTTTACCAGCTACCTAGTTAACGTGAACTGTTACTGAACCCCTTTAATCTGTGACTACTGTCGTTAGCCCACCTAGCTAGTTAGCTACCTGAACATCAGTTGAAACCTGCTAGGTTGCTCTAACTTCCTATTTTAATCTTTCAGATACAATTTTCATAATTCATGAAGATGTTTGGGAAAACATCGTTGGGAAAAATGGTGATGTTAATGAACGTGATTATGGTCAAAAGAGAGAAGATTTCCACAGGCATAAGCGCCCAGTGGAGTGTCAAGAGGGACCGAGGAAGGAGCACCAAGAGGTACACACCCATAGGCTATATCAGAGAATAAAAGTGTCCACTTACATTGGTCATTAAAGGTGTGTGTGAGCTGAAGTATGCTAACGGTAATGTAGTTAATTCACCAAGTGTTCTAGACTAGTACAATTTGTACTCCCCACTTAGCTAGCTACCTGACCAGATAATGATAACAACATAAACAGTGCACATGTGTATTTGTATGATGTCAATACTAGGCTGATTTCTTGCCATATCTATGTCTAAAAAGCAAATGCATTATTCAATCAGTTCATTGTATCATACACTGGAGTTAAATTCTTAGCTAGCTGATTTATAATGTGGAATATTTTTATGTGGTGTTTTTGATGCATGTCTTATTGGATACACATACATTTCCACAACTACTGCTCTGACCCTCTCTCTGAGAGTGGTCATCAAGAGGAGGATGACTTTTACTCCATGACCAGAGAAACACTGAGCCAAACTCAGGCAGGAATGGAGAAAATATCCAGTGTGGAAGAGAAGATACTGGAGATGTGGGCAAGACTACACTGAATACGGGTGGACACGATAAAGTCGATCAGACATTTTATTAAAACATTGTACTTGAATCAGTCAGCTAATGGTATCATGGCACCACTACCATTTAGTTAACTTTTGAATGAGTTTTTATGATTGAGTAAGGACACTCTGGACAATCAGTCAAAACACCATTTAAAATTAGTGTTCCTATGCATTTATTGGGAAAAATTCCACCATTAGACTGTTAAGAAATACTTTTTTTAGGATTGGTACATTGTTTGCTGTTTAAATTATTTATTAATATCCACAATCTCATTACATTTACATTTTAGTCATTTAGCAGACGCTCTTATCCAGAGCGACTTACATATATATATTTTTTTATACTGGCCCCCTGTGGGAATCGAACCCACAACCCTGGCGTTGCAAACGCCATGCTCTATCAACTGAGCTACATCCCTGCCGGCCATTCCCTCCCCTACCCTGGACGACGCTGGGCCAATTGTGCGCCGCCCATGAGTCTCCCGGTCGCGGCCGGCTGCGACAGAGCCTGGATTCGAACCAGGATCTCTAGTGACACAGTTAGCACTGCGATGCAGTGCCTTAGACCACTGCGCCACTCAGGAGACTATGTAATGTAGAAGTTTGTTTTACATTAACGCCTCAACAACCACAATGTCCCTCTCTGTTGCAGATGTGGTTGCAAATTACCTCACCTGTGTCAGACCCAGAGAAACAAGACGGCCATCCCTCAAACACAGAGCCAAACACAGGCAGGATTGGAGAAAATGTCCAGAATGGTGATTCTTTAAATACAGCCCAAAGTTCGGATAGAAGCGCTGCCACCGGAGCAGTGAAGAAGCCCTTCATTTGCGACTTTTGTGGAAAGTGTTTCAATTGGAGATGTATGCTTAAAGCCCATCTTAATTCTCACATCAAACCCTTTAGCTGCCCGCAGTGTGGGAAAGGTTTTAGTACAAAGACGGGGTGTAGTAATCACCTCTTGGTGGTGCATTCTAAAGAGAAGACCTTCAAATGCGCAGATTGTGGGAAGATGTTTGCATTGAGAAGTAGTTTGGTCAAACACAGAGAGCTTAACCCAACTCGGCACACCTGCACAACGTGAAAAAACATTCTGTGGCGACCGTGCGCTAAAAAGGCACAACTACAGTGATCACCCGGAAAGGGCAAACAGCTGCTCTCTGTGTTCTAAGACCTTTCAGTCATGGTATCAATGGGATCTTCATAAAGCAGAGCACTCCGAGGAGAAGTATTGCTGTGAAACCTTTGGCAAGCTTTTCGTTTCACCTTCATCCTGATCCAGTCATCAGAGTGCAACTCATACAGCAAGGGCTTATCGCTGTGATGTATGTGGCAAACGTTTCCGTCTTTCAACCTGTCTCAAAGATCATATGACTTTACAAACTGGACAGACACCTTTTGTCTGTGGTTTATGCGGCAAGAGTTACTGTCGTGCAAGCCAGCTCAAAGCACATGCGTTTGCCCATACCGGAGAGAAACCGTTTGTCTGTGACGTATGCGGCAAGCGTTTCCATCTCGCACACTCTTTTGAAAGACATAAAACCATGCATACTGGACTGTAATTCATGTGGCATATGTTCGTACATATTGGTGAACAACCTTTTGCCTGTAATATATGTGGTTAAAAAGTTCAGTAACCCAGGTAATCTCAAGACACAAGCTTTCTCACACAGGGCAGAAATTGTACGTTGTACTACTTGTAAAGGTTTCACCCAATTAACAACCCTTAAGATAGGTCAGCGCAGTCACACTGGCGAAAAGCCTTACACGTGTAATATATGTGGGGAAGGCTTTACCTCGCATGCCTACGTCAAGAAACACAAGATGATTCACTTTGCCACCTTAACTTCGTTCAAAGTCATGTCTGCAGCCACTGTGGTAAAGGCTTCGATCACAAATCTGTGTTGAATCAGCACATACGCACTCACACAAAACATTCAACTGCCATATTTGTGGTGAAAGTTTCACGATGAAGGCTACATTTGAAATCCACATGCGCAGTCACACAGGCGAGAGACCATTCAACTGTCGCATTTGTGGAAAAGGTTTCACTGTTAAGTCTTCTCTTGTAAACCACATGCGCACTCACACGGGAGAGACCATATGCTTGTGATGAATATGGCAAGAGATTCTCCCAGACAAGTCATTTAGTATCTCACCAGCGTGTGCACACTGGTGTGAAAGCGTTTGTGTGCAACAAATGTAGGAATGGCTATGCGTGTGTCCGTAATTGGAAAGAATGTACAGGATCACGCTGAAGAAAACCGCTCACACGATCACTCTGTATAATAGGATGAGCTTACTTCATAGATGTTCAGTTTCATTTGATGGAGAGATTATACTATTAAAGGCACAATAGACAATTCTGCTCTAGACTGTCGGGATGTATACTGAACAAAAATATAAACGCAACAATTTCAAAGATTTGACTGAGTTACAGGAAAGCAGTCAATTGAAATAAATTAATTAGGCCCTAATCTATGAATTTCACATGACTGGTCACAGATACCTTTTTTTAAAATGGCCTCACAATGGGCCTCAGTATCTCGTCACGGCAATGTGCATTCAAATTGCCATCGATAAAATGCAATTATGTTCGTTGTCCGTAGCATATGCCTGCCCATACCATAATCCCACCGCCACCATGGGGCACTCTGTTCACAACGTTGACATCAGCAAACCGCTCGCATACACAACACCATACACGTGGTCTGCGGTTGTGAGGCCGTTCTCAAAAACGATGTTGGAGGCGGCTTATGGTAGAACAATGTACATTAAATTATATGGCAACAGCTCTGGTGGACATTCCTGCAGTCAGCATGCCAATTGCACGCTCCCTCAACTTGAGACATCTGTGGCATTGTGTTGTGACAAAACTGCACATTTTAGAGTGGCCTTTTATTGTCCCCAGCACAAGGTGCACCTGTGTAATGATCATGCTGTTTAATCAGCTTCTTGATATGCCACACCTGTCAGGTGGATTGATTATCTTGGCAAAGAAATGCGCACTAACAGGGATGTAAACAAATTTGTGCACACAATTTGAGCTATTTGTGCGTATGGAACATTTATTGGATGTTTTATTTCAGCTCATGAAACATGGGACCAACAATTTTTGTTCAGTGTAGATGTAGTTGTTTTGTCTTCAATGTATAGGCTCTTTGTCGTCTGGACTGAGAGAAGATAATACATATTTGGTGAAATATTTATTGAATCAAGGGGAAAAGTCAATACCTTCCTTACAAGTTTTA
Source organism: Coregonus lavaretus (assembly GCF_964263955.1). Classification (NCBI taxonomy): domain Eukaryota; kingdom Metazoa; phylum Chordata; class Actinopteri; order Salmoniformes; family Salmonidae; genus Coregonus; species Coregonus lavaretus. The sequence goes on along the minus strand of NC_140011.1, from coordinate 21,354,676 downwards.
ATTGGCCCCCACGGAGGGCCGAGTGTCTGCGGGTTTTCGCTCCTCCCTTGTACCTGATTGATTAATTAAGGTCACTGATTAGTAACTAACTCCCCTCCCCTGGTTGTATAGGTCTTAATTGAAAGGAAAAGCCAAAAACCAGCAGACATTAGGCCCTCCATGGAATGACTTCGACACCCCTGCCTTGAAGGTTCTGCATGGTCAATCCGACTTCTGCAGTGGCCGTACAGCATTTACTTGTGATACGGCCTCTGAGAAGTCAAGGCATTCATACTTCTTGCGCTTCGCAGAGCTGTTGTGAAGGAAGATGTCAAGGAAGTGAGTTTGTGTTTATACAGGACCTCATGCCCCAACCTACCATCAACCAATCATATCAATGCGGAGCTATATGGAGCCCTCCGCATTGTTACAAAATTTGGGAGCCGCATGGCGATGCAGTACGGAGCTCGATTTGGCCTCCGCAAACCTCCAGAGTCGTAGCAATTGTGCCACACCCTCCGTACAGAGCATCTGGACCACATTGCCAGATCAAGTATAAATTGGCGTAATAGGCAAGTAATTTCAGCGCTGGCCATGACCAGACTAAAGATTGAAATGGAATATGAGTGGTCACAGAGTGATTCGCCCAGGGACCAGACACGTGAATTTCTAAATCCACGACGTCTGGAATATCTTTGTGTTTAATTCAGGAAATGGTCCTCTACAAGCTGGAATGTTTAACAAAATTACATTTGAACCAACTCTACTGGTTACCTGTGTGATTGGTCCTTATGTGGGCAGAAATTTGAAACAATATATCCACTGGAAAGTATTATTAACCAACTTTTCAAAGCGCTGGTTGTGTGGTCAGATTTCTATTACCTGAAGCATGCTCAAAACCATGTAAATGTGAGCTTGGTGAGTATATGTGCTGCGTCTCGTATTTACGTTGTGTGTGCATGCTTCATGTGATCTGAACATACTACCAGCACTTAGTGCTTTTCCAATGAGACCAGTGGGCTGCCAGTGTTTTATGTTAATGTAAGGTCTGTGTGACACTGAAGACTTGTGATGAGCAGAATCAACAACTTCTCCATCATTCAAGACTGTTGCTTTGTGAGGTGTTTTTAAAGTTCACAGTTAGCCATATGTAAATGCAGGCTGAAAAGTACCCAGAGCCTTGCCTTAGCTCCAAGTTATGCTGCATTTCAAGGATTTACCCCAGTGTTTTACCCAAAAGGCTCAAACGTGTCTGTTTCCATCTACACGGGCCGGCACCGTGTCTCACTGGGCCATGGCTCCGGCGGACCTGCTCTAAATTGGAGCCAAGGCAAGGCCCTGGGTACTTTTCAGCTGGCAATGGCTAACTGTGAACTTTAACACCTCACAAAGAAACAGTCTTGAATGATGCAGACAGAGGTTGTTGATTCTGCTCACCATAATCAAGTCTTTAGTGTCACGCTCCTGATGGAAACACCAATTACACTAGAGCGGCCCACAAAGATACTCAAATAGTGGCATATACGTTGTCTTATTTCACTGAACAATTTTTAAAATTATTATTGAAGGTGCAATATGCTGAAATCTGTTATTTCCTGGTTGCGAAAATTCTAATAGTTCGCCTAATTTCAGTTTGTGACAAAACAAGCAATGTATAGTGTAGAGAATCATTGGACCATCTAAACCGCTGTGAACTAGCTTTTCAATAACCAAATATATTGTATTTTCAGCTGTTTGAAGCTGGTGTACAAAAGCTAAAGTAAAAGACGCAAAAACTACGCCTAAGAACGGGAAGCGTAGAAATAGCGCACATAGAACATATCTACCGCTTATTAGGTTTGCTTTCAATGAGAATGACAGATCTATAACTCACTTTTTCTATGTGAATTTGGTCGGGACGCCCAAAAAGTTACATATTGAATCTTTAGATAAAGGAGCATTTTGTAAATTCAAACGTTCCACCTGCAACTAGCGATGGAAGTTTAGAAGTCACCACTTTCTTCCAAGTCGAGAACGAAGTATCGGCAAGAAAAGGTTGGTCGAAAAATATCCAGCTTCGGGCACACAGCTGCCTGAGATCAAAAGTTATCACAACTAATGATGAGAACCGTTTGATCCCATTTGCTATGAGCAATACTGGTATGTTATTTTCTGACGCTTTAGGGGCATGATGAAAACAGGTATCTATTTTGCAGCCGCGCTGTGCAAAAGATCAGATCTCTCCACCTGGTTAAGCCAAGGGAAATATTTAATTATTTGAATTTACTTTTGAAATGATTAAATCAATATTTGTAATTAATAGTAGACCAAAATTCGACATTTTCACACACTGGCACTGTATGGAAGGTGCTGGAGATACAGAATATATGATGTCGAATTTTGTGTACTCCTGAGTGGCGCAGTGGTCTAAGGCACTGCATCGCAGTGCTAACTGTGCCACTAGAGATCCTGGTTCGAATCCAGGCTCTGTCGCAGCCGGCCGCGACCGGGAGACTCATGGGCGGCGCACAATTGGCCCAGCGTCGTCCAGGGTAGCTCAGTTGATAGAGCATGGCGTTTGCAACGCCAGGGTTGTGGGTTCGATTCCCACGGGGGGCCAGTATAAAAAATAAAAAAAGATATGTATTCACTAACTGTAAGTCGCTCTGGATAAGAGCGTCTGCTAAATGACTAAAATGTAAATGTAAATGTAATGTCAAAAAGTGGTCAACACCTCATGAATATACCTCAACACCTCTTTTAACACCTAATTAATAATATTGTAAAATTATTGGGGGGCTCATTTTGTTTGGACTATCTTTGGCTACGTTTACACAGGCAGTCCAATTCTGATCTTTTTTCACTTATTGGTTTTGACCAATCAGATCAGCTCTGAAAAAGATCTGCGGTGAAACGATCTGGTGTGATTGGTCAAAATACCTATTAGTGGAAAAAAAGATCGGAATTGGGCTGCCTGTGTTAAAGCAGCCTTTTTGGCTATAGAAACAGATATGGTGTGGAGATAATGGGCTTGTTTGAGTGGGTAAGGCTGAAGCAACTGTCTGCAGACGAAAATCGAGGAATGAATTCGGAGGAGTTGCATCTGCAACAGCCGAAAGTCGGATTTGATTTTCCAACTGCAAGGCACAGTGCAACATGGCAGTGTTGCCATTGTTTATAAAAGTGTTTCTTTGTAATGTCGAATTTAACATGTCTCACAAACTGTAAATATGTGTGTACATTGTACTATCAATTGGGGAGAGAGAGCCTCAAATATCACATTAATTTGTACATCCACTGTATACATATGAATCGTGGCAAAGTTGCTTCCTCTTTCAGTCATGTCTTTGGTCCCATTCGCGTGGGTCAAACAAAAACACCAAGGATTGGTTGACAATTAGTGCTTCCCACAATGCAGGTGATGGCTGCAAGTTGCAGAAGGTGAGGAGCAACTGCAAAAAAATTGCAGTCAACTGCAGTTGAAACTTTTACATGGTTGTTGTAAAGTTAATGCAGTCGACATTTTTATCCACATAATGCAACACACATTGAAAGGTGGTGACCAGCGAAGTTACCAACTTGACAACAGTGATCCGCTCGAACGCGCCCAATAAATATTGTACGGCGATGACGATTTTAAAGTGGTGTGTCCCTTTAAAACCTAATGAATAATATTGTAATATTATGGGTGGGTCGAATATAAATTATCCGCCATTTTGGACAAACCGCATGCTCTAATGCTGTAGCCTGCTAGCGAGTTAGTCTGAATTTTAGCCAGGGCGAATAGTCGTGTTTAATCACAGGTCAATATGTTTGTTCTTGAGTCTTTCGGCTCGTAAAAAACGTCAATAGATTTAGCGGTGTAATCCAGGTTGTTTTCCAGTTGAGTTTTTAAAACTACATTCTCAACATGAAGGGTATAGTTGAAGAGGCCACCGACACCGAAAGTGCTGGTTTTGGGTGCGCTGTTACAAACCGCTTTGGTCAGCTTTTAGACGACGAGGCCGACCCGTTCGACATCATTCGCGAGGCTCAGGTGGAGAAGCAGAAGAAAAAGAAGAAAGATGAGCCAAAAAAACCTGCTACTACAGATAAACCTATTAAGAAGGACTCCCAAAAGTACAGGAGAACTCCCTTGAGTGCTGGGGAAGGCGACAATGCAGAAGTTAAAAGTTTACATGGTAAGTCGATGCGATGGGTGAAGGCCGAGCTAGCTAAAGGTTGGACACGTTCTTGATGTGAAGATTGACAGCACGTGTCGGGTGTATTGAATGTGTAGGTAGCTGAACTTCAACAATTGCAGCGTGACATACTTTGCTTGCTAACTACACATGACACACTAATAATAAAGATACGCTCTTATTGTCTGTCCTTCGCGTGTTCTATGTATGTGTTATGGAACTCTGTAGGATTGTGGACGTTCTGTTTTTATCTGCTTTGGGGTAGTTAACTACTAGCTAGTCAGCAGTTAAATTCGGTGCAACATGGGGTTTGTTCTAGCTAGTTAATTTTACTTGAATCAGTGTTGCTTTCGTGAAATTACTAACAATTTAGTTAACTATCAAGTAGGCTGCCGCTAAATCGATCACATACAAGCTAGTTGAGTTTAGCTAGCTATCGTTACATAACAGGCCTTTGAAAGTATCCACCTAGTTAGCTAGGAGGCTTGCCACACTAGCCAGCTAGCTAACGATAGCTAAAACCTGGATTTAGGTCACAAGACAACTGTACACGTTAGCCATGTCTAATTGTAACTTTTACACTGAACAAAAATATAAACGCAACATGTAGTGTTGAAGTGACATGAGCTGAAAAAACAACACTTTCCGTATGCACAAATGTTGTGCACAGCTTTGTTTACATCCCAGTTAGTGGGAATTTCTCCTTTGCCAAAATAATCCATCCACCTGACAGGTGTGGCATATCAAGAAGCTGATTAAACAGCATGATCATTACACAGGTGCACCTTGTGCTGTGGACAAAATACCTATTTAAAATGTGCTGATTTGTCACAATGCCAAAGATGTCTCAAGTTGAGGGAGTGCAATTGGCATGCTGACTGCAGGCATGGCCAACCGGGCTGTTGTCAGAGAATTGAATGCTAATTTCTCTACCATAAGCTGCCTCCAACATCATTTTAGAGAACTTGGCAGTATGTCTAACTGGCCTCACAACCGCCTCCATATCCGGCTCCTAAACCTGTGGGGTAGGGTGCTGAGGAGTATTTCTGTGTGTAATAAAGCCCTTTTGTGGAGAAACTCATTCTTATTGGGTGGGCTGGGCTGCCAAGTGGATGGGCCTATTCCCAGCCATGGCTGCACCCCTGCCCAGTCATGTGAAATTCATAGATTAGGGCCTAAAGAATTTGTTTAAATTGACAGGTTTCGGTACATGAACTGTAACTTAGTAAAATCTTTGAAATTGTTTATTTTTGTTCAGTATAGCTACCAGTTAAACGGTAGAAACAAGCAAGCTGTGGCCTCGGGGATAATACCTAAGATGTATATTTTGTTGTTTGCTAGCTAGTTCTTGTTTACATTCTAGCTTGTTTTGTGTGTGTGTGTGGTGCTGCTTGCATAATTTGTCATCTACAATAAGCTTTAATTTTATGTGCAGGTCCGAAATATCCTCGAGGTGCACCTGGCCATGTAGAGGAGCGACGAGTTGGCTTCCGTGATCAAAGGCAGAACGACAGTGCAGCACCCCTCGGATACTCTATTGAAAGGTAGTTATACACTAGAGGTGGGCATTTTTCTGGTTTCACATATTAAATGGACACTGGCTATTCAATAATTCCCATGTTTATTTTCTATGCTGACCCCGCTTTGCAGATCTGAGAATGGATAGTTGTATTCAAGTTGAAACTCCACCTGGCCCACCAGCACCCTTGGTGGAGCAGTCATGCTTCTTACCCCCATTCTAGTCTTCTCATATCAGCTAGGATAGAACAAAGGCCTATCGTTGGGGGCTAGAGAATGTGTTTTGACTCTGACCACAAGGACTGTAATAACTAACTACTCACTCTACCCCAACAGGCCTGTGGATCAGGGTGAGCGTGCCGGAAGGGGCCGAGGTGGAGGCCGTGGAAGAGGAATGCGCGGCGGCAACTTAAGATCCACAGATGGCTTTGACCAGAGAGGCAAGAGGGAGTTTGAGCGCCACAGTGGCAGTGATAGGACGTAAGAACAATACTCCTCACATTACCCTTAAATCAATTTTGACATGAAGTAGAGGTTGGTGACATTTGCATTTGCCTGTTGCAGTGGTGTGCGGCCGGAGGAGAAGCGGGGGGGCAGTGGTCCACGTAACTGGGGATCCATGAGGGACCACATAAGGTGAGTATGCACACTAGGACTGTTGGTGCTTGTGAGGAATTTCAATCAAATTGTCACAAGCTTCGTTAACTACAGGTGTAGATTAACAGTGAAATGCTTACTTACAGGCCCTTCCAAAAAAAAATACAATTAACACCAGGAATAAATGCATGATGTATAACGATAACTGTGTACCAGTACCGATTCGATATGCAGGGGTACGAGGTAGATGTGTACATATAGGTAGGGATAAAGTGACTAGGCAACAGGATAGATGATAAACCGATGAGTCAAGAGTTAGTGCAAAAAGGGTCAATGCAGATAGCCAAAAGCTAGCCGGACTAACTATTTAGCAGTCTTATGGCTTTCAACTTACTCTTGAAAGTAGTAATAGTAGAATGCACGAGGTTGGAAGGGGGGCCTGAGTGAGACAGTGTGGGAACTCCTGGTCTAGTGGATGCTAGTGACCTGTTGCCACCAATCAAATATTTCACATGGGTGGAGGTCCAGAGGTTTTCTGAAAATGTTTCTGACTTGCAACATGCTAGCTAGCATAAGTTGCCACATAGGCTACTTAAACGGAAAAATACTAAAATAAGAATGCCCTTCAGAGGGAACGTGATTTAGACTCTGACCTTATCAAATGCAAGCATTAACAGCCAGTGCTCCCATTCAAACACATAATCAGATACTGAAGTTCCCCACACTTCCAATAGTAGTCAACAAGATGAGATTTGGAAGGATGGAACAAGAGCAAAGTTGTGACTTGTATCTAGAAAAAATATAAATTCAAGCCAATGTACTCCTTTTTGATTGAATTAAAAAAAAGCCCTCATTGAGTTGAACAACCAGCGCATCTCGACAAGTGTTCGTCATCTAAGAAAATTGTCTTGCGTGATTGTTACCATAGTAATACTGATGCTTTTTTAGTGCAGTGGCTGATGGGGCTCCCACTGAGGAGGGAGGTGACGGCGATGAGGTGGCAGAGACTGGTGCAAATCTGTGAGTGAGCCAAATGTTTGACCAGCGCAGCACCACTATTTAATCTGAGACGTGCAAACAGTATACATGTATAGCCTAATTATTTCTGCAATACTCACTAGATATTTTAGACCAGGCTGTACATACTCAGAACTCTGACATTACCATTTTAAATACTCACAATTTACTCTAGTTATAGAATTAGTTTTGGAGTGTTACATTTTCCAATGCCATAGTAACCCATTGCTTCTCTGCAGCGCCCCTGAGACTGAAGGTGAGGGGGAAGCAGCGGTGGAGGTTGCTGTGGAGATGTCTCTGGATGAGTGGAAAGCCCTGCAGGAACAGAACCGGCCCAAGAAGGAGTTCAATCTGCGCAAGGCTGATACCATTGTGCCCTCTGACTCGGTAGTCATCCACAAGTCCAAGAAACAGGTTGAGGTGAGGAATCCTGGACCAATGCTGCAAATACAGGCTGCTTAGTCACTGCTTGTTCCTGTTCGGTACACCTCATTGAATTACAGCTAAGGTTGCAAAAGGAAGAGTGTATATTACCAGTAAAAAAAATACTACCAGAATTTGGGAACTTAAATATATTTTTTAAATAAATAGAATGACAATGCTGTAGAACATGATCCTAAATATAACCAATGAAATTAGTGAATACCACACCGCTTGTTTAATATGAGGGTTTCGGCATGAAATCCTTTATATTTTTACACACTTATATTTATTTTATAATGTCCTTGTAAATGTTTTGGTGAAAACTGGTTGCAGTTGTAATGGAAGTAAATGCTTGAAGACTTAATTGAAAAAGAATCCACTAGAAACTCATGGACATGGGTATAAAGATGAAGAAATTAATTAATTAATTTTTTTATATGAATGTGTAAACAAATGTTTAAGTATAAGTTACCATAGATTACCTATTTAATTACCAAAATTCAAGTACCTTTGGTAAATTTACTGGTAGTTTTACAATCTTAATCACAGCGAACTGATTTCTATAACACCGTTTTTGTTTGCATTGCCTGCTGATTGTGCTTATGCGTCTTGGTTCTGTGAATCCACAGGAGCAAGTTGAGGAGGTTGTGGAGGAGGATGACGCTGCATCTCTCCGTCGCCCCGCCAATGACATCACGGCTAAACTGAAGATTGACTTTGGCAGCCTTGGACGACCCTCACGGGGGACCAGAGGAAGAGGGGGGCGTGGACGAGGTGGCCCAGCCACACGGCCAGAGACCATTTCTCCTCAGAAGCCTCCTGAAAAAGTATGTCTGGACTGAATGGGTCCTGTTGGCTATACATGAAGGGCTTCAAACCACAGTAGAGGGCAGCAAAGTGCACTGGTTTTCTTTAATCCCTGGTGCCTTTTTCTGCTTGTGCCTCATGCTAGAGTGAATTTCACTACAATTGCCTGTTGGGCTTTGTTCTTTACCCACGTCTTGATGCAGGCATCCCACTAAGTTGACTCTGATTCTCCCCAGGCCCGGGTCCAGCAGGGACAGGCACCAAACCCTGATGACCCAGAGGACTTCCCTGCCCTGGCCTAAAGGAAGACCAGCATTGGACCAGAGCCCAGTCCTTAGGTGGCCCTTCACCTGTACTGTGCCTTAGTGGAATGAGCTTAACTTCGCAAGAGGAGCAAAAAAAGAAACTGGTTTGCTCCTATACATCCCAAAGAACTGTATATAAATCAAATTGCGATCTGGTCTCTGGATAGTTCAGGTGAATGGCCTTTCATTGTAATGGGGAAATTGACCTGTTTTATAAAAATAAATGCACTGTTCACATTGACACGTCTGGAATAGGTTACTATTTGTACAACCTTGTGTAAATTGACATGGTGATGGACCCCTTGTTTGCTCCAGTGAAAAATGTATCAATTTAAGCACATGAATTACTGTAGGTAATGGCCATTTGTGCCCATGCTTACAACTTGCAGCATGCCTTTCAGTCAGCCACAAGGGGGAGTCGAGACCATTTGAGTCCTCACAAGCCATCTGAAATTTGCCTCGCACTATTAAACAACCGCTCATCCAAATAAGAAACACAAATGTTAAACTGCATGCAATACTTAGCCCATTACAGTAAATGATTTGTTTGGTGTATTAATCTTTATTGTAGAATGTATTATAGGCTATGTAACCATTACCTGCATACATTTCATCACTAACTGTAAGTCGCTCTGGATAAGAGCGTCTGCTAAATGACTAAAATGTAAATTTCCATTCTGTAAAAGTAGTGTCCATAACTGAGCTCTCCCCTGCTGTTCAATAGTAATGAACTAGAATCCATGAAGCTTCCTGTCGTTTAAAGGCCTTTTATAGTGCTCCAGCCAGCTCCACCCTTTTCTCCTGTGGCACAAACCCATGTTCACTAAGCTGATCGCTCACTTTTAATGCCATTTTAATGAATTTTGTTTAATCGTTTGAGTGTTTATGTTCAAACGCGTTTGGCGTTTTCACACGTTGGGTAAATCTTGTCCCCTAGTGAGGATGGTCAGGTTTAAGTTCAAACTTACCTTTGGCCTTACTGGGCTTCTAAACAATTAAAATCAGTTGGTCAGGGAGCAACACTCATTGGTCTGCTCATCAGTTAAGCTATTCATTGAAAGTAGTCTGACCTGTCTCGTCTGATTTCTTATAAGGAAATGGTTTTGAAAGAGCCAGGTAGGCTACATGAGGTCTGCTTCTTGATGGTCATACTGAGGCCAAATGAGACAAATTTCCATGGGCCTCTGGATTGGAGCGGGAGAACCAATCCCCATGCAAGAGATGCTGGCTAATGGGTAGATGGATGGCCAGGGCCTCTGGTAGATGAGCTGAGCTCTAAATCAATGTGTCATCTGATCAGCATGTTGGGCCTGTGTGACGTGATCAATCAGCCATCCACACTGACCTTGGCTATTAACACCATTAATTACACTCCATAGAGCGCTGTATAAAATATGTCACGTGGACTCATCAATCAACTCGCAGAGGTGTGAGAAATACAGTTTAAACCGCAAGTTGACTACAGGTAACTGCTAAAATAATGGCAAGACTTTAGTTAATGAGGGATACAAAGTATATTGAAACCTGGTGCTTCCACACGTGTGGTTCCTGAGTTAATTAAGCAATTAACATCCCATTATGCTTAGGTGTTTTTAAAAGGGGGGGATGAGCATTAAGAAACATTACTTAACCATATCTATAGCATCTCCTTATGTGTTTCTGACCCCCTCTAGGCTGGTTACAGTGCACAAAGACCACCAGACAGTATTGTTGTTTTTCTTGGCCCTGTCCTAGTACTTTGAAAATATCACATTTTTGAACATTTGCATTGGCCTACCACCTTGTGCTCATTGCTGTGCCTATGATGTGAAGAAATAATAGTTTAACATTTGAATCTAAACATTCTGATCTGTTCCATCAGCCTTATTACTTGACACGGCGTATGCCTCCACTACACTACTTTGATACACATCGTGGGGATTAAGAAGTGAGTATATGCAATGCCCACTGAAAAAGAAGTGGGTATATGGCGTACACCGCTGCTTCTACTCAAATGGCGCCATTAAGACTCAGTCGCTCTGGATAAAAGTGTCTGCTAAGTGGCATACATTATTATTTATATTGGGCCCAAATAGGCTGAACCACCCATTATTATCCTGAAAACGTAATCCTGGCACGTTTGTGCAAAAAAGTAAAATGTCACAGCAGCTGATTTTCTGAATACATTGCAGTCAATGGGAAAAGATGAGTGTCATGGGGTTGATGTTTTTCTCAGTACATTGCAGTCAATGGGAAAAGATGAGTGTCACAGAGTTGACGTTTATGCCAATACATTGCAGTCAATGGGAAAAGATAAGCTTCAACCAATTCAATCATATGTCAAATGCAGTCAATGGGAAAATATGAGTATCACAGTGTTGATTCTTATGTCAATAGGAAAAGATGAGTGTCACCGGGTTGAAGCGTATATCAATAAATTGCAGTCAATGGGGGAAGAATAGCATCACAAAATGGACTGAGAAAGGCATCACAGACATGACACCCTACTCTCTCTCTTGTCTTTCTCCCTCTATCTCTTTCACCCTCTCCCTCGCTCTCCCCACTCACTCTCCCTCCTCCTCCCCTCCATTCTATCTCCCTCCTCTATACTATTTCTCTCTCTCCCTCCTCTATTTCCCTCCTTTATCTAGGCCAAAAAGTTGGTGATAGAGCTACAATGGGTAAATTGGTTAAAGACACAAACAGACAGACATATAAACTCAAAGGCAGGCAGGCAGGCAGGCAGACAAACAAACTCTAAACTCAACCCTTACCCTAGCTTCATGTCCACATCCCGACTCAACCCGAACCATAGCCCTCCACATCTTGTCTCTTGGAGTTAGGGTTGAGCTGGGATGTGGACAAGAAGTTAGTGTTAAGGTTATGGTTAGGGTTGAGCCAAGATGTGGAGATGAAGTGAGCGTCAGGGTTAGAGTTGGGTTGAGCCTGGAGTTGATATGAAGGAATTCTGTGAGGAGCTGTTGGGCTTAACAAATCTAGAAGCACGCACACGGGCAGATGATATCCATGACGACATCAAAGGCATGCTGACAAAAAGGGGGATAGATCTGAAGTCAGTGGTCTCCATCACCACAGATGGAGCTCCAGCCATGATAGGAAGAGGAAGGGGACTTGTTGCACATTTGAAAGAGGACCACCCTGACCTGACAGCATATCACTGCGTCATCCATCAATCTGTCCTGTGTGACAGTCTGGGAAAAGAGTATTCTAATGTCATGACAACGATGATGAAACTGATCAACTTTTTGAGAGCAACATCATCCCTAAAACACCGCCTGCTACGAGGCATTCTGACAGAGGCCAATGCCAGTTTTGATGACTTACTACTGCAAAACAATGTCAGATGGCTCAGCAAAGGCAGGGTTTTGGAACACATTTGGGCTATTCAGGAGGAAATCAAAGCTTTCTTATCAGAGCAAAAGAGTGACAAGGCAACTCAGTTTTCTGAGTTTTTTTGAAGATGAGAAGATGGAAACAGTTGCATTTTTGACAGACATTACATCACACCTTAATAAAGAAATTTGAGCTTTTCAAGAGTGATCTCCAGGGAGAACTTGTCCACTTCCCCAATCTTCTGGTGCGAACTTAGGGAGACAAAAATGTTCCCAACCGTGTTGATTTCATCCAGAAGCTGATGGATAACTTCAATGCTCGCTTTGATGACTTCACTGTTGGAAGAGAACTGCTTCTGCTCATCCAGAACCCCTTCTTGGTCACAAATGTGAGAAAGTTGTCAGAAGAAGCAAAACAGATCTTCAGATGGATAGATGTTGCATCACTGCAAATGGAGTTGATTGAGCTGCAAGAAAATGTGGCTTTGAAGGAGCAGGCTGGTGATTGTGAACCTGTCACTTTCTGGGGAAAGATGGTGTCCTTGTTCTCAAATCAAATCAAATCAAATCAAATCAAATTTTATTGGTCACATGCGCCGAATACAACAGGTGCAGACATTACAGTGAAATGCTTACTTACAGCCCTTAACCAACAGTGCATTTATTTTAAACAAAAAAGTAAGAATAAAACAACAACAAAAAAGTGTTGAGAAAAAAAGAGCAGAAGTAAAAAACTGGCACTAGACATCCTGACCATGTTTGGCTCCACATACAGCTGTGAATCAGCCTTATCCACAATGAACTTGATTAAAAACAAATACCGCACCAGGCTCACCAATGAACACCTGCACCAGTGTTTCAAAGTTGCTCTCACACCATTTGTGCCAAAGTTCAAAGCATTGTAATTTCTCTCATTAATGCAGGGCAAGGCCCAGTGGGACTTATACATGAATATTGCATGGCCCACAGTGACGTTCTGTGCATTCAGATTATTCTTTTTGTTAAACTCTCCTTTGTTCTCCAGAAAACATGCACTTTATTTTAATTACATTTTTTAATTCAAGGCCCATGTACAATGGTTCACAGTGCACTTTTTGGACAGACAATTATGCAACCACTTTTTTTCTTCAGCAATGTTGCATGTTTACATTCGAAAGAAGTTGTAATTAATTCAAATTCATAGTCTCATTTAATGTATTTAATGTACATTTTATATAACAACATGTTTCCTAAGTCGTAGACGACTATGTTTGTTACTACGCTGTACAACAGTGCCGATAAAGGACGATATCCATCCGGACCTTTGCCACTTAGGAAATTTGTGTCACTGAACCTTCTCAAATAGTAGTTAAGTACCCCTGACATATGGGATCATTCAACAGATGCTTAAGATAAAGGCAAGCCTATACCTGACCATGTAAAATGAACTTCACAGTGAAAACTTGGTCCCACAGAGAACAAGTCCTTTCTTCCATAGAAAAGCATTACCTACAGCCCTCACATAACCAATACAAGGCCCGTTGACTGCGATTGAGCTAGCTAACCGTCCTTGCACACAACCAATTGTGACCTTAAAGGGATGCCCTGTGTTGAGGTTCAGCTTCCTGTGGCAAGAGGAAGTGTCTTAATTAATCCTAAACCTGGTCCTTCATTCTCTCCCTGCAGTTACACAAAACCAGTGGCGGCTCCTGAAAAAATTCTCAGGGGGGGCAATTTTTCTGATGATTTAGGTGACCTACACACATTTTAAAAAAGATATGTCCAGCAACAACATGAAGACAGGGGCAGCATATAAGTCAATACCAGAAGCATTTATTGACTGATCTCAAAAGTGTTGGCTTACCAGGGTTGGTGGAGCCCTCAGTTTCATCTTTGCCTCGCAAAGCTAACTCAAACACTCCGCAAAACTTCACACACTGGATTAGCCGGCTGAGGATGTGGCGGTTCTTGCTAATGTCGTAGTAAATATATTTGTTATAGTGAATATGGAATATGATATGTTGAGTAAAATGTTGTGCTAAGATCTATTTAGGTCAGGAGCTGGTTATAAGTTCTGTTCCTATCCAATAACAATGGACAAAAGGGTCCTATCTTGTCAGCCTTTTCAGTTTCAGTTCTCCAGTAAACTTGTGATTATCAACACTAACCTCATCGTTGTGGCGGCGGACAGCTAGCCTGTATCCCTCATCCAGTTGAGTGGGAATGTTCACTCTCCCCAAAGCAGACAATCTCAAACAGCTATCCATGTGGGTCTTTGACAGCTCATGTTTCTTAATCTTTCCTGAAAGATGGTGCATGTCCGTTACACACCAGTCGCTGTCCAAGCGGTGCTGTCTGCCGTGCCGCCTTCAGGGTGAAAGAGTAAGCAGGGGGTAGCAGAAGACTGCATTAGCTACATCGCAGCCTGCTAGCCAGGTTTTTCGTTCGTACCAATTTTTGGAAAATCCTCGGGTGTAGGACTTCCCCCCTTTAGTAGAAACCTGTTGAATTATTAAATTTGGTCTGGGAGGTCCTAATTGTTTCGTTGCCAATTTATCTTCATTTGTTCGCCGACAAAAAGGAACTTCTTTCAAAGACACAATCGAGTTGCACTGAAGCCTAGCCATTTTGACAGTAATAGTGAATTGATTGACGCTGCTACCCGCTCTTTTCTTAGTTACGTTCATGGTTATGTTACGTATGACGAAAGCGCGTAAGTGCAAGCCCTCAGAAACCCATAGAGATTGTATTGAAAGCTCTGATATTTGAAAAAAAAAGATTTTACATGGGAGTCTATGACAGACTTCTGGGCGATTTTCAACCTGACTGAAATCGCCCCAAAAGGGGGGGGGGGGCATTTGAAGCACGACTTTAGCCTGATTGGACATTTAGTGGCACTGTGGCAGATCAGACGTCTAGATTACAACACTGATAACTACTGTTGCCGTGATATAATTGATTAGAAAAAAAATCCCTTCCTTTTCCCGTTTGGCAGTGCGTCGCCCATATCGCCCTATTGAACACACCGCCCCTGCACAAAACACTGACTTCCATCCTCTGTAGAACAGTCAATTCTTAATGGAAAGATTGAAAGGGCATCGTTAAAGAGCGTCCCCCGGAGGCCGTACATTGAATTTCAGCTTCCTACGATTACAGGAAGTGACTTAATTGGGGTCATAGGAGTGGTTTCTTAGGGTTAAAAAGGTTTAATCCTCCCAAATTGAACATTTTTGTGACCGGGGGACCGTCATGACCCGGCATATGACATTTGAAGTCAATTGACCCAGAAACTTGAAACTGTCTGCCTGCCTGCCTGCTTGTCTCTGTCTGTCTGTCTGCCTAACTGTCTGCCTGCCTGCCTGCCTGCCTGCCTGCCTGCCTGCCTGCCTGCCAGCCAGCCAGCCAGCCACTGGCATTAAACAAAGCCTGTGTGTCCAGGTATGCTGATAATTCAACCCTATATGCGTCAGCAACCACAGCTAGTGAATTCACTGCAATTGTATTGGGTACAAATAATTCCTTAAGTTCTAGACCTCAGCTGAATCTGGTAATGAATGGTGGCTTCGAGTAAATTGAGGAGACTAAAGGGTGAAGGAGGGAGGGGAAGAGAAAGGAGGGTGGGGAGAGAGAGTCAACAGACAGACAGAGGTGGGAGAGAGAGATGAGAGCAAGGGGAGGCAGGAAAGAAGGAGGGAGAGAGAATGGCGGGAGGAGGGAGAAAGAGAAGGGGGAAAGTGAGGGAGAAGGAGAGAAAGAGGGAGAGGGTGAAGGAGGGACCGAGAGAGAGGAGGGAGAGGGAGGGAAAGTAGGAGGGAGAGAGAGACAGAGAGGATGAGAGAAGGGGGAGGGAGAGAGAAGAGAATGTGGGGGGATAAAGAGGAGGTAGAGAGTGAGAGAGAGACAGACATGAGATAAATGAGAAAAACGTCAACCCTGTGACACTCATCCTTTCCCATTGACTGCAATGTATTGAGAAAATGTCAACCCTGTGACACTCATCTTTTCCCATTGACTGCAATGTACTGAGAACAATGTCAACACTGTGACATGCATATTTTCCCATTGACTGCAATGTATTGAGATAAACGTCAACCCTGTGACAGTCATCTTTTCGCATTGATGGCAATGTATTAAGAAAAACATCAACCCTCTGACAGTCGTCTTTCCCCATTGACTACAATGTATTGAGAAAAGCATCAACCCTGTGACACTCATCTTTTCCCACTGACTGCAATGTATTGAGAAAAACATCAGCTACTGTGACATTTGCCCTTTTTGCAAAAACGTGCCAGGCTGATACCTACTCATAATGAAGAGCGTGTTACTGCCCTGCCAAGCTAGGACTTTGGGACAGAAGATGACGACCAACATTTTGCTCTGTGAATAATACGATTGGTGATGGTAAAATCAATAGGCCCACTAAATTGAAATGTTGCCATGGCCACATAGCTGGTATACAGAGCACAGGAGGTTAGTGGCACCTTAATTAAGGAGGACAGGTTTGTGGGAATGGCTGGAGCGGAATTGGTGGAACGGTATCAAATAGATAAAAAACATGGTTTCCATGGTTTCCATGTGGTTGATGCCATTCCATTAGTTCC
Source organism: Coregonus lavaretus (assembly GCF_964263955.1). NCBI lineage: Eukaryota > Metazoa > Chordata > Actinopteri > Salmoniformes > Salmonidae > Coregonus > Coregonus lavaretus. Next base: position 21,337,958 of record NC_140011.1, on the reverse strand, counting down.
GTTCCAGACATTATTATGAGCCGTCCTCCCCTCGGCAGCCTCCTGTGATAAAGAGTATAGGAAGAGCAGACCCAGGCTTCTCAGGAATATCAAGATTGAGCTCATGTGGGATGTTTATTTTCAGTAACAAAGATGGAACAATGATTAGGTCTACATGGTTTTACCCAATAAAAGATAACCAGTACTGCTGACTTTGAAGTCAGTTTGACTTCGAAAGGGGCAGGGCCTCAGTTAAAATTGAAGCTTACTGCTCTTGTTTTATTGTTCCCTGCTGAATCTAAAAGCTTGATAGTCACTTGATACCCCCTGTGAGAGTCTATGAAGGGGGAATTATATTTTGCTCTTGCTTTAATAGCGTCAGCTAAATAATCCCCATGACTGTTTAGCACAGTGCAGGTTTAATTTAAGAGCCCTCTTTCTCATCTTACTGGCTAGTTTTATATGGACAGGCAGAACTACACCTAAAAACTACCCACAGAACTAAACCAGACTAGTGGTGGTGTAGGTAAACAGTTTTGAGTAGTTGTACGTAAAGAAACAGTTAAGAGCTGTAGACACAGTTCAACACAGTTTGGCTTTATCAGATAATCCAGTACCAACAGAGTAACCCAGCCTAGAGGTTTAGTTCCTGGCTGTCAGGTGTTCTATTAGTGAGTTAAACGTGGAGTGTGTAGCTGTGAACCATGAGCACACTGGCAGTCTCTGCCTGTCTCCAAGGAAACAATTAAGACTCTCTCTTCATGCAGTGGCACCAACACCCTTACCTTCAGCAGAGAACAAACATTTTCACACACTCTCACAATGTCAGGGAATATTTCGCCTGGTTAGCCTTGTGAAAGTTTGTTTTGGTTTCTGTTTTTCACATGCAGAGGCTACCAGTTGTGTGTGTTTTCTTGCGCCCCTGGGTTAGACGATACTTTCCTCTGGTTCATCAGTTTTTGTAGGCTTCTCCACGGCCAGAATTTACCATCTGTTTTTAAAAGAGGCCTTTGTTGTCTGGAGAGAAGTCACACTGTTTAGCTCTCTCGCTTTGTCTCTCTCTCTCATTTTCTCAATTTCTCTCTCTCCCTCCTTCCCTCCCTCCTTTCCCCCAACCTCAGAGCATTTGGTATTATTCTGTACGTAAATCCGAGACGCTGCATTTAGTATGATATGTTACGTTTCGTATGGTATGTTTTAATTTGTGATGTCCATCACCCATTTCGTATGATATGTTACGAATTACAATTCATATTATGTGTTACGAATTTGCAAAATGTACAATATGTTACGGATTTGTAAAACATAGTGTATGTTATGAATTTGGAATATGTATTATATGTTATGAATTCTAGCTAGGTGGCTAACGTTAGCTAGCTGGCTAATGTTAGCTAGGCTAGGGGTTAGGGGTTAGGGTTAAGGTTAGGGTTAGGATTAAGTTTAGGAGTTAGGTTAAAGGGTTAAGGTTAGCGTTAGGGGAAGGGTTAGCTAAAAAGGTTAAGGTTAGGGGAAGGGTAAGCTAAAAGGGTTAAGGGTTTGGGTTAGGGGAAGGGTTAGCTAATTGTCATGGAAATTCAATACCATGTCGTGGAAATGACCACCAGGGACACCTGAAGTCAATATTAAATGAATCATCCGTTATTATCAGCGCGCTGGAGAGGTTCCAACCAACTCAATGCACCATGTACACGTCGGTCAGGAGCTCCACCGGGGCAGTCCCGTTAGTTCTCTTATATACTGCTTACACAGACAAGTTATATTTGCATGATTTACATTATTCATTATTCATAATTAATTCATCATTAACTTTAGTTCCTGTACGTGACTGGCCAATACCTCACGAGGCTTCTTCTCTCCAAAGCTGGGACCTTGAAACTGAGATACCTTTCGGTTCTCAAAACAATGTTCTGGGCGTACTGCCAAATTGCTTATACTGATAGTGAGGATTCCTCCCAGGCACGTTCAATCAGTCCCTTGCATGAACACAGAAATTGGTTATTAGAAAAGCACAAACCTAACATTTTTGAAAGTTGAAAAGTTGCTAATTAGCTAAAATTCTAAAGTTGTCTGGGATGAGATTCAAACTCGCAACCTTTGGGTTGTTAGACGTTTGCATTATACGCCTACCCATCTACCTCGACCATCCACCCTACTTTTGTTTTTGCCTTAAGTAACCATACCAAACGTAACATATCATACTAATTTGAGTGTCCCAGATTTACATGTACTATGTTACGTCTAGTCTATGAGACCAGGCTGTTCCCCCTCTCTCCATTGTGGGATGTGTCTCAAGGTTATCCTTCACTGTAGGTGTATGTGAACCTCAAAGAACCTATTGTATTGATTTAGACTAGAGGATTGATGATATCAGCAGCCTTGAATCCTTAGGAACAGACAACGGAGACCAGAGACCCACAGGCAAAGGACATGGATTCTTGAATTTATACCATATTGCTACTGTGGGTTATTTAACTGGCATTATATAGTTTGGTTTGAGGGAATTTTAGAGGTCTTGAGTCATAGATTCATGGATATCTATGTTTAAACCATACCTCATACAGTAACTGTTGTTTGTATCCACCTGTGCATTAGAGTGTGTAATTGCAGAGTCCTCCATAATGAGGAGATGCCTTCAAGATATTAACACCACTAACAAATATTAGAGATGTAGAGATCTTCATTCGGGCTGATTGGAACCTGGCATAACACCACAGACACTGTAAACATAAGCTAATTTGTTTGCTTCAATGGCACAGTGACACATTTTACATAACTTAATTACCCGAGGAGCAGATACAGCACTACTGAAAACCCCCCAAACTTCCCAGCCTTGGTCATTGTAAGCCTTTACCGAACACATACAGTCAAGTCTTTTACTAGCAAAACTCAACCGGACAGTGGGGCATTGGCACGTATTGTCTATTATTTGATCTGAGAGGCTGCTCTGTGCAGAGAGAGACTCAGATAGTACTGTAGATTTAGCCTGGTTTTTATCATTGGTTATGCAGTCCATCAAGGCGGGTCGTGCCGATCTATAGATCACAGTGGGATACGATGGCTGTCAGCACCAGGAGGAGTGGGAAAGGCTGCCTCCTGGTGTTCCTGAAATGAGAGATGCAAAGTGCCCTCGCTGCGAAATGAAAGCCAAATCTAAGGCCCCTTAGCAGGAGCGAGATAAGCCTGTTGACCTAGTGAGAATGGGATGAGAATCCCAAATAGGACAGCAATGTCAAAACAATAGTGGCTCTATGTATTCCAGATATAAATAATCTGTGCAACAAAAGAGGGAAGGCCTAATGTTGATTTACCAAAGTGTCATAACTGAAAGAGGTTTCAGGGCATGGTTAAGACACGTGTGATTGGACAATGTGTGTGTGTGTGCAGAGAAAAGGCAGGCCTGCGCTTAGTAATCGGTAATTAATTTTAATTATTAAGCAGACAGCAGACTGCAGAAAGCTGATGGAAAAGTCTGCTGCATGGAGCACGATTCACTCCAGTGACTCATCTGACTCCTTCAGCTCTCCTCCTCCTCCCACTGGTTAACCTGGGAGGTCACAAGGTCAGGTGAGGTGCCATTCCTCAGCCTGAGCCTCGACGCAGTGACAGGATGAAACACAAGACGCTGCAGCTCAGCTCAGCTCTCATACTGATTTTAAGATGTAATCAACCCCTGACAACCCCCTGCTAAAAGACAAACAGGAGGTTCTTAAATCTTCATTAGTCAGTGGCAAATGAGGTTTGTTTACACTTGCACACACACACACACACCAGGCATATCCATTACATCTTAACTGAAAACCATGGTAATGGTGTCTATTGATTTTTTCTTCCCTGGACCAGTCAAGCATGTAGAGTTTGGGTGCGGGTAATGAAATTACCTTCACTTTCGAGGTTGTCAGGAAAATGGCCTTTATTGTGTATGTGGCAAATACATTCATTTACATTCCATAACAACATTCTTGCCTAGCTTTCATCAAGTCAGCAATTTATTGGTGACATTTTTCTTTCATTAACACCACTTGATAATAGGCCTATACAACCTCCTCAAAACTGTAACAGACTCCATGTGGACACTTTCGAACATTACCAGTCAGTCTCAGCCCTATAGCTACAGTGGGTCAGCTGGGCACTCCTTTCCTCTCAGACAATGACAGTGACGCAGCTGTACTGTAGTGGTGAATAGAATCCGACACATGGCAGGTTGTGTTGAGCCCTGCCTGCTGCCTGTTGTGTGTGGCTACATTCCCCCCTCTGCTCTTCTCGTAGCCGGTGGCTCTGAATCAGTAAACACAATGCCGCCTTTAATTAGCCCTCCATTTCTAATTGATTACAAATCCTTGCGCCGCAATTATGCTGCCATCGCATAGATATGCTCCTCTCTCTCTCTCTCTCTCTCTCTCTCTCTCTCTCTCTCTCTCTCTCTCTCTCTCTCTCTCTCTCTCTCTCTCTCTTCTTTTCATGGGACAGGGTGGTGTGTCAGAGCAGAGAGGGGGCACAGGATCATGAACTATTGGTCCATTTAAAAGAAACCAATTGATTTCACTGTATTTATTGGTTTCAAATCAGATAATTAACCTTGAGAATACCCTTTGAATTTATTCCTCTAAATTGGCATAAATGTCACTGTTGTTTTCACCAGAACTACAGCTAAACAACTACACAGGCACAAGGTACTTTACCACATGGGTTAGTGGGGTGGAAGGAAATAGGCATAGTTTGGCTAATCTGCCCACCTTCTGAAATTATGGGTGTTAAATGGCCACCTCATCATAATTCTGTGTGGGATGTGTCTCGCAGCAGTGGTACAGCATCATATTGGGAGAGAACAGGCTATTCCATCCCATTGAAATAACACTCAGGCAAATTACTCCAGGAACATGACTACAGGCTACACACCCTCATCACAGAGTGATTTCACCCCGAGTGGCAATAAAGCATTCTCGTGCACACAGACACCTCATGAATTTCAATGAAGACACAATCACATCAGACTTTTAAACAATGGATGAGAAGGACTTTTGATGAATGAGAGTCTCTTTTTCTGTGTGCTGCTTTTACTGTTAGGTTTATGATTACATTTCCAACGACGGTGTGATGAGGTGTGAATGACAGAGTCAGGCGCAGGAGGTAAAACACAGAAATCAAGAGTTTATTCAGTGTACAATAATGTAGCGCATATAGCGACAGAACGAAACTAGCACAAGGGAAAATCAACCTTGGCTGCATACAAGGAAAGAGTAGCTCAACCGAGCTACTCACTCTCACAACGAACAATCACTCACAAAGGACAAGGGGGCAGAGGGAACACTTATACACAGACTAATGAGGGCATGAGTACCAGGTGTGTGTGATTGACAAGACAAGACAAGACAAATGGAGTGATGATAAATGGAGCGGTAGTGGCTAGTAAGTCGGTGACGACGAACGCCGAAACCTGCCCGAGCAAGGAGGAGGGGCAGCCTCGGCTGAATTCGTGAGAGTACCCCCCTCTTGACCCGCAGCTCCAGCAGCGCGCCGACACCGGCCTCGGGGACGGCCAGGAGGACGCGGAGCAGGGCGAGTCAGATGGCGACGATGGAAGTCCCTCAGCAGAGAGGGATCGAGGATATCCCTCACCGGGACCCAGCACCATTCCTCCGGACCGTACCCTTCCCACTCCACGAGGTACTGAAGGCCCCCCACGCGGCGCCTCGAATCCAGGATGGACCGGACAGAGTACGCCGGCGCCCCCTCGATGTCCAAAGGAGGTGGAGGGACCTCCCGCACCTCAGACTCCTAGAGCGGACCAGCCACCACCGGCCTGAGGAAAGACACATGAAACGAGGGGTTAATACGGTAATCAGGGGGGAGTAATAACCTATATGTGACCTCGTTGATTCTCCTCAGGACTTTGAACGGCCCTAAAAACCGCGGGCTCAGCTTCCGGCAGGGCAGGCGGAGGGGCAGATTCCGGGTCGAGAGCCAGACCCGATCCCCCGGTACAAAGACGGGGGCCTCACTGCGGTGACGGTCAGTGTTGGCCTTCTGACGACGCACGGCGCGTTGGAGGTGAACATGGGCTGCGTTCTACGTCTCCTCCGTGCGCCGAAACCAGTCATCCACTGCAGGAGCTTCGGGTCTGGCTCTGGTGCCACGGTGCCAGAACCGGTTGATAACCTAAAACACACTGAAATGGCGTTAGGTTCGTAGAGGAGTGGCGGAGAGAGTTCTGGGCATATTCTGCCCATGGCAGGAACACCGACCACTCCCCCGGCCGGTCCTGGCAATAGGACCTCAGGAATCTACCCACATCCTGATTAACCCGTTCCACCTGCCCATTACTCTCAGGGTGGAACCCAGAGGTCAGGCTGACCAAGACTCCCAGACGTTCCATGAACGCCTTCCAGACTTTTGACTTGAACTGGGGACCTCGGTCAGACACTATATCCTCTGGTACCCCGTAGTGCCGGAAGACGTGTGTAAACAGGGCCTCCGCAGTTTTCAGAGCCGTGGGGAAACCGGGCAGAGGAAGGAGGCGGCAGGCCTTCGAAAAGCGGTCCACAACGACCAGGATGGTGGTGTTCCCTTGAGAGAGAGGCAGATCAGTTAAAAAAATCAACACTCAAATGAGACCATGGTCGTTGTGGAACTGGTAAAGGTTTTGACTTACCTGCTGGGAGGTGCCTAGGTGCCTTACTCTGGGCGCACACTGAGCAGGAGGAAACATACACCCTCACGTCCTTAGCCAAGGTAGGCCACCAGTACTTTTCAGTCAGGCAGCGCACTGTACGACCGATACCTGGGTGACCAGAGGAGGGTGATGTGTGTGTCCAGTAGATCAGACGATCACGGATAAGCGCAGGCACGTACTGCAGCCCTGCTGGACACTGCGGTAGAGATGGATCTGTGCGTAATGCCTGCGCTATATCCGTGTCCATCGCCCATACTACCGACGCCACAATGCAGGAGTCTGGCAGTATGGGGGTATTGTCTCTGGGCCTCTCCTCTGTATCATACAGCCGGAACAGTGCGTCTGCCTTCACGTTCTTCGTACCCGGAATGTATGACAGTGTGAAATCAAACCGGGTGAAGAATAGGGCCCACCTGGCATGGCGAAGGTTCAGCCTCCTCGCTGCCCGGATGTACTCCAGGTTACAGTGGTCCGTCCAGACGAGGAATGGATGTTTCGCCCCCTCGAGCCAATGTCTCCACACTGTCAGAGCTCGGACAACAGCCAACAGCTCCCGTTCACCAACGCCGTAGTTCTGCTCCGCCGGGCTGAGCTTCTTTGAGAAGAACACACAGGGGCAGAGCTTGGGTGGCGTGCCCGAGCGTTGAGACAGGACTGCTCCCATCCCAACCTCGGACGCATCCACCTCCACTACGAACGGTAGTGATGGATCGGGGTGGGCCAGTACCGGGGCTGAGGTGAACAGTTCCCTCAGGTTACTGAAGGCCCTGTCAGCCTCAGCAGACCAGCGGAGCCGGGATGGCCCTGTTAGGCCTACTGCTGCTAGGTAGCTCTCTCTCTGCTCTCCCCCTCCCCTCTGTCTGTCCTTGATTGCAGGAGTGAAGTCTGGTGTGCGGGAGTCAGGGTTCCAGCTGCAGCTCATTCACCATAATCACCTCAGCCTTTAAGACCCGGTCAAACTTGCCACTCATCGTCAGATCATAGTCAAGACGACCATGTTAGTTTCGCTGTTGACTCAACCTGCTTGTTTTCGCCCTTTGTGTTTTTGGCCTGTTCTAGTTACTTTTCTCCTGTGCCACAGATTATTGGAACCTGACTCCTGCCTCCGCTTCACTCCTGCCACCACCATCCTGCTTTCCACTACCGGACCTCCCTTTTGGACTCACCACGGACACTAGGACATTACGGTACCACACCTGCTCTGAACCTGGATCTGTTACCCTCCCTGTAACCTGGACTTGCTCTTCCCCTGTTATTGGAAACCTGGACAAATTGAACTTTGTAAATAAACCTGTTAAACCTTCTCTGGCTCGGTGTAGTTGTCTGCATTTGGGTTCAAATCCCGTACGGGGCAAGGAGGCTGCTAAACGTTTGTTTTCTCTTCGGCAGGGGTCTCGCAGTGTGGCGGAGATGGCAGTGGAGTTTCGGACTTTAGCGGCAGTGAGTGGTTGGAATGACGAGGCATTACAAGGAGTGTTCATTAATGCTTTGGCTGAGACCTTGAAAGATGAATTGGTGTCATATGATGAATCGCCTACACTGGATAATCTTATTTCACTCACCATCAGGTTGGATAATCGGATTCGGGAGCGCCGCCGGGAGAGGAGTGGTAGTTCCAAGCAACCTGTCTGTCGTCAACCAACTCCTCCCCGCCTCTTCCCTATGGAGAAGGCCGAGTCTTCCCGAGTCGATACTAGGAGCACTGAACCCGAAGCCATGAAGGTGGGTCGTGCACGGTTGTCCTCAGAGGAGCGTGCACGTCGTATTCAGGCTCGGGTCTGCCTGTATTGTGGAGAGGCTGGTCATTTCGTTCCTTCCTGCCCAGTTCATCCGGGAAAAGGTCCAGCTCATCATTAATGGGAGAAGTTTTGGTGAGCCGAGCAGCGGATTCTTCCTCTTCTCCCCGCATTCTGCTCCAGGCATCCCTCCAGTGGCAGTCCCAGGATTTCCATGTTAGTGCGCTGGTTGACTCTGGTGCCGATGAAAGCTTTTTGGATCGAGAGTTGGCTCAACAAATGGATTTAGAGACTGTACCTATGGACCGTCCGCTGCAGGCTAAGGGTCTAAATGGACAATTGTTGACCCGTATTACTCATCAGACTGTGCCTGTTTGTCTCAGAGTGTCGGGTAATCATCAGGAGAACATTCAGTTTCACATCATTGACTGTCCACAGACCACCCTGGTCTTTGGTATCCCCTGGCTCATAAGACACAATCCACACATTGATTGGGTGACAGGTAGAATTGTTTCATGGAGCACATTTTGTCATGTGAATTGTTTGTGTTCTGCTCAGACCCCTGCCAGCACTGTGCCTCAACCTCCACTGGAGTCCATGGATCTCTCTGCTGTCCCTGACGTGTATCATGACCTGGCATCCGTTTTCTGCAAACACAGAGCTACTTCTCTTCCTACTCACCGGCCTTACGACTGCGCCATTGACCTCCAGCCAGGAGCCCCTCTCCCCAGCAGTCGCCTGTACAATCTCTCCCGCCCGGAGACGGAGGCTATGGAGAACTACATTCGGGACTCCTTGGCGGCAGGTATTATTCGTCCTTCCTCGTCACCTGTAGGAGCGGGATTCTTTTTTGTTGGAAAGAAGGATAAGACCCTCAGACCCTGTATTGATTTCCGTGGACTTAACAACATCACCATTAAGAACAAATATTCTCTGCCTTTAATTAATTCTGCTTTTCCCCTCCTTCATGGTGCAACTATCTTTACCAAACTGGATCTACGAAATGCGTATCACCTGGTGCGCATTCGTAAAGGTGATGAATGGAAGACTGCCTTCAACACACCCTTGGGACATTTTGAGTATCTGGTTATGCCTTTTGGGTTGTCAAATGCCCCTGCTGTTTTTCAGGCACTAGTCAATGATGTCCTTCGGGACATGTTGAATCGGTTTGTTTTTGTCTATCTGGATGATATCCTGATTTTCTCAGAGTCCTCCCAGGAACATGAACTGCATGTGCGCCAGGTGTTGCAAAGGTTGTTGGAGAACAAACTGTTTGTGAAGATGGAGAAATGTGAATTTCATGTGTCTGAGACCTATTTTTTGGGTTACATAATAGATCAGGGGGAGTTGCGGATGGACCCAGCTAAGATCTCTGCTGTCACGGACTGGCCAGCCCCCTCCACCCGCAAACAACTTCAACGATTCCTGGGGTTTGCAAACTTCTACAGGAGGTTCATCAAGGACTACAGCCGCATTGCGGCGCCACTCACCGCTCTCACCTCCATCTCACTACCGTTCGCTTGGAATGAAGGGTCCGAATCAGCGTTCGAAGAACTGAAACATCGCTTCGCCTCGGCTCCCATTCTGATGCAGCCGGACCCCGACCGCCAGTTTGTCGTGGAGGTGGATGCATCCGACACTGGGGTAGGTGCAGTGTTGTCACAACGTTCTCCTGAAGATAACAAACTGCATCCCTGTGCTTTTCTTTCACGGAAATTTTCTCAGGCAGAGAGGAATTATGATGTTGGCAATCGTGAACTGCTCGCCGTTAAGCTGTCTCTCGAGGAGTGGCGGCATTGGTTGGAGGGGGCGGAACAACCCATCATCGTTTGGACGGATCATAAAAATCTGGCATACATCCAGTCAGCGAAGCAGCTCAACCCCCGTCAAGCCAGGTGGGCACTATTTTTTGGGAGATTCAATTTTTCTCTGTCTTACCGTCCTGGGTCACGCAACGTCAAGCCTGACGCCCTGTCTCGTGTTCATTCGGCTGTTGATACTGGTAGTAACCCTGAACCCATCCTGCCTCCTACCTGCAGTATTGCGGCCATCACATGTGACATCGAAGGGATTGTTAGACAGGCTCAACATCATCAAGCTGACCCTGGGAGGGGTCCTCCTAACCGGTTGTTTGTCCCTGAGTCTGCTCGCTCCCAGGTACTTCAGTGGGCTCACTCGTCTCCCCTTACCTGTCACCCTGGAGTTACGCGGACCCTTGACTTTGTGCGACGGAAGTTCTGGTGGCCCAGGATGGAGGCGGACACTCGAGCCTTCATTGCTGCTTGTACGGTATGTGCACGAAGTAAGAACTCCACCCAGGCCAGCGCTGGTCATCTACGACCTCTGCCAATACCCAGCCGGCCCTGGTCGCACATTGCTATGGATTTTATCACTGGACTTCCCCCCTCGTCTGGAAAGACTGTCATTCTTACTGTGATTGATCGTTTTTCTAAGTTCGCTAATTTTTTGGCCCTACCTAAACTGCCCACTGCCAGAGAGACGGCTGATATTTTGGTTGAACATGTGTTCCGCTCTCATGGTCTACCCACTGATATTGTCTCTGACAGGGGTCCCCAGTTTGTCTCCCAGGTATGGAAAGCTTTCTGTAAAGCTTTGGGCATCACATCCAGCCTGTCCTCTGGATATCACCCCCAGACCAACGGGAAAGCCGAGAGAGCGAACCAGGAGATGGAGACCGCTCTCCGCTGTGTCACAGGGTCTAACCCTGGGTCATGGAGCTCCATGCTCCCCTGGGTGGAATATGCTCATAACACCTTGACTAACGCTTCCTCTGGTTTGTCTCCCTTTCTGTGTGCTCTGGGTTATCAACCTCCCCTGTTCCCTTCTCAAGAGAGGGAACTGGCGGTACCCTCGGTGCAGTCCCACATGTGCCGCTGCCTCAAGGTCTGGAGGAAGGCCAGGGTAGCTCTGTCCCGAGCTTCGTCGTACATGCAGAGGCAAGCCAACTCTCAGGCTCCCGGTTACTCTCCTGGTCAAGAGGTATGGCTTAAGTCACGTGATCTTCCATTGAAAGTGGAGTCTAAGAAGATGGCGCCGCGCTTTATAGGACCGTTCAAGATACTGTCTATTGTTAACCCCTGCGCGGTTAAGCTACAGCTTCCTGCCTCCCTACGGGTTCATTCCACTTTTCATGTTTCCCAGATTAAGCCTGTGTCGGTTAGCCCTCTGTGCCCGCCCTCCCGTCCCCCTCCTCCGCCCAGGATCGTGGGTGGGGGTCCTGTCTACACTGTCCTGCGACTTCAGGATGTTCGCCGCCGGGGTCGTGGTTTCCAGTACGTGGTGGATTGGGAGGGTTATGGTCCTGAGGAACGTTCCTGGGTGCCCAGGAGCTTCATTGTGGATCCTGCTCTGGTCCGTGAATTTCATAGGTTACATCCCGATAAACCCTGTCGGCCGCCAGGTGGCGTCCGTAGAGGGGGGGGTACTGTTAGGCCTACTGCTGCTAGGTAGCTCTCTCTCTGCTCTCCCCCTCCCCTCTGTCTGTCCTTGATTGCAGGAGTGAAGTCTGGTGTGCGGGAGTCAGGGTTCCAGCTGCAGCTCATTCACCATAATCACCTCAGCCTTTAAGACCCGGTCAAACTTGCCACTCATCGTCAGATCATAGTCAAGACGACCATGTTAGTTTCGCTGTTGACTCAACCTGCTTGTTTTCGCCCTTTGTGTTTTTGGCCTGTTCTAGTTACTTTTCTCCTGTGCCACAGATTATTGGAACCTGACTCCTGCCTCCGCTTCACTCCTGCCACCACCATCCTGCTTTCCACTACCGGACCTCCCTTTTGGACTCACCACGGACACTAGGACATTACGGTACCACACCTGCTCTGAACCTGGATCTGTTACCCTCCCTGTAACCTGGACTTGCTCTTCCCCTGTTATTAGAAACCTGGACAAATTGAACTTTGTAAATAAACCTGTTAAACCTTCTCTGGCTCGGTGTAGTTGTCTGCATTTGGGTTCAAATCCAGTTAAATCATGACAGGCCCACCCTTCAACGGAGATGTAATGGGAGCTGCGACCTTGCCAAAGCCCCGGATAAACCTCCGATAATAGTTGGTGAAACCTTGGAAGCGCTGCTCCTCCTTTACCGTGGTTGGAGTCGGCCAATTACGCACGGCTGCAATGCGGTCGCCCTCCATCTCCACACCTGTGGTAGAAATGTGGTATCTGAGGAGGAAGACGGACTGCTGGAAAAACGCACACTTTTCTGCCTTAGCATAAAGGTCATTTTCCAACAGTCACGCCAGTACTTTGCGAACCAGGGACACATGCTCGGGGCGCGTAGCGGAATACACCAAGATGTCGTCGATGTAGACCACTACACCGCAACCAAGCATGTCCTGAAACACCTCATTCACAAAGGACTGGAAGACCGAGGGAGCATTCATCAAACCATAGGGCATCACCAGGTATTCATAATGCCCCATGGTTGTGCTGAATGCTGTCTTCCACTCATCTCCCTCTCGGATACGCACCAGGTTGTACGCACTCCTGAGATCTAATTTAGTGAAGAAGCGCGCTCCATGCAATGACTCAACCACTGACGGAATGAGGGGGAGAGGATAACTAAATCTAATCGTCACTGTTCAGTGGTCGATAGTCAATGCACGGGCGCAGACCACCGTCTTTCTTCTTCACAAAAAAGAAACTTGAGGAGGCGGGTGAAGTGGAGGGACGTATGTACCCCTGGCGCAGGGACTCAGTGACGTATGTCTCCATAGCCTCCGTCTCAGCCTGCGACAGGGGATACAAATGACTCCTGAGAGGTACAGCGTCTACCCAAAGGTTTATTGCGCAATCCCCCGCCCGATGAGGTGGTAATTTAGTCGCTTTATTTTTAGAGAAGACTTGTGCCAGATCATGGTATTCGGGGGGTAAAACACAGAAATCAAGAGTTTATTCAGTGCACAATAATGTAGCGCATATAGCGACAGAACGAAACTAGCACAAGGGAAAATCAACCTTGGCTGCATACAAGTAAAGTTAACCGAGCTACTCACTCTCACAACGAACAATCACTCACAAAGGACAAGGGGGCAGAGGGAACACTTATACACAGACTAATGAGGGAATGAGTACCAGGTGTGTGTGATTGACAAGACAAGACAAGACAAGACAAATGGAGTGATGATAAATGGAGCGGTAGTGGCTAGTAAGCCGGTGACGACGAACGCCGAAACCTGCCCGAGCAAGGAGGAGGGGCAGCCTCGGCTGAATTCGTGACAGACGGTTGGACCGTGGAGGTTAGAACCCAGAGATACACTTGAACTAAATTAGCATCACGTACAGGTGTAGGATCTTAATTTGGTCACCCTGTTGCAGAAGAACCTTCCTGCAATGCAACAAATGTAAAACTTGTAGTGTATTCAAGGTTTAAAAAGGCTTCTGAAGTTTGTATTTTCCACTTTTAAAAATGTACTATAATCCATATAATAATTCACATTTCCTTTTGCTGCAGGATTATTTTCCTGCTGTAGCAGACTGGCTCAAATTAAGATCCTACATCTGTATACAATCTAACAGCTACAAACAGCCAGTTCAATTTCTTATTCATTGACTTGTTTTGTTGAAACGTGCTTGTCAGCTCATCTGGCTCATCTAGCTGCTTTCCATCTCCTGTGTACTGAGGTACCAAGGCCACATGTAGATGCATGCATTGTGAGGCAATATGCCCACTGTATTAGCATGCTGCAGCAATGAAGACCTCACTTTGATTACTGGTAATACACTGTATTAGCATGCTGCAGAAATGAAGACCTCACTTTGATTACTGGCAATACACTGTAACTGAGGGATGGCTCAAAGAGTTGTGGAATATAATGGACCAGAAGTCAGAGTAAATCAAACATGATTAAGGGGGGCGATTCTGATTTAGGAACGCCTTTCTTACGCACTTCTCAGTATTTGGTATTCAGACTTAGCTTATTCAGTCACATAACGCGCTCTGCAGGTGTGGCTAACTCGCACGCTCCGAATACATTTCATTCAACTGCTAAAAACCCTCCCATTTGCTGGCCAACATATTTTCTCGTGGAGTTTTCATTCAATAGGGTTTTTAGTACATTTATCTTAAGCCATCACTTTAAAAACAATATGGTGTACCTTTTAGTTGAAATTTTGTCGACAGACTCGAGAGAACGGATTCAGAATATTAGGGATCAATGAAAGAAATCCATCTAAATATATGCATAGTCGTCTCCGTTTCAGCACCAATTGGTAGATTTTAAAAATACTCTGATCTTTTAGATTATTTAGGTTTAGGAAAGTATTTATGAATCATAATAAACTGGTTTGGAGAGCCTTTACATATGAAATAAACAAAAAGGTGGTTTGATTAATTCGGAAAATTACCACATTCAGTTCTTCAACCCATGGTAATGTTGGAAGATTAGTGTACATAGAATTATAGTAGGGAGAATAGTGTCTGTGCTCTGCTCCATAATGATTTAATTAGCCTGAATGTCTGTTTTTTAAATATGATCAATTGTTACTAATGATCCTCAGCAACAACCACATGGCAGTTACGGCGTTTGCAGAGGAAGCAAATTAAGGTAAACTAAACCATGTAATTAAATATTATGATAATGTAGGCTGTACCAACTGAAGGGAACTAACAGTAAATTGGCAGTTGAATATGTGTTGTTATTAGGCCTGCTGACGGTCGATACTGATATTGGCTAATATTTAACATGATAGAAATAGGAGACAGAGAAAGTCGGGCTAGCCTATAATTAAGACATTCGAGAGTCCCCATCCCTGCAACTTCAAAGTACGTACAATTTAGATTCTGCATAATGGCACAGCATTTCATAAACTTTACTGTGGGAAAGTTGATATGTTGATATGCTTCAGTTTACTGCCATATGACCGGTTTCACATTTGTTTCCAGCGATTGTAAGGTAAAATAGATCTAAAACAAGTGTAATTTATATTTACAATTCCCTTATCCAAACGGATTACTCATTTACCTAGCTCTTATCAATAGCTCTTTATCAATCTGTGAATTACAGTGCATGGAGAATGGTGTTATTTCTATCCAAAAAATAAAGTAGATGCTTTTTCCACTTGGAAACGGTAGGTTAGCTAGACCTTATTAATGGTTTCCTCGCGCATAAAGGTGGTGGAATTATTAAGGAATTAAGTCAAGGTCAGAATACGGCGTATCTGTAGACACACCTCCGCCACACCTTCATTTATTCAATCTCCACCCCAAACGAATAGCGGGTGAATAGCATGCTATTCTCATACTTAAGTTCAAGGTCAGAATACACATAGAGAGAAAAGTGCATAAAAAGGGATTTACATTCCATTTATGCATGCTTAACTCGGGTCGGAATCGGGCCCGTAGAGATCATTCAAATGGTTTTATAAGTTGTCCTTGGCCACTATTCAATCAAACCATGGTAACCAGCTTTCCAGGAGCATTCAACAATAACATTCTTTCTACAGAGAGAGAGAGAGAGAGAGAGAGAGAAAGAGAGAGAGAGAATTAGAGTCTCTTTTTGTCATACTGTGGATATTATTTTTTTGAGTACATGAATCCAAATATTTATTCTTGATGTGCAAGAAGAATGATTCGACAATACTTGTTGTAGGCTACAGTGACTGTATGTCATATAAAGGTAGAGATGATGTATTTGACCTGCATGACCTTTGTTGGAGGTCAGGACCAGGAGGTCTATAATCTCTTTATCAATCTCCAGTCAGAGACGCAGCTGTGCTGCATCTATACCAACATGCTTCACTCTGGATATCCGGCCAAAACCAACTGATTCTGCACGTACTCAGGAATAACTCAGAAACAGCTTGACATTTGGCATATGGAGAAAATATATTGGATTTATAATTTAATTTGTGTGTAGAGAAATCTCTTTCAGGGACCTGTTTCAGTGAAACAGAACAACTTAGCGTGGTTTTCTCCCTTCCATTTGTAAACTGAAAAATCACTACTGTGCCTAAGCCTTGGCTGTGGCAAGCGACACACACTTGGATTCCATTCACTATGATTGAAATCAGGATTTATCAAAGTTAACAGTCATGCATTTGATTATGGCTAGCCAGAGACTTAACATAGCCAAGAACAAAAAGGCTGAGGCATATTTTCTTCTGCACATACAGTACCTTTTCACTTCAATTAGGTTAAATTCACAGAAACATTATTTGGAGAGAATGTTAATCTTTTGTTGAATGATATAATGATAATTACAGTGTTTCCTTGACTATTATTTCATACCTCAGATTTCAGCTGTGTCCTGAGGGAAAACACACAGGATACTGAATTACCTGGAGCATTTCTAAACGGCTCCATTTATTTCCACGCATGACGACTGGCTGGTTTTCTTAACTTGGCTCACTTCTATGGGCTGGGAGGCACTGGCGCTAGCCTTAGTATTCCCCTCTTGCTTTCAATGTGTAATTTGATAAAGTTATTCATAACATTTCAGCAGACGCCTCTCCCCAGAGTTAGCGTGACATTGCTATTTGCAGAGGATAAGTGCATTAGAGGATGACCCACTGCTAGGAAATTGAGCATTCATATTTGCACTTGATGTGATGTATATAAACAGACAGATTCACAGGCTCTTGGCTTCTCTATTGACAACCCATGGGGAGAAGGCGGTTGGATGTCAGGGAAAAGCAGAGAGAGGGAGATATAATAATAATAACAATTCATATTTGTGTTTTTATCTGTTGGGAAGGAAGCCTGCTGTCTCTGGCTTTGCAGAGGTGAGGCGGTAGGCGGCTATCAGCAGGAGCCCAGTGGCACAGCATCCACACGGCCAGCTAATTTCACTCACAAGGCACGCAGATTTAGTCAGAGAGGAAACGCGGAAGAAAATGGAACAGAGGAACAACAGTGGGACAGTCCACAGACTTTAGCTGGCTAGATAGATCGATATGCTGCCTAGTTCTCCACACCAAAAAGGGAGGAGGGTGATTGGCATTGTACTTGCAAGGCCCAACTGCTCTGAGAATCTATTCACATACAGAATGAAGGTAGAAATTACCTTCCCTGCACATACTAACTTACCTGGAGGCATCAGAAGAATAGAGACAGTTCAAAACCAAGGTATAACACACTAATAATGCATGCTGGAATCGTCATTTCACATAGCCTCCCACCATCTCTTTAAAGATATCTCAGCCCTGTTTCTTGGTCACTTAAAATTAATTAACCATTTGACCAAGGTCTGTGGTGGTGGTGGTGGGATGAACAACATAAAAGGCAACTGATTTGAGGTTTCAAGACTGGTCATTCAACTGAGACTGCTCTTCTCTGTGTCACGGAGGCTCTCCGCATTGCTAAAGCTAACTCTCTCCTCTGCTCTTGTCCTTCTAGACCTGTCTGCTGCCTTTGATACTGTGAACCATCAGATCCTCCTCTCCACCCTCTCCGAGTTGGGCATCTCCGGCGCGGCTCACTCCTGGATTGCGTCCTACCTGACAGGTCGCTCCTACCAAGTGGAGTGGCGAGAATCTGTCTCCGCACCACGTGCTCTCACCACTGGTGTCCCCCAGGGCTCAGTTCTAGGCCCTCTCCTATTCTCGCTATACACCAAGTCACTTGGCTCTGTCATATCCTCACATGGCCTCTCCTATCATTGCTACGCAGACGACGCACAACTAATCTTATCCTTTCCCCCTTCTGATAACCAGGTGGCGAATCGCATCTCTGCATGTCTGGCAGACATATCAGTGTGGATGACGGATCACCACCTCAAGCTGAACCTCGGCAAGACGGAGCTGCTCTTCCTCCCAGGGAAGTACTGCCCGTTCCATGATCTCGCCATCACGGTTGACAACTCCGTTGTGTCCTCCTCCCAGAGTGCAAAGAGCCTTGGCGTGACCCTGGACAACCCCCTGTCGTTCTCCGCTAACATCAAGGCGGTGACCCAATCCTGTAGGTTCATGCTCTACAACATTCGGAGAGTACGACCCTGCCTTACACAGGAAGCGGCACAGGTCCTAATCCAGGCACTTGTCATCTCCCGTCTGGATTACTGCAACTCGCTGTTGGCTGGGCTCCCTGCCTGTGCCATTAAACCCCTACAACTCATCCAGAATGATGCAGTCCGTCTGGTGTTCAACCTTCCCAAGTTCTCTCACGTCACCCCGCTCCTCCGCACACTCCACTGGCTTCCAGTTGAAGCTCGCATCTGCTACAAGACCATGGTGCTTGCTTACGGAGCTGTGAGGGGAACGGCACCTCCGTACCTTCAGGCTCTGATCAGTCCCTACACCCAAACGAGGGCATTGCATTCATCCACCTCTGGCCTGCTGGCCCCCCTACCTCTGCGGAAGCACAGTTCCCGCTCAGCCCAGTCAAAACTGTTCGCTGCTCTGGCACCCCAATGGTGGAACAAGCTCCCTCACGACGCCAGAACAGCGGAGTCACTCACCACCTTCCGGAGACACTTGAAACCCCACCTCTTTAAGGAATACCTGGGATAGGATAAAGTAATCCTTCTACCCCCCCCTTACCCCCCCCAAAAAAATAAATAAATAAATAAACATATTGTAAAGTGGTTATCCCACTGGCTATAAGGTGTAAGTCGCTCTGGATAAGAGCGTCTGCTAAATGACGTAAATGTAAAATGTAAAATGGGATGTTTAACTTCATTGACACAGGTTGATGTTTATTGGGATAAGTCTTGTCCTGGAGGCAGAGCTGAGTGATTTCCACTAGATGGGCCAGCTGCAAAGTAAAAATTGTCTATATACTGTATCGTAAAAATTAATACATAAAAAAAAAAAGCTTTTTGGTTTTAAATTAAGGTAAGGGTTAGGCATAACGTTAGCAGTGTGGTTAGGGTTCGGTTTAAAATCAGATTTTTTGACTTTGTGGCTGTGCCAGCTCGTGTCTCCTGAGTGGCGCAGTGGTCTAAGGCACTGCATCGCAGTGCTAGCTGTGCCACTAGAGATCCTGGTTCGAATCCAGGCTCTGTCGCAGCCGGCCGCGACCGGGAGACTCATGGGCGGCGCACAATTGGCCCAGTGGTGTCCAGGGTAGGGGAGGGAATGGCCGGCAGGGATGTAGCTCAGTTGATTGAGCATGGCGTTTGCAACGTCAGGGTTGTGGGTTCGATTCCCACGGGGGGCCAGTATGAAAAAAAAAAAAATGTATTCACTAACTGTAAGTCGCTCTGGATAAGAGCGTCTGCTAAATGACTAAAATGTAAATGTAAAAATGATAACATTGCAGAGCTGCCTCCGTTACATGAGTCATCCCAATAAATGCCAACCCGCTTCATTAACACCCGCTCACATTCAATACTGCCTGTGTGAGGTGTTATTTCAGTAACTCCATACAGTGTGAGGTGTTGAGAGACGGGGAAGCCCCATAGGCACAGAGACACCACTCTAACCCATGCTATGCCCCCCTATCTCCCTGTACCACACTGACTGACTGGTTGGCAGAGAAGGTATCATATCCTGCCCAGTGGTTCCCCGCTGACTGTGCTGACATTCTTCCCAGGTTCAAATGTCTTCCCGGTTGGCGGCCATCTCAGGACCACCCTCCAGTGTTTCTGTATTGAGGAGTTCTCCCCATTCTGCCTCAATACACAGCAGTGTTTCACAATTTGCTGATGATTGTAATGTGTGTTCTGCCCCCATAAAATGTGCTTTAACACCCCCATGCATCTACTATCTTAAGCTAGCACACTCTGTTTACCTGATGGGGTAAATGGTGACAGGGTGTCTAAGGAGGGACAGAGCGTGGGGCGAAGGAACAAAATGTAACAAAATACAGCGGAGGTAGAGAGATGGAGGGAAGAGCAGGCAGAGGAGGAAGTAATTAGACAGTGATTCATCCCCCTCTCTCTCTGTGGAGTGGGTTTATTAATCAGGCTTTGATAAGAAGATAGTATTCATGCCCGAAGATGGTTGATGGGGGACACTGCTGCGTCCTCTCTACTTCTCCTTTCCCTCTCTTCTCCCTTTCCTCTCCCCATCTTTGAGACACACAGGCGTGACACGCAGCAGCACGAAGCGGGCGCTTCCTGGTGAACGACACCCTGGCACTGCTGGAGCCTTATTACCTGTGATGATCACACTGTGTTCCCTGCGTAGTTAGGCCCGATGAGAGCCCTGCTCTAATGAACACCCATCAGCAGGAGAAACACGTCACTACAGGGGCACACAGGCTGGCATGCAGGGAGGGAGAGATGGAGGGAATTGGGATGGAGGAAGGGAGGATTGGAATAAGTGGGCATCATTTGGAGGAGGGCATGGAAGAAAGTGGACAGGTGGCATTATTCGCCCTTTTCACGTCATTGAGTGAACCCACTGCACTTCCATGCCCCTGCTAAATGCCCACTCTCGTCTACGTCAATAAATGATCAAGGCAGGGAAATTGGAAGACAAAGACGTCAGGACAAATGAGTTGCTTCTCATACTGTGCAGACGGGCTAATCTGCAGTCAAACATTTGTGGCAATAGAAATCCTACATGTCCTGATTGCCTTCGTAGGGTGTTGGATTACCTGCTCCAATCACAGAACCCTTTCCGCAGTCCCTTGAGTAATTGGCACGTAACTGCTTTCAACAAGTCTGTCTCTTATAGAATGATGTACTAATGTTGCATTACATTGCTTGGACCATTAGTCCAGTGAACCTGTATTGCGCTTCCCCATCAACCTTATTGCTATTGTTCCTCATCACATTGAGTGATCTGCTCATAAATGCTACCTGAGGTCTGAGCTAGGGGGCTGCTGGTTGCGCTGCTTGCTCTCATAACACCTTGGGCTTTGGACTGTTTAAGGCCTAATGAGGTGGATGGGAGCTGTGTTATCCCCCATCAGAACCAGGGCGCATCTCAAATGAACCCTTTACAGTCCTGCTCGGCTCCTCACTGTATGTTGTTTTTCTGTTCCATTACAGCAAACAGGCAGCATAAGCTGGAGAGACAAGGGCCATTTCAGGGGTGGTTGGAGGGAGTTGTGCTGGTGTTGTGGCTCCTCTACCCGGGTTTATATAGGGTCAAACAAGCCTTGAGGATGGTACACTACAAAGTATGTGGACATGTGCTCATCGAACATCTCATTCCAAAATCATGGGCATTAATATGGAGTTTGTCCCCCCTTTGCTGTTATAACAGCCTCCACTCTTCTAGGAAGGATTTCCACTAGATGTTGGAACATTGCTGCTGGGACTTGCTTCCATTCAGCCACAAGAGCATTAGTGAGGTTGGGCACTGATGTTGGGCGAATAGGTCTGGCTTGCAGTCGGCGTTCCAATTCATCCCAATGGTGTTCAATGGGGTTGAGGTCAGCGCTCTGTGCAGGCCAGTCAAGTTCTTCCACACCGATCTCGACAAACCATTTCTGTATGGACCTCGCTTTGTGCATGGGGGCATTGTCATGCTGAAACAGGAACGGGCCTTCCCCAAACTGTTGCCACAAAGTTGGAAGCACAGAATTGTCTAGAATGTCATTGTTTTTTGTAGCGTTAAGATTTCCCTTTACTGGAACTAAGGGGCCTAGACCATTGTTCCTCCTCCACCAAACTTTGCAATTGGCACTATGCATTGGGGCGGGTAGCGTTCTCCTGGCATCCGCCAAATCCACATTATTTCGTCTGACTGCCAGATGGTAAAGCGTGATTCATCACTCCAGAGAACGCTTTTCCACTGCTCCAGAGTCCAATGGCAGCGAGCCTTACACCACTCCAGCCGACGCTTGTCATTGTGCATGGTGATCTTAGCCTTGTGTGCGGCTGCTCGGCCATGGAAACCCATTTCATGAATCTTCCGACGAACAGTTATTGTGCTGACGTTGCTTCCAGAGGCAGTTTGGAATTCGGTAGTGAGTGTTACAACTGAGAACAGACAATTTTTACGCGCTACATGCTTCAGCACTCGGCGGTCCCGTTCTGTGAGCTTGTGTGGCCTACCACTTTGCGGCTGAGCCGTTGTTGCTCCTAAACGTTTCCAATAACTGTCATCAAGGCAAAGGGTGGCTATTTGAAGAATCTCAAATATAAACTATAATTTGATTTATTTAACAGTTTTTTGGTTACTACATGATTCCATATGTGTTATTTCATAGTTTTGATGTCTTTACTATTATTCTACAATGTAAAAAATAGTACAAATTAAGAAAAACCCTTGAATGAGTAGGTGTGTCCAAACTTTTGACTGGTAGTGTATGTAAGCTGAGACTGTTGTTTCTTCTGCTTTTCATTGACTTATGCATGAGAGTTCTCCTTTCCCATCTCCAGTACCTGATAACAATCCCATCATGTTCAGATTACAGACTATCTGATCTCAGTCCAGCCTCTAAAGGTGCAATATACAGTATGACCAATACAGCACACAGACTGATCCTAGGCCAGGACTATAAAGACAACCATATGTCATAGTCAACACACTTACACCAGTCACAGACTGGTCTGAGAGAAGAACTTAAAGAGATCCATCTGCCCAGTGGACTGGAATATAATAGGGCAATTTGGAAGCTGAGAGTTTTGATTGATAGAGTTCCTTCGAGTCCCTATCTCCCAATTGGCACATTATCAATCTTAACTAATTAAATTGCCCTCCACTGGGCCACCTGCGTATTACTAAAGAACTCTGTCTCAACCACATGTTGCCTTGGTATTGATCTGGGGTCGGCATTACGGTATTAAGCTGCTGCTCTGATGGAGAAAGAAGCCATGCTTGAATACAAAGAGAAACCTGATGGTTAGAGGAGAGGGGAAGTAATTAAACAAACAGCGAGTCAGCATGCTGTCCTGCCCTCAGATGAACCGGCTGAAACCGGATTGTGGCCCTCTATCCTTCTACAGACTGTTATGACAATCTCCATAAGGAATGGCCGGGGCTGAGCTATGTTTTGGACACATCTTTATGGTATAGTGAATGTGAGTAATGTGATGTTTGGCCTGCTCGCTGGCTGACTCCAGCTCCCCCGTAGTAATGGGCTGCTTGAGATTTGTTGACTGCGGGAGGCTAAGACACTAAAGTGCTGTGGAATACTGGACTCCGTAGCCCCTCTCTGTAGTTCTCCCTCCACAGGTTCCAGGGAATAGATTGCCCTGCTCCGTGTTTACATAGCAAAAGGAAATGATTGGATTTGACATATATGTCCTGCTGAGTGAATCAACCCAATGTTTCTCCATTTCATATTGATTCATACTTCTGGTAATGAGAGGAAAATGGTTGAAAAAGAAAGTTTGGAATTTCTGACTTACTGTTTTTATCTACTTACCCCTTTAAGGTTATATAAAGATTTCCAAAATGCTTGGCTGTGATTATGCAGATGCTTTGCTCAAGTTATTGCTCTGAATGTAAATTGACTCAATTAACTATTGTCCAAATTGAATGACCAAATGACCAAGTTGCTAGTCTAAATGACCCGTAGCAGGGATGCTTAGAGAGTGGGACAGAGGCACACACAGGTGTCTGTACTCCTAATGATGTAAGAGTGACAGCATTAGAGCATTAGCCATAATGGACTGAATAACTCTGTTCTGTCTCTGCTGTATTCTGTTCCCTAATATAAACTTTTCCCCTCCAATTTTGGCATCAGATTTGAAAAGAGCTTTTTGTCTTCAGCCCCCCAAAAGAAAGAACTTGCTATAAAGGCTCAATGGTAAATGTTTAAATGTTTTGTCACCTGTTTAATTCTAATGAATTACAATTAGACATTATTTGGAAACAATGTAAACAATTCATTGATTGATAAGTGTATTAAAGATATACAAATGACCTTCTCTAACCAAGCAGCATAAACGGCCCTATTACATTAATTGGAGGTTTGTTACTCTCTTTTCATGTGCTTTCCCATTTTGGTTGGGCTTACTCTGCTTGTATTATCAATGTGCCACACTGTATTTGTGCTCTTCTTTGTAGTTGACTAATTGGATGCCCTTGGGGATCTTTGAATGTACACCAGTGCTTGAACCGCTTGATTTGACTGGAATAGCCTACTTAATATGTGTAAAATAGTTTTCCTTGTGCAGAGTTAGACAGGTGAATTTGATTCAAAATAATACGACAACTGACTTTCGTACTGTCCATCCGACTTCCTTTTGTTTATAGCTGCCCTCATTAGGGCTATGTTGGGCATAGTATTCCATTGACATATTTATGATATCATAAATGTCATGGTCTGGGTAGAAAAAGGATTTATGCCGGATTTATATCGGTCCTTCTTGAGTTGTGTCCAAGTTCTTTACAGTAGAATGACAGCCTTCTTTGTCCTAAAATGTCATTATAGAGTAACAGGACAATTCCACAGTATTTATTAGCCGTGAAATGTCCACACGTCTGTGCCATCACACACCACCAAAACACATTAGACACCTGTTTACTTATGAAAACTGTTTGTTCTAAGTCGGAAAGAGGGCATGCAGGGAAATGACATAACTGGGTCATTCCTACCATGCGGTGCCTTTTCTGTCCCCAGGAAATATAACTTCTTATTTTGTGTAAAATGTGGATTCCAAAAGTCTTTAAATATAAGGCCAGGTGTCCTTTACCTTAAACACACAAAAATATGGATCTTGAAATGGAATTGTATGTATTTTGAACACTTTTTTCCAGTTGATGTCCCCAGATTTTATTCATCAACTTCCATGAGAAATATATGCCATAAAATAATATAATAGAAAACATATTTTGTCATTAATTTATAGTCCTAATTAAATACTCTCTCATCAATAATGTTTCTTTCATGATTATTGTGTTTATTATTATTTTATTTAAGATTTTCTGTGTATCCCTGATACTGTATCACTTTCCACACTGTTAGTTTTTTGTAATTCTCCATTTAAGAAAACAACCCCGTCATACAATGACACCACCTTCTTTGGTGGGAAAACAATGGTGCAAAGCTAAATATAAACACTCAGTTTTATTTATTTTTCCATGTTTCATGTTGTTAGTCTGTCCCACTTATAAATGTCCACCCTGTTAGGCTAAATTACAGAGAAAATTTACCACATTTCTAAATGTTAAAATATGTTTGATAGAGAAGTTAAAATCCTGTTCAAATTTTCACCATTATGCTAGCTACACTCACAAAGCTATGGCTAATTTAGGCTCCAAATTTCCACCCTGTTAGATTCCACCCTGTTAGGATTATGCACGTAACAGGTTGGAAAATGCACCTAAAAAAATGAAGTGCCTGAGCTTGACCAATGTGTTTTTCTGAAGGTCAAGTTAAGATATACTTTTTCTCTCCAAACGTTATGAAGTCCTAAAGGCACCGCATGGTAGGAATGACCCAAATGGCATTTTAGGAAAAACCCTGTTAGCTGTCCTTACGGGGTCATTTCAGACTGGTTAGTGGTCATGTCATGGCAGAAAGGGGAAAGACTCAGTGTCCTTTCTGCCCCCATTACCTGACCAGTGCTGTTCAGAACTACAACGTGTCCCCGACAGGCCGATGACATCCACATAGGTTTCACAGCCATGTCGGGGGAATGAAAAACGGATGACTTCATGAGCAAAAGCCTGTTGTCCCTGTCCAGCAACACCTCATGAAGCAGGTTTCCACATCCAAGGTCCTGGCAGAGCTGTGTGCCTACTGGGTCTCTCTACCCTGGTTGTGCTAACCCAGAGTCAGCACAGTTTCCGTTTGCCTGCCATCTTCAACCCATTACATGAGTCATCATCAAGACAATGGGTTAATTCTGCTGTATTCTAAGTGTGTATTAAGACTTAAAAGAGGCGTCGGTAATGACAAGAATCTCTCATTACGCTTGTAAAAGTTGAGGAAATAGAGTCGCAATTACCTCCTTGAAGTTCATGAGAGAACAGATATTCTCTGTGTTCTAAGGGTTGTGATTGAGTGAGGGGTGGAGTAAGTTTCCAGACGTTGATGAGGTAATGTGTTTGTAAGAAAGGAAGGGGGAAGGGAACCTTTTCAACTAAGGTAAATGCAACCTTCCCACTGGGCACACACTGGTTGAATCAACGTTGTTTCCATGTCATTTCAATGAAATTACGTTGAACCAACGTTGAATTGACGTATGTGCCTAGTGGGCTTTCTCTCCTGAGTCTTCAGATTCATACTCTTTCTCAAACACAGGTTTTCATTTTATAGAAGCTACAGGGTATATGGTAGGAATATAAAGGCAGAATATGTTTTCTAGTGTACATTATTGTAGGTGTAACAGGGAATCAATGTGATGTATAAGAACGCGCACATTCCATATGTAATTCATCAGCATGTCACATGTATGTGCTTTCATGAGGAAATGAACGTTTTCCTCTTGTTCATATTGGAGCGTATGCTGCATATGTCTGTGTCTGTGCCTCAGTCATCGATCTTTAGCTTTGACAGAATAATGAAAATGAAACCTTGTTGTCAAACAGAGAGGACTGGTGCCAGGTCTCTGGACTGGATGAGTGAAGCTCTCATAAATCATCAGCAGTGAGAGAAGAAACGTGTGATTATCTCCCGGCATTTGCCATGTTCTTCTCCACGGATGTTATTGTATAATTCCAGCTGCTCAGGCATGGTCAATTCATTCCTCCATGTTCATATGTGCTCCTAGGCCTGGGCTTATCAGCATTACTGCCTGGGTTTCTCTCCATCTAGAGATAAAGCTGGGGCCTCCGGGTCCAAAGCCTCTTCTTACTGAAGCACGCTGGCTTGTTGTCATTCACACAATGGGACTCTAGGAAAAGATGAGGCCAGGTAAGATGGATAATGAGAAATGGATCTTAGGTGTGTTAGAGGAAATGTTATTTCATTCCGTGTGTGTGTGTGTGTGTGTGTGTGTGTGTGTGTGTGTGTGTGTGTGTGTGTGTGTGTGTGTGTGTGTGAGAGAGAGCAACGTTTTAATGGGACTGTAGGAGTGTGCGTCTCTGTGTGTGTAAAAAAAAAAATTCAAAGTGGCTCTCCGGGCCACTGAATGTGTTTTCCTTCCATTCTTCATAAAATTCAACCTGTCATATTGTCAACCCATAGAATCCTAGAGCATTGTTTCACCTTCCTGCACTGACCAATATATTCCATACTCCTGATAATGTTTGGGCGACCTGACCAAATTCACATAGAAATGTGAGTTATAGATCTGTCATTCTGATTGAAAGCAAGTCTAAGAAGTCTAGATCAGTTCTATGTGCACTATTTTGTTTTTGCGTCTTTTACTTTCGTTTTTGTACACCATCTTCAAATAGCTGAAAATTCAATATATTTGGTTAAGGAAAACATATTTCACAGCAGTTTAGATGGTACAATTATTCCCTACACTATACTTGCTTGTCTTGTCACATAAACTGAAATTAGGCGAACTATTCGAAATTTAGCAACCAGGAAAGGCAGAGCGATTTCTGCATAGTGCACCTTTAACATTACATTTTTTACATTTTAGTCATTTAGCAGACGCTCTTATCCAGAGCGACTTACAGGAGCAATTTCATGAGGATTACAGGAGCAATTTCATTGCTTATGCTAGACACATGATTTACTAATGTGAACATACGTCCTATATTCTCAAAGCAAATCAACAGTTGAAAGAGTATGTACTGTGGTGGTGGTGGCTCTGTCTGTGTGTGACAGCAGAGCCGCCTCCGTGTCCTTCCCTTGGGAGAGACCTGTGGCCTGGGGTCAGGTTATAATAAGGTGAGGCTATGCTTCTCTCTGCCTCTTACCCTTGTTTAATTCCCTCTGATGTCACCCTGCTCCTCCAGAGCGCTCCTCAATCTCGCCGGAAGAGCCGGGGCTCAGTCCCTCGTCTCGGAATGTCAACGAGGAATGCCGTGTCATGACCACCTGGAGGGGAGGTCTGTGAATGAATAGGAGAGGAATGTGTTTCTTATGACAATGCAATCCACACAGAACCCCGCTCTGAGTGAAAAGGTGCTCTTGAATTAAATTAGGGTTTTAGAGAATCGGTCAGAGTCGGAATACTTAGACCAAACAGAAATATGTCTGAGAATGGGTCTTATTGTGCTGGAGTCTGGCACAGCGGTAACACTACTGACTCCGAACCACGCATAGCCCCGTCTCACCCACTCTTTGCCCCTACCACTGTCTATCCCCTCTCTGTATTTCCAGAAAGAAAAAGAAAAAGTGTCTTATTTGAATACCCGGCATTGATTTGCATAGAGTAAGGATACAGTACAGAGACTTGACTTTTGTCTCCTATTGAAGAACCTGCATTTGGAAATCTTGAAAGGAGACTAAACATTTTACTTAAAAGTGTCTTCACATTTTTCAGCCTAATTCATGTTCCAGTCTAAATCCTCAGTCTGTTGTAAAACAGATTAATATTCACAACAAACAGGAGGCTGTTATAATGACATTCAAATGACAAATAGCAGCAACAAATGGCTCCATTACCAGCTCAAGACACATGACCCTCTCTGTGAATATTAAAAACATGGCCACTTCCCAAACTCAATTACCCAGGCTCCCCCACACACAGGGACAGACACTTGGAGAGAGTTTATCTCAGCTCCACACAAGACATTCATTAGCATCCAAACACTTAGCTAAGCCCCACTCTTAATCTTAGAATCATTTGGCCGGCCAAAATTGTTCAGATTGGGTCCAATGAATGCAGTCGGAGGAAATTACAGACAGTCCCTATAAGTGGGACACAAAACATAAAAGTAATAACCACAGAATATGCAGGATCGCAATTGTGAGTAGTGAGTTCATCTGAGTCTGTTACTTAATGAATCCTCCTCCTCTGTGCTCCCTCTGATGCTTCACCGGAGTCAGATTTGGTGATGATTATTTTTGTTCTGTTCCTATGAAGCATAGAGAGAGCAGAGGGGATCACAGTGTTGAGTTTTAAATATTCTATCAGTCAGATATCAGATCTGGTCTGGTCCTCTCCCTGGCAGTGAGTGGGCTGGCCATCCCTCACCTCCAGGGTCCGTCTCTGATGGAGAGACAAAGACAGAGACACAGACAGCTCACCTCATCTCCTGCTCGCTTTGAAGACAGTCTGCCTCTGTAAAGATACAGCTCCGATAATCAATTCCCCATTGACCTCTTCTTTGCTCCTCTGTTCTTGTGAGACAAACGATTGGTCATGCTCACTGAACACTGAGTAGATTGTTTTAGAAACTGAAACACGTTGGCTGTGTTTACAAAGACAGCCCAATTCTGACATTTTTCCACAAATTGGTCTTTTGACCAATCAGATCAGCTCTTTTGCCAATAATTGGGAAGAATATTAGAATCGGGCTGTCTGTGTAAACGCATTTACCTACGCACCTTGTGACCAATTTAGAGCACCTGCAGTTGCTTGTTGATGTTCATGCCCAGGTTAAACTTATGTATGCCTCTCACAATGCCTGATCACAATACTGTTAAGACTCAGCTACTGGCCAGCCATCTCAACCGAGCTTTGAAGCCTCCCCCCTCCCCCTCTGTCTCTCCCCTTCTCCCTCTGTAATTGTTTTGGCAGCCTAGGATCATAATTGACGCTCAGGACATGAATGTTATCAGGCATGGCAGGTTGACCTTTGCGGAGTAACAGCTGATAGATTTTCCACGTAAGGCGTGTGGCAGGCATGGACAATAACGTCTCCGCGTCGGGCCAGGCTCTCTCCTGAATTACCTGATAATGTCCCATCCCCATGCATAATTAGATTGACATTTCTCACTAATAGCCCTAGCCTCCGTAATTGCTAGTTGTGGTTAATTCTAATATCCGGGGTGATCATTTAAATGCCCACATTGCCGGCCCGCATATGGCAGGGTATTTATCTGCCCCGAGGAACATTACAACATAATGTCCTCCTGATGTCTATTGAATGTTTATTGACTGCCTCCGCAGCAGAATTTTTGTGTTCTTCACACAATCAAATTAGTCCTCATAAGCGGTGAAACATGAGCAGAACATTTTTGACGCCGTAACTCACACATAAGCATAGAAATCGTCTGCAACCAGAATCATCCTAACCATCATGTCTAACCAAGAAACATTGGGCCATTAGAAACTGGCATAATCTCCTTCAGTTTAAAGTCCTACTCCTTCTCCTTTTTACCTCATTCATCACCTGATTTACTTAACAAAAGGCACATCTCAATAGGTGGTCCAGGTATGACATGACATGACACAAGTGTGGGGGGGCTTTCCTCTTTTGTCCTTTATTGTTCCTGCAAGCAAATCAAATCAAATCATTTTTATTGGTTACATATACATATTTAGCAGATGTTATTGCAGGTGTAGCGAAATGCAATGGGGTAAGCCAATGACATCACACCAGACCATCAGACTAACTCCCTGAATTGCCTTCTCCGTGAAGATTGCAGTTGTGTCTAAAAAAAACACTATTAGTGTACATTTATATTTTGGATATTGTTTTTCAACAGGAAAATTATAAAATAGCTTTAGTGTGTACAGTATTTAATGAAATTCAGTGGATGGACTCCTTTTCCAGTATCTTTCCCTCTCTTTCTCTCTCGCCTTCTCTCTCTCCTCCCAGTATTTGCCAAGTGAATGAACTCATCAGGTCTGCTTCAGGCGGAATGGGGTGGTGGAGCGGGAGAAAGGTACTCTCCTAGTCTCAGTGTCGGCGGGAGCAGTCTCTTATTCATATGCATACACTCGTGCTGCTTGCCCTAGTGTGAAATAATGGGTCATTCCAGCACAACATGAAGTCAGAGGCTCAATGAATGAGAAAGTGAGAGGGAGAGAGAGCAATGGCAATAGGGGAAGGGGAAGGGAGAGAATGTGAGAGGAAAGGCAAGATAAATGCAAAGATAGTGAGAAAGAGGGTAATGGAGATCGGAGGAGGGAGAGAGACTGGGGAGGGCAAGTCAGGGAGAGAAGAAGAAAGGGAAAGAACATGTGACCAGTATTGTTGATCAAGCTGAGAGTGGCTCACTACCTCTGTGCACTTCAATAGAGCTCTACACAAACCCTCACATAATGTACACCAGGGGCTCTTACCCACTCCAGGGCATGACATCACACTCCCTTACTGAGTCACCCATGCACACATCATGCCTCACACACTGTGTCGTGGCCAAGGCAGACAGACAGACACCTTCGCACACACACACACACAGAACACCCACCCAACCCCCCCAAACACTCCCCATCCTTCACGCTCTGTGCCCTGCTGAGGCCTCTGTCAGCCGTGACTGACTGTATGACAGGGTTGGGGGGACTTGGTTATGAGGCATGCCTGGGCATGTGGCCTCACAGCTGGGTACCTCAATGCTACACCTGGGTACCCTGGCTGGCAACCAGAGATGGACAAGATGCTTGGCAAAGAGGGGCATCAGAGAAGTGCTTGAATGATATTCAAAACTGAACAGAGAGGTGAAAAGATTATTCAAGGGGGAAAATGATAAATATGTATTGCAGTCGGAGTGGCTGACTTTTTAATATGAACTCTGTATAACACAGATGTGTTTGGTAGGTAGTGTTGCATGCACTTCCTTTCCAAGTCTGAAAACAAACAAGAGAAAATATGGAAGTTAAGATTGAGTTGAGATTGAGTTGAATTGTTCTATGGAGATGTTTTGTCAGAGTAATGTTGGTGGCAGAGTGAATGGCAGGTTTAGTGTTGTGTTCTGTATTGAGAACAGGACCCATGTGGCTGGTGAACGTAGCTCCTCTTTTAGCTTTGTATCTATCAAATGACAGACAAGCAATAGGCAAGGTTTCCCATTTACAGTTGAAGTCGGAAGTTTACATACACCTTAGCCAAATACATTTAAACTCAGTTTTTCACAATTCCTGACATTTAATCCTAATAAGAATTCCCTGTCTTAGTTCAGTTAGGATCACCACTTTATTTTAAGAATGTGAAATGTCTTAATAATAGTAGAGAGAAATATTTATTTCAGCTTTTAGTTCTTTCATCACATTCCCAGTGGGTCAGAAGTTTACATACACTCAATTAGTATTTGGTAGCGTTGCCTTTAAAATGTTTTACTTAGGTCAAACGTTTCGGGTAGCCTTCCACAAGCTTCCCCCAATAAATTGGGTGAATTTTGGCCCATTCCTCCTGACAGAGCTGGTGTAACTGAGTCAGGTTTGTAGGCCTCCTTACTCGCACACGCTTTTTCAGTTCTGCCCACAAATGTTCTATAGGATTGAGGTCAGGGCTTTGTGATGGCCACTCCAATAACTTGACTTTGTTGTCCTTAAGCCATTTTGCCACAACAAGTATGCTTGGGGTCATTGTCCATTTGGAAGACTCATTTGCGACCAAGATTTAACTTCCTGACTGATGCCTTGAGATGTTGCTTCAATATATCCACATAATTTTCCTTCCTCATGATGCCATCTATTTTGTGAAGTGCACCAGTCCCTCCTGCAGCAAAGCACCCCCACAGCATGATGCTGCCACCCCCATGCCTCACGGTTAGGATGGTGTTCTTCGGCTTGTAAGCAACCCCGTTTTTCCTCCAAACATAACAATGGTAATTATGGCCAAAACTTTTCTATTTTTGTTTCATCAGACCAAAGGACATTTCTCCAAAAAGTACGATCTTTGTCCCCATGTGCAGTTGCAAACCGTAGTCTGTCTTTTTATGGTGGTTTTGGAGCAGTGGCTTCTTCCTTGCTGAGCGGCCTTTCAGGTTATGTTGATATAGGACTCGTTTTACTGTGGATATAGATACTTTTGTACCTGTTTCCTCCAGCATCTTCACAAGGTCCTTTGGTGTTGTTCTGGGATTGATTTGCACTTTTCACACCAAAGTACGTTAATCTCTAGGAGACAGAACGCGTCTCCTTCCTGAGCGGTATGACGGCTGCGTGGTCCCATGGTGTTTATACTTGCGTACTATTGTTTGTACAGATGAACGTGGTACCTTCAGGCATTTGGAAATTGCTCCCAAGGAGGAACCAGACTTGTGGAGGTCTACAATTCTTTTTCTGAGGTCTTGGCTGATTTATTTGGATTTTCCCATGATGTCAAGCAAAGAGGCACTGAGTTTGAAGGTAGGCCTTGAAATACATCCACCTCCAATTGACTCAAATTATGTCAATTAGCCTATCAGAAGCTTTTAAAGCCATGACATCATTTTCTGGAATTTTCCAAGCTGTTTAAAGGCACAGTCAACTTAGTGTATGTAAACTTCTGACCCACTGGAATTGTGATACAGTGAATTATAAGTGAAATAATCTGTCTCTAAACAATTATTGAAAAAATTACTTGTGTCATGCACAAAGTAGATGTCCTAACCGACTTGCCAAAACTATAGTTTGTTAACAAGAAATTTGTGGTGTGGTTGAAAAACGAGTTATAATGACTCCACCTAAGTGTATGTAAACTTCCGACTTCAACTGTACATGTACACCCTGTTTACTACTTAACCAGCTATTGAACTCTGTAGGAACAAAACCTGAGACCGCCTACCAACACTGATGGTGAGATGATTCAACAATGAATAATGATTGTTTTGATAGGTTTTAACACCAGTTGCAGTGCAAGGCATACACACATGCATACACGCACACACGCGCACGCACACACACACACACACACACACACACACATCTCTAAGAAGAATAGCCAGGTGTGGAGGTGTAAAAGTAGATAGGGGACCATATTGACACTAATGCTGTGTTATGGCCATGGACCCAGGGTCATTGTCAGTGAAACAAATAGAGACCTGGAGAGACAGTGAGGCCTCAGATGCTGCTAATCTAATCACCTTCAGCACACTCACTGTGTCACAGCTGGGAGAAGACAGGAAGAAGACAGGACAGGGACACAGGCCTCTGGAACAGGGGCCAGGCCAACACCTGAGCCCCTGCCTGGCACAGAACCCTCAGTCCCTCCACAGAGACAACCTGAGACACAACCTCTAACTTAGTAAATACTAGCAACACGCATAACCACCAAACCAGACAGGTTATCTAAGACAACCCAAGCCAAGGACAAATTGCCTTAAATCTACAGTTTTATATAGCGCCATAGCTGAATGGAACTCTTTCCCAATCCATATTTCTCAGGCAAAAAGTAAATCCACCTTCAAGAAAAAAATTAAAGAACATCTAATCAAATCAAATCAAATTTTATTGGTCACATGCGCCGAATACAACAGGTGCAGACATTACAGTGAAATGCTTACTTACAGCCCTTAACCAACAGTGCATTTATTTTTAACAAAAAAAGTAAAAATAAAACAACAACAAAAAAAGTGTTGAGAAAAAAAAGGGCAGAAGTAAAATAAAATAACAGTAGGGAGGCTATATATACAGGGGGGTACCGGTGCAGAGTCAATGTGCGGGGGCACCGGCTAGTTGAGGTAGTTGAAGTAATATGTACATGTGGGTAGAGTTAAAGTGACTATGCATAAATAATTAACAGAGTAGCAGCAGCGTAAAAAGGATGGGGTGGGGGGGCAGTGCAAATAGTCCGGGTAGCCATGATTAGCTGTTCAGGAGTCTTATGGCTTGGGGGTAGAAGCTGTTGAGAAGTCTTTTGGACCTGGACTTGGCACTCCGGTACCGCTTGCCGTGCGGTAGCAGAGAGAACAGTCTATGACTAGGGTGGCTGGAGTCTTTGACAATTTTGAGGGCCTTCCTCTGACACCGCCTGGTATAGAGGTCCTGGATGGCAGGAAGCTTGGCCCCAGTGATGTACTGGGCCGTACGCACTACTCTCTGTAGTGCCTTGCGGTCGGAGGCCAAGCAGTTGCCATACCAGGCGGTGATGCAACCAGTCAGGATGCTCTCGATGGTGCAGCTGTATAATTTTTTGAGGATCTGAGGACCCATGCCAAATCTTTTCAGTCTCCTGAGGGGGAATAGGCTTTTGTCTCTTCACGACTGTCTTGGTGTGTTTGGACCATGATAGTTCGTTGGTGATGTGGACACCAAGGAACTTGAAGCTCTCAACCAGTTCCACTACAGCCCCGTCGATGAGAATGGGGGCGTGCTCAGTCCTCTTTTTTTTCCTGTAGTCCACAATCATCTCCTTTGTCTTGGTCACGTTGAGGGAGAGGTTGTTGTCTCTGACCTCCTCCCTATAGGCTGTCTCATCGTTGTCTGTGATCAGGCCTACCACTGTTGTGTCGTCGGCAAACTTAATGATGGTGTTGGAGTCGTGCCTGGCCATGCAGTCATGGGTGAACAGAGAGTACAGGAGGGGACTGAGCACCCCTGAGGGGCCCCCGTGTTGAGGATCAGTGTGGCAGATGTGTTGTTACCTACCCTTACCACCTGGGGGCGGCCCGTCAGGAAGTTCAGGATCCAGTTGCAGAGGGAGGTGTTTAGTCCCAGGATCCTTAGCTTAGTGATGAGCTTAGAGGGCACTATGGTGTTGAATGCTGAGCTGTAGTCAATGAATAGCATTCTCACGTAGGTGTTCCTCTTGTCCAGGTGGGAAAGGGCAGTGTGGAGTGCAATAGAGATTGCATCATCTGTGGATCTGTTGGGGTGGTATGCAAATTGGAGTGGGTCTAGGGTTTCTGGGATAATGCTGTTGATGTGAGCCATGACCAGCCTTTCAAAGCACTTCATGGCTACAGACGTCAGTGCTACGGGTCGGTAGTCATTTAGGCAGGTTATCTTAGTGTTCTTGGGCACGGGGACTATGGTGGTCTGCTTGAAACATGTTGGTATTACAGACTCAGTCAGGGACATGTTGAAAATGTCAGTGAAGACACTTGCCAGTTGGTCAGCACATGCTCGGAGTACACGTCCTGGTAATCCGTCTGGCCCTGCGGCCTTGTGAATGTTGACCTGCTTAAAAGTCTTACTCACATCGGCTACGGAGAGCGTGATCACATAGTCATCCGGAACAGCTGGTGCTCTCATGCATGCTTCAGTGTTGCTTGCCTCGAAGCGAGCATAGAAGTGGTTTAGCTCATCTGGTAGGCTTGTGTCACTAGGCAGCTCGCGGCTGTGCTTCCCTTTGTAGTCTGTAATAGTTTTCAAGCCCTGCCACATCTGACGAGCGTCAGAGCCAGTGTAGTATGATTCAATCTTAGTCCTGTATTGACTCTTTGCTTGTTTGATGGTTCGTCGGAGGGCATAGCGGGATTTCTTATAAGCGTCCGGGTTAGAGTCCCGTTCCTTGAAAGCGGCAGCTCTACCCTTTAGCTCAGTGCGGATGTTTCCTGTAATCCATGGCTTCTGGTTGGGGTATGTACGTACGGTCACTGTGGGGACGACATCATCGATGCACTTATTGATGAAGCCAGTGACTGATGTGGTGTACTCCTCAATGCTGTCTGAAGAATCCCTAGACCATCTAATGCGATAGACCATATGACTGGACAGGAAATAGAAAGCATCAACTGAATGTTAAATGTGTTACCTGTCAGGTATTTTAATTGTCTATATTGTCTATTGTGAAAAATACACATTGATTTCATTGTATACAGTGGGGGGAAAAAGTATTTAGTCAGCCACCAATTGTGCAAGTTCTCCCACTTAAAAAGATGAGAGAGGCCTGTAATTTTCATCATAGGTACACGTCAACTATGACAGACAAATTGAGGAAAAATAATCCAGAAAATCACATTGTAGGATTTTTTATGAATTTATTTGCAAATTATGGTGGAAAATAAGTATTTGGTCAATAACAAAAGTTTCTCAATACTTTGTTATATACCCTTTGTTGGCAATGACACAGGTCAAACGTTTTCTGTAAGTCTTCAAAAGGTTTTCACACACTGTTGCTGGTATTTTGGCCCATTCCTCCATGCAGATCTCCTCTAGAGCAGTGATGTTTTGGGGCTGTCGCTGGGCAACACAGACTTTCAACTCCCTCCAAAGATTTTCTATGGGGTTGAGATCTGGAGACTGGCTAGGCCACTCCAGGACCTTGAAATGCTTCTTACGAAGCCACTCCTTCGTTGCCCGGGCGGTGTGTTTGGGATCATTGTCATGCTGAAAGACCCAGCCACGTTTCATCTTCAATGCCCTTGCTGATGGAAGGAGGTTTTCACTCAAAATCTCACGATACATGGCCCCATTCATTCTTTCCTTTACACGGATCAGTCGTCCTGGTCCCTTTGCAGAAAAACAGCCCCAAAGCATGATGTTTCCACCCCCATGCTTCACAGTAGGTGTGGTGTTCTTTGGATGCAATTCAGCATTCTTTGTCCTCCAAACACGACGAGTTGAGTTTTTACCAAAAAGTTCTATTTTGGTTTCATCTGACCATATGACATTCTCCCAATCCTCTTCTGGATCATCCAAATGCACTCTAGCAAACTTCAGACGGGCCTGGACATGTACTGGCTTAAGCAGGGGGACACATCTGGCACTGCAGGATTTGAGTCCCTGGCGGTGTAGTGTGTTACTGATGGTAGGCTTTGTTACTTTGGTCCCAGCTCTCTGCAGGTCATTCACTAGGTCCCCCCGTGTGGTTCTGGGATTTTTGCTCACCGTTCTTGTGATCATTTTGACCCCACGGGGTGAGATCTTGCGTGGAGCCCCAGATCGAGGGAGATTATCAGTGGTCTTGTATGTCTTACATTTCCTAATAATTGCTCCCACAGTTGATTTCTTCAAACCAAGCTGCTTACCTTTTGCAGATTCAGTCTTCCCAGCCTGGTGCAGGTCTACAATTTTGTTTCTGGTGTCCTTTGACAGCTCTTTGGTCTTGGCCATAGTGGAGTTTGGAGTGTGACTGTTTGAGGTTGTGGACAGGTGTATTTTATACTGATAACAAGTTCAAACAGGTGCCATTAATACAGGTAACGAGTGGAGGACAGAGGAGCCTATTAAAGAAGAAGTTACAGGTCTGTGAGAGCCAGAAATCTTGCTTGTTTGTAGGTGACCAAATACTTATTTTCCACCATAATTTGCAAATAAATTCATTAAAAATCCTACAATGTGATTTTCTGGATTTTATTTTCTCAATTTGTCTGTCATAGTTGACGTGTACCTATGATGAAAATTACAGGCCTCTCTCATCTTTTTAAGTGGGAGAACTTGCACAATTGGTGGCTGACTAAATACTTTTTTCCCCCACTGTATACCCCCAGGGGCAAATCTGTTATTTTAAAAAATATATAATTGAAGCAGGCGGCCTAAATCACACGTTCGATAAGTTTGACAGACGTAGCAATAAAAAAGGCAAATTCAAGGAACCTCTAATGAGGCTGAAAAATGTAGTCTCTACAAAGACACCTGGAGATTATTATTCCCAACTACAAAAGACTACTATTTTTTTTTCTCAAAGTAAGAAAAGCTATTCAAGAATTGACTACATTTTTATTTCCATAAATGCACTCAACATTTTACTGGGTTAAAAAAATCCATGACATAGTGATATCAGATCATTCACCTCTATCATGCTTAATTACACCAACAGAAAATATACTTAGCGACAGAATATGGAGAATGAACAGAGCACATCTTCAAGACCCAAAATGTATGAAATATGTAAATGCAAAAAATTAAAACCTTTACCATTACAAATGTAGACATAGAGGACAGAGAAAAGCTGACCCCCGATATAATTTGGGATGCTTTTAAGGCGTACATTAGGGGAATAATAATCTCATACTCTGCTAAAGTTAAATCTGAGTTAAAAATACAAATACAAGTAAAATAAAAAGAAATCACTATCTTAGAAAAATCCCATAAAAAATCTTGACAAGGTAAAAAAGAACATACATTTTTTTAACTTAAGCAGGAATATGATATTTTACGTTTGAAGAGAGACAACAAGAGAGGTTAAACTCAAATAAAGCATACTAATTAATGGAAAATAAACCTGGAATACATCTTTCAAAATAAATACACACCTAACTAGTTATAATTTTAAAAGATAAAGTTACAAATGCGTTAATTAGAAACAACAACGCGATTAATGACAATAAAAAAATGAATCTATGAAAATCTATATAAATCAGATTAAACAACAGTTGGACTGATCCTACAAACTTAGACTCAACAATCCTGAAGCAACTATCGGCAGACAAAAAATATTCACAAAAAATAGAGATCACCCCAAAATAAATATTAGACACTGTTAAAACATTCACGCTGAGAAAAGCACCAGGAATGGACGGCTTTCCCATAGAATTCAATTTAACATTTTGGGACAATGTAGCGCCCCTATTTACACAAATGACAACACACATGCCACTCAATTCAGTGCTTCCTAGTTCCCTGTATCAAACAGTTATTTAAGTTATATTCTTTAAGTTAGGTTGAGCTTGAGGTGGTGGGCCGACATCCAAGCTAAGATATCTGCCAGGCATGCAGAGATGCGTGTCGCCACCTGGGTGTCAGAAGGGGGGGAAGGAGAAAAGTAGTTGAGTGTCATCCGCATAGCAATGATAGGAGAGACCATGTGAGGATATGACGGAGCCGAGTGACTTGGTGTATAGAGAGAAGAGGAGAGGTCCTAGAACTGAGATAGGATGCAATCCAAGAGTGTGCAGAGCCTGAGACGCCCAGGCCTGAGAGGGTGTAGAGGAGGATCTGAAGGTTCACAGTGTCGAAGGCAGCGGATACATTTACATTTTAGTCATTTAGCAGACGCTCTTATCCAGAGCGACTTACAGTTAGTGCATACATTTTTTATAATTTTTTTCATACTGGCCCCCCCATGGGAATCGAACCCACAACCCTGGCGTTGCAAACGCCATGCTCTACCAACTGAGCTACATCCCTGCCGGCCATTCCCTCCCCTACCCTGGACGACGCTGGGCCAATTGTGCGCCGCCCCATGGATCTCCCGGTCGCGGCCAGCTACGACAGAGCCTGGATTCGAACCAGGATCTCTAGTGGCACAGCTAGCACTGCGATGCAGTGCCTTAGACCACTGCGCCACTCGGGAGACAAAGATAGATCTAGGAGGATGAGAACAGAGGAGAGAGAGTCAGCTTTGGCAGTGCAGAGAGCCTCCGTGACACAGAGAAGAGCAGTCTTGGTTGAGTGACCCTTCTTGAAGCCTGACTGGTTAGGGTCAAGAAGATTGTTCTGAGAGATAACGAGAGAGTTTATTAGAGACAGCATACTCAAGTGTTTTGGAAAGAAAATAAAGAAAGGATACAGGTCTATAGTTTTTGACGTCAGATGAGTCGAGTGTTGATTTCCTCACTGTTTTCTGAATTCCTATCGGACCTCGTAGATAATATTCTTATTTTTGGTGACTTCAATATTCACCTGGAAAAGGCTTTCGGAGCCATCATCGACTCAGTGAGTTTTGTCCAACATATCTCGGGACCTACGCATTGCCACAATCATATCTTGGATCTAGTTTTGTCCCATGGAATAGATATTGTGGATCTATATGTTTTTTCTCATAATCCTGGACTATTGGACCACCATCTTATTACGTTTGCAATCGCAACAAATAATTCGCTCAGACCCCAACCAAGGATTATCAAAAGCCGCACTGACAACCCAAAGATTCCTAGATGCCCTTCCAGACTCCCTCCACCTACCCAAGGACGTTGGAGTACAAAAATCAGTTAACCACCTAACAGAGGATCTAAACTTAACCTTGCGTAATACCCTAGATGCAGTCGCACCACAAAAAACAAAAAAACATTTGTTACGAGAAACTAGCGCCCTGGTATACAGTATATACCTGAGCCCTGAAGCAAGTTTCACCAAATTGGAAGTGTTCCGACTAGCTTCGAAAGACAGTACCGTGCAATATCAAAAAGCCTTCACTGCTGCTCGATCAGCCTACTTTTCCAACCTGATTGAGGAGAATAAAAACAATCCACACATTTTGTTTTTATACTGTCGCAAAGCTATCTTAAAAAGCAGCATTCCCCAAGTGAGGCTGGCCTTCACTTCAGCAGTGATGAATTCATGAACTTCTTTGAGGAAATGATCATGATCATTAGAAATCAAATTATTTTCGGTAATACCAATTACCCCACTGAAGACATTCTTTAAAAAAGTATGCTCGGTCATAACAGACTTTATATGGGCAAATAAAATTCATAGAATAAAAAGGAAAGTTTTACATCTTCCTAAGTCTGAGGGTGGTTTTAACCTTCCAGACATGGAATTGTATCAACTCGCTACCCAAGGCTTTTACTTGCGACATATGGCAGAATCTTTTTACGTGTCTATTTTCAAAGGATAAAGCTAAGAGCATTAACAACTTCATAGTTAAGAACACTATACCAATATGGAATAAAATGAAACATATTCTACAAGAACCAATATCACTCCCTAAAAACACAAGTCAAAGCTGTTTCCAGATGAGACATGTATAGCGCCACAATACACATACAACTACAATAAACACAATAAACTAAACATTATTATACACAACAATACATGAAAAGCAAAACACAATCATAAAAAACTGACACATTCTTCAGTAAAATGCCCCCCTAAGAACCGTCTGAAATGCCCTAGAGCAGTGTTTCCCAACCCTGGTCCTCGAGTACCCCCAACAGTACACATTTTTATTGTAACCCTGGACAAGCACACCTGATTAAACTTGCCAACTAATCATCAAGCCCTCAAAGAGCTGAATGAGGTGTGTTTGTCCAGGGCTACAACAAAAATTGGGGGTACTCGAGGACCAGGGTTGGGAAACACTGCACTAGAAGAACCAATTCCTCCAATTTTAAAGTGCATTGTAGATCATTCCACACGCAAGGTGCAAGGAAAGGAGTCTTCAGAGTTAACCAACCCTTTTTAAACCATAAATCATTGTCAATCCAAATACCAAGGTATTTGTATGCAGGGACTCGTTCGATTATAGAACCATCCGATGAGTGAAGATATAACCCATCCAAGACAATCTTACAAGATTCTAAACTAATTATCCAGAATTTATCATATAAGAGACAAAATTCACAAATTCTACAGCACAACGGCAGTCATGTCTTAAGTGTAAAACTAACAATGACTCAATAATCCATACTATAAAGTCCAAAAGTTATGGGCGGAGTTAGAAAGTTGGCTGTCAGAAGTATTAAAATGTAAATGTACTTTTAATCCGTCTGTCTGCATATTTCAAGACATGTCATTTGAGGTTGCAGGGAGATACCCAATGGGTTGGATGACACTCTTCTCGTCAATTATTGAGGACATGTGGCTGAGAGTAGTGCAGGCACTGGAGATAGGGGTGAGAACAGGTGGGTCTGGGCAGGTGTGATGTTGTTGATGTCTGTGTGCGTCTGTATGTTGTCTTATGTATGTGTATGTTTTGTATTATGAGTAAAATCTTCAAAAAAAAAGTATGACCAATACTAGATGTGGAGCCAAGCCATGGAGTGTGGATGAGCCACAGCTGGTGTTTCCTCTGCTTTCATATGCAGCTCATTACAAGGGCAGAAGATTCCCACCCACTGTGTTGGTCACAGTCTGTGATCCACGAGGCTGATGGAACCATGCTGAGGCCAGAAACACACACGCACGCACGCACGCACGCACGCACGCGCGCACGCACGCACACACACACACACACACACACACAAACACACACACACACACACACACACACACACACTAAGCTTCACGCACTGCTAGTTACTCAAAATGGAAACAAGATCATGGGCAATCTTAGTAAACCAAACCCCTTGACCCCTCACTGTTGTGTAGATAACACAGCTGTCTTGGTCAGGTGTGTGTGTGTTTGTGTGCTTGTGCTCAGTTCACAATCCTCATGGTTTTTGCTCATATTGTTAGTGAAAGGCGTGGGTTTTTCTTTGTTGTGTCACTGTAACTGTTGTTGTGTTGTTATGTTCAGTCAGAAACCAGTCTGTTTTCATCGACTCTCACTGAGACGCGTTTGCCACGGATGCACCTTTTCGGAGCTCCCGTAACCAAGGAGCCGGCGACGCCGCAGTGGCACGCAAACCCTCCACTCGGCTGGGGAGCCTGGTAGTCGTCATGGCAACAGCATGAAAGTGCCATTGTGGGATGTGGAGGGCTATCGGTCATGATGCTCCTCAGAGCGGGGTTCGCCTCAGCCTCCATTAGCCCAGGGAGAGAAATCATCCCAGTATTACAGGAGCCAGCCAGGCTGCAGTCAACACTAACTACACTAGCAACACTGCTGCTGGGTTAACTAATAGAGCAGCACTCAGACATCACTAAGAGCTGCTCTTGTAGGCAGGCACCTCTGTCACCAAATGGAACAGCGGTCACACTAATAGGCTATGAGTCATTTTAGATGGACCACTAAAAGGCCATTTGTTGGTCTGGTAGAGATGGAGACTTGTGATATGGGGTCTGGTTCTATAGAGACCCTGCTAGAGTACTCATAGCACCATATCCACAAATACAGTCAAGAGAACACCAGTATTTCACACAATAGAGCTTTAGTTAGCGTAAAAGGCTGGTATTGATATGAGCTGTCATTTAGGCTGACATGAATCAATCATTTTGCCATGGATTAAAATAGGTTACATGTGTCAATGCTTATAATGAATATTTTACTAGCACAGTCCTGTGCCACTCACACCTTTGAGAGTGAGCGTGAGCTCCGCACCTCTCCCAACCAAACATCTCCATTTATGCCACAGCATAGTGAATGCATGCTTGGTGCTTCTATTAATATACCTTGTATTCAGGGGAGAGTGCACTTTTCTGTGAAAGGCAGACTGCTCTTTTTGGTGAGAATGCAAGCTTCCCTCTGCATGGTGAAATGAGGCTGATTATATATCTGAAGGCTGCTCTCCAAGCACAAGGCGAGAGAGAGAATGAGAGCGATAAGGAGAAAGAGAGAGAAATAGAAAGACACAGAGAGAGACCAAAATGGAAAGATAGGCTGAGAAAGACAAAGAAAGTAAGAGAGGGGGACAGAGAGAGGTTTCTCTCCAAGCTTGGAGTGCTGTAATGGACATGAAGTGTTTATGTCACATGGCTAACCCTGTTAGGTCCAGATTTAGGGTGATTAAACATCTCCGGGGGAAACCTCACCAACACCAACTGTCAGATATGGGCTCACAGGCACTGTCTGTCTCTTTGTCTCTCTACCTCGTGCATGCAGGCACGCACGCATACACACACCTACGAACACTGCATATTTGATACTGCGTGCACCTATTTGAGAGTTTGATCATGGGGGCTTTC
Organism: Coregonus lavaretus; assembly: GCF_964263955.1. Taxonomy (NCBI): domain Eukaryota; kingdom Metazoa; phylum Chordata; class Actinopteri; order Salmoniformes; family Salmonidae; genus Coregonus; species Coregonus lavaretus. The sequence continues at coordinate 21,293,658 of NC_140011.1, read as the reverse complement.
TATATTCTTTCTCCCCAAGGCTGCTACTTTTCTCAGCTCCCAAACAGAGCCAGTAACCTAACAGTCATGGAGGACTGGATATTTACATTTTAGTCATTTAGCAGACGCTCTTATCCAGAACGACTTACAGTTAGTGAGTGCATACATTTTATTTTTTCATACTGGCCCCCCGTGGGAAACGAACCCACAACCCTGGCATTGCAAATGCCATGCTCTACCAACTGAGCTACACAGGATATGGCCTGAGTCTGGTTCAGTGTCAGCTCTAGAACATTAGTTGAAGCTGAAAGCCATATATATCTCTCCATAAACATCTGTGCTTTATATAAAAGGGGCCAGCTGACCGTGTGCAGGATATCTGATACCAGATACTCCCTCTGACACACAGGCTTAAGGACACCTAGGCGCACTCCCTGTCCCACTGATAGGTTCAGCAGCCCCAGTGTTACTCTGGCTAACTTTTTATGGGGGAAATGTGCACTGTGTTTCTATACACCTTTGCCCCTTCCATAAACGACTGTAAATATACCGTCTGCCTTCTTTATCAATTACTTACTTTATGTAACACAATATTATACACTTCTGGAGATTATCTGATACACTGGCCTCTCACCGACCTAGAGAGAAGTGGAAGTTCCTGAAAAACAAAACATTTCTTACCCTTCAGTTAAGTATCGGGTTTAAAAGCAGTGAAGGACATATTACCTGGTGACAGGGTCCATGTTGAGGCTCCATTTTATCCATTCAAGGCTCCAGATCCCGGCACCGGCTGACACTGAGGATAGGATCCAGGGACTCGTTAACTGACATATGACATGCTAATGGCTTTATGTATTTTAACTACAGACACTGTACCATTTCATAGAAACATATTATAAATCTGATCCTCAGAGGACAGGTGTGAATTAAATTCTTGGTCGACTGAGATCCTATTCCTACCCTGGCTGGCTCTGCCTCTAAGACAGTCTCCACATTGAGGATGATGGATAAACTAAGTGAATCAGCCAGTCCATTACGTGCGGTGTGGAATTAATCATTACAAGTCTTGATTCACCCCAGAGCTACTCTACCATTATCTTGCCCACGGTGGATCTTGGTGTCATCTGAATGTCCTGAGTCCACATGTGGTCTGAGTCTGAATCAAGAGGCATGGAGCATCTCTCAATCACTGAATGTCCCCCCCTTTGCTTTTCTTCGATTTACCAACCAGATTTGTATCTTGGCAGCCACTCCCTCCACTCTGCCAATCCGTTCAAATATTTACCTTCCCTGCTTGTCCGTGGACATCTGTGGTCTGTGTAATGGTGTGATAGAGCTGGTATTGCCCCGACGCGCTGCTGATTTATGTGGTACAAGGGGTTTGGTGAATAAATATTAAAACACTGTTGCGGAATTGGTTGCCAGGAATAACAGGCTGACTGGTTTCCTGTGCTGAGAGACAGAGAGATAGAGAGAGAGAGAGAGAGAGAGAGAGAGAGAGAGAGAGAGAGAGAGAGAGAGAGAGAGAGAGAGAGAGAGAGAGAGAGAGAGAGAGAGAGAGAGAGAGAGAGAGAGAGAGAGAGAGAGAGAGAGAGAGAGAGAGAGAGAGAGAGAGAGAGAGAGAGAGAGAGAGAGAGAGAGAGAGAGAGAGATACAGAGATACAGAGATACAGAGAGATACAGAGAGATACAGAGAGATACAGAGAGAGAGAGATACAGAGAGTGACAGGGAGATAGACAGAAGGAGGGAAAGAAAGAGATGGAGAGAGAGGAGTTAGACCTGAAGAGGGATTGGGCTGCAAGAGGGCTAGAAGTCAGTGTTGAACAAAGACTAAACCGTTGAGAGGACTACAGTGGACCAGAGGACTCACACAGAGCGTAACAAGGACAGCACTACAGGAGGGGGGACTGCATAACAAAGACTGTAGATTAGAGAGAAGAGAAAGATCTTGTTGAATTGTCATAACATTGTAGGTCAAGTTACTGATGGATAAGGAATTATACTTAATGTTTGTCAATTACACAGGGAATTTTACAAATGATAGCGAAAGAAGACTTCCGGATAAACACAAAAGGTACATTTTTGAGAGAATGCCATTTTGATCACAGGCTAAAACTTATGCTAGCATGAGGGTGTTATTGTAAGTAATGTGTAGTAGAGTACTGGACTGGACATGAGACCCCTACCTGTCCATGTGTAGTGTACGCATGCGGTGTTCATATGAGTAATGATCATTGTTATTCTCACACAGTGGTACCATTTTGTCAGGGGCAGGCAGGCAGGGAGGGGAGAAGCTCTGGTCATTAACACTGAGGAGGCAGACACACACATAAGTAAGCAGTGCTGGAGAGACTATTATGTTCCATTATAATGATGGTTTATGCTCGTTACTGGCAAAAATGAGCACACTTATACACACACTTTCTGTAAATCGACCAGCACAGCATACAGCACAGTGCCCAGTTCATTGCCACCGTTTCATGCACATGCCCACTTGTATGCATGCACGAGGCACACACACATTCACGCCCACACGCAAGTAAACCACTAGTTGAAAGCTTGTTATGCTGCAGTACAATGTAAATTACCTTCAGGTCCACATGGAAAGCAGTGAGCAGACTGTTGCTGGGATTTACTATACATGAAGTTGGAAAATATGTTTCACTGAAGACTCATGCTGGATATCTATGAAGGCCATGTCATGTCCGTGCATGGCCTTACATTATATAGAACCCAACCACATATACAGCACCACGCTGCTCTGTGCTTCCAATGGAATGTCTACTTAGTCTTCTCAGCATTACACGGCAGGCTAAAGTAAACCCACCTTAGGCCTTGAATCCTGCTTAGGGCTGAGAGTGTGAGATCCAAGTCCTGGGAAGAGCAGTGCTGCCTGCAAACACAAGCACACATCCCAAGCTGCTACTGTCTAACTACTGCTTACAGTAGGGCTGGCTGATTCTACAGGGCCTCATCAGATTGCTTTTCTACACATTTCCCCCCTTAGCATCATAGTAATCTGCCATATCATCTTCCACTTTTTTATAAGATTACATTAGCATTCATTTGCATATGAAGTATTGTAAAACTACTTATTGACATTGAACACAGATGTTTTGATCAACATTATATTGAAGTGGGTCAACGTAAATGCATTATCCTTTTCCCCAGTGCTGTCCCCTCCAGAATTAAACCCAAAAGCTCCAGCCCCAGTGGTCCTGCTCTCTAAACCATGACCTTTGATGTTCTATGGGATTTCTCTCAATGCAGTCAACAGGATTTCTGCTTTTGATTTTTGGCTGGTATTTCTAGGGATATGTACAGTGGCTTGCGAAAGTATTCACCCCCCTTGGCATTTTTCCTATTTTGTTGCCTTACAACCTTGAATTAAAATTATTTTTTGGGGGGTTTGTATCATTTGATTTACAGAACATGCCTACCACTTTGAAGATGCAAAATATTTTTTATTGTGAAACAAACAAGAAATAAGACAAAAAAACAGAAAACTTGAGTGTGCATAATTATTCACCCCCCCCCCCCCCCCCCCCAAAGTCAATACTTTGTAGAGCCACCTTTTGCAGCAATTAATTGGGGTATGTCTCTATAAGCTTGGCACATCTAGCCACTGGGATTTTTGCCCATTCTTCAAGGCAAAACTGCTCCAGCTCCTTCAAGTTGGATGGGTTCCGCTTGTTTACAGCAATCTTTAAGTCATACCACAGATTCTCAATTGGATTGAGGTCTGGGCTTTGACTAGGCCATTCCAAGACATTTAAATGTTTCCCCTTAAACCATGTGAGTGTTGCTTTAGCAGTATGCTTAGGGTCATTGTCCTACTGGAAGGTGAACCTCCGTCCTAGTCTCACATTTCTGGAAGACTGAAACAGGTTTCCCTCAAGAATTTCCCTGTATTTAGCACCATCCATCATTCCTTCAATTCTGACCAGTTTCCCAGTCCCTGCCGACAACACAATCCCGACAACACAATCCCCACAGTGAAGCATGGTGGTGGCAGCATCATGCTGTGGGGATTGTGTTGTCGGGGTGATGAGAGGTGTTGGATTTGCGCCAGACATAGCGTTTTCCTTGATGGCCAAAAAGCTCAATTTTAGTCTCATCTGACCAGAGTACCTTCTTCCATATGTTTGGGGAGTCTCCCACATGCCTTTTGGCGAACACCAAACGTGTTTGCTTATTTTTTTCTTTAAGCAATGGCTTTTTTCTGGCCACTCTTCCGTAAAGCCCAGCTCTGTGGAGTGTACGGCTTATAGTGGTCCTATGGACAGATACTTCAATCTCCGCTGTGGAGCTTTGCAGCTCCTTCAGGGTTATCTTTGGTCTCTTTGTTGCCTCGCTGATTAATGCCCTCCTTGCCTGGTCCATGTGTTTTGGTGGGCGGCCCTCTCTTGGCAGGTTTGTTGTGGTGCCACATTCTTTCCATTTTTTAATAATTTATTTAAATGGTGCTCCAAGGAATGTTCTAGTTTTCTGATATTTTTTTATAACCCAACCCTGATAGGTACTTCTCCAGAACTTTGTCCCTGACCTGTTTGGAGAGCTCCTTGGTCTTCATGGTGCCGCTTGCTTGGTGGTGCCCCTTGCTTAGTGGTGTTGCAGACTCTGGGGCCTTTCAGAACAGGTGTATATATATTGAGATCATGTAACAGATCATGTGACACACAGATTGCACACAGGTGGTCTTTATTGAACTAATTATGTGACTTCTGAAGGTAATTGGTTGCACCAGATCTTATTTAGGGGCTTCATAGCAAAGGGGGTGAAAACATATGCACACACCACTTTTCCGTTATTTATTTGTTTGAATTTTCTTAAACAAGTTATTTTTTTCATTTCACCTCACGAATTTGGACTATTTTGTGTATGTCCATTACATGAAATACAAATAAAAATCAATTTAAATTACAGATTGTAATGCAACAAAATAGGAAAAATGCCAAGGGGGATGAATACTTTTGCAAGGTACTGTATTTTAGTAATATGAACAAGTCTCATCTATGTGTTATGGTAGAGTAGAGTTGTATGAATAAAGCATATCAGTACCAATCGTATAGTGCAGGGGTATTCAACCTGTGGTCTGTGGACCCCTAGGGTACTGCAGGGGGTCTGCAAAAATATCCAGTGCCTTCAGAGATATCCACACCCCTTGACTTTTCCCACATTTTGTTGTGTTACAATGTGGGATTAAAATGGATTTAATTGTCATTCTTTGTCAATGATCTACACAAAATACTCTGCAATGTTAAGGTAGAAGAAAATGTCTAACATTTGTAAAACATTCATAAAAAATGAATGAATAAATACTAATATATCTTGATTAGATAATATTCAACCCCCTGAGTCAATACATGTTAGAATCACCATTGGCAGCAATTACAGCTGTGAGTCTTTCTGGGTAAGTCTCTAAGAGCTTTCCAAACCTGGATTGTGCAACATTTTCCCATTATTATTTTCAAAATTCTTCAAGCTCTGTCAAATTGGTTGTTGATCATTGCTAGACAACCATTTTCAGGTCTTGGCATAGATTTTCAAGCAGATGTAAGTCAAAACTGTAACTCGGCCACTCAGGAACATTCACTGTCTTCTTGGTAAGCAACTCCAGTGTAGATTTGGCCTTGTGTTTTAGGTTACTGTCTTGCTGAAAGGTGAATTAATCTCCCAGTGTCTGGTGGAAAGCAGACTGACACAGGTTTTCCTCTGGGATTTTGCCTGTGCTTAGCTCCATTCCATTTCTTTTTATCTGGAAAAACTCCCCAGTCCTTAACAATTACAAGCATACCCATAACATGAACATGATGTAGCTTGAAAATTTGGAGAGTGGTACTCAGTAGTGCATTGTATTGGATTTGCCCCAAACATAACACTTCGTATTCAGGACAAAAAGGTAATTGCTTTGCCACATTTTTTTCAGTATCACTTTAGTGCCTTGTTGCAAACAGGATGCATGTTCTTTTCACTCTGTCAATTAGACTGGTATTGGGTTTCCTTTCTCTCTGGCAACTGAGTTAGAAATAATTCCTGTTTCTTTGTAGTGACTTGGGGTATTGATACACCATCCAAAGTGTAATTAATAACTTCACCATCCTCAAAGGGATATTCAATGTCTGCGTTTTTGTTTTTAGCCATCTACCAATAGGTGCCCTTCTTTGCGAGGCATTGGAAAACCTCCCTGGTTTTTGTGGTTTAATCAGTGTTTGAAATTCACTGCTCGACTGAGGGACCTTACAGATAATTGTATGTGTGGGGTACAGAGATTAGGTAGTCATTCAAAAATCATGTTAACCACTATTATTGCACACAGAGTGAGTTCATGCAATCTATTATGTGACTTGTGAAGCAATTTTATTTTACTCCCGAACTTATTTAGGCTTGCCATAACAAAGGGGTTGAATATTTATTGACTCAAGACATTTCAGCTTTTCATTTTGAATTAATTTTAATAATTTCTGAAAAACATAATTCCACTTTGACATTATGGGGTATTGTGTGTAGAACAGTGACAACAAATAGCAATGTATCAATTTTAAACTCAGGCTGTAACACAACAAAATGTGGAAAAAGTCAAGGGGTGTGAATACTTTCTGAAAGCACTGTATATACATACTTTTATTTTTGATTTTATTTAAATGTTTTTATGAATAACACTAGCAACAACAAAATAAACAAATGTACTACTGTATAAAAGAGGAGAGTATCTTCTTTGTAATGATGTCAACTTTATTTCTCAACTCTTAATATTGAGCAAATTACACTCCTTGGAGCTAATTACACTCACTAGAGTATGTAACATAGGCTTTGAAAAAGCAACCACAAGTACCAGTTTGGCCTACAAACTAACATGACCCCACTGTGGTTAGGGGAGATTCTCACGAACACGATGTTGTTCTCCGTTTTGCTCTATGACCCCCAATAGTGTCAGGGGACTCCTCTGAAGGTAAACATATTAAAAAATGAATGGAAGTATGGAGGTAGTTTTGTGCCTAGACAGAAAAGGGGTTAAATATGTGTAAAAAATATAAAGACAAATATATATATATTTCCTGAGCTTTCTTATATCTCCTAGATATAGGACAGACACTTCAAAACCTTATTCCTTATGATTTATTTTGGTTCCTAATGAATATGTTATTAAACGCGTTTCTATGGGCTATAGTAATAAAGGCCAAATCCTATATTTTTTCAAATAATTTATACATATTTGTATACCTAAAAGAGTCCCCCCCCAAAGTCTTAGATTCTTTAACAGCTGTTATTAGCGAAAAATGTATTTGGAGTTAACTTTCTAGCTAATAAACTATGTTACACTTTTACACTTCCTCTTCCAATTATAATGTGGGGAGGTCAAAATAATGAAAAATTATCCACCAAATCTATTCATATTAAAATGTTGATGATGATGATAAAATGATAAGAAGTCTTGTACAAGACGTGAAAAATAAATTATTTTGGTAACATGCACTACATGACCAAAAGTATGTGGACACCTGAACATCTCATTCCAAAATCATGTGCATTTATATGGAGTTGGTCCCCCCCTTTGCTGCTATAACAGCCTCCATTCTTCTGGGAAGGCTTTCCACTAGATGTTGGAACATTGCTGCGGGGACTTGCTTCCATTCAGCCATAAGAGCGTTAGTGAGGTCAGGCACTGATGTTGGGCAATTAGGCCTGGCTCGCAGTTGGCATTCCAATTAATCTCAAAGGTGTTTGATGGGGTTCGGGTCAGGGCTCTGTGCAGGCCAGTCAAGTTTTTCCACACCGACCTCGACAAACCACTTCTGTATGGACCTCGCTTTGTGCATGGGGGCATTGTCATGCTGAAACAGGAAAGGGCCTTCCCCAAACTGTTGCTACAAAGTTGGAAGCAGAGAATCATCTAGAATGTCATTTTATGCTGTAGCTTTAATATTTCCTTTCACTGGAACTAAGGGGCCTAGCCCGAACCATGAAAAACAGCCAAGGCCATTATTCCTCCTCCACCAAACTTTACAGTTTGCACTACACATTGGGGCAGGTAGCGTTCTCCTGGCATCCGCCAAACCCAGATTTGTCCGTCGGACTGCCAGATGGTGAAGCGTGATTCATTACTACAGAGAACGCGTTTTCATTGCTCCAGTCCAACGGCGGCGAGCTTTACACCACTCCAGCCGACGCTTGGCATTGCGCGTGGTGATCTTAGGCTTGTGTGAGGCTGCTCGGCCACGGAAACCCATTTCATAAAGCTCCCAACGAACAGTTATTGTGCTGGCGGTCCCGTTCTGTGAGCTTGTGTGGCCTACCACCGCGGCTGAGCAGTTGTTGCTCCTAGACGTTTCCACAAAAACAGCACTTATAGTTGACTGAGGCAGCTCTAGCAGGGCAGAAATTCAACCAACTGACCTGCTGAAAAGGTGGCATCCTATGACGGTGCAACATTGAAAGTCACTGAGCTCTTCAGTAAGGCCATTCTACTGCCAATGTTTGTCTATGAAGATTGCATGGCTGTGTGCTGGATTTTATACACCTGTCAGCAACGGGTGTGGCTGAAATAGCCGAATCCACTAATTTGAAGGGGTGTCCACATACTTCTTTATATATAATGTATAATGGGGGTCCCTGGGTCACCGGTTTGCCTGGGCGGGGGTCCCTGGTCAAGGAAAGGTTGAATACCGGATTACCGAATGGGCACGCAGTGCACGTGCCCCCGACCCCTCCAGGGGGCCCCCAACCAAAATAATTTGAGGTTGTTGCCCCCCCCTTTCCCCCAAAACCACTTTTTCGTAAAAAAGGATTTCAGTGCCCCGGGGCCCCAAATGCGGTAGTCCAGCCCTGCCTGGGATAGTGTGATGTCACAGCGTTGTGAGAGAGTGTCTGCCAGATCCACAAAGACCCGTAATCAGAAGGATAATGGAATAATAAAACAATGACTGGTCAGGGCAGAGAGATATCTTACTTTTGTAATGGAGACGAAGGAAGTCAGGAAGCAGGTGTAGTTGGTGGGGTTAATATAAACTAACATGGCGTGATCCAAAACAACATTGTACATTTAGCAGACGCTCTTATCCAGAGCGACTTACAGTTAGTGAATACATATATATTTTAATACTGGCCCCCCGTGGGAAACGAACCCACAACCCTGGCGTCGCAAACGCCATGCTCTATCAACTGAGCTACATCCCTGCCGGCCATTCCCTCCCCTACCCTTGACCAATTGTGCGCCGCCCATGAGTCTCCCGGTCGCGGCCGGCTGCGACAGAGCCTGGATTCGAACCAGGATCTCTAGTGGCACAGTTAGCACTGCGATGCAGTGCCTTAGACCACTGCGCCACTCAGAGACACATCTGACATGAAAACAGAACCAATACTGCCTGGTGAGAAAAGCTATAGAGTGCTAGATATAGGGGAAGTGATCAGGGTAGTGATGAAGTCCAGGTGTGCCTAATGATGGGGTGCAGGTGTGCGTAATAATGGTTGCCAGGTGTGTGTGATTATGGGTTGCCAGGACCGGTGGTTAGTAAACCGGCAATGTCGAGCGCCGGAGCGGGGGAGTGGGAGTAGACGTGACAACTTTTAATTGAATATTCATGATGTTAGTCTGAAATTAAATAATTAGGCTACTATAGGTCACACAGCTCTAAATACAAAGCCTGCTTGTATTATCTTGCTCTTCTACACAGTTTGGGGTTTAAAATAACACTTGGACCAAATAAAAAATCACCCTAACTGATGTGTACACATTAAATAGAACAAACAGTATTTGTCACAATGTTTAATGATTTTGTGGCTTGCATTTGCATACATCATTAGTGTTTTATACTCCTGCTGTGTGGAGGCGCAGGCGAGCATTCACTAATATCACCACTGTGTATGCAAAACCATGTCCTCTATCAGCCCTAGAACAATATGGGTTCCTCCTCCGCACCACCAACTGAGATTCACGTCTACTGCCAACCTCAACTCTCTCCATCTTGTATGTCTACACTGATGATGCAGTTTCTGCTCAGATCAGTCTGTCAGTAACATGTGGATATGGATGATGCATGATGGCTATAGATGGTCAGGTTGCGACAACTCTCTGTTCATATAGTAGCATATCTCTCAATATCTCTCAATATCTCTCAATATCTCTCAATATCTCTCTCTCTTTCTCTCTCTCTCTCTCTCTCTCTCTCTCTCTCTCTCTCTCTCTCTCTCTCTCTCTCTCTCTCTCTCTCTCTCTCTCTCTCTCTCTCTCTCTCTCGGTGTAGGGATCCTGTAACAAATCAAACAAACTTGTTTGAGCAAAAGAGGGCAGGAATATTCACACAAAATCACAAAAGCCCAGATAAAGTTTATTTCACAAAGACTCCTTCCTGGTTCTCGTCCACCTGCTTGTTTTCTACAACAGAATCTCTAGATTTACATTCTTAGAACTATTTTGGCTCTTGACTTATGTGAGCTATCTGGGCTGTATTTGAAGTCCAGTTCTTTCCATACCCAAGATCATGTCTTGCTATGACATCATACCTGTACATTTTTTAACCCATTCCAACCAGTCATGAACCATGTAGAGATGCACTCTTGACTACTATGAAACCCCCAAATAATACTTCAAATGCTCTTCGACTGTGCTGTGTCTCCCTCAGACTAAGGATAAGAATCAGAAAAATACCGTTATCCATATATGAAAGCATTAGCTTTTGAGACAATGCAATTATTGTGAGTGGGTGTCTGTATAAGGGCTGTGTGGGTCTTTGACATTTAAATGTTCATTAGGGTTGAAGGCATATCCATCTGAGTGAGAAAGTGTTCGTGTTAGGGGTTATATCCCTCTCTGACAGTAAGTGTTACAGGGTAGGGTTAGGGTCAGCGATGCGTCTGTCTCTCCATGCGCTGGGGTTAGGCTTTGAGGTCACATCTCCCTCTGAAGGCTCTGTGGGCCTAAACAGAGCTGAGTGTTAGGGTTGGGTAAACTCACAGAGAGCGCCTGATTGCCAGAAAGAGCCTTTTGAAATGGCAACAGCCAAGGCTTTGTTTTAATCAATGGTATATAAAACATACCAATGTCCCTTTAGAGAGCTAACGAGAGGCAGGTCGTGACCCCTGACTCGGTGGTGCTAAAGGTCGCTGCGTTCATGTGAAATTAAGAGCTATTAGCAGGAGGGTCATCCCTAATGAGGACCCCTATCTGCATTGACAGAGAGAGCCCCGCCTGTGGAATGTGGACTTTTCATATACACAGGTGAAAAGTTATTAGGACTAACTTTTATGAGGAAATGAAATTACTAGAGGAATGATCGGTCTATGTATTAGATTTGTGTGTGCTTCTGCCAAAGGGGTTTAGGGTTTTTGTTATGTGTGTGGATATTTATATACTAATAAGATCCTGTGAACTCTGTCCTGCCCTGCAGTGAGCTGATCTCTCCACCAGGAGGTGCTGCTTGCACTGTGAGTCTATGGGGACTACTACCAGAATGAAGACAGTGATGATCTTCCTCATGAGCTCAGAGCACACATGTCCTGGCTCAGTAGCAGAGGCTGAATACAAAGGGAAAGAATCCCATATGTGTACAGTATACTCTATTTATGAGGAGCTCCAGCTGAAAAAGAGGGGAAGAGCCATGTAATCACTCCACGCCCATACCATGCGTTCCCATGGGAAAAGTTACAAAGAGCTACTAAGAAGGAGTGTGGCACATTCTCAGAGTCACGGGAAGTCACAGTCACTGGACACAAAAGCTACAACAGTTAAGCGCTTTGCTGAGTAGGTCTACAGAGTTAAAGGGATTGTTCACCCAAATTACAAAATTGCATATTGGTTTCCACACTCTGTAAGCAGTCTATGGAAAAGGTATGACAGCAACCCATGCTTTGGTTTGGTTTGGTTTCCCTGGCACTGTTTCCACATGCTAACATTTTAGCATTTGTGGCACAAATCCCATTCAAGTCATATCGGTCCCATGACTTGAATGGCATGTGGAAACAGTGCCAGGGAAACTAAACCAAAGCATGGATTGCTGTCATACCTTGTCTATGGTTACAGAGAAAGGAAATCAACATGTCATTGTGTAATTTGGGTGAACTAACAGTCGCTCTCTTTTACATTTTCTCCTCCTATTTTATTGAATTTAATTTTTATTTCACCTGATTCAGATTCAGCAGAGCCTACTGTGCAATGATTATTTTATTGATGGAGTAAATATTTTAATTCTCTCCAAATCCTCAGGTGAACGTTCTGATAGAGTTGATTAGGAGACAAAATAAATATATGAACTGTGCCTTTATTAGTTTGTTGTTGGAAGGTTTCAGTGTGTTTACTTGAAGTCCCTGATGACAATGAGGACAAAGGTAGCAGACCGTCACTAGCGGAGCCAAACTAACTCTGAACACTCACCCCTTTGGCCACGAGATAAGTGTTTGTTTACTTCCTCCGCAATTGTTGACTTCTCAGGCAATAAACGTTGATTAGCTCAAGTGTGTTAGCTTAGATGATCTAAATTAGCACTTTGAGTGCACAGACAGTCAGAACAAGCCCTTTGTATTTATTATTGCGAGAAGATTCCTCCCACACGCGTGTACACCCACACAAACACACACAGACATACAGAGTCACCAATGCCTACGTACACACACATGCATGCATGCACGCACGCACTCACACACAGTGACTCACATCTTAGTCTGGCTGGTCCATGTATCTCAGCCGTGGTCCTTCTGACAGTTGCAGTATAATGGATAGTTTGTGCGGTAAAATAAACAGGTTGCGGGTGTGAAGGTGTGAGTGTGGGGGTCAGCCTGCCTGATTTATAGCCTGTATGATGAATCACCTCCTCTTTCAGGGAGGTGGTCACCATCCCCATCCTCATCAAATCCCTCCGTCTCACTGAGCAGTGGAGTAATCTGTGGATTCAGCTGTGACCTCTCTGACCTAGTGTCTGAAGCCACCGACAGAGCCTGAAATGGGCTTAATCTGTCCTCCTCCTCCTCCTCCTCCTTCTCCTCTTTACTTTGTCCAGCACAATCAGACTGCTGTATGTCAACACCACTCACACACGCACAGCTACATCAGCCACATGGTGTGCAGTGTAATATCCAGTTGACAGTATTGTACTATCCACCAGTCAGAGTGTGTGGGTACCAGGGTTTGAGTTCAATTCCATTGTGTCAACTCAGAATGACACATACACGGAGTGTAAAAAACATTAGGAACACCTGCTCTTTCCCGTGACATAGACTGACCAGGTGAATCTATATGAAAGCTATGATCCCTTATTGATCCACGTCTGGGTGAAGTGGTGAAACGGAATCAGGCGCAGGACACAGAACTGAGAAATGAATGGATTTACTAAAACAAAAGTAAACCATAACAAACCCTCCACGCAGGGAAGAGCAGTACAACAGCTCACCAAACGACGTAAAACAACGGACAATCACGCACAAACCCAGGAGGGAAAACAGAGGTAATTATAGGGAAACAAATAAGCATAATGGGTAACAGGTGTGAATAATAAAGACAAGACTAGTGTAACACAGAAACATTGATCGGTGGCAACTAGTACTCCGGTGACGACGAACGCCGAAGCCTGCCCGAGCAAGGAGGAGGGGCAGCCTCGGCTGTATTCGTGACAGTACCCCCCCCCCCATCTGACGCGCGGCTCCAGCCGTGCGTCGACACTGGCCTCGGGGACGGCCAGGAGGACGCGGAGCAGGGCGAGTCGGATGACGACGATGGAAATCCCTTAACAAGGAGGGGTCGAGGATGTCCCTCCTGCGAACCCAGCTCCGTTCCTCCGGACTATACCCCTCCCACTCCACGAGATACTGCAGGCCTCCCACCCGACGCCTCGAATCCAGAATGGAACGGACAGAGTACGCCGGTGCCCCCTCGATGTCTATTGGGGGCGGAGGAACCTCCTGCACCTCAGACTCCTGGAGTGGACCAGCTACCACCGGGCAAAGAAATGAGACGACATGACTTAGAAAACCAATCCACAACGACCAGGATGGTGGTGTTACCTTGTGACGGAGGTGGTGTTACCTTGTGACCATGCTTCACGGTTGGGATGGTGTTCTAGGGGTTGTACTCATCCTCCTTCTTCCTCCAAACACAGTGAGTGGAGTTTAGACCAAAAAGCTCTATTTTTGTCTCATCAGACCACATGACCTTCTCCCATTCCTCCTCTGGATCATCCAGATGGTCATTGGCAAACTTCAGACGGGCCTGGACATGCGCTGGCTTGAGCAGGGGGACCTTGCGTGCGCTGCAAGATTTTAATCCATGACGGCGTAGTGTGTTACTAATGGTTTTCTTTGAGACTGTGGTCCCAGCTCTCTTCAGGTCATTTACCAGGTCCTGCTGTGTAGTTCTGGGCTGATCCCTCACATTCCTCATGATCATTGATGCACCACAAGGTGAGATCTTGCATGGAGCCCCAGACCGAGGGTGATTGACCGTTATCTTGAACTTCTTCCATTTTCTAATAATTGCGCCAACAGTTGTTGCCTTCTCACCAAGCTGCTTGCCTATTGTCCTGTAGCCCATCCCAGCCTTGTGCAGGTCTACAATTTTATCCCTGATGTCCTTACACAGCTCTCTGGTCTTGGCCATTGTGGAGAGGTTGGAGTCTGATTGATTGAATGTGTGGACAGGTGTCTTTTATACAGGTAATGAGTTCAAACAGGTGCAGTTAATACAGGTAATGAGTGGAGAACAGGAGGGCTTCTTAAAGAAAAACTAACAGGTCTGTGAGAGCCGGAATTCTTACTGGTTGGTAGGTGATCAAATACTTATGTCATGCAATAAAATGCAAATTAATTACTTAAAAATCATACAATGTGATTTTCTGGATTTTTTTTTCTGGATTCAGTCTCTCACAGTTGAAGTGTACCTATGATAAAAATTACAGACCTCTACATGCTTTGTAAGTAGGAAAACCTGCAAAATCGGCAGTGTATCAAATACTTGTTCTTCCCACCGTGCAGATCCCTGAAAATCTCATCGACAAAGGATTGAAAGACTGAGGGAGCATTCATCAACCCATACGGCATGACGAGTTACTCATAGTGACCAGAGGTGTTACTAAATGCCGTCTTCCACTCGTCCCCTTCCCGGATACGGACCAGATTGTACGCGCTCCTGAGGTCCAATTTTGTGAAGAAGCGCGCCCCGTGCAATGACTCCGTCATACTAGCTATGATAGGTAGAGGATAGCTGTATTTTACGGTTATCTGATTTAGACCTCGATAGTCAATGCACGGGTGTAAACCTCCATCCTTCTTCTTCACAAAAAAGAAACTTGAGGAGGCAGGGGAAGTGGAGGGCCGAATGTATCCCTGTCCCAGAGATTCGGTGACATATGTCTGCATAGCCACCGTCTCCTCCTGTGACAGAGGATACACGTCTCCTGGGAAGTGCAGCGCCCTCCCGGAGATCTATCGCACAATCCCCTTGTCGATGGGGTGGTAATTGAGTCGCCTTCTTCTTACAGAAGGCGAGAGCCAAATCGGCATATTTGAGGGAATGTGCATTGTGGAGACATGGTTTGGACTCTCCACCGTAGTTGCCCCTACGGAAACACCTACACACCTTCCCGAGCACTGAGGTGACCATCCCTTAAGAGCTCTCTGTTGCCAGGAAATCCTGGGGTCATGGGTGGCTAGCCAGGGAAGCCCCAGCACCACGGGAAACGCAGGAGAATCGATAAGGAAGAGACTAATTCTCTCCTTTTGACCCCCCTGCATCTCCATCCAGAGTGGAACTGTGACCTCCCTAACCATACCCGACCCTAAAGGGCAACATTTGACCGGTAGTGTATGTATGTATGTACAGTGAGGGAAAAAAGTATTTGATCCCCTGCTGATTTTGTATGTTTGCCCACTGACAAAGAAATGATCAGTCTATAATTTTAATGGTAGGTTTATTTGAACAGTGAGACAGAATAACAACAACAAAATCCAGAAAAACGCATGTCAAAAATTTTATAAATTGATTTGCATTTTAATGAGGGAAATAAGTATTTGACCCTCTCTCAATCAGAAAGATGTCTGGCTCCCAGGTGTCTTTTATACAGGTAACGAGCTGAGATAAGGAGCACACTCTTAAAGGGAGTGCTCCTAATCTCAGTTTGTTACCTGTATAAAAAAGACCTGTCCACAGAAGCAATCAATCAGATTCCAAACTCTCCACCATGGCCAACACCAAAGAGCTCTCCAAGGATGTCAGGGACAAGATTGTAGACCTACACAAGGCTGGAATGGGCTACAAGACCATCGCCAAGCAGCTTGGTGAGAAGGTGACAACAGTTGGTGCGATTATTCGCAAATTGAAGAAACACAAAATAACTCCCTCGGCCTGGGGCTTCAAGCAAGATCTCACCTCGTGGAGTTGCAATGATCATGAGAACGGTGAGGAATCAGCCCAGAACTACACGGGAGGATCTTGTCAATGATCTCAAGGCAGCTGGGACCATAGTCACCAAGAAAACAATTGGTAACACACTACGCCGTGAAGGACTGAAATCCTGCAGCACCCGCAAGGTCCCCCTGCTCAAGAAAGCACATATAAAGGGCCATCTGAAGTTTGCCAATGAACATCTGAATGATTTAGAGGTGAACTGGGTGAAAGTGTTGTGGTCAGATGAGACCAAAATGGAGCTCTTTGGCATCAACTCAACTCGCCATGTTTGGAGGAGGTGGAATGCTGCCTATGACCCCAAGAACACCATCCCCACCGTCAAACATGGAGGTGGAAACATTATGCTTTGGGGGTGTTTTTCTGCTAAGGGGACAGGACAACTTCACCGCATCAAAGGGACAATGGACGGGGCCATGTACCGTCAAATCTTGGGTGAGAACCTCCTTCCCTCAGCCAGGGCATTGAAAATGGGTAGTGGGTGGGTATTCCAGCATGACAATGACCCAAAACACACGGCCAAGGCAACAAAGGAGTGGCTCAAGAAGAAGCACATTAAGGTCCTGGAGTGGCCTAGCCAGTCTCCAGACCTTAATCCCATAGAAAATCTGTGGAGGGAGCTGAAGGTTCGAGTTGCCAAACGTCAGCCTCGAAACCTTAATGACTTGGAGAAGATCTGCAAAGAGGAGTGGGACAAAATCCCTCCTGAGATGTGTGCAAACCTGGTGGCCAACTACAAGAAACGTCTGACCTCTGTGATTGCCAACAAGGGTTTCGCCACCAAGTACTAAGTCATGTTTTGCAGAGGGGTCAAATACTTATTTCCCTCATTAAAATGCAAATCAATTTATAACATTTTTGACATGTGTTTTTCTGGATTTTTTTGTTGTTATTCTGTCTCTCACTGTTCAAATAAACATACCATTAAAATTATAGACTGATCATTTCTTTGTCAGTGGGCAAACGTACAAAATCAGCAGGGGAACAAATACTTTTCCCCTCACTGTATGGGGAAGGGTACATCTACAGGCAATATAGGAATCCCTAATTTATGCGCAACCAGCCTATCCATAAAATTGCTGGTCCAGGTTTAGATTCGTGTCCCTGCAGGCCAGCTCCCTACGAACATCCTCCCGTAGACTGCATCGGTAGTGGTCAATCAGGGCCCTCTCATTCCATCCCACGCTGGCTGCCAGTGTCCTGCAATCCAGGGCGAAGTCCTGTGCGCTCCTCCTTCCCTGTCTGAGGTGAAACAGACGCTCCCCTGCCGCTCTCCCCTCTGGCGGATGATCGAATACTGCAAACCACTCGCCAACACGATGCCATACACGCTGTCTGCCATCTGCCCGATACAGTTGAAACCGGGATTCATCCGTGAAGAGCACACTTCTCCAGCGTGCCAGTGGCCATTGAAGGTGAGCATTTGTCCACTGAAGTCGGTTACAACGCCGAACTGCAGTCAGGTTAAGACCCTGGTGAGGACAACGAGCACGCAGATGAGTTTCCCTGAGACGATTTCTGACAGTTTGTGCAGAAATTATTTGGTTGTGCAAACCCACAGTTTCATCAGCTGTCCGGGTGGCTGGTCTCAGACGATCCTGCAGGTGAAGAAGCTGGATGTGGAGGTCCTGGGCTGGCGTGGTTACACGTGGTCTGCGGTTGTGAGGCTGGTTGGATCTACCGCCAAATTCTCTAAAACGACGTTGGAGGTGGCTTATGGTAGAGAAATTAAGATAAAATTATCTGGCAGCAGCTCTGGTGGACATTCCTGCAGTCAGCATGCCAATTGCACGCTCCCTCAAAACTTGAGACATCTGTGGCATTGTCTTGTGTGACAAAACTTAGAGTGGCCTTTTGTTGTCTCCAGCACAAGGTGCACCTATGTAATGATCATGCTGTTTAATCAGCTTCTTGATATGCCACACCTGTCAGGTGGATAGATTATCTTGGCAAATCAGAAATGCTCATTAATAGGGATGTAAACAAATTTGTGCACTTAATTTGAGAGAAATAAGCTTTTTGTGCGTATGGAACATTTCTGGGATCTTTTATTTCAGCTCATGAAACATGGGACCAACACTTTACATGTTGCATTTATATTTTTATTCAGTATAGATGAAGGGGAGGAGACATTGTCTTACTTTTTTTTTTACTTCAGTTTATTTAGTAAATATTTTCTTAACTATAGTTTACTTTCTGCGAAGAGACAGAATCATTAGATAATTTGTTTTGGTACAGTCCATTTGTAGCTTGTTTCTGGACACAGGTCCAGGAATGGCTAAAGGATTGTAATATTTACCAATATAACCCTGCAGATAACACTACTGGGTGATCTGAAAAGTCATAGTCAATTGATCAATAATGTAATAATTATTTTAGCAAAAATGTTTTGTTTTCAATTTACAATCTGTAGAAATAATGAGAATAGAAGGGTTCAGAACTTTTGTAAAACATCACAGTACAGTTGAAAAATATGTGGCAAATAGAAATCCAATATGGATGGTGTTAAGAGATAGATGGGAGGTGTTGAATGGAGTTGAAGGATGAGACTAATAACAACTAACAACAACTAATAACAACAAGATAACTAATGTAAAGCATACTGTGTCCATAATAAGTATATAGGTTATAGGTTGAGAACTTTTGTGAAAGAGCACAGTTAGGAAGATATGGCATATAGAAGCAAACCGGATGGACATCATGAAAATGATCGGAGAGGTTGAGGGTAGAGGGGAGTTCAGGAGTAAAAACAAACAAAATATAATTATTGTAAAATTGACAGTGTCCATAAAATGTATATAGTATGTATAAGCTGGAAGTAGAGGCCTAAGCATTGTTGTTCACTAGTTTACTCCAATTAGGGAAGGGGTGGTGGGGCTGGAAAGTAATAAAGGGAAATATATTTAAATATATATATATATATATATATATATATATATATATATATATATTTGCGAGATAAAAAACATATGGGGGATTGGAAGTGATGCAGACAATTACATTGATGGAAGTTACAATCTATCTGCAATATTAAAGCTGATCTACCCCCTACATTTATTTATTTTTTACTCTCACAATCTTAAAACTTAATTGTTGGTTAAGGGCTTGTAAGTAAGCATTTCACAGTAAGGTCTACCCCTATTTTATTAGGCGCATGTGACAAATAAATTGTTATTTGATTTGATTTGAAGTTACCAAAGGATTTTTAAGCCTTGAGACAATTGAACCATGGATTGTGAATGTGTGCCATTCAGAGGGTGAATCGGGAAGACAAAATATTTAAGTGCCTTGTGTCAAGAACTGCAACGCTGCTGGGTTTTTCACGCTCAACAGTTTCCCTTGTGTATCAAGAATGGTCTACCACCCAAAGGACATCCAGCCAACTTGAAACAACTGTGGGAAGTACTGGAGTCAACATAGGCCAGCATCCCAGAGGAACGCTTTCGACACCTTGTAGAGTCCATGCCCTGACAAATTGAGGCTGTTCTGATGGCAAAAAGGGGGGTGCAACTCAATATTAGGAAGGTGTTCTTAATGTTTTGTGCACTCAGTGTATGCCAATGAATGAGGACATTTAAATTAATTAATTGAACTTTTAATTAATCTACTGAGTTGACTGAATTGGATTGGAATTGAGCCCACATGGGTATACCATCTCCACACCATGCAAACTCCATACTTTACTTCTGCTGGTCAGACACTGAACTGTGGCCTATGCATGGCACTGTGAAGCACACACTTCATCAGTATGGAACAGGTAACGTCTCCATCATACACTCCTATACAGACTGACATTCACAGACTGACAGAGACATTACTTACTCACTCATTCACTCATTCACCGGACCAGGGATGTGTGCAAGTCTTGCTGCTGGTCACCAGACCCTGTCATTTAATTACAGGTCACACAAATTTAATTGGCAGCCAGCGAGCTCAGAGAACAGACACACAGCCCAGCCACAGCCATATGACAGTCAGGAGCGAGGTCTGGAGAGAACAGAGACTGGCCTGTCACCGACTCACCACATTACCTTCCTCAATGACAAGCTCTGTTTGAGCTGATTTGTGTCTGCTTCCCAAAGAGATTACAGTGGGAGGAATCCAGTTCTAGTCAACATAGCACCAGATCTCACCAGCGAGGTATGCAGGGGGAAACAAGGGGTCACGTCTAGGCAAAGCCACTTTCTCAGCCACCATGGATGTCCAGGTGTGACGTGAGAAGCCTTTGTGATCCACAGATAAGTCTGTCCATGGTAGAGGACAGGAGCAGACAGGGCTCAACCCAAATCATATTGACAGGAAATGTGTAGCCTGAAATTAACTGTGAGATGGTTGTCGACCTGGCCCGTTTATCATTCTGGGGCCTGGTTGTGAGTGTTGGCAGCTGATGCAGGTTTTCTCAGGCTCAATCAGCCAAGCTGCTTGAGGTAAAAGGGATCAATACTTTTCATTTTTAACACAGAGGTGATATCGAGCGGAGAGAAACTGACTCCTCACTAGAAGCTGTGTCTCTCTCTCCCCCACAATAAGAGGCATATTATTTTAATCATTGTGATGTTTCATCTGCTTGTCTCTCTATTCTGCTGGCTTTAGAGACAGAGATGGCTTCGGAAAATGCACCAGAAAAACTTCAGAGAATACTTATTCTCAGAACTGAGTGCAAAGTGATGCTCGATTCTGTCTGAGCTACTATTTCTCATGCAATTTGGAGACAGCGAGACGTGCATATGTAAAGGACGTCACGCTGCTGGCTTAGCTAGTATTACTTCCTGATTCGGCCCATACCTGACGCGAACTCAGGACCTCTGCCTTACTAGCACACTTGACCGCCCTCCTGAAGCGTCTTACCAGTCGGCGACATGCGAAAAGTTTGCTATTTTCTAGTGCAAGTGGTGACACTTCAGGCTAAGGAGTAAGTTTCACACATTCCCATGTGCTACATTCACCCCTCAAACTTACTCAACAGCAACCCCAGCGCAATTGTAGATCCAAGTCACTAGGCACCACTGTAATGGACGTCACCATGCTTGCTTAGCGAGTACCACTTCCAGGCGCGAGCTTGGGACCTCTGCCTTGCCAGCACACGTTACCGCCCTCCTGAAGCATCTTACCAGTTAGCGCCACGTGAAAAGCTAGCGATTCGCTGGCACAAGTGGGAACACATCAGGCTGAGGAGTAAGTTTCACACATCCCCATGTGCTAAATATACATCATATGCAAATGCACACACTGTTTTCCTGTCCCAAGCACACGCACACATACACTACCAGTCAAAAGTTTGGACACACCTACTCATTCAAGGGTTTTTCTTTATGTTTTTTTTTACATTGTAGAATAGTAGTGAAGACATCAAAACTATGAAATAACACATATGGAATCATGTAGTAAACAAAAAAGTGTTAAACAAATCAAAATATATGTTATATTTGAGATTCTTCAAATAGCCACACTTTGCCTTGATGACAGCTTTGCACACTCTTGGCATTCTCTCAACCAGCTTCACCTGGAATGCTTTTCCAACAGTCTTGAAGGAGTTCCCACATATGCTGAGCACTTGTTGGCTGCTTTTCCTTCACTCTGCGGTCTCACTCATCCCAAACCATCTCAATTTGGTTGAGGTCGGGGGATTGTAGAGGCCAGGTCATCTGATGCAGCACTCCATCACTCTCCTTCTTGGTCAAATAGCCCTTACACAGCCTGGAGGTGTGTTGGGTCATTGTCCTGTTGAAAAACAGATGATAGTCCTACTAAGCCCAAACCAGATGGGATGGCGTATTGCTGTATAATGCTGTGGTAGCCATGCTGGTTAAGTGTACCTTGAATTCTAAATAAATCACAGACAGTGTCACCAACAAAGCACCCCCACACCATAACACCTCCTCCTCCATGCTTTACGGTGGAAAATACACATGCGGAGATCATCCGTTCACCCACACCGCGTCTCACAAAGACATGGTGGTTGGAATCAAAAATCTCCAATTTGGAATCCAGACCAAAGGACACATTTCCACCGGTCTAATGTCCATTGCTCATGTTTCTTGGCCCAAGCAGGTCTCTTCTTATTATTTGTGTCCTTTAGTAGTGGTTCCTTTGCAGCAACTCGACCGTGAAGGCCTGATTCACACAGTCCCCTCTGAACAGTTGATGTTGAGATGTGTCTGTGACTTGAACTCTGTGAAGCATTTATTTAGGCTGCAATTTCAGAGGCTGGTAACTCTAATGAACTTATCCTCTGCAGCAGAGGTAACTCTGGCTCTTCCATTCCTGTGGCGGTCCTCATGAGACCCAGTTTCATCATAGCGCTTTATGGTTTTTGCGACTGCACTTGAAGAAACTTTAAAAGTTCTTGAAATGTTCTGTATTGACTGACCTTCATGTCTTAAAGTAATGATAGACTGTCATTTCGCTTTGCTTATTTGAGCTGTTCTTGCCATAATATGGACTTTGTATTGTACCAAATAGGGCAATCTTCTGTCACCTTGTCACAACACAACTGATTCCATATGTGTTATTTCATAGTTTTGATGTCTTCACTATTAATCTATAATGTAGAAAATAGTAAAAATAAAGTAAAACCCTTAAATGAGTAGGTGTTCTAAAACTTTTGACCGGTAGTGTATATATATATACACTAAAATATACACTACCGTTCAAAAGTTTGGGGTCACTTAGAAATGTCCTTGTTTTCGAAAGAAAAGCAATTGTTTTGTCCATTAAAATAACATCAAATGGATCAGAAATACAGTGTAGACATTGTTAATGTTGTAAATGGCTATTGTAGCTGGAAACGGCAGCTTTTTAATGGAATATCTACATAGGCGTACAGAGGCCCATTATTAGCAACCATCAGTCCTGTGTTCCAATGGCACTTTGTGTTTGCTAATCCAAGTTTATTATTTTAAAAGGCTAATTGATCATTAGAAAACCCTTTTGCAATTATGTTAGCACAGCTGAAAAAGGGCCTTCTTGAGACTAGTTGAGTATCTGGAACATCAGCAATTGTGGGTTCGATTACAGGCTCAAAATGGCCAGAAACAAATAACTTTCTTCTGAAACTCGTCAGTCTATTCTTGTTCTGTGAAATGAAGGCTATTCCATGCGAGAAATTGCCAAGAAACTGAAGATCTCGTACAACGCTGTGTACTACTTCCTTCACAGAACAGCGCAAACTGGCTCTAACCAGAATAGAAAGAGGAGTGGGAGGCCCCGGTGCACAACTGAGCAAGAGGACAAATACATTAGAGTGTCTAGTTTGAGAAACAGACGCCTCACAGGTCCTCAACTGGCAGCTTCATTAAATAGTACCTGCAAAACACCAGTCTCAACGTCAAGAGTGAAGAGGCAACTCCGGGATGCTGACCTTCTAGGCAGAGTTGCAAAGAAAAAGCCATATCTCAGACTGGCCAATAAAAAGAAAATATTAAGATGGGCAAAAGAACACAGACACTGGACAGAGGAAGATTGGAAAAATGTGTTATGGACAGACGAATCGAAGTTTGAGGTGTTCGGATCACAAATAAGAACATTTGTGAGACGCAGACCAAATGAAAAGATGCTGGAGGAGTGCTTGATGCCATCTGTCAAGCATGGTGGAGGCAATGTGATGGTCTGGGGGTGTTTTGGTGGTGGTAAAGTGGGAGATTTGTACAGGGTAAAAGGGATCTTGAAGAAGGAAGGCTATCACTCCATTTTGCAACGCCATGCCATACCCTGTAGATGGTGCTTGATTGGAGCCAATTTCCTCCTACAACAGGACAATGACCCAAAGCACAGCACCAAACTATGCAAGAACTATTTAGGGAAGAAGCAGTCAGCTGGTATTCTGTCTATAATGGAGTGGCCAGCACAGTCACCGGATCTCCTCCCTATTGAGCTGTTGTGTGAGCAGCTTGACCGTATGGTACGTAAGAAGTGCCCATCAAGCCAATCCAACTTGTGGGAGGTGCTTCAGGAAGCATGGGGTGAAATCTCTTCAGATTACCTCAACAAATTCACAACTAGAATGCCAAAGGTCTGCAAGGCTGTAATTGCTGCAAATGGAGGATTCTTTGACGAAAGCAACGTTTGAAGGACGCAATTATTATTTCAATAAAAAATCATTATTTATAACCTTTTCAATGACTACATTTCCTATTCATTTTGCTATATTTCCTATTCAAACTCATTTCATGTATGTTTTCATGGAAAACAAGGAAATGTCTAAGTGACCCCAAACTTTTGAACAGTAGTGTACATGTATATATTTGTGTATATATATATTTATATAGTGTATAATGTGTATATTTCTGTTGTATCATACAGGGCACATTTGAAAATGAGACCTAGGTCTCAAATGTAGACCCTTTTTCCAGTACACAACATACTGACGTCACGCACAGATGTGTGCGGCTCTTGGTAGCAGTTAGAGAGCCATCTGCACCCATTCAACATAGCCTAGATTTACGTTTTTATTACTTCAAAAAAATAAAAAATACTTAGCAGACGCTCTTATCCAGAGCGACTTACAGTTAGTGAGTGCATATATTTTCATACTGGCCCCCCGTGGGAAACGAACCCACAACCCTGGCGTTGCAAGTGCCATGCTCTACCAACTGAGCTACAGGGGACTAACTGTTTTGGTTTTGCTTACAATGATGTTTTGATTCTTGCTCGAACAGTCGCTTAGATTATATTTGGTTGTGATCTTTGCAAAATAACTATTTTGGATGCAGCAGTTGTTAGCTAGAGTGCTAACACTCATTGATATAGGCTGTAACAAAAGCTAGATAAAGATCCATTTTACTGGTTGAAGTGTTTTTTAAGTATAATGCAGTTGATTTGCGATGATGACACAAACATTATAATAAGCAGAACATTGATATGAGCCTTAAAATCCAATTATAATCCAAAAGTAGTGTGAAATGCACTCATAAGCAACATGTAAATAGAGGCTTTTTTTGCTGGTGTTCTATAAGAACTCTATAAGAACTCCCCCTTCTGCCACCAACTTGCACGCATCGACCTCCTGCGGCAATGTTTGCTAAAACAGAAAGGGGTCTATATGTCTTCCCTGTTAAAATAAAGGTAAAAAATTATAATAGCAGTTAATTGGCTCTGGCAGCCAAAACAGCCAAATACTCCATCTAAACTTGAATCGGTTCTTAATTGCAGTATGGCTCTAGAAACATAAAGCCCTATAGTTTCATATCACATCAAAATAATTTCACAAATGCTAAATATACATGCAGCTGTCAGTATTTTCCAGTGACAACACGTTTGTGGCGTCCATTTTCCCTTTAAACACAGGTGTTCGGAGAAGCAGATAGGTAATTAGCACAGGTACGCCTCTGTCTTCTATCTGTTTTTCATAAACAAGCGCTGTAACATGGAAATGTGTGGGAACCCTGACCCTTACCCTATAAAGGTGTGTAGTAATTTCACCTTTTTTTTCTTCTCGCTGATATGAAAGATACGTTCCTTATGTTTCTAAATCCGATACCGCAAGCGATGTGTTTTAACATTCAGAATGAGCATCGGGGCTCTTAACAAAACTCCCCGGGCCAGAAGATACTATCGTCAATAGGCACTAAAGGTAGTTAGCGTATATGAATGGGTTATCCACAGACATACACTGGATGAAATCAGTTGATGATAAGACTTAGAAAAGTTTTAAATACAACAAGTACTGATATTGTATCATATAAAAGCATTTACAGCTTTCCAAGAAAACAAAAATTGAGACATTTATGGTCTGTTTACATATATTTTAGAGGCTATTTATATAGAATATTTGTATAAAATCTGTATAAACTGTATTTATAATTATTTGACAATATTTTAGATTGACAAAAATTATATCACACAATTTCTGATATATCACATGGCTTACTTTTATTTTCCTACATAAGTAAAATCAGGATTATGCCTCAACTGCCATTCATTCCAATTAGACTGGTTTGGATTTCTCCCTGACCAATATGGCTGCCATTTTCGCTCCATTCTGGAACTCTGAGGGTTAATGACATAGCCCCTCTAGTAATTTAATAAGATCTCGATGGTCTCACCTAGCTATGTTAAGATCAATGCACTACTATCCTTTTCATACTAAGACATATTTCCACCAACTTTACCATACTGGCAACTTTTTTCCCGCCTTTTCTTTATATTTGAAAGGTATTGCCGGCATCAAAGCCGAAACGTTTATTTCAGCCAAACGACCTACTAATCATGTCCGTAAAGTTATATCTACAGCTTAGTATAAATGTAGCCATAATGCTGAGGCGGCATTTGCACGCACTACGCGCTGCATCCATTAAAAAATGTATTTAGTCAATTTAGCAAGCCAACTAAAAACAACTTTCTAGACAACAATGTTTTGGTTTGTTGCTAACATTAGCTAGCTTGTTAGCTATCTAGCTGGCTAGCCAGCTCATATAATTTCTAAACATATCTGACAACGTTTTGAGTTGAACTGTAGCCAGCTTTTTATTGACCATAATAGGAAAATAAACACATTACAAGGTCATTATTTACAACTGATTTACAAGTATGGCAAGCGGCTCACGAGCTTGCTGTCACTCAGGTTATCATGACAACGATCACAACAACAGGGTCAAAGTTGAATGTCTCTAGCTCCTTCCCGGCAAAAGCAATGGCGATATAAAAGGCAAATGCTGACAAGAATGTGGTAAATATTTGGCTATTTGAAAGGGTTCATATATATATTTTTTCAAACAAATACATAACTGTCATTGAACAACCCCATGCGATTATTAGATAGTGAAAAAACACACCAATCTCTTTCATTAGTTCTTTAAACAATAAAAGCTAATTTCCCAACATTTCTGGAAATGAATACAGTGCCTTCAGAAAGTGTTACAGCCGGAATTTAAAATGGATTAAATGTTGATGTTTTGTCACTGACCTACAGACAATACCCCATAAGTGGAATTATGTTTTACGACATTTTTACAAATCAATTACAAATTAAAATCTGAAATGTCTTGAGTCAATAAGTAATCAACCCTTTTGTTATGGCAAGCCTATAAAAGTTCAGGAGTAAAAATGTGCTTAACAAGTCACATAATACGTTGCATGGACTCTGTGTGCAATAATAGTATTTAACATGATTTTTGAATGACTACCTCATCTCTGTACCCCACACATGCAATTATCTGTAAGGTCTCTCAGTCGAGCAGTGAATTTCAAACACAGATTAAACCACAAAAACCAGGGTGGTTTTCCAATGCCTCGCAAAGAAGGGCACCTATTGGTAAAAATAAAAAAGCAGATATTGACTATCCCTTTGAGCATGGTGAAGTTATTAATTGCACTTTGGATGGTGTATCAATACACACAGTCACTACAAAGATACAGTAATCCTTCCTAACTCAATTACCGGAGAGGAAGGAAACCGCTCAGGGATTTCACCATGAGGCCAATGGTGACTTTTAAACAGTTACGGAGTTTAATGGCTGTGATGGACTGAGGGATGGAATAACAACTCTGTAGTTACTCCACAATACTAACCTAACTGACAGAGTGAAAAGAAGGAAGCCTGTACATTTACATTATTTAGCAGACGCTCTTATCCAGAGCGACTTACAGTTAGTGAGTGCATACATTTTCCACACTGGCCCCCCATGGGAATCGAACCAACAACCCTGCCGTTGCAAGTACCATGCTCTACCAACTGAGCTACAGGAGGCCCACAAATATACAAATATTTCAAAACATGCATATTACAAAGAAAATTGGCAAAGCAATTAACTTTTTGTCCTGAATACAAAGTGTTATGTTTGGGGCAAATCCAATACAACACATTACTGAGTACCACTCTCCATATTTTCAAGCATAATGGTGGCTGCATCATGTTAGGGTATGCTTGTAATCGGACTGAGGAATTTTTCAGGATAAAAAAGAAACGGAATGGAGCTGTATACTGAGTATATCATGTACAATTATAATTAATATGCTTTGTTTAACTGATTGAACAAACTTTTTTTTGTACTTATATTTGTGGTGTGGTTTTCATATAAGCCCTTTTGCGATTCCAACCTCACTTGCACACCGTTTTTACCAATTTTTTAAAATCTGTACTGTTTAGTCTTTCATTTATTTTCTGTGGTGTGAATAAATAAAACCTAAGCAAAATCTTAGAGAAACATCTGGTTCAGTCTGCTTTCCACCAGACACTGGGAGATGAATTCACACTGGAGTTTCTTACCAAGAAGACAGTGAATGTTCCTGAGTTACAGTTTCAAATTTTTGTAATTTAGCAGACGCTCTTATCCAGAGCGACTTACAGTTAGCGAGTGCATACATTTTCATACTGGCCCCCCTGTAGGAAACAAACCCATAACCCTGGCATTGCAAGCGCCATGCTCTACCAACTGAGCTACAGGGGAACTAAATGCTGAGGAGTATTTCTAATAATCTGTAATAAAGCCCGTTTGTGGGGAAAAACTCATTCTGATTGGCTGGGCCTGGCTCCACACTGGGTAGGCCTGGCTGCCAAGTGGGTGGGCCTATGCCCTCCCAGGCCCACCCATGGCTGCACCCCTGCCCAGTCATGTGAAATAAATTAGGGCTTAATTTACTTAATTCAATTTACTGATTTCCTTATATGTACTGTAACTCAGTCAAATCTTTGAAATTGTTGCATGTTGCGTTAATACTTTTGTTCTGTATATATGTTTCTGTTTTCTGAACCAATTTCAATGTGTGTAGCATATCCACAAAGTGTATAATATCATTTTCTATCATAATATAGAATATACAGTCGTGGCTAAAAATATTGGCATCCTTGCACTTTTTTCAAATAATGCACAATTTCTTCCAGAAAACTGTTGAAATTAAAACATATTTTGGTATCCATATATGTAGGTCTTTGGTTTGCAGTTGAACAAAATACAAAAATCAGAATAATTTACTAAATGTTACTTTATTAGCGCAAAGAAATCCTAAAATGGGCCGGATAATATTATTGGCACCTTCTAGAAGTAGTTAGAAATAATTAGATTTCAAGCAGGTGATTCTCCTTTACTTTGGAAATGAACTCACCTGTGATGAGTTGCAGGTGCCTGTAATATAAAAATCACTAATTCAACCAGTTTGAATAGAGTAAAGGACTCATTCTTCTGTTTTGTGTCACTGTGTGTACCGCAATGAGCATGGAGAAGAGAAAGACAACCAGAGAATTATCTGAGGAGGTCAGACACAAGATTGTAGCCAAGCATGGACAATCTCAAGGTTACAAGTCCATCTCCAGAGACCTTGATGTTCCTGTTTCCACCGTACGTAATGTTATCAAGAAGTTTAAGGCCCATGCCACTGTAGCCAACCTCCCTGGACGTGGCTGCAAGAGAAAACTTGATGGAAGATTGCAGCGAAGGATTGTTTGAATGGTGGAGAAAGCACCTTGATCAACTGCCACACAGATTCAAGCTGACCTTCAGACACAAGGTACGACAGTTTCAACTCACACCATCCGTCGCCAACTCAATGAAAGGGGGTTATATGGTAGGAAACCCAGGAGGACTTCACTGCTGAGAGAGAGAGACATAAGAAAGCCTGACTGCAATTTTCCAAAACACACCTGAACATGCTAAAATCCTTCTGGGAGAATGTCCTGTGGACAGATTAGACCAAATTAGAGCTTTTTGGTAAAGAAAACAAAATTAAGCCATCAAAGAAAATAACACCTTCCCTACAGTCAAACATGGAGGAGGTTCAGTGATGTTTTGGGGTTGCTTTGCTGCCTCTGTTACTGGGTGCCTTGAATGTTTGCATGGCATCATGAAATCAGGAGAATACCAAGGCATTTTGGAGCGCAATGTCAGACCCAGTGTCAGAAAGCTGGGTCTCCGTCGAAGGTCATGGGTCTTCCAGCAGGATAATGACCCCATGCACACTTCATCAAGTACCCAGGAATGGTTCAAGACAAAACGCTGGACTGTTCTGAAGTGGCCAGCAATGAGTCCAGATCTAAATCCCATTGAAAACTTGTGGAGAGATCTGAAAACAGCAGTTGGGAGAAGGCACCCTTAAAATCTGGGAGAAATGGAGCAGTTTGCACCAGAGGAGTGGGCCAAACTGCCAGTACAGAGGTGCAGGAAGCTCATCGATGGCTATAGGAAGCGCTTAATTGCAGTTATTTTGACCAAAGGCTGTGCTTCCAAATATTAAGTCTAGGGTGTCAATAATTTTGTCAATGCCATTTCAGTTTATGTTCTGATTTTAAATTGATTTATTAAGTTCTGAATCAAAAACAAAGGTTTTGTAATATTAACAGTGAAATAAATAATTGTGGAGACCAAATACTTTGGTCAATTTCAACTTATTTTTAGGGAAAATTGCAAGGGTGGCAATATTTTTGGCCACGACTGTCATTTAATATTATCATTAGCATATCTACATTTCTACCTACAGATGTACAAATGATGAACTGTAACACTGTGACCTCCAGGGTTAGAGCATTGTCAAATGGAAGTCAAATTTAGAACAGAAAATAACATAGTATGATTTCAGAGCTGTTATATGTATTTAACAGTGATGAAAGCTGCCGCCGAAACGCAGCCGTTTGTTCTGACCTCTGCTGCTAAAAAAATACATTAAAACTTAAAGAATATTTCAGTGACTGAAGGTTTTTCCTTTCTTCAAGTATATGTCTTTTGAATCCAGCACCCAAATACTTTTTGTTACTACAAACATTTAGGCTGAGCATGCCAATTTTCTATGATTTTTCTCAGTTCTCCCACCACAGAACTGAAATGGTTGTTGAGGAGGAACCGTGCCGAGCTGGGCCAGAGTGACTAGTCACTGTGACCCGGCTCTCACCCTACCCTCATTAAAGTCTCTCTCTAACCCAGGGGAGCAGGTTTCACAGTCTCCTGTGAAAGGAAAACACAGCCCTGTAAAAGCACCTTCTCCTGTGTGTGTGTGTGTGGAGGCCTGTGGGGAGCACAGCTGGAGGAGGAGAGGTGAACCACAGCTCCACTCAGACTGTTGCTGACCCACAGGTCATAAAATGTGTTTACAGTGACACAGTGAGGGTCATGTGTGTTCTGTGTCACTCTCTCACAATGTGTGTGTGTGTGTGTGTGTGTGTGTGTGTGTGTGTGTGTGTGTGTGTGTGTGTGTGAGTATATGAAAATGACTGTATGCATCTGCTGGAATTGTTCAAAGGATGGATATGTGCTCCATTGCCACAGTTGAACCCTTCCATTATTTCTCATCATAATGCCCAATGAACTCTCCATGCAACACTGCTATGCCAATGTATAGCAACCTAGTCTGACCCATTTACCTCACACACAGGCACACTGTTTTCTCTGAGATATGGGGGTGTAGGAGAGAAACCTGCACTATGTAACTAGCTAACGAAGCCCACTATGGGAATTCCTTCATAGCATGTTACACTCCCCAGGCCCTCCCTTTCCCCATGACTGGGGTCCTATTGCTGCCTACAGTCATGTGGTGAGTTTCCCCCTACTATGTAAAGCGCTTTGAGTACCTCAGTTGGTAGAAAAGTGCTATATAAATCCAATCTATTATTATTATTATTATTATTATTAACTTTGTGGGACACAAACCAGGGGTGAAATGGAATTTGTTCACTGTGCGTATGTTCAGTATGAGTTCTCCTCCCAAAAACTGCCCCTTGTGTATACTTTATGCAGCTCCTCTCGGATTGCCCCTTAATCCCCATTGACTGTTCACCATAGTGAGCGGCTCTAGGATTCCCTGGGAGATTAACTAAACAAATACACCATCTTTGGGGGACTAAAGCTGTGTTTAAAGAGAGTTAAAGACTCATAAAGGATGTACCTTTAAAGACATCCAATTCCAAACAACCATTCCCAATTATCGGATGTGCAAAACAAACTAAAACAAGCATGGGGTTGTACCTCGTTAGTGAATGGGAAAGTATGTCAGTTTTGTACCTTACAACGATCAAATAAGCTCATGAATAAGATAAATAAGATTAGTATTGACTTCCAAATGGCTAGTCTGACCTTTCCATATGGATTATTCAGTGTTTCATCTGGCAGGATGCTCCATCTCAAGGCTTTAATGAAACTATCCTAAGGCCATAGCAGAAAACTCAATCCACTCAGTCCTATGAGGTCTTTCTCAGTACTGCTGGACTGCCTAGACTAGAGCACATGATCCTACACTACCCAGTGCAGTTGTATCAACCATATGCCTCTACATAGTTCTAAGAACTTTGTAGCATACTTGTTCAACTCTTACACCAAACCATGTAACACATGTGCAGCAATGCTGTATCATATCCTTACATCAACATATTTTATGTTTTTGCAGTGTACCCTTATATAGGCATTCTTATTAGATGTTTCAATACCAATTTCAGGCTGTCACGGTTTCGGCCGAGGCTGCTCCTCCTCCTTGTTCGGGCAGGCTTCGGCGGTCGTCGTCCCCGGAGTACTAGCTGCCACCGTTGTATGTTTTCGATGTTTGCTTGGTTTTGTCTTATTGGTACACCTGTTTCCGTTTAGTGTTTATTATGTGTCCTATAAGTTCTCGTTGTTTTAGTCATGTGTTGTGTGTAATTGTTCACCGGTCAGCAGGTGCTGTGCTAGTTTCCTCCATTGTTTTGGAGAGAGTTTCCGCACTTGTGTGCGCGCTATTTTTGGTACTTTGTGTTTTACGCAGTGTGTGCGTAATTTCACTTGCCTCCGGGCTCTTTTTGAGGCCCGTTTGTTTTCGTGTATTTACTAAAGTCTGTTGGACGAAGCCTCTGTGTCCTGCGCCTGATTCCTGCACCACATCCACATTCAGCACTGACAGAATTACACACCACTACGATGGAATCAGCAGGAGCAGCAGCAGCACCCAAGTCGTTCGAGGAGCGCGTCCGCGGACAGGACGACAGGATCAACCAACTCGGGACCGCCCTGCAGGGAGTGATAAATACTCTGCACCGATGGGAGACCAGTGGGGTACCCACACCTCCACCTACTTCACCACCACCATCGGTCAGTCTGCCCGTCCAAGCTCCAGAACCCAGTGGGATTCGGCTCTCGCTCCCGAGGGCGTATGATGGCACCGCTGCCGGGTGTCAGGGTTTCCTCCTGCAGGTAGAACTCTACCTAGCCACCGTACACCCGGCGCCCTCAGGACACGAGAGCGTTTCCGCCCTCATCTCCTGTCTCACCGGCAAGGCGTTGGAGTGGGCCAACGCCGAATGGAGGAGGATAGACGCCGCTACGATCACCTACGCGGAGTTCTCCCGCCGCTTCAGGGCTGTGGTCGACCATCCACCTGAGGGGAAAGCGGCGGGGGAGCGTCTATTCTACCTCCGGCAGGGGAAGAGGAGCGCCCAGGAGTTTGCCTTGGAGTTCCGGACTCTAGCGACAGATGCAGGGTGGAATGAGCGGGCCCTCATCGGCCACTTTCGGTGCAGCCTACGGGAGGACGTCCGCCGAGAGCTGGCTTGCAGGGACACCAACCTCTCGTTCGACCAGTTGGTGGACACGGCCATCCGTCTTGACACCCTGCTGGCCACCCGCGGACATCCCGAGTGGGGGCCGTCCATTCCACCCTCCAGCACCTCCGAGCCGAGTCCTATGGAGCTCGGGGGTGCTGGCGCTAGAGAAAGGAGGAGAAGGAGTCCGAGGGGGGCCGTCCCCTGCACCAACTGTGGCCGTGGAGGACACACTGCGGCTAGGTGCTGGGGAGGGTCTCCAGGGGGAGGAGACAACAGGCCACGCACTGGGGAGTCCTTCCAGGTGAGTAGGCGCCCCACTTACCCAGAGCTCTCTGTTGTGCACCTAACTATACCTGTCAGTTTTCCACAGGTTGCACCTCGTTCCCAGCATAAGGCGCTAGTAGATTCAGGCGCAGCTGGGAATTTTGTCGATCGAAAGTTTTGTGTAGAGTTAGGGATTCCTCTCCTTCCTGTCAATGCTCCCTTCCCTGTACATGCTCTAGATAGCCGCCCGTTGGGATCGGGGTTGATTAGGGAGGTCACAGCGCCACTTAGGATGAGGACGCAGAAGGGTCATGAGGAGAGTATTCAGCTATATCTGATCGACTCTCCTGCGTATCCGGTGGTGCTGGGGCTTCACTGGTTGACTACCCATAATCCCTCTATTTCGTGGCAACAGAGGGCTCTTAAGGAGTGGTCTGCCCAGTGTGTGGGGCGATGTCTGGGTGTTTCTGTGGGGGCGACCTCGGTGGAGAGTCCAAACCAAGTGCCCGCAATGCACGTTCCCCCTGAGTATGAGGATTTAGCACTCGTGTTTAGCAAGGCGAGGGCGACGCGATTGCCACCTCATAGACAGGGGGATTGTGCGATAGACCTCCAGGCAGGAGCTGCGCTTCCGCGGAGCCATGTGTATCCTTTGTCTCAAGAGGAGAAGGGGGCTATGGAGACATACATAGCTGAGTCTCTGAGACAGGGATACATACGGCCCTCCACTTCCCCTGCGTCCTCGAGCTTCTTTTTTGTGAAGAAAAAGGATGGAGGTTTGCGCCCGTGTATTGATTACCGTAGTCTCAATCAGATTACTGTGAAATACAGTTATCCACTGCCTCTGATTGCGACTATGACGGAGTCATTACACGGAGCGCGGTTCTTCACAAAATTGGACCTCAGGAGCGCCTACAACTTGGTGCGCATTAGGGAGGGCGATGAATGGAAGACAGCATTTAGTACCACCTCGGGTCATTACGAGTTTCTCGTCATGCCATACGGGTTAATGAATGCTCCTTCAGTCTTCCAATCCTTTGTGGATGAGATCTTCCGGGACATGCAGGGGCAAGGAGTGGTCGTGTACATAGACGACATTCTGGTGTACTCTTCTACCCGAGCCGAGCATGTAGCCCTGGTGCGCCGAGTGTTGAGGAGGCTGTTGGAGCACGACCTGTATCTCAAGGCAGAGAAATGTCTGTTCTTCCAGGAGTCTATCTCCTTTTTGGGTTATCAGTTGTCCGCGTCAGGGGTGAAGATGGGGGTTGACCGTGTGTCAGCCGTGCGTAATTGGCAAACCCCAACCATGGTTAAAGAGGTGCAGCAGTTCTTGGGCTTTGCGAATTACTACCGGAGGTTTATCCAGGGTTTTGGACAAGTGGCAGCTCCCATAACGTCCCTTCTGAAGGGGGGTCCGGTGCGCTTGCAGTGGTCAGCTGAGGCGGACAGGGCTTTCGGGAAACTGAAGGACCTGTTTACTTCGGCTCCGGTGCTGGTGCATCCGGATCCCGCTTTACCATTCCAGGTAGAGGTGGACGCGTCAGAGGCCGGTATAGGGGCCGTTCTATCGCAACGGTCCGGCACGCCACCTAAACTCCGCCCCTGTGATTTTTACTCTAAGAAGCTCAGCCCGGCGGAGCGAAATTATGACGTAGGGGACAGGGAGCTGTTAGCCGTGGTACAGGCCCTAAAGGTGTGGAGGCATTGGCTTGAGGGGGCTCAACACCCTTTCCTCATTTTGACTGACCACCGTAACCTGGAGTACATCCGGGCAGCTAGGAGACTGAACCCTCGCCAGGCTCGGTGGAACATGTTTCTAGCCCGGTTCGTATTTAAGATCACGAACATCCCTGGGTCCCAGAACGGTAAGGCAGACGCCCTGTCCCGGCGGTATGACACAGAGGAGAGGTCCGTTGAGCCCACTCCCATACTACCGAAGTCTTGTCTGGTGGCACCGGTGGTGTGGGAGGTCGATGCTGAAATCGAGCGGGCGTTGCGTACCGATCCTAGCCCTCCACAGTGTCCTGTGGGTCGGACGTACGTTCCGCTCGAGGTTCGGGATCGACTTATTTATTGGGCTCACACGTCACCCTCCTCTGGACATCCAGGTATTGGCCGGACAGTGCACTGCCTTAGCTCTAAGTACTGGTGGCCAACATTAGCCAGGGATGTGAGGGTTTATGTCTCCTCCTGCTCGGTGTGTGCCCAGTGTAAGGCGCCCAGACACCTTCCCAGGGGGAAGTTACAACCCCTGCCCGTTCCACAACGACCCTGGTCTCACCTCTCGGTGGATTTTGTTACAGACCTTCCCCCCTCACAGGGGAATACCACCATCCTGGTCGTTGTGGATCGGTTCTCGAAGGCCTGTCGTCTCCTTCCCATGCCGGGTCTCCCTACTGCCCTACAGACCGCTGAGGCACTATTCACCCACGTCTTCCGGCATTACGGGGTACCCGAGGATATAGTGTCTGATCGAGGTCCCCAGTTTACCTCCCTAGTCTGGAGAGCGTTCATGGAGCGCTTGGGGGTCTGTGTGAGCCTTACCTCGGGGTACCACCCGGAGAGCAATGGGCAGGTCGAACGAGTGAACTAGGATGTGGGTAGGTTTCTGAGGTCTTATTGCCAGGGCCGGCCGGAGGAATGGGCGAGGTATGTCCCCTGGGCAGAGATGGCACAGAACTCTCTCCGCCACTCCTCCACCAACCTAACCCCTTTCCAATGTGTGTTAGGGTACCAGCCGTTTCTGGCACCATGGCATCAGAGCCAGATCGAGGCCCCTGCGGTGGATGAGTGGGTGCGGCGCTCGGAGGAGACGTGGAACGCTGCACGCGTCCATCTGCAGCGGGCCATCCGTCGACACAAGGCGAGCGCCGATCTCCACCGCAGTGAGGGGCCGGTGTATGCACCTGGAGATCGAGTCTGGCTCTCGACCAGAAACCTACCCCTCCTCCTGCCCTGCCGGAAGCTGGGTCGGCGGTTTGTGGGGCCTTTTAAAGTCCTGAGGAGGTTGAACGAGGTGTGTTACAGGTTACAACTGCCTATTGATTATCATGTTAACCCCTCGTTCCATGTGTCTCTTCTCAGGCCGGTGGTAGCTGGTCCACTCCAGGACTGTGAGATAGGAGAGACTCCTCCGCCCCCACTGGACATCGAGGGGGCTCCGGCGTACACAGTTCGGTCCATCTTGGATTTGAGACGTCGGATGGGGGGTCTCCAATATCTCGTGGAGTGGGAGGGGTACGGTCCGGAGGAACGGTGCTGGGTCCTGAGGAGGGACATATTAGACCTGTCTCTTCTGACTGAGTTCCACCGTGGTCACCCCACGCGCCCTGCTCCGCGTCCTCCTGGTCGTCCCCGAGGCCGGGGTCGGCGCACGGCTGGAGCCGCGCGTCAAGGGGGGGGGGTACTGTCACGGTTTCGGCCGAGGCTGCTCCTCCTCCTTGTTCGGGCAGGCTTCGGCGGTCGTCGTCCCCGGAGTACTAGCTGCCACCGTTATATGTTTTCGATGTTTGCTTGGTTTTGTCTTATTGGTACACCTGTTTCCGTGTTGTGTGTAATTGTTCAACGGTCAGCAGGTGCTGTGCTAGTTTCCTCCATTGTTTTGGAGAGAGTTTCCGCACTTGTGTGCGCGCTATTTTTGGTACTTTGTGTTTTACGCAGTGTGTGCGTAATTTCACTTGCCTCCGGGCTCTTTTTGAGGCCCGTTTGTTTTCGTGTATTTACTAAAGTCTGTTGGACGAAGCCTCTGTGTCCTGCGCCTGATTCCTGCACCACATCCACATTCAGCACTGACACAGGCCCCTTATACATGTGACCGTTTGACAAGACATTTGTTTTCCGAATGTGTTTTATAGGCCACCTTTGGCTTCTCATCTTTATTGAAAAGGGCCTGTTTCATTCACACACAACCGATCGCCCATCCCCAAGGAGGATCAGGCGTCTGTCGGAAGTGAAGCCAGACATTCATTTTCCTCCATGTATTCCCTCCTGTTCTCCCATAGACCCTGTCACGCCTGGATCACGACTCCACGCTGGCTGATCCCCACTCCTTTCATTTGACGTGAACTGATGTCCCTTCAATACTAGTGGCCTCAGATACATTTTACACTGCTTTGAGCTTTCTCATTATACACATCCAATTCACGACAACTCCCTTTAGTCCTGTTATGAACATGTACCTACTTCAACTTGAAACTCTTCAGATCAAAGGCCAATGAATAAAAGCAGGCAAAACTCATTTCCAGACCTTTTCATTAAGGGGGTTTAGATGTGTGTTTGAGTATATGATGCATAATTAATCAGCTATTAAAAAGATTAACAAACACAAAGGGTGCTTCTAAGGCTGGACCATTTTGTGCTTTGTTTGGGAACTGGATCAATCTCTATTCAGTCGTAAGAAGCAGACACAAAAACAACCAAAAGGCCAGACATACTATACTAAACGAGATTGATATGGTTGTGGACCAGTAGCCTCCTAGTGCTTAAGGTGGCCATGTAATACCACTCAATAGAGCACAATTGTAGACTATTTCTTTATCTTAGAACCAAGCTGAGCTTATCTTGTGTCCTTGAACAAAGCTTATTTCACGTAAGAAACTATGTGACTGATGAGAGAACAATGTTATCAGTGGACTGAGAGGGCAATATGAACGGATGGATGAGCTGATGATGACTGGACATTTTCACATTTACATTTTAGTCATTTAGCAGATACTCTTATCCAGAGCGACGTATAAGAGCAATTAGGGTTAAGTGCCTTGGTCAAGGGCACATCCACAGACTTTTCACCTAGTCGGCTACTGACCCAACACTCTTAACTGCTAGGCTACCTGCCGCCCCATTGATTCTGCTATGTGACTGCCTGAGGCTGATTGGCTCTGACCCACTCTGTCTCTCCAACAGCGGACACCCACAGTTGTGACTCTTTTCTCCCCTGTGTCACGACAGTGACTCTGATCCTTGCCCTACGCCTCTGCAAGATACTTTATGTGGAAATGTAGAAATCTGGTGAGAACTTTCCCCACTGAAATAGCTGGCATTCCAATGTCAGGAGTCCTCACTTTCTTTACAATGACTTTAAACAGTGCAGCCTTCATGGGTCACAGACATGACTTACTTTGGACCAGGGAAACATCACTTATGAAAACATGCATGGAGGGAAGTTATTATTCTGGCCATATATGTGTGTGTGTGTGTGTGTGTGTGTGTGTGTGTGTGTGTGTGTGTGTGTGTGTGTGTGTGTGTGTGTGTGTGTGTGCGTGTGTGCGTGCGTGTGTGTATGTTTGTATTCCAGAGGTCATGTATACTCCTCCTACAGCGTTGGTATTTGGTATTTATTAGGAGCCCCGTTAGGTATTGTGAAAGCAGCAGCTACTCTTCCGGGGGGCCATACAAAACATGACATAATACAGAACATTAATAGACAAGAACAGCTCAAGGACGGAACTTCAGCTTGCTGAATCTAAATCACCTTGCCTCCCTGCATCTCATATACTCTCTCTCTCTCTTTAGCTCTCTATCTCTCTATCTCACTCTGAACTTATGTTACTCTACCACTTTTCGGCATCTCTCTTTTATTAGGGGTTATCCGTCGCCTTTGCTCTGTTATAGTCTTGTATGAGCAGGGTGGCCAGCTGGAATGGGTCACAGTTGACTTTTAGACACAGGAGTGATGGGGAGAGACAGAGAAATAAACTGCTCCACCAGGGGAGAGATAAACATTTACTTTTCCATGAGGAGTTAGCATTAGCATGACAAGCAGTCAAAGAGGAGAGAGGGGAGAGAAAGGGGGGGAAGACAAAAAAGTATGAGAGAAGAGAGAGAGAAAGAAAGAAAGAAAGAAAGAAAGAAAGAAAGAAAGAAAGAAAGAAAGAAAGAAAGAAAGAAAGAAAGAAAGAAAGAAAGAAAGAAAGAACTAAATAAAAAAATACATTTCCATTCATCATTCAGTTTCTAGCATAGATCATAAGACTGTCCTTTCTAATGACTCTCCAGGTGTTAGCCAGGCAAAAACAACCAGAAGTAAACCAAACTCAGGATAAACCAGCCCTATGATGTGTCTTACACCTT
The DNA here is from genome assembly GCF_964263955.1 of Coregonus lavaretus. NCBI lineage: Eukaryota > Metazoa > Chordata > Actinopteri > Salmoniformes > Salmonidae > Coregonus > Coregonus lavaretus. The sequence continues at coordinate 21,253,527 of NC_140011.1, read as the reverse complement.
CCATACCAACCAAATGGTGAACAGGGAGTTGACCCTCAGTGAATCCATAACCATTACAGTGGAGATTATCAGAGGATGTGAGATGTGTAGGGTGAATCTGGTTTCACACACAGCTACAATTTGATTTCTGCCTTATTATCCCTTGCTAATGGAATAGGACTCTGGGGACATTATGAGTATGTTACAACACAAACACATAGTGACGGTTTGATGACAACGGGTTATGATAAATATTAATAACCCATAGAAAAAAAGGTAAAAACAAGCAGTTTTCCCATCACTGCTCTTTGTGTGCAATTTCTCGTTCATTTGTGCAAGGCAGATCCAATTTCCTCCTTCTCCTTCTGTATGTGTGTGTGTGATATGTAGCTCATATGTGGAGGCAGATAGAGATTACATTTCTTTATGGCAGCCGCGCAAGGACATGAGAAAGAGAGCACATTAGAATGCGGCGCTGTGTATCGCGCCAACACACGCTGCGGCTCTACTGACCCTAATTCATAATGACTCCATTGTCTCTCGTGACATGGATGTATATGGTGCATGAATGAAGTAGACAGGCGCTTCAGCTGGGGAGATGATGAGGTGATTAAAGGCTCATGGATTAGTCTGCTTGGGTGAGAGACTGGGACTGTTGGTGACCAGCAAACACACATCACACATCACCCATAGTCAGACTGGCCACCCAAACAAACACAGTGTGAGACTGAGTTAAACACAACCAAAGGACCATATTACACTAATTGTCCTGTGTGATTATGCTACTGATTTTATTTTGTACATACAAAACTAGGTTCTCAAATTTCATCAATATTGTTGCCTTTTATATGTGTGTATTTGTGTACAAAGGCTATTTGTTCTGCGAAAATATAGTGTTTACTGTATTACTGAGCAACAGATGTCTTAGGCCCCGTGTAGCTAAGTTGGTAGAGCATGGTGCTTGCAACGCCATGGTTGTGGGTTCATTTCCCATGGGGGGCCAGTATAAAAAAATAAAAAATTTATGCACTAACTGTAAGTCGCTCTGGATAAGAGCGTCTGCTAAAAGACTAAAATGTAAAAATGTCTTTGGAAAGTGTGTGTCCCTATGCGAAGAGCAAAGTTATATTCCAAACCACTGGATGGTTCAACTTTATAAGGTACTCAAGAGTTAGCGACTGTTTTGAGCAAATGTTAGGGTTAGGAATGTTGAGATGTTCTGGATCTTGAATGATTCATGTTCTGGTTGAATATCCAGGCTTTAAGGTGAGGTTCCTCCGTGGTACTGTTTTACTAGGGATTATCTTTGACACACCAGACCCTCCTGTGTCTAGTACTGCCATGCTGTCTGCTGGATGGTATGTTAGCCTATATTTAAGGGATAATGCCCAAGAAGCCAGTGTTTGGAGGATATAACATCGGCTTCGAGGGCATTATCGCTTTTATACAACGGGTTAATGATTGACATATTTTCATTAGAAACTTTATTTTGATGAATTTATTCATACTAATTCATCCTTCCACAAGATATTGTCCCGACTAAAATTTAGGGTTGCTACCCAAGCCGGCTGGTCGTTCGTTCTATCGGTTCGGTTGCCAGAGACGCGACCCAGTCGTTCAGTCTTTTTGTTCTGTATCTGTGGACAGAACAAGTCGTTCGTTCTAAATGTTCCATTGCCATACTGGCTGGCAACATTCTTATCCCTTGCTTGCTGGCTAGCCAACTATGGCTAATTTACAGTAAATTCAAACAGTGCAGCCAGAATAACAACAGTAGCTGCATTTGCTTAAGCTGTTTTCTAGTGACATTTATTTGGAAACATCCATTGAAAATGTGCTCTCTCGTCAGGACACGGTTGTTCAGAGAGCTAGCCAACAACACAGCTAACACAATCACTTCAAACTGAAGCTGTAAAGACTGCAAACTAGCTGCACTTCATTTCGTTGTACCTTTTTTCAATTGACATTTCTTTGTATATATCCATAAAAATGATGCCAGCTGATTCATGATTTTGACTGGCTGAGAAACGCTGCCTGTCTGTCTCGTCCCGACACGTTCATTACTATGAGACAGCTGGAGATCGAATTTGACTATTGAAACAATGTTGCAAATGTCGGAGAGACAGACAGCAAGGTTTATACAAATCTCCGCTGTTGAAAACTAAATGTTAGTCTAAAAGAAATGTGAGACAATGTCTAGATGCTTTTTTTGTGGAGATCAAGTTTATAAATTGCTTGGCTGTTTATATGATGAGACAGTGGATTACACAGTCAGATGGAACAGAGTAAATAGGCATTTTAAGGTCATAGATTTAGCCGGTGGTAATTTGTGGATTATAAACTGGGTATTCGAGCCCTGAATGCTGATTGGCTGAAAGCCGTGGTATATCAGACCGTATACCATTGGTAGGACAAAACATTTATTTTTCCTGCTATGATTACGTTGGTAACCAGTTTATAATAGCAATAAGGCACCTTGGGGGTTTGTGATATATGACCAATATACCACGGCTAAGGGCTGTGTCCTAGCACTCCGCGTTGCGTCGTGCATAAGAACAGCCCTTAGCTGTGGTATATTTGCCATATACCACATCCCCTCGGGCCTTATTGCTTAAATAGACACTTGTGGAATGTGGATTTAACCAATCAGCATTCAGGATTAGACCCACCCGTTGTATAAAACCACAATAAATACCTTAACAATTCGCCCTACTACAGGCCTATGATGTTATTCCTAAAATAATCATATTGATTAAAAATATAGAAAACATAACACATTACCTGATCTTTAATCAAATTACTTGATTTTAAAGCTTACATTTCTGCCTTCCAATAAGCGATTCTCCTTACCTCCACTGCAGGGCGCCAAGAAACATTGGAAGGCTACTGTGTAAAGCATGGTATGGGCACAAACCGATACGGCGCACCAGTCTCGGTAGCCAAGCCTACAAGTCAGCAAACCCTACAAGACAGGGAAGAACAGTAAGCAAATTCCCTTTGCCCAATGTTTGAATGTTGAATAGTATGCAAACATTAACAAAAACTAGGAAGTAATGCAGAGTGCCACATACATACGTCAGTTTTTCTACACACTGGCATATCTAAATGGAATTGAACACAGGAGCTAAAGTTGTAGTAAATTAACTATTTGAGCTCAATGGATGATAAAAAATACAGTCACGGGCAATACGACTCAGTGGTTAGTTGCAGCATAAGTTGCCACAATGCTGTATAATGCTAAACACGGTTCATTTCAAAATACTTTATGTGTGCGTAAAGACAGAATCGACCTGGGTGAAAATTGTAAACCTGTAACCGACCTGCCGAGCTGATATCAGCTCTTTATGATCTCGTTTAGGATATGGCCCTCATGCCCAGTAGGTCTACCTTGTGAAATACATTATCTGTCGCTTGAGGAAGCGCTGAAGACGATACACCTCCTCATGAGGAGGGAAGTTGTTTTTGTAAGCGAAACGCCCATCATTCAAAATTCAAACCAATGAGACTGTGCGTGAGCCTGAAACTGTACCCGCGCTGGCACAGTGGGGGATCGATCATGCATGGAAGTAGCCGAGCGAGCGCTGCCCTGACTTGGTTCATTTCTTCATGCTGAACTACACGACTTTCCACCGCTCCTGCTTATATTTGCCTCGTTTCAGGCGACACATATACGTATTTGCGTCCATGCTAAGGATTTTAAGAACTCGTTTTTTGCAACGGCACATTTGAACGACTCCGGTTCAAAGAAAAGAGCTACTCCTAGTTCTTCAGCCGTGACGATACAGCGACAGCGCGGAAGACACAGACACAGATCCGAGCGACAAGGAAGATACGGCACTGTCTGTACGCTGGTTCTGTGGAGTTAATTATTATTCAAATGTTATAGAAACATTTCATACCAGATTTATGCATGGACACGCAGTTATTACCTTGAAAATCAACAATGCAATGCTGCGTAGGCCTATAGTTGCAGAAACTATTGGTGCGCAAAGAAGAGTTGATCCGAGAGAATAATTATTCATTTGGGTAGGCTGTGGTAGACCGACTACAGGAGAAAACTATTAGAAAGCTATAAATTCATGTTTATAATATCTGTGACATCCCACATCTTCTGCGGTTGAAGAGGATGCGCTTGTTGCTATGAATACATGATAAGAGCATTAACTGAAATAGTATTTATTTAAAACGGACCCTCAACTAATATTCAAGACATTTACCCACCAATTCCAATAATTTTTTATTGCACAAACTGGCAGTGCTTTTTTTTTTACTGAATGAAAAAATAACTTTTTCCAAATGTTAATTCATGCCTCAGCACAATAACTGCCTCGTGGAATACTCCAATCAATTCGTTATACCGAGCGAGCAGTCAACTAAGATATAAGGCAATTATCATTTAAAAGCCTTTAGATGTGAATATAATTTCACTCTGTTCATTTGAAGAATTCTACCGCGCCAGAGGCTGCATCGAGAGGGACTTTGGGGTGTCCAAGTTCGGGAGCCATGCCGCAGGTGGAAATGATCCTGTGCGTTTCCCTGGTGTTATGGACGTGTGTCTACGGCCAAGAGCCGGCCTCCAAGGTGGTGTCCGACCGCTATGCCGTCTACTGGAACCGGACCAACCCCAGGTGAGTCTCGTGCGTAACCGCAAGGTGTGTCAGGAACGGGCCAGGGTCACAAACTTCATGCGTGATCAACTTCATTGATGACATTGGTTGGATGTGGATGGCCCGTGGACCATATGATATTTGTTACAATATGAATTTAGAATATTCTGCCCTACTATGCTGACCATGATTAATTTATCAATGGTCACTTGTTTATAGCCTAATTATACATTTTATTGATGCACATTGGAAATCATTTACAAAGACAAACGTGTATGTTGCGTGACATACATCTTATCTACAATAAAATCATCAATAAGTTTGTTATATCCTATACTGTAAATACACCCGAATGATTATTAATATTATCCTGGTTCTGCTGAATGCGTCCACAGATCTGTTGCGGCGAAAGGCTTTCATTATAGGCAGGCTTATAATTTAACTGATGGAAAATGATGTTGCTAATCTCTCGAATGAGGGAAATCGGGTGTTAGTTTGATCATTTAAAATATTATGTGTGTGAGTCGGATTCTTACCGCTTTCACTTTTACTGATTCCGCAGTAGGAAAATTATTCTGTAGCAGCAGTAGCTATTTATTTCTGTTAGAATTGGCTACGACTGTATCCAAGTGTCGGTTAAATACAACTAAAATGTTACCTTGAATAAGATTAAATATTATCTGCCAGTTTGATTTGGGAAAAGGATAAGGCGTTTGTATATGACGCACATCAAAAACCGCAAGCACTTGTGCCTGCTGATAACACGTTAAAGACTTTGCATGTGGTGATACAATAAAATACACGAAATATTCAGTTAGGTTGCCACCTGCCGTTTGTATTTTATTGTAATTTTTCAAAGTTGCCAATTAGTGTGGTTACAAGGGTAAAGTAAAGCAATGGCTGGAATTACCCACTGTAATGGAATGGTCAGATGTGATGCTATTTGACAGAGATGCTAATTGTGCATTTCTATTCTCAAGTAGCCTACAGCTTTGAGTGGACTCCCCAGGTGACTAACTGTTATTCACACTGGATGACTTGCATCTCAGAAAATAGTTTGTAGTATGAGTGTACCACTTTGTTTCGTGTCATGCATAACACATCACCGTTGTACCTTATCAGGTTTTTCCTGACATTTACAGTTTCGGCATGACACCTCAACATTTCTGCTTAGGGAGAAGAAACTGGTCCGTTGGGGTGATTCGCTTGCTGTACTTGTTTGTCTTTTTGTGGTAACCCCTAAGGCAAAGTGTGTGCAATGAGCTAGTTAGGAGAAGAAAGGGACCGGGTGTGATATTAACGCAAATATGGTGGCATCAAAGGCAGGGCTCGCTGCCTCTCTACCTCTATTCCTGGAACAGATAACATATTTTATGCACTCCCACAGTGTCATCAGCTCATTCCAACAGCTCCTGCCTAAAAAAAATGCTGGGGCAGACAATGAGGGGAACACAGAGGGGTATTTCAACAGTGGCCCAGGCCCAGCGTGGTGCATGCTCCTGTGAGAGACACACACATGTTGACGTCACACACTCTGCGGTAACCAAGCAGGCCCTGGGTTAACCATCACAGAGCAGCACAGAGGGGACTGTAGTCAGGGTTAAGCCCGGGGCAGAGCCTGTCTCTCCTCTGAGGCTCTGGACGGCCATGCAATGGCACCCTGCCTGGGTTTTGTCTGAGGAGAATAAGGCTCCTCTGGTAAATAAACGACTAACTCTAAATCGACTCTCCTTTTCTCATTCAGGGGCCTAATCCAAACCCGACCCACTGTATAATGTAACCATGCACCATGCTAAGACTCAGGGGCCCCTGGCCCTGCTGTATAATGTAACCATGCTCTGTGTAAGACCTTGGGCCCCTGGCCCCTGCTGGGTAATGTAACTATACTCAGCCATCAGAGCCTCAGCCTGCTGGGGTATAGTCACAACTTCTAGATGAGGCTTTTTTTCTGACCACAGGAGAAAAACGGCACCCAACGCGGCAGTCCTGCAGTCCATACTCAGCCATTCATGAAATCCCCTACAGGGACTCTGAAATTGAAATGGGAAGTGACTCGTGAAAAATGTAAATGGTGAAGACATTTTATATTGTTTCAAACACATGTAGGTTGATGGTGTCATGTTTGTTGCAAGCTTAATAAACATTGCTCCTATTTCCCTCCCAATACCTCTCAAGAAAAACCTCTCAACATTCTGGCGCACTTTGTTGATACACTCAACTAGTGGAAATCAAAAGCACTGGAGCAGGAGTGTAACTATGATAATGATTCAGTCATGCTCGGAGGTACAAATGCCTCAATCAGTGACAGTGAGGCGCTCAAGTCATTATAATCTCCTTAATTAAAATAAAATGAAGTGATAGTTGAGGAGACATAAAACTACTGAGCCACAATGGATATAGGGTCGTTCCATTTGATTTCAATTCACTTTTGACCGCACCCCTTTTGATTTGAATGAACATTTCCATACTTGCCCATGGTAAAAGTGGTAAGAAAGTGACTTTTTGGAGATACAGGTTCTCAAAGTTGACACATTTTGCATACCCCACCATACCATAAGACATCCATGTCTTCATCACTGGAAAAGATTGACGGTTGAGTTTAATATCATTTAACAGCTTACAAACAGGGTTGTCAAACAACATATAATCATTTATTGAATTAACAATAAATCAATAATAAAAATGCCATTTTTTTACATTTAACGTCAATTATCTTAAAACGTGTAAAATCAGATTATTTACATTTTCACATATGTTGTAGTTTAAAACCTAATATGGATAGTATGCGTTATGCCTGCCATCAGTTGAGACACAGCATACTCTTGAATACAGGGTGGGTGTCATTTCATTCATAGAAATGGAATTCATAGAATAGACCTATCCCTTGAGACCACTGATGGCGGGCACAACACAAACACCACAGATTAAGTAAAATAGGGTCTAAACTACAAAATATGCGAAAATGAAAAAAATCATAGTTCACACGTTTTCAGATAATTGACGTTAAAGGTTAAAAATGAATAGTTTATATATATATATATATATAATCACGAAATTATTGAATAGTTTGACGACCGTTTTTGTAAGCGTTTAAATGATATCAAACTCAACCGTTTATTTTTTTCAGTGATTAAGACATGGATGTCTCATGGTATTATTATTATTATTATCATGGTATGGTTGGGTATGCAAAATGGGTCAACTTTGGGCACCTACAGTGGGGGAAAAAAGTATTTAGTCAGCCACCAATTGTGCAAGTTCTCCCACTTAAAAAGATGAGAGAGGCCTGTAATTTTCATCATAGGTACACGTCAACTATGACAGACAAAATGAGAATTTTTTTCTCCAGAAAATCACATTGTAGGATTTTTAATGAATTTATTTGCAAATTATGGTGGAAAATAAGTATTTGGTCAATAACAAAAGTTTCTCAATACTTTGTTATATACCCTTTGTTGGCAATGACACAGGTCAAACGTTTTCTGTAAGTCTTCACAAGGTTTTCACACACTGTTGCTGGTATTTTGGCCCATTCCTCCATGCAGATCTCCTCTAGAGCAGTGATGTTTTGGGGCTGTCGCTGGGCAACACAGACTTTCAACTCCCTCCAAAGATTTTCTATGGGGTTGAGATCTGGAGACTGGCTAAGCCACTCCAGGACCTTGAAATGCTTCTTACGAAGCCACTCCTTCGTTGCCCGGGCGGTGTGTTTGGGATCATTGTCATGCTGAAAGACCCAGCCACGTTTCATCTTCAATGCCCTTGCTGATGGAAGGAGGTTTTCACTCAAAATCTCACAATACATGGCCCCATTCATTCTTTCCTTTACACGGATCAGTCGTCCTGGTCCCTTTGCAGAAAAACAGCCCCAAAGCATGATGTTTCCACCCCCATGCTTCACAGTAGGTATGGTGTTCTTTGGATGCAACTCAGCATTATTTGTCCTCCAAACACGACAAGTTGAGTTTTTACCAAACATTTTGGTTTCATCTGACCATATGACATTCTCCCAATCCTCTTCTGGATCATCCAAATGCACTCTAGCAAACTTCAGACGGGCCTGGACATGTACTGGCTTAAGCAGGGGGACACGTCTGGCACTGCAGGATTTGAGTCCCTGGCGGCGTAGTGTGTTACTGATGGTAGGCTTTGTTACTTTGGTCCCAGCTCTCTGCAGGTCATTCACTAGGTCCCCCCGTGTGGTTCTGGGATTTTTGCTCACCGTTCTTGTGATCATTTTGACCCCACGGGGTGAGATCTTGCGTGGCGCCCCAGATCGAGGGAGATTATCAGTGGTCTTGTATGTCTTCCATTTCCTAATAATTGCTCCCACAGTTGATTTCTTCAAACCAAGCTGCTTACCTATTGCAGATTCAGTCTTCCCAGCCTGGTGCAGGTCTACAATTTTGTTTCTGGTGTCCTTTGACAGCTCTTTGGTCTTGGCCATAGTGGAGTTTGGAGTGTGACTGTTTGAGGTTGTGGACAGGTGTCTTTTATACTGATAACAAGTTCAAACAGGTGCCATTAATACAGGTAATGAGTGGAGGACAGAGGAGCCTCTTAAAGAAGAAGTTACAGGTCTGTGAGAGCCAGAAATCTTGCTTGTTTGTAGGTGACCAAATACTTATTTTCCACCATAATTTGCAAATAAATTCATAAAAAATCCTACAATGTGATTTTCTGGATTATTTTTCCTCAATTTGTCTGTCATAGTTGACGTGTACCTATGATGAAAATTACAGGCCTCTCTCATCTTTTTAAGTGGGAGAACTTGCACAATTGGTGGCTGACTAAATACTTTTTTTCCCCACTGTATATCTCCTGAATGTTTTGGAATTTAGGTCCAAAAAGTAACTTTCTGACCACTTCTACCTTTGGCAAATATGTATGGAAAGTTTCATTCAAATCAAAAGGTGATTGAAATACAATGGAATTACCCTATATGAGTCAGAGTGTTGTTTGACTTGTTATCGATAAATTCTGTGATTTTAAGAGAGCATAATCTTTAAATGCCCGTCTTATAAGAATGTGCTATATTGGTAGTAATTAGCTATAGAAATTGCTCGGCCACATAATAAAATGTATTGTAAGAATTGGAGGAGAAGGGCTGCAGTATATTTGGATGGCTGTTGGTTAACATACATGCGTGAATGTTGTGTAAACACGTAGAGGGGCTAGTCATGCATTTTCTTCAGTAATACTGTGTTAATACATGTGTAATTAAAAACACAATTTGTAAATAAAGTTAACAATTGGATTATTGCCCATTAATAAGTTAGCATTAGAGAAATCCCCACCAGCCTGTATTTAGTTTGATAGTTGCTTGATTAAAACCGTCAGGCTCCATATTGGACACATGCAACCATTGCTGTGGCAAGGTGTTTATTTGTTGCTGATAGGTGGGTTCAGTGGAGAATCAGGGCTGAGTTCCGTCCCTAATCTTCATGCTGTTTGTGTCTCCGAAATCATGGAAACTGATACCCTTCCTCATCAAAGAGCCGCATTGGGTGGGACTAACGACCTGACAGCTGGGGAGAGGGATTCCAGCATTCTACAAGAGCACTGTCACCCCAGGGACTGCAGTTTAAGCTTCGTTAATGCCCCTCAAATCATTCTACAACAGATGTGACATATTTATCGAAGATAATCGAAGGACTTTTTCATCTGCCTTGCAGCCCGCTACTTTGGTATACTATGATTTGATTCTGCAGTCCTTGTGAGGACACCTAAGACATTTGAAAATGCCTCAGTGGCTTCTCTTTCCACCTCATAACGTCCTTGCCCTTACAGACACAGATAGTTCTCCACTGAGCGAAATGACCATGGCTGTTTGCTTTCTCTATTCTGGCTTGTTTTTTTATCTCCACTTAAGAAACAATACACCATTTTCCAGTTTGTGACAAGTTGATGTTGTGATAGTTTCCCAGTGGCATTGTGAGTTGCTCCGTTTGCATTTCTCAGAGTGTTTACCTTTGTTTTCCTCCTCAGCCTTTTCCCGGCTCCCTGCTGCTGGGTTCCGCTTGGATACAAAACGGAAACAAAAAGCAGCCAGGTCCAAATATTGACTGGATCTCAGGACCGTAGCCTCTCCTAGCCCCAGCCCAGACCGCGTGAAAGGACACTATTGTTCCGATCGTACTCAGCGGCCCCATAGCTGGCTTTTAACTATGCATGCTCTTAAAGAGAGACAGGCATATAGGGAGAGAGGGAGGAGATGGGAGTGGGAGAGAGAGAGGTAGTTGTGGCAGGCTCTTGTGAGGGCGAATACGTAAGGAGGCAAAGGGGAAGGGGCACACAACGGGAGCGAAACACAGTCACAGAGGTAACAGAAGCTTCCGGAGATGGGGCACAGGGTTACCCGGGGAAACAGTGGCCATGCCATGGGTCCCCTGCATGAGGTCAAAACCTTTATTTCCACCCCCGCCCTTACTTAGCCTGTGGATGGAGCCGTATGTTGCAGCCATCTTCTCAGGGAACTCTTGGCGTAAGAGAGTGAGGTGATCTGACCTGGCTCTCTCTGAAGGGGAAAATAGTCCTACTGTGGAGAAAGCAGCCTGTCCCACTGCTCTGTGACTCTGCACACAGAGAAAGGTGCCTTGGCTCTGTCACTCTCATTAAACTAACAAGGCTGCCACTGCTTGACTAACGGGGACTAAAGAGAGGAGGGTGTTTTAAGTGGGTGTCTTGTTAATGAACATTTATTGTGTTAACTGTGTGTAAGTAGGGATTTCTCTGTCACCTTACAGCAATACTCAATATTCAGAGCACCACACAATTAATCCCTTTTTGGATAGAAAGTGTTTGCCATGCTGTTTCTGTTAAACTTTGTGTAGATGACATTCTCAGCAACTTCCGTAAACTTGTTTTCAGTCAATTTTCCGATCGGTGATATAGCTCGGCAAGTCGGCGTCCCCCATTTAATATGCACGGGCCAGTTGCTGGATTAGAGCCAACCCTCCAGCCCCTAATCTCCAAGTCTCACTTCAGCGCTCCCAAGGTTCATTTTTCTGCTGTTTCTTAAGGTTTAAGTCTCGGCTGGGATTTTTGTGTGCTGTTTAAATTTGAGTGGTGAAATGGCGTCCACTGTGTCTTTGTAGGCACCAGTGAGGGTATTAGCAGAGAGGCTCTAAGGGGCTTAAGAGGTCAGTCTCCCTTTGTGTGGAGACACAAAACACTTCCTGTAGGACCCTTCACCTTACTCTGTTCTTCCCCCAGAAAGCCAGGGCCTGCCTGACCATTCACATTAATCAGCCTCAGCCCCTAATGACTGCAGTAAAGCCTCTGGAGCTGCTGCCCTAAAAAGTCCCTAAGTTTCCTGACAGACAATATAGCGGTGTGCTGGGAAGGCTGCTGTATTGACAGCCTCTATGCAGTAGAGTGTGGTGTGGTGAGTGGCTATCTGAGCTTCCTTTTACAGTACACTTTAGCAGAACAAGCCCACAATGAAAGAGGACTATGTACAGTAGGCCAAGGCCAAGGTAATGAAAATGGACTCCACAAAGAAAGTGTAGGGTCTGAACATGTTCTACTGCAGTGAGCTGCAGTAACGTTGGATTATCTACTGCATGCCTCCTATTACAGAACGTTCTCTGAGAGAAAGGAAATGAAGGATGCATTTTGCACTGCAGACTTTTAATGGATAAAATAAATGGATAGAACAAATTGGCTCGATGCAATTCAGGGGAAAGATGGGGAGAGAGAGAGAAAAAGGCAGAAAGAGAATTGGAATGATCTCCTTTCCCTCTGTCGACCATAGCAGAGCTCTAGCTCTCTGCAGCTGGAGTGCCTAGAGCAGGGGAGTCAAACTCATTTTGCCCAGGGCTGCGTTCGGTCTTCAACGAGGTCCGGAGGGCCGCACTGAAAATGTGTTATATTTCCTCGCCGTCAAAAATAGTCCTCTATTCATTGTTTTTGGAACTTTTGATGCTCCCTGACTGTCTTTCATTCTGGTGATTATTAGCAAGCTGGCAAGAACTGTATGAAACTGTATGAATGTAGGTCCATTATCATTTCTACACAGTTTTGATTTGGTTTTAGTCATTTTAAAGTATATTGAGTTTGTCCCCCCCCCCAATTTTTTAAAAAATATAACATATATTTTTTAAACCACCCGCGGGCCAGATTGGACCCCCTCGTGGGCTGGATCTGGCCTGCGGGCCGTATGTTTGACACCCCTGGCCTAAAGCCTGGTTACTTAGAGACGACTGGCCCGTCCTCTGTCTTTAGTAATTAGTCATGATTGCTGTTAGTAGTGCTCAGTCTGAGATAGCTCCAGAAGGGTGTGGCAATGACGATTTGGCTGTTTTAGTTTTGCTAGCTGGAATTCCACCAGTGCTACTCTCTGGTCTATGGCACACAGACCTGGCACGCTAGTGGCACTCATCAGGCACATTGGCACAGGGAGCTGTGTTTTACAGACCTTAGTATATACTATTACAAATTAATCCAAATTGGCCGGAAAGTATGCACGATATAAAACAAATGTGATTACAGTGACGATACAGCCAAACATCCGTGTAATGCTTCTGGAACTTTATTTGGGTCAATGTGGCTTTTGAAATGAAAGACAAAGCAAATATCCCTCTCCAAGAGGCAAAGTTTCCCCGTTTCATTGGTGGCTGACTTTCAAGGTCTTGTGCTGTTGTTGTTGTTTTTTGTTTTTTTTGTGGGGGGGGGGGGGGGGGGGAATAAGACATTTTTCTTCTACAGAATTTATTCTGTGATTGCATCAGACATTTTGAAAAACAGGGTAGATAAAGTGTGTAGTATAATTTTTTCACCCCATTGTATTTGCTGGTTAGATCAGATGGAATTACTGATACACTCTGAAGACAAAATAGGCCTAAAAATGTTTTATGGATGAATGTACTGTGCTCCTCTCTAATTAGTTTGGTTGAAGTGAAGTAAATATTACTTTTGTCTGATGAAAACTTTAGTTTATCTGATGAAAGCTCATTATTTTTCATAGCATGTTAAGACAAGTCTTATATGTTGGGTGAGCTTAGTGTATGAATGGTCTTTGGCATAGTTGTGGCATTTCAGGCACCCGTGGACAGATTAGGTAAAGGGCATTGATAATGTGATTTCTGAGTCAATAAAAAAAGTGACATTTAGATGTGTGGGAAGAACAGTGTTATTTTCATGAACTTGATGTGACTTTGCAGGACCTTTAGTGTGGCTTACTGGCCCATGGAGACAGAGAGCATTTCCTCATGTTGGGTTTGAGCATGCTCGGTGCTTTGGGACCCATGAAATATTAAAAAGCTGTTTGCGATCTCACAGTAGAGCCTGGACAGCAAACCTTCACACGCAACCAGAAGAAATCCAGGTCAGAACCGCCATGACTTTAATGCAGGGATCGACATTTTGTCTCACTCCATCATACATACATGCTTCCTCACCCACTCCTTGTTTTTTTTATGTTAAGCGACTTTGATGAAATCATATGAGTTTATCATCACCACAAGTTTACCACTGTTGATTGAAATCTCAGACGGCTAGGATTTGTTCTGTCTTCATAGGTGTCTCTCTCTCCTCTTTGCCTGACTCCCAGCTGTGTCTTGTGACAGGGAGGGAAGCAGAGACCGCCATTTCCCTCCAAATTCGACTCCATTTTGTTTTCAAGAAATAAAGCCGGTTGAGAATCCTGGGACCCTTACTGAACAGGCTCCGCCCCTTGTTCAATTCAACATAAAGATACTTAGGAGACAACGAAGAGCTTTAGATATGATTAACCAACATTTTTTAATTGCGATTTTAATGCATTTCTCCAAAAACATTTACAACGTTACTTTAGAGTGAAAACAATGGTAGAAGCAACATAGTCACGGCTTGGCTGTGTTTGTGTCATAGATATGTTGTGTTTGTGCCCTAGCCTAGCTTAGCCTAGCTGTATATGTGCCGTGGTTACCGGTGCCCTAGCTGAGCTGGTGGCCTGGCACCCGTATCACTCTTCGCGGCAACACAGTGGGAACACGCAGGCAGATGCTCGCAGGGCCCGGACTGATGATCTCCCTTTATGTCTTGGCTCCGCCAGGTCCCTCAGTTATTCTAGTGCATAATTGATGGAGGAGTTAGAATAGCAGAAGTAATGCGATGAGAGGGTGCAGCCAGGCGGAACGACGGATCGCGTGCATGGGGCTGCAAACATTGGAGGGGACGATGAGAGGACATCTGGAGTAACAGGTCCCCGTCCTCTGGCGCGCGGTGTCGATACAGAATGTCATCCTCCAGCCAATCACAGCTCAACATCTTCCCACCAATAAGATGTCTTCACTGAAGCAGAATACTACGTTCCCCATGAATCAGACAACCGAACGCAGTTAGTAGTCCGCAGTATGCAGATTATGTGCTAAGCTTTTGATAGGTTTTATTACCCCTTTCTCATATTAAATTAAACTGAGATAGAGAATGAGTAGCATTACGTTTTTATATTACATTTATTATAATTTAAGTAATTTAGCATTTTACTGGTCATTTGAATGAGCCTGGATTGTGGTGTTTGTGGGTACATTGCGTCACAAGGCATTCTCTCCAACATCTTTGTTCCTTTATCATGTATTAGATGTAGCAGAGATTGGCTGTGCTGGATCTCCAGCGACAGGGTGTATATCACACCTAGACAAGTCACTACAAAGAGACACTAATGGCCAAACAACCCTCCATTGTCTATTAAACAAGATGCCAGGTCACAGATAACCCACTTCAAAGCAGGAACCTGGAATAAAAGCTGCAGGACTTCCCCTGAAACCCATCTGAAATACCTGTGTTCCTGGTTATGATGCTGCAGTCAGAGCTTGAAACCACTCAGTATCATTCCCGCTAGTATCACTGTACTATGGGACAGACAAGAGGGACCAGATGTACCGGATAGATGTGAGACAATTACAATTATGTTTGATAAAAAATAAAAAATAAGTAGTATTTCTTCAATGTAAGTCAGCCTAGTCTGCATTAAAATATATAAACGTAAATGCCTTAGTTTTCAATTGATAAATTAACATGTCTTTTACATTTTAAAAGTAATCCTTTAGTTGTTAGAAATAGATAGCAATTTAATTTCCATCAATATATCATTTGAATACGACCAATAGTAATCTAATAAAGTGATAATATTTTAGTTGTATTCATTAAAACCTAACATATATTTTATGGAATCAATCTATCAGACCTTCAAGCAATGCACTGTATATTTATTGCTATATATTTTAAGAATCAAGATTCTCAAGGGATTGTATATTATAGCAGCTTATTAGAGGAGAACATACTTTTTATATTTCAGTTATAAACTTCAGTAATATTTTAGTTATAGTATTCCATAATAACTCAATGGGCAGGTCCGTCTGGAGAAAGAAATATTACTGCTCTGCTATAAAGACTTCCGATGGAAACCTAAGCGGCGAGCACACTCAGGAAACAAATAAAACATCTTTATGAGCAGGACTTTATGATCTTAATGACCAAAGCCCAGGCCATTTAAGTGCACTTCTGGGCAGAGATGTTTTAGAGCCAGACATGGAACAACCCAGGCAGTGCTCATATACAGGCACTACTAGTAATATTTACCAGAATGTATTGTTTTCATATGTTGGTTTTCATATGTTGGTCCTCAGATGGTGACGAAACAGTAGTAAATTGTCACATAAAATATGCTACTGCAATATTGGGGTTTGCACTCGCTAGGGCATTTGTTTGTAGCCTATGTTTAAGAGCATAAACTAAATCAAGGCAACAAAAAAAAGAAACAAAGAAGTATTGGACTGTGCTAGCTATATTTCAACAATTACATTCCTCCAAAATTGAAGTACAAAATGTTATTATAAAATAACGGATTTAGAAAAAGATAAAGACAACTTTTAAGTAAAAAATATATATATATAGTCAACTCTTTTTTAGATATAAAAATGTATTTGAATTACAGAATATTAACTAAGAAAGATAGATGTGTAATTTTATAAACATCAGTATTTTCTTCAAAAAAAAAGTAACTTTTGTTGGTAACATACATTTTCACAAGAATCTTGTGGTGGATATAAATCAAATAAAATGTACAATGAACTTCAGACAAAATCGATCAAAAGTGGAAAATACAAAAATAATTACATTTGAATTGTTCGAAATACAATTAATGATTTAATTTTGATCCTCGTGCTAAGTTAGTTATTTGTTAAGTTGATAAATTATGTAAAGGAGGCCCTAACCATATTTTGTAGAATGAGTAAATAACACAGTCATGTGGTGCTTTCTAGATATAATGGTTAGTTATCTCTCAGTCTAAGAGAAAAGTGCCGTTTATTTAGGAAGCTGGCATTTCAGTGCTTGGATGGACCTTTGATCCAACCACGGGTGTTTCGTGAGGGCTTCCAAATCTGTCACTACTCCTCTGTTTCGCCTATTGGAGCATATCGAATGATTAAAGACGGGGGGGGGGGGGGGGGGAAGAGAATTGATTGAAAAAAAGCCTCTGGTCTGTTAGGTGCTGAAGTCCTGTGATTGCTACTTTGGGCAACGCAGAAGTTCTGTTAGTGAGGTTAGACACGCGATACACAGGGGGCCAAAGAAGTGCACCGGCTAACACATCACACACGTTTAACAACCACCAACCAAACTACCAAAGTATGATGGAGGCAGGCTCATTCTAAATTTTGCCCAGCAACTCAGCGACATGATAGGAAATATGGTAGGCCGACCTAATATTGCTGGTTACAATTCTCCTTTGCTATTGGTTAAAGATTGACCATGTGCAACTGGATTTTGTCCCAATTGTTTTGGGAAAACATGGAAATAACTGATAATTCTGATAAAACCTTTAGGTAAACTCAAGGCTTTATATATAATAGATCTAAATAATTTTGTTAATCATTTTTGTGTTCAGTTTCAGCTGGCAGTGTGGCTTGCAGTGCTTGCCTGTGCTGGTCTAATGGTCTCCTCCATTTGGTAACTTTGTTCCTGTTATTTGAATCCTGAGTATTTGGAATTACAAATCCTCTAGGCTAGTGTAAGGGATAGGAATTATGCAAATTGAAGCTAAGACAATGGAAGCGGGAGGTGTGATCAGTCAGAAACTCACCAATAAGGATTAAGCCAGAACCTGTGGCAACCAATGAGGCGTTGAGCAGCTGTGTTTTCATTGGGAGATCAGCACTGATAACCAAAACTGTGGCAGATACACCGGGTGGAAATCGTACTCCATCTGTACCCATGCCTAAATGGAGGCAGGCCATTAATACACTGTTGGATTTATGCTGCGTGGCAGTACAAGTTTATTTGGGGGCATATAACCACTGAAAAGCACAGAGCAATCATTTTAAATCAAAATCCACAGCATAGTGTCTATGCCACATAGTAACCACACACACACACACACTTTTTACATTTGAGCAGATGCTCTTATCCAGAGCAACTTACAGGAGCAATTAGGGTTAAGTGCCTTACTCAAGGGCATATCGACAGATGTTTCACCTAGTCATCTCAGGGATTCAAACCAACAACCTTTCGGTTATTGGTACAACGCTCTTAACCGCTAGGCTGCACGCACGCACACACAGACACACACACACACACACACACACACACACACACACACACACACACACACACACACACACACACACACACACACACACACACACACACACACACACACACACACACACACACACACACACACACACACACACACACACACACACACACACACACAAACAAACAAACACACACAGGTGCCTTCCCTTAGCCCTAGAAATCTGGAGTAAATGTGAGAAGGTTATAACCACCCCTGCTCTCTCTCTTTTCCTAACTTTCTTTCTCTCTTACCCTTTTTCTTGATCATTATTTCTCTGTATCCCTGTCTCTCCACATCTCTCTCCCCGCTCTCCTTTTTCTGTCTCTTCCTCTCTACCCCCTCACCCTCCTCTCCCTCGCTCCCTTCCCTGGTGTCCAGACTTCTGTCACATATGCTGACTCCCACTCCTGGGCTGATATCAGATATGAGGAGAGGGATATGGCGTCACAGACTTCACAGCCTTCCACTCCCCTCCTTCCCCCACCCCTCAACCCTCCAACCCCGACCCAGCTGACTCCCCCATACTGTAACGGCTAGAGTTCACCTCTGATGTCATTTCCTCCTGCTCGGCGTGACCCCACCGGACTGATACTATGCATCGTATGGATGTCTCAAATAGGAGTTTTCTCAACTTGTATACCCGTACTCTTTCCTCTGCGTCTTTTAATGGATGTGAATGTGTGATTGGATATGACTGGATATAGCAGATGCTTGCTTGTTTTTATCAGAATCCAGGCTGTGTGTACAGCTTGATGTGTGATGCCACAGTGAGCAGCAGGGTGTGATATTCAGTGTTTGTGGGCCTCGTATTGTGCTCAGTGCTCATGGCTGCTACAGATGCTCTTCAGATGATTGTGTGGCACTGCATGATTTTAATTTGAAACCACACTCTGGCCCAGACAGACACTCTCATCTAATCTGGTGTGGAAATGAGTCTGCAGGCTGTGTGGAGACAGAGGTCTTAAAACACACACACACACACACACACAGAACCGCCAAACACATCATTCCATACATGACTTTATCCCCCTGTAAATCAGTGTTTTGTGATTAATGAACGTTGATAGCCGTGAATGAAGTGCAGTTTAAATGGTAACAGTGGCCTCATCTGTTTGTATTGCCCCACATGTATTACAGTTCTCAGATCTGTAGTAGCCACATAATCTCCCACCATCACTCACGTTTGAGAAGGAGAAATGAGCTTTAGCGTACCCCGACTCCCGGTCCCTCCCCACCAATGTTTTCCTGCAGCCTTTTGTTACGGTTCAGAATGGAGTTGACACGTGTGAAAGCGAACGTGATATCCCCAGCCCAAAGGTTCATTATCCGCTGCTGTTCTCACGGGGAGAGTGAAAAATCACTTCTTTGTGAAGAGGAAGAAAGAGCTTCCCTCTGACCTCATGGTTGTGGTGTAATGTCAGGGGGCTGAGGTTGGCTGCTGGGGTGTAGCCACACCCACTGGGCTGTAGAACTGTGGAACCCTCCCTGAGCCTGTCTTTCCCACTAGGGGAGAATCTCAATTGCATACTCCTCCGTTGGGTTTTGAGAAGGAGGCGAGGAGAGAGGACGCGAGAAGCATGCAATTGAGATTCTCCCCAGGACTACAGACGATAGCCAGGGCCCCTGCTGGAGAGACTTGGCTATGGAAACTTAGAAA